>NC_142463.1:30138979-30763979 GCF_049115385.1 Moschus berezovskii | reverse complement strand
CTTTTTCACTCCTCTTTCACTTTCATCAAGAGGCTCTTTAGTTCTTCTTCACTTTCTGCCATAAGAGTGGTGTCATCTGCATATCTGAGGTTATTGATATTTCTCCTGGCAATCTTGATTCTAGCTTGTGCTTCCTCTAGCCCAGCGTTCCTCATGATGTACTCTGCATGTAAGTGAAATAAACAAGGTGACAATATACAGCCTTGACATACTCATTTTCCTATTTGGAAGCAATCTGTTGTTCCATCTCCAGTTCTAACTGTGGTTTCCTGACCTGCACACAGGTTTCTCAGGAACCAGGCCAGGTGGTCTGGTATTCCCATCTCCTTCAGAATTTTCCACAGTTTATTGTGATCCACACGTCAAAAGCTTTGGCATAGTCAATAAAGCAGAAATAGATTTTTTCTGGAACTCTCTTGCTTTTTCGATGATCCATTGGATGCTGGCAATTTGATCTCTGATTCCTCTGCTTTTTCTAAAACCAGCTTTAACATCTGGAATTTCATGGTTCATGTATTGCTGAAGCCTGGCTTGGAGAATTTTGAGCATGACTTTACTAGCGTGTGAGATTAGTGCAATTGTGTGGTAGTTTTAGCACTCTGTGGGATTGCCTTTCTTTGGGACATTCAACATCACAGTAATCCAAGTCTATGCCCCAGCCACTAATCCTGAAAAAGATGAAATTGAATGGTTCTATGATGACCTACAAGACCTTCCAGAACTAACATAAAAAAAGATGTCCTTTTCATCATAGGGGACTAGAATGCAAAAATAGGAAGTCAAGAGATACCTGGAGTAACAGGTTTGGCCATGGAGTACAAAATGAAGCAGGGCAAAGGCTAACAGAGTTCTGCCAAGAGAGCATACTGGTCATAGCAAACACCCTTTTTCAACAATTCAAGAGATGACTCTACACGTGGACATCATGTGATGATCAATACTGATATCAGATTGATTATATTCTTTGCCGCCAAAGATGGAAAAATAAGACCGGGAACTGATTTGGCTCAGGTCATGAACTCCTTATTGCAAAATTCTCCCCATAGCAACCACATAGTAGTCCTGTTAAGAAAAACTAAGTGAGATCATGCCTGTCCTTGGCCTAAAACCTTCCAACAACTTGCTCTCTCATTCAGAGCAACTACCACATCCTCAAACATCTTGAAGATCCTGCATGCAAGGCCTCATCTTCCTGATCTCATTTCCTACTACTCTCTCTCCAAACAATGCGAAGGATCAGCACCCACTCCAGGGTAGTGAACATGCCAAACTCACTCCATCCTAAGATCTTTTTGCTCACTGTTTCCTCTGCCTGAGCATATAGTCCCAGTCCACCTAGCTCTCTCCCCACCTCTCTCATGTCTTTACTCAAATGTCTCTTTCTCAGTGAAACCTGGCCTCCTTATCCTATTTTCTGCTTTATTTTCCTCTGCAGCATTTTTCACCATTTAGCACATGATGTATATATTTACTTATGTATTTTGTCTCTCTCCTCCCCATTAGGATGCAGCATCAGGAAGGCAGAGTTATTGTTCACTGTATCCCTGAGAACAGTGTCCAGCACATGTCAGGCACTCAATAATTGCTTGTTGAATGAACTAACTAATTTATGATAAACTCCTTTTCATTATCACTCTGAAACTCAGTCCCACTCCACTACCTAGAGGTAAATATCAGTAAATGAAGAAAACAAGTTGGAGAACATTATATACAAGCAATCCTTAATGTTAAGAAAAAGAAAATGCCAAAATAAAGTTATGGAAGAACACACAACAAACTAAGAAGCTGTTGTTACATCTGGAAGTTATTTTTATATGAATGGTGATGGGGGATATATTTTTTCCCAAGTGACTAGTCAATTGTGCTATTATTATTAAAAACTATCCAAGAATTCCCCTCTGATATGTTATGCCACTTTTAACATATATCTGTTTCTACTTGGACTGGGTTCCTGAACTGTCTACAGCTGTAATGGACAATTTTTTAACTATAGCTTTATATCAGACTTGCCTATAAGGGTTATTTATCTCATTACTCTTTCTAAAAATATCCCTGACTATTTTCATAAATTTATTTTTTTTAATATCTTTTGAAATTAAGCTGTTAGTCTAAAGAATTAAAATTTTAATTAAGATTTTATTAAGTTTACAGGTTATTTTGTAGAGAACTGGCATATTTATAACATTAAGCTTTCCATATTAGAAAATGGCATGACTTCCCAATAATTCATGTCTTTTATGGCCCAGAATATTTGTCTTCCTTAGGTTAAGTATATTCCCTTTTTACTCAATTTTTATTGTTACTACTGACATATAGAACAATTATTAATTTTTGTGCATTTTTATCATGAATCAATGCACTGAATCGTAGTCCTAGAGTTTCATTGTAGCTATTGCTATGTCTCTTTGGCTTTCTGGATAGATAGTCATCACCTTGAAATAACAATAATTTTGCATCCTCCTTGCTTAATCAGAATTTCCTAGAATTCAGAGCTTGAGCTTTGGCTTAAATTTGAGTAACTTGGTAGGAAATGGAAGCAATGGAGTCTCATGTAACAGCTCTTTCACACTGGGGAATAAAACAGAGAAAGACAACAAATGGATATATTATCAAGTGGGTCTTGAGTGGGTATTGTGAAGACTCTTGAGAGTCCCTTGGACTTCAAGGAGAAATCAAACCAGTCAAACCTAAAGGAAATCAACCCTGAATATTCATTGGAAGGACTGATGCTGAAGCTCTGATACTTCAATTTAAAGAGCCAACTCATTGGAAAAGACCCTGACACTGGGAAAGATTGGAGGCAAAAAGAGAAGAGGGAACAGAGAATGAGATGGTTAGATAGCATCACAAACTCAATGGACATGAATTTGAGCAAACTTTAGGAGATAGTGTTGTCCACCTATTCCATGATATATTAGCTATTGCCACAGAGCCCTGCAAGCCAAGGCATCTTAACTGCCACTCCAAGATTGCTTCCCATTTTGGGAATTATGTCCACCTTATCTCTGATAGTTGAAAATTATTTTCTGGCCTCTACAATTCCAGCAGCATCTCCCCTGCCCACTCTGGTCAATAAAAGATAGATGTCACTGAATTTCTCAAAGAAGCCAATAGCATTTGATGTAGAATAAATAACATAATAGCATAGTATATGTTGCCTTGACAAACTGAATATCCTCTTGATCTTTTTCAGGAACACAGATAGTAAGATTTCTATTCTCATCTGATAAATTCATTTTAATATTCTTACTTCTCTTACTTTCTGATCATTTTCTTGCATTTCTATCTCAGTATGGTCATTTAAAATGCAAGATCTTGAATTAGAACTAGTTACAGATATACTTGCAAGAATGTTGAATCTTGAGTCAAAAAATTCTTGCCTACCTAGTCTTGTATTCTGCCTCCTTAGATCCCACACCTCAAGATCTATTCTTACATATACCCTATGGTTCTGTGAATGTTAGGAGAAAGATGTTTCCTCTTGGAGCAGGGACTGCAATTTCCTGCCTAAGCGATACTAAGACTTGACTTTGGCTATCAGTCAGAAGGCAATGAGGGATTTCTAGGACAGGGAGGCCTGGCATGATTCATGGGGTCACAAAGAGTCGGTCACGACTGAGCAACTGAACTGAACTGAACTGAAGCATTATATTAAGAGTACTTGCTTCAGGTGATGTTTTAGATTGGGTTCTTCTCGGCAAAGATACTGAGCCAAGAATTCTGGTGCAAGTGATTAATAAAATATCCATGAGGATATCAGTAAAGGAATGGTAGAGCAGGTTAGGGAAGAAAAAGCCAAGAAAATGTGAAATTTGGGGTGAAGTCCCAAACTCATTTGTACACAAGTGTTCACAGAAATTTTACCCATAGTAGTCAATGGAAACAATGTAAGTACTCATCAACAGGTAGACAGATAATCAAATTGTGTTACTCGTATAATGGAATGTTACCCAGCAATAAAAGGAAAAAAAAATCATTGATACATAAAATGGAATGGCTAAATCTCAAAAAACATGCTGAGAAAAAGAAGCGAGAGACACAAGAGTTGTATAACGCATTAATCCACTTATATGGAATTCTACAATAAGCAAAAATAATCTATAATGACTAACAGCATATCAGTTGTCAACTTGGGTTTGTATCAGGGATACAAGTTAGACTAGGGATAGTGTAACTTCAGAGAGCACAAAGATGCTTTGGTGGTGATTATGGTCATATAGATTTCATGCATTTATCACAACTTACTAAACTGTACATTAAAAATGAGTGTTTTAATTGTACATAAATATGTTTTTCCCCTAGTTTCTTAAATAGCATCTTGAAGTAATGTGAAAGTCATTCAGTTCAGTTCAGTTCTGTTCAGTCGCTCAGTCGTGTCCGACTTTCCGCGACCCCATGAATCACAGCACGCCAGGCCTCCCTGTCCATCACCAACTCCCTGAGTTCACTCAAACTCATGTCCACAGAGTCGGTGATACCATCCAGCCATCTCATTCTCTGTCGTCCCCTTCTCCTCCCGCCCCCAACCTTTCCCAGCATCAGCGTCTTTTCCAGTGAGTCAACTCGTCGCATGAGGTGGCCAAAGTATTGCAGTTTCAGCTTTAGCATCAGTCCTTCCAATGAACACCCAGGATCAATCTCCCTTAGAATGGACTGGTTGGGTCTCCTTGCTGTACAAGGGACTCTCAAGAGTCTTCTCCAACACCACAGTTCAAAAGCATCAATTCTTCGGCGATCAGCTTTCTTCACAGTCCAACTCTCACATCCATACATGACCACGGGAAAGACCATAGCCTAGATTAGACGGACCTTTGTTGGCAAAGTAATGTCTCTGCTTTTTAATATATTATCAAGGTTGGTCATAACTTTCCTTCCAAGGAGTAAGCGTCTTTTAATTTCCTGGCTGCAATCAGCATCTGCAGTGATTTTGGAGCCCAAAGAAATAAAGTCTGACACTGTTTCCACTGTTTTTCCATCTATTTCCCCTGTTTTTCCATCTATTTCCCATGAAGTGATAGGACCAGATGCCATGATCTTTGTCTTCTGAATGTTGAGCTTCAAGCCAACCTTTTCACTCTCCTCTTTCACTTTCATCAAGAGGCCTTTGAGTTCCTCTTCACTTTCTGCCATAAGGGTAGTGTCATCTGCATATCTGAGATTATTGATATTTCTCCCAGCAATCTTGATTCCAGCTTGTGCTTCTTCCAGCCCAGCGTTCCTCATGATGTACTCTGCATATAAGTTAAATAAGCAAGGTCACAATATACAGCCTTGACGTACTCCTTTTCCTATTTGGAACCAGTCTGTTGTTCCATGTCCAGTTCTGACTGTTGCTTCCTGACCTGCCTACAGGTTTCTCAAGAGGCAGGTCAGGTGGTCTGGGATTCCCATCTCTTTCAGAATGTTCCACAGTTTATTGTGATCCACACAGTCAAAGGCTTTGGCATAGTCAATGGAGCAGAAATAGATGTTTTTCTGGAACTCTCTTGCTTTCTCCATGATCCAGCGGATGTTGGCAATTTGATCTCTGGTTCCTCTGCCTTTTCTAAAACCTGCTTGAACATCTGGGAGTTCACGGTTCACATATTGCTGAAGCCTGGCTTGGAGAATTTTGAGCATGACTTTACTAGCGTGTGAGATGAGTGCAACTGTGCAGTAGTTTGAGCATTCTTTGCCATTGCCTTTCTTTGGGATTAGAATGAAGACTGACCTTTTCCAGTCCTGTGGACACTGCTGAGTTTTCCAAATTTGCTGGCATATTGAGTGCAGCACTTTCACAGCATCATCTTACAGGATTTGAAATAGCTCAACTGGAATTCCATCACCACCACTAGCTTTGTTCGTAGTGATGCATTCTAAGGCCCACTTGACCTCACATTCCAAGATGTCTGGCTCTAGGTCAGTGATCACGTTATCGTGACTATCTTGGTCGGGAAGATCTTTTTTGTACAGTTCTTCTGTGTATTCTTGCCACCTCTTCTTAATATCTTCTGCTTCTGTTAGGTCCCTACTATTTCTGTCCTTTATCGAGCCCATCTTTGCATGAAATGTTCCCTTGGAATCTCTAATTTTCTTGAAGAGATCTCTTGTTTTTCCTATTCTGTTGTTTTCCTCTATTTCTTTGCATTGATCACTGAGGAAGGCTTTCTTATCTCTCCTTGCTATTCTTTGGAACTCTGCATTCAGATGCTTATATCTTTCCTTTTCTCCTTTGCTTTTCGCCTCTCTTCTTTTCACAGCTATTTGTAAGGCCTCCTCAGACAGCCATTTTGCTTTTCTGCATTTCTTTTCCATGGGGATGGTCTTGGTCCCTGTCTCCTGTACAATGTCACGAACCTCCATCCAGAGTTCATCAGGTACTCTATCTATCAGATCTAGTCCCTTAAATCTATTCCTCACTTCCACTGTATAATCATAAGGGATTTGATTTAGGTCATACCTGAATGGTCTAGTGGTTTTCCCTACTTTCTTCAATTTCAGTCTGAATTTGGCAATAAGGAGTTCATAATCTAAGCCACAGTCAGCCTTGTCCAACTCTTTACAACCCCATGAACTATACAGTCCATGGAATTCTCCAGGCCAGAATACTGGAGTGGGTAGCCCTTCCCTTCTGCAGGGAATCTTCCCAACCCAGGTCTCCAGCATTGCAGGTGTATTCTTTACCAGTTGAGCTACCAGGGAAGCCCTAAATAGCATCTTAGATCATTTTAAGAACTTTATAACACAAGCATTTAGTGCTATAAATTTCCCACTAAGAACTGCTTTATCTGTATTCCACAAGTGTTGATGTGATTTCATTTTCATTCAGTTCAAAATAGTTTCTAATTTCCCTTATTTCTTCTTGATTAATGAGCTCTTTAGAAGTGTATTATTTAATTTCCAAATATTTGGAAAATTTTCAGATATCTTCTTGACATCCATTTCCAGTTTAAATTCCTTGTGATCAGATCAATTATGTATGAGTAAGTTTATTGAGACCTGATATGTAGCCCAGACTGTGATCTATCTTATTGCAAAATTTGTGTTCTGCTTTTGGAGTGGAATGACCAATAAATTTTATTTAGGTCAAATGGGCTGAGAGTGTTGTTAAAGATTTTTACATCCTGGTATTTTTCTATCTTTTTGTTCTACTGGCAGCTGAGAGTGAAGTTTTGATATACCCAACTGTAGTGGTGGATGTTTCTGTTTCTACTTTCAATTCTGCTTGGTTTTGCTTCATATTATCTTGAAACTCTGTTCTTACATGCATATACATATATATATTTTTTTCAGATCGGTATATCTTCTTGATAAAGTAAATTTTTTAATCATTTTATAAAATATTCCTCTTTAACTCTAGTAATATTCTTTCTCTGTAATCTACTTGGCCTAATATTAATATAATCATTTCAATATTCCTTTGTTTGATGTAAACATAGTACACTTTTTGCAAAGCTCTACTTTTAGACAACAACAAAGGTCTGTCTAGTCAAAGCTATGGTTTTCCAGTAGTCATGTATGGATGTGAGGGCTGGACCATAAAGAAAGCTGAGCACCAAAGAAGTGATGCTTTTGAACGGTGGTGTTGGAGAAGACTCTTGAGAGTCCCTTGGACTGCAAAGAGATCAAACTAGTCAATCCTAAAGGAAATCAGTCCTGAATATTCATTGGAAGGACTGATGCTGAAGCTGAAACTCCCATACTTTGGCCACCTGATGGGAAAAACTGATTCATTGGAAAAGACCCTGGTGCTGGGAAAGATGAAGACAGAAGGACAAGGGGACAATAGAGGCTGAGATGATTTGATGGCATCACTGATGCTATGGACATGACTTTGAGCAAGTTCTGGGAGTTGGTGATGGACAGGGAAGCCTGGCATGCTTCAGTTTGTGGGGTCGCAAAGAGTCGGACACGACTGAACTGAACCGAACTTTTAGACATCAATGTATGCATATTAAAATGGATTTCTTGTAGTCAGTCTGAAAATCACCCTCTTTTAATTGGGGCATTTTGGCCATCTAAATTTAATGTAATTATCAACTTTGTGGGCTTAAGTGGTCATCTTGCAATTTGTTTTCTAGTTGTTCTTTCTATTCTTTATTCCTTTCTATCCTCTTTCCTGCCTTCTTTGGGAATAAATAGTTTTAGTATTTTCTTCTTCCCCATTATTGGCTTAATCTCTTTTCCTTAAATTTTTTGATGGTTGTTTTAGGGTTTACAAAACATTTCTCTAATTTATTATAGTCCACCTTCAATTAATATTATGCCACATTATGTACTGTGTAAGAACTGTACAACAGCATACTTCAGTTTCCCTCTCCTATACTTTGTGTTAGTATTATTATTAATTTTACTTCTGTCTATGTTCTATGTTCCATAATTCAGTGTTGTTATTATTGTTTTAATTTAATTGTTTTAAAGATATTAACAATGAGAAAACATATATTTACCATTCTGGTGGTGGGTCATTCCTTTGTTTAGATCTGAATTGGTAGCATTTTCTTCTGCCTAAAGAATTTTCTTAAATCTTACAGTGTAGATCTGGTTGGATGTGAATTTCATACTGTTTTTCTGGTCTTGAATTTTTTTAGACAGTGTATTTCATTTTGAAGAATATTTCCTTTGGTCTGTCCTGATGCTCTGCTTCCTATTCTCTATTTGTTTCAGTTTTGACAGTTTCAACTGTTAGATTTTCAAGTTAATTTTTCTTCTTCAATATATAATCCATCTATTTTTCATTTCAAATATTGCTTTTCTTATTTCTATATGTTTCATTTGAGTCTCATTTTTATCTCTTGCATTTTCCTTTGCATCCTCATGTTTTATTGTGTCTTCATAAATATATAGAACATATGCTTTAACATACTTGTCTGCTAATTTCATCAAATAAGGGTCTGTTTCTATTAATTTTTCTCCTGATTGTTTTTTATATTATTCTGCTACTCTGAATATCTGTTAATTTTGTATCGGATGCTAGACATTGTGATTTTACACTGTTAGGTGCTGGGTTTTGTTATATTCCTTTATATAATGCAAGGGTTTTGTTTTGGCATGTAGCTAAGTTATTTGGAATCAGTTGTTTGCTTTCAAGATTTTCAAAGGCATGTCCAGAGTATATTTATGTCTAAAGCTAACTTAGTGCCACTATTAAGATGATCCTCTCTCTGGGAACTTGACCTGATGCCCTCACTATTATATTTTATTTAACTCTAGTTGGTTGACACACACTCTTTCAGCCCTCTATATGGCTCTTCCCTGACTTCAGATGATTTTCTTTGATGCAAGCATAGAATAGTCCTCGGCCAGAAATTTGAAGGAACCCTCTGCAGATCTCTGGAGTTCCCCACAATCTGATACTGCATCTGTCAAATTCTAACAAATTTTTCCTGTCAAACTCTGATCTGTTTGACTGTTCCCTAGACTACTCTGCAACTCTAGACTGTTCTTCAACACTAGACTGGGCATAGGACTCACCTTGTTTGTTCCCCTTCTCTCAGTCTTGTGCTATCTATTGTCCAATACCTGAAAACTAATTTTTTGTATTTATTCTTTCACAGATTTCAAGTTGTTTTAGGGAGTAAAGCAGATATGTTCCTTGTTATTCCATTATGTTCTAGAAAAAGAGGTAATTTACACATCAGTTATAATTTTTCAAAAAGTTTATTTTTAAAAAAATAAAGAAAATAATGTTGCTATAAATTGATCAGATTCTGAGTATTTGCTAGTGGCAGATACTTTGGGGGAATTCTTATTCCCTTTAATTATGGTTTAGACTTCTGCTTTGACTCTAGAACTTGAGTTGAAAGCCCCTAAGTAAACACTAGGGCTTATTATACTTTTGACTAATTGTCAAGAAGAAAAAGAAATGTGGGGGTAAGTATGATGAGTTCAACTTTGGACTAAATTTTTAAGTTTTCTCTTTCATGTCAAGTGAAGATATTTAGAAATCAGATCTATGGTTTCTTCTGCTCCAGAGTGTTGTGAACTGCAGCTAGAGACTTAAGAATTATCAATGAAGAGTTAGAGACTGAATCAGTAAATATGCATAGCTTGTCAAGAAGAATCACAGAAGAGGGTGTAGGCTGACATCCCATTCCTGGACACTGGCTAGCTGAGAGGCAGAGGATAAAGAACTTACAAAGGAGTGAAACCTAGAAAAATATTATTAGAGCTAAACTCAATGCCAGTTTTCTCAAAGAAAGTAACATTTGGATGAATTAAAAGTAATGTAACATCATTTAATATTCAGTTCAGTTCAGTTCAGTCGCTCAGTCGTGACTGACTCTGCGACCTAATGAATCACAGCACGCCAGGCCTCCTTGTCTATCACCAACTCCCAGAGTTCACTCAAATTCATGTCCATCAAGTCGGTGATGCCATCCAGCCATCTCATTCTCTGTCGTCCCCATCTCCTCCCACCCCCAATCCTTCCCAGCATCAGAGTCTTTTTCAGTGAGTCAACTCTTCGCATGAGGTGGCCAAAGTATTAGCATTTCAGCTTCAACATCAGTCCTTCCAATGAACACCCAGGATCAATCTCCTTTAGAATGGATTGGTTGGATCTCCTTGCAGTCCAAGGGACTCTCAAGAGTCTTCTCCTACACCACAGTTCAAAAGCATCAATTCTTCGGTGATCAGCTTTCTTCACAGTCCAACTCTCACATCCATACATGACCACTGGAAAAACCATAGCCTTGACTAGACAGACTTTTGTTGGCAAAGTAATGTCTCTGCTTTTTACTATACTATCTAATACCCAATGAGGTACAGTGTTTCATAACCATTTATGGCTATTCTTATCTTCCCTCCCACTATTTTTCTTCCCTGAAGCGGGGGGTAAATATTCAGTCCGGTAGACAGGATGGGAGGCTCTCCCTGAGTGGAATATTGCTTGAGATCATGTAATAGGGACCTTCTGAATCTGACTTTGAAAAATTTATATAACACAGATTGTATAATAAAATAGCAGTAAAAACTAATCAGAAAACTTTGTGAGGTGCTCTGCCACACACACTGTTAAGGCCAAAATAACTATTCCGTGTTTTTTCCGTGGCTTTTATAAAGAAATTCTTGGAAAATATTGCAAACTGGCTCTGGGCTCCTCACTTATATAACTCATATTTTTATTTCATTTCTCTCCATCTGAGGTTGGATAACTCTTAGGTTAGAATTGTATGCTCTTTATGTGGTAAGATGGTTTAGTTTTTGAAATTACGCTTTACTCATGGCTTTGGCAGCTAGTGGGTTCTAGCCTTCCTTGAGTAATGAATCTACAGAAAGGAATTAGACTGATCTTTCATTTGATCCCAACACTTTCCAATAGATGCTGTTTTATATGAAGGTGTCAACACTCAAAGCCAAATTCAGTCTTCTTTGGAAGACTATAATTGAAAGATGTAGAATTTTATGGGCAAAGTAAGTTCCTTCTTTAAAAACATTCTTTTTTGGCAGAAGAAAGAGATAGTCATTGAGGGAATAAAAGAGATGGTGAGTTAAAATTGTTTATTTGTCTAGGTGTTTAAAATATAGTTTTCATTCCCTAATACCCAGTGAGGTACATTCTCATTTTCTACATAAGAAAATGCCTCCAGAGAGTTAATAACTTGCTCAAGGTCACCAAGCTAGTACACTACGATTTGTCTGGTCTGGTTCTTAAGCCTTTTCTCTTTCACGCTGCCTCCATAGTGTAAGGGAATGATTTCGGCTATTTGATTATGAGAAGTCAGAGTTTACCTTATTCTGGAGAGCTTAGGAATAGAGACAGTAGTACAGAAAAGAACTTTCACCACCCCACCCAATATGACATGTTGTTTTTACTACTGAACTGTGTAAGTATATAGAACAAAGTGACCTATTTTGCTATCTGTGCAAGAAGCACGTACTTGGAAAATAACATAGGATTTTACCTCAAACCACTTGGACTCCAATTGTAGATCTGCTACTTACTAGCTGTGCATCTTTGAACGAGGTACTTCACTGTCCCCTAAGCCCCAGTTTCCATTAAGAATGGGGTAATGATGCCCACCTTGCAGTGCTAGAAACTGGAACATATTTCTAGCTCTCACAGTGTTCCAAAAGCTCAAAAAGGCACATTTTGTTAATAATTTCTATGTTTGCAGCTCATGAAAGGAGTACGTTAAGGAAATACTAGATCATGACCCATCTGAGTACTCCGAAATTCCATCACTGATCCAGTGGGTCATGGCCAGGAAATGGAGGCAGACTGTGAAGGCAGATAGAAATACAAATGACAACCAGTGAAAGAGGAGACTCACAGAGGGCAATGGGGGTGGGTGAGTAAGTCTGGCATCATGTCTGTTCTGGAAGGAAAGTAACCTGCTGTAGTTCCTATGTCTGCTGGAAGACGTATGCCAGTGAACGTATGAGAATCGAGAAGGAGCAGAAAGGCTTAGCATCATCCTAGCTTCAGTTCAGTTCAGTTCAGTCGCTCAGTCGTGTCTGACACTTTGTGACCCCATGAATCGCAGCACGCCAGGCCTTCCTGTCCATCACCAACTCCTGGAGTTCACTCAAACTCACGTCCATCGAGTCGGTGATGCCATCCAGCCATCTCATTCTCTGTCGTCCCCTTCTCCTCCCGCCCCCAATCCATCCCAGCATCAGAGTCTTTTCCAGTGAGTCAACTCTTCGCATGAGGTGGCCAAAGTATTGGAGTTTCAGCTTTATTATCCTAGCTTAAGTAGGCTCTAAAATAAATATTAGCACTTTCCCCTCCCATTTTTTTTTTTTTTTTTTTAGTGGCATGCAGTATCTTAGTTTCCTGACCGGGACTGATCCTCTGCCCCGTGCAGTGAAAGCATGGAGTCCTAACCACCGGACCACCAGAGAAGTCCCTCCCCTCCCATATAATTTTGGAACTTAAGACCTAGAGAGGCAAAGGAAGGGGTGCTGGTTAAGTGAACTACAGATGTTAGCCTTACGTTTCACCTTTACATTGTCAACAATCTGGAAACTTATTGAATAAGGTTGAGGAGAGGCTCATAATACTTAAGCAGTGCTTTGGAAAGGTTGCCCTGACTGTGGAATATAGAATGAAATTGGGGGACTACAAGCTGAAGGATCAGTTAGGAGGCTGATTCAATTGCCTAGGTAAAAGATGGTGTAATCTGAACTACATTTTCAGTAGTATAAAGATGGATTTGGGAGACACTATGAAGAAAGACTAAGATGTTGAGATAAAAGTCTGTTAGGGAGAGGGAAGACAATTTTGAAACATTTAATCAGAGTTGCTGGAAAGGTAGAAGAAAATTGAGATGGATCTCACTGTACAGGGGCTAGATAACCGGGCTAAAGTTGGATCTAAGTGATTCGATAAACTACTCAATGACTAGAGGGATAAAAAATTTAGCTGAGGAACTCATCAAATTAATACAAAGACAATATGAGCCAATATCACTTTATCAAGAAAATGTCATTAGAAAAGGATGATGATGATTTCCAGTTTAAGCAGCTAGATAATTGGGTTAAATAATACACGGAATCTTCCAGGTTCTATTCAAAGGAAGGCAGAGATGCAGAAATACCAACAATAGTCATACACAGAGCTAAAATTTCTGTATACATGTGCCAGACACCATTCTACATGCTTTACATGCAACAATCTGTCAATTAGGTGCTGTTACTACCCCTATTTTATGAAGAGGAACTTGCATAGGAGTAAGTCTCTCTATATCTAATTAATTTCTAATAAATCAAATCTCTAAGGAATCAAATATGTGCTTCAAATCAGAAAACCCAACTCTAAAGCCTTTTCTCTGACTTGTCATGTGACTGTCTTGCCTAGAGTATATCCGCTGTGACTAGGAAGATGAAAACGGAATTGAATGAGTATATGTATGAAAGTGCTTTGTAAGTGATAAATGTCATATATTTAAATTCCTATTCTCTCTATTTTACAAATAAGGATGTTGAAGTCATAGAGAATAAATATGTTTCTATAGATTATATGGTTTGTAAATGGTTGATTTAGGATACCAGTCACTCTGAAAACCATTGTTGCTTACCACCCAGGCTTCAGTAAAGTCTGTTTGAGTATGTGGATATAATATCACTGCAGAAATCATTCCTTCAACAAACACTAAAGGAGTGCCCACCAGGCCCTGAATTAAACACTGGGAATCAGTGACACAAGGTGTAATCCTTTGGGCTGTCAAAGAGCTCATAGGCTAGTGCGGGAAACACATTTAAGAAAGAAAAAAAAAGATAATTGCACATGTTGAATACTCTGAGGAGTACAGAGAAGGCAGCACTAGGTGGTTTATATTTGATTCAATTCACTACATACCTATGAATCCCTGTTATGTTATGTTCCAAGCACTGTGCTGAGAGTTAGGGAAACAGAGAAGAAAGAATCTTTGTCCTCAAAGGAAGCAGGGTTGCAGACATTTGTTAGCTCATATTTAAATAAATACCTAGTTGATCTAAATCCCGTTTTGCTGCTTGGTCATTTAACACAGAAATTTGGAACTAGAATCTGCTCTTCTTGTGTCTTTTATGTTATGTCCTCTTTTGTCTCTACATGTGCCTGGAGACTCAACAAACAGGTAAAGTTTTAATTTAAATAAGTGGTGATGGATCAAGGTGATATACCGAAGAAATGGCTAAATCAAATGAAGAGATGAAAATGATACTTCAAAAGTGGTTTCATCTAATATGAGAATTGAGCTTTGGCCAGTTTTCACACCTCAGCACCTTGACTGTATTGTATTTCTGGAAGGTAGTGAATACGAAGCATTGTTAATGATTGATTGCATCTCAACTTTCAAGTGTTACATCAAACAGACCTTTAAAGGAGGGGAGTTTTATTCTCTTAAAGTGCATCAACAGAACTTTTTGATTAAACACTAATGCTCTGGATTTACTACATTTAATCCAAATTTAATCTGAGAGTGAAATTCCTTTTTGGCAGCATCATAGCTAATTTATTGCATTGTGGGCTTTCCTTTCTGGGGCACAAAATATTGGCTATAGGCGTTCTGGCTGACACATTATAAAATAAAGCTGGCAAATGGATCAAATGGGACTTTGCCAATTCTATACCCATCTGAAGATTCCCAAATGAACCAGTATGGCTTTCCTTTACAACTGCCCTCTGAGAACTGGTGTGCACCACTGAACACCCAGATTGACCTAGAACTGTGGAAATTTACACCTGGAATGGCTATTACTAGTTGTCTAGCTTCCGCACTCTCCTAAATCAAGAATTATTTTATTTCAAAACACCTCTGTTAGAGGTTCAGCCAGGCTTAACTGAACTTAGTATTTTTAAAGTTTATACTATGATGGTTAGCTCTCGATGCTAAAGAGCTGATAGATGGTTCTCAGACACTACTATGCATTGGCTCTAGTTCTTTTCTTAGGGCCACAATGAAGCTGATTGTCCCTTTTTTAAGCATACAGCCTCACAAATATTTGAAGAATTTACTTTTATCCTTCCCAAGTCTTCTCATTTTTAGGAAAAACTTCAACTAAATTGATTGCTTTTATCTGGACTTTCTCCAATTTATTGAAATCCTTAATCCATTGTGAAACCCAAGACAATACCTAAACTAGTATGTTTCAACAAAGTACCTATCAGTTGAATATCCAGGGACAGTGGATATGATTCATTTCCTGTGCCACCTCCAATCAATAACTCACTGGTGACTGCTTGGAATGCTGAATTAAGGAAGATATTAATACTATCTTGAACTCTAATGTTTTCTTGGTTCTAATGGTATCTCTAGGCTCTGTAATGTCTACCATGGGTGCATGAGGTGGGTGTTGCAAGGATTGTGCTATATTTGCTGCATTAGATTTAAGGACCACTGAATGAATATCTTTCCCAGTTTTCACATAGACAGAGATTTAGGAGACTTTTCACGTGTGTTTCTATAAGTTCTTTTAAGACTATTCTATTAATCTCTGAAAACTTTACTGTACTTAGTTCATGGATCCCTGATATTTAAATATTAGTAGCCAGCAGGGACTACTAAGCAATGAAACATTCTTGCATATAAGAAAATCATATTTGGTCATAAGATGGCTTATTCAAATTTTCTTTTGAAGTTAGAGTGTCTCTGAAGATGATAATAAACAGTGATGATTAATGAAGATAACACAATAGAAATGATGATTAAAATAAATGCCATTTGCTTGTGTTTTATCATTTTCAGATCAATCTTAGATGTATTTTTCCCATTGATCCCTCCGACACCCTTGGCATTATTATTCCTGTTTTCAAATTGAGAGGACAGTTTCAGAACACATAAGTAACATGCCCCAAAACATTTGATCACTATGTCATATTGAAGCAAGTATTTTTTGTTTGTTGTTTGTTTTGCTATAAAATCTGAAACTTTCCAACAATGTAGGATGGGCTTTGGGACCTTTCTTTTTGTGTATCATTGCCAGCTCCATTGTTCTGCTAGGCTATCAGTAGCTGCCTCTCTGTACCTATGGCTACAGCTCTTGCCAGGCATACTTTCTGCCATAGCTAAAGTTCTCACCATGTTCCCATAATGATCATCTTGTCTGCCCACAATGGTTTCTAGTTCTGAATGGACAGGGAAAAGAGAGTATACATAGCAGAAGCTGCAGTAAATCACTATTGCTAGTCTCTGAGTCTTAGGTCCCTTAACCTTGACCTTAAGTGTAAATAGACCTTTCATTAAACCCTCTTCAATTATCTTTTTGAGTTTGCTTTCCGTTTTCCTGCCAGGGCTCTGACTGATACCACTGACCTCAGCAGAGAAACATCTCTGATGCCTTTTCTGATTTACAAGGCAAATTTGACTCTGAATGACATTACGACTGGATATGAAGCAGAGGCTGCCCCATTCTTTGATGGAGCAGTTACCAAGGCATGGCCCAGTTATTTTTGTTGGGACTAGTCCTTTAAGAAAGATAATGTCCTAAATTCAGGATAATATACAAGATTGGGGAGCTTTTTAAATTTAGGTTCATCAGAAGGAATTTGCTCTTATGATACTTAGCCAAGTTTTATTTATTAATCTCTTTTATTGGTTTTAAAATAGAGCTTCATTCTTTCTTCATGTTTTTAGTAATGTAAGGTAAGCTTCAACCATCTAGGTGTATATATATAAGTATATATGTATATACATATATATATATATATATACGTATTTATATGTGTGCATCTGTATTTCCCAAAAAATAAAGCTAGTAGTATAAACATGGAATTTTTTTCCCTTTTAAATCATCATCTAAACTGTTTAATGAATTCTAAATGGGTAGTATCTCGTTATTTCCTGGCAATTTTTTTTAATAGCCACTGGACTTTAGGTTGAATTTAATTATGTCTTTTGAGGTTCATGAATTTCATCCTGTCTAAACCTTCTATGCCATGAAATTAAAAGACGCTCACTCCTTGGAAGGAAAGTTATGACCAACCTAGATACCATATTAAAAAGCAGAGACATTGCTTTGCCAACCAAGGTTCCTCTAGTCAGGGCTATGATTTTTCCCACAGTCATGTATGGATGTGAGAGTTGGACTGTGAAGAAAGTTGATCACCGAAGAATTGATGCTTTTGAACTGTGGTGTTGGAGAAGACTCTTGAGAGTCCCTTGGACTGCAGGGAGATCCAACCAGTCCATTCTAAAGGAGATCGATCCTGGGTGTTCATTGGAAGGACTGATACTAAAGCTGAAACTCCAATACTTTGGCCACCTCATGCAACGAGTTGACTCACTGGAAAAGACTCTGATGCTGGGAGGGATTGGGGGTGGGAGGAGACAGGAACGACAGAGAATGAGATGGCTGGATGGCATCACTGACTCGATGGACACGAGTTTGAGTGAACTCCGGGAGTTGGTGATGGACAGGGAGGCCTGGCGTGCTATGAATCATGGGGTTGCAGAGTAGGACATGACTGAGCGACTGAACTGAACTGAAACCTTCTAAACACTCAGGCCACATTGGCTGTAATGCTCTTTTACGCATTTATTTCTTTAACACAAATATTGTAGTTTTCTCTCATAAGTTGTATTATATTACATGTAATATAATGATATCACTCAGACTTATGTGTTGGAAACATATATCACTCAAGGATTTTTAAAGAACTTTTAACAAGGAAGTTATGGCTTTTAAAGTGTTCAAAGGGCTAGAAGTGTGGAACGTTACAGTACATCACAAGAATGACCCTCCCCCTCGATCCCATAGCTGATATTTTTATTACAGTCAAAAAGTAAGGAATTTGGGGGTGGCTACTGAAACCATTGATTTCCAGAATTTACCTCAATGACTGCAATGGAAAAATCAGGAAGCCAGATTGTGAAGCTCCCATTGCAGTCATCATCACTGCACTTGACTTCCAGGAATTTGGTGACTAGGCAACAGAGCACTGAATCTGCTCAGTGCTGTAACTATCTTGATGCTCAAGACTAGAGGTAAGTTATAGGAATGACATTGCACAAGAGTCAAGCATGACGATGACCTCTATTCTACTCCTATCTTAAAAGATCACATGAATACACCTAATTTGCAAATCCTAACTTGCATCCTGAACCCTAATTGCAAAGGAGTTTCAAAAAAGTGGTTTTTAACTTAGCTTCTAGCAGTATAGGAAGGTACACTGTGCTACATTCCTTTTGATAATGTCATATTATCATGCTTTTATCTGTTATTTTGGAGTCAAGCTTGTAGTGAATGAAAATTGAAGTGAAGTTGGCAATGTCTAGTATAATCCAAGGTTTGAGAAAGGGTACAATGTACAATGGGCTTCCCAAGAGGCACTAGTGGTAAAGAACCCACCTGCCAATGCAGGAGATGTAAGAGAAGTGGGGTCTATCCCTGGGTCAGCAAGATCCCCTGGAGGAGGGCATGGCAACCCACTCTAGTATTCTTGCCTGGAGAATCCAATGGACAGAGGAGCCTCCTAGGCCACAGTCCATAGAGTCCCCAGAAAGTTGGACATGACTGAAGAGACTTAGCAAGCATGGACAGTGTACAATAGGCACATAAACCCCATTAGTAAGTATTTTTTTATTAATTTAATTTATTTTAATTGGAGTTTACTTTACAATATTGTAGTGGTTTTTGCCATACATTGACATGAATCAGCCATGGGTATACATGTGTTCTGGATCCTGAACCCCCCTCCCACCTCCCTCCCCATCCCATCCCTCAGGGTCATCTCAGTGCACCATCCATGAGCACCCTGTCTCATGCATCGAACCTGGACTGAGCTGTTTCACATATGATAATATATATGTTTTGATGCTATTCTCCCAAATCATCCCACCCTCACCTTCTCTTACAGAGTCCAAAAGACTGTTCTATACATCTGTGTCTCTTTTGCTGTCTCGCATATAGAGTCATTGTTACCATCTTTCTAAATTCCATATATATGCATTAGTATACTGATTGGTGTTTTCTTTTCTGACTTACTTCACTCTGTATAATAGGCTCCAGTTTCATCCACCTCGTTAGAACTGATTCAAATGTATTCTTTTTAATGGCTGAGTAATATTCCATTGTGTATACATACCACAGCTTTCTTATCCATTTGTCTGCCAATGGACATCCGGGTTGCTTCCATGTCCTGGCTATTGTGAACAGGGCTGCGATGAACATTGGGGTACATGTGTCTCTTTCATTTCTGGTTTCCTTGGTGTGTATGCCCAGCAGTGGGATTGCTGGGTCATATGGCAGTTCTATTTCCAGTTTTTTAGGGAATCTCCACACTGTTCTCCATAGTGGCTGTACTAGTTTGCATTACCACCAACAGTGTAAGAGGGTTCCCTTTTCTCCACACCCTCTCCAGGATTTATTGTTTGTAGACTTTTGGATAGCAGCAAATCAAAACCACAATGAAGTACTATCTTACACTGGTCAGAATGGCTGCTATCCATTAGTAAGTATTATGGACTGAATTGTGTCCCCCTAAATTCTTACTGAACATTCAGTACCTCAGATTGTGACTGTATTTGGAAATAGGGTTTTTAAAGCAAATAAGCTAAAATGAAGTCAATATGACTGGTATCTGTATAAGTGACTGGTGTCTTTATGAGATGCGAAAATATGAACATACAAGGAGATATCAGGGATTCATGTGGAGGAAAGGTAGTGTGAGGACACAGCAAGAGGGCCTCTGTCTGCAAGCCAAGGAAAGAGGCCTCAAAAGAAAAAAAACACCAAAAAACCTGCTGACACTTTGCTCTCAGGCAGAAAAAAATTACCAGTAGGCATCAGAATTGCCTACTGGATATTGCTGCTTTGCATCAGTTGCAGAAAACCACTTTCTGGTGCTAGCTGTGTCACTCATCAGCTGTGTCCAAAAATGAGTCAATGTTTTTTTTCTAACCAAAATCTTCTGTATTCTTATCTATGTCATGAAATTGATCATTCTGCTTCTCTAGAAGACAAAGTTGCACTATCCAGCTTGGGCTGTGATGCCCAAGTACAGTCTTTGTCACAGAGCCAGTATTCCTTCTGGGTGTGCCTCAGCTCCTTCAAGCAGACAAACTGCATAAGTACTAAGTGAAGAGAAAAAGACACTGCTTGTCTCCATCTATCATAAGCAGCATGAAAGGAGAAGGGACAGGAAGGACACTGGCAGTCTCATGTAACTGTTACAAAATACTATTAAATAAAGTCATCTTAATTAAACATCTAAATATAATCTGCTCAAGTATATGGTATATATGTTGCATATATATTTATGTGTGGATGGATGGATTGATAAATGTAGGTAGATACAGATATATATCAAACAAAGTGAGACTTTGATAAAATTCTTAATAGACCATTAACAGAGGGGCTGGACACATATTAGGTCATTTCAAAATCACATTGAACTTGAGGTTGGCACTACTAGTATCATGGTTTTCAGATGAGAAAAACTGATGTGCAGAATGGTTAGTAATTTCTTCAAAGTAAGAGATGGAGTTAGGATACAAAAACAAGCAATCTGACTCTAGAACTGTGTGCTGCTTCTATTATACTTGCTTGTATACAGTGTGTAAACGTAGACTAGTTCCTTCAGACTCTTCAATTCTATAAGATCTGATGATAACAAGTTTTAAAGACCCTGTATTTGTCAAGGTTCTCCAGAGAAACACAACCAATAGGATATTATATTGTAGTTGGAATATTAGAGGTGTGTGTGTGTGTGCTGGGAGTGGGTGGAGAAGATAAAAGAAGAAGACTATGTTAAGGAATTTTCACCTTATCCTGAGAGCAATGGGAAGCACTGGAGAGTTTGAAGAGGTGGTTAGATTTGTGCTTTTGGAAGATCACCTTAGTTGTTCTGCAAAGAGTCATTGTGGGGAGGTGTACCAAAGGTGGGGAGACAAATTAGGAGATTACTGCAAAAATCCAGGTGAGAGAGAAATCTAGGGACTGGCATAAGGAATGTACCTGGTTTTTTCCAAATAATTTAAAGCCTCAGAGATTATAAAACGTCATTCTTCCTAAAATCTTCCTCTCTACCTTAATATTTCGGTGGGTGCCACTCATTCCAGGCCATGATTCCGTGGACTTTCTGGAATCAGCTAGAAATGTTCTCCTGGGGTCTTTCTCAGCTACTTAGTCTTCCACAGTAACTCCCCATTTTTCAATAGATTTTCATTTTCCTCTTTTGCAGTTCCTATCACCTCACCAGTTATTACTTGACCTTTCATCTTCTGAGCCTGACTTGCATGCAGACAGCTTCCTTGGAATTTTTAGCTGACAGTTATGATCTAAAGTTCCCTGCTGCTTCCTTAAAATAAAGGGATCAGAACACAAAATCTTCCCTGCTCTTTAAGGAAAGAATGATAAAATAAGTGTTGGGGGAGGTGGTAATGGGAAGACCATACCTACTCCTGGTTTCCATCTGTACACACTCAAAGTGCCTCTCAATGAGAAATCCTACAGGCTGTGGAATTTTGTATCAAAGTATATTTTTTTAATTTGCAATTCCATGTGGACCCAGTTGCATGTGGCCAGAATTTCTGCAAGAAAGGATTGGAACCTTTTATTTTGCAATGTCATTGCTTGTAAAGGAAGGACCATGATTATTTTAGAAATTTTTGAGATATTAGAAAGAAAACTGGACTTATCAGAAGTTGGAAATTTTATTCCACTATTCTGTAGATATATATGGTAATAATCCACACATCACAGGGTTTTTCAAAAAATAAATCAGAAAACGTGAAGCCATTTTGGCTTCTATGAATAGCACTTGATTGAAAAGACCTTTGTCAAGGTTATCAATGAGGTCCATGATGTGAAATCCAATGCCACCTTTATGTTTTTGTCTTATTCAGTCTTTCAGCAGGATTTAACACGGCTGACCATAAACCATCTAATTTCCACAGTTGCCTGCTTTTTCTCGCTTACTTCTTAGTTTCCTTTGCCATTCTGTCCTTTTTTATCTGATAAAAAAACTTTGGTGATCTTGATGCTGAAAACTCAACCTTTGTACACAGCTGCCAATTTGAATCTCAGAGACAGTGTTTTCAGTGATGTAGAAAAGAAAGATTGAAGGGAAAAGGAGAAGAGGGTGGCAGAGGATGAGACAGCATTTCCAACTCAGTGGACATGAATTTGAGAAAACTCCAGGAGATAGTGAAGGACAGAAAAGCATGGTGAGTGGCAGTCCATGGGGTGACAAAGAGCTGGACATGACTTAGTGACTAAACAACAACAGGAAAAGAATAGCTTTATTGCTTTGCCAGGCAAAGGATCCTGTCCCAAGGGTGCACCTTTATTATATTTCCTGAATGCTCCTTTTTTGTCTCTGAATTTTCTCCTTTCTCTTATTAGCAACTGTTAGAATCTGCCCTCTGGAACTCCTGGATGTTCACGGAGGCTGAAGCCTATTTACTACAAACAAGATACAGGGGACACAGAAAGGCTTTCACACACAGAAGCCTCACAAGGTCCTACTCTGTTTCATTCTTAGTTGACCAATTCTTCTTTCTTCAGTTCAGTTCAGTCACTCAGTTGTGTCCAACTCTTTGCGACCCCATGAATCACAGCACTCCACGCCTCCCTGTCCATCACCAACTCCCGGAGTTCACTCAAACTCATGTCCACAGAGTCGGTGAAGCCATCCAGCCATCTCATTCTCTGTCGTCCCCGTCTCCTCCTACCCCCAATCCCTCCTAGCATCAGACTCTTTTCCAGTGAGTCAACTCTTCTCATGAGGTGGCCAAAGTATTGGAGTTTCAGCTTTAGCATCAGTCCTTCCAATGAACACCCAGGATTGATCTCCTTTAGAATGGACTGGTTGGATCTCCTTGCAGTCCAAGGGACTCTCAAGAGTCTCAGTCCAGCACCACAATTCAAAAGCATCAATTCTTCAGCTATCAGCTTTCTTCACAGTCCAACTCTCACATCCATACATGACCACTGGAAAAAACGTAGCCTTGATTAGACCGACCTTTGTTGGCAAAGTAATGTCTCTGCTTTTTAATATGCAATCTAGGTTGGTCATAACTTTCCTTCCAAGGAGTAAGCATCTTTTAATTTCATGGCTGCAATCACCATCTGCAGTGGTTTTGGAGCCCCCAAAAATAAAGTCTGACACTGTTTCCACTGTTTCCCCATCTATTTCCCATGAAGTGATGGGACCAGATGACATGATCTTAGTTTTCTGAATGTTGAGCTTTAAGCCAAACTTTTCACTCTCCTCTTTCACTTTCATCAAGAGGCGTTTTAGTTCCTCTTCACTTTCTGCCATAAAGGTTGTGTCATCTACATATCTGAGGTTATTGATATTTCTCCCGGCAATCTTGATTCCAGCTTGTGCTTCTTCCAGCCCAGCATTCCTCATGATGTACTCTGCATTGCCTTAAAAGTGACCTCACTCAATATTTCCATTAGCATGTTTCACAGACATCTCAAACTTAACGTACATGTGCCAGGTATGCATTGGTTGATTATTAACCCCACATTTGCTCTCTTAGTTTTTACCTGCTAGGACTGGAATCCTGCAAATGACAACCTCCAGACTCCCAAATCTGCTGACCATGTCAGATTCTGCCAAATATTACATGGAGATAAGAAAGGGGGAGAAATTAAAACCCTAAAACCAGAGATAATGGCAGTATCTCCGGCAATGGTAAGCCTGATATTTTCTCCTCAGTAGCAGCTGCCATCCAGCAATTTCTGTGATGGAAGTTTCAGCAGTATCAGCAGTAAGTGACCAGAGCATTAGAGGGAGCAGTGAAGACTCCAGCTTAGTAGCAGGAGTTGGTGGGTCCCATACCTAGTGGTTAAGTATTGCTCCTGAGCCCTGCTCACTGGTGGCAGCAGCTTCCTGATGTCTGTGTGATGGGTCATCCCCGGTTTTGCTTTCCTGTACTTTCCACACCTTTGTCAGAGCTGACTTACCCATTAGTCACAGCAGGCACAGTGTCTCGGGTCCATAAAAGTCTGTTGTTGTTGTTTAGTCCTAAGTCATGACTGACTCTTTGTGACCCCATAGACTGCAGCATGCCAGGCTTCCCTGTCCTTCACTATCTCCTGGAGTTTGCTCAAATTCATGTCCATTGAGTCACTGATGCTATCTAACCATCTCATTCTCTGCCTCCCTCTTCTTCTTTTGCCTTCAATCTTTCCTAGCATCAGGGTCTTTTCCAATGAATCAGCTCTTCGCATCAGGTGGCCAAAGTATTGGAGCTTCAGCATCAGTCCTCCCAATGAACATTCAAGGTTGATTTCCTTTAGGATTTGCTGATTTGATTTCCTTGCAATCCAAGGGACTCTCAAGAGTCTTCTTCAGCACTATAGTTCAAAAATAGCAATTCTTTGGCACTCAGCCTTCTTTATGGTCCACCTCTCACATCCACACATGATTACTGGAAAAACCATAGCTTTGACCACAGGGACTTTTGTTGGCAAAATGATGTCTATCTTTTTAATATACTAAGTCTGTCATAGCTTTTCTTCCAAGGAGCAAGCATCTTTTAATTCCACGGCTATAATCACCATCTGCAATGATTTTGGAGCCCAAGAAGATAAAAACTGTCACTGTTCTCATTTTTTATCCATCTATTTGCCAGGAAGTGATGAGACTGAATGCCATGATCTTAGCTTTTTAAAATACTGAGTCTTAAGCCAGCTTTTTCACTCTCTTCTTTCATCCTTATCAAAAGTTTTAGTTCCTCTTCACTTTATGCCATTAGACTGGTATTATTGGCATATCTGAGGTTGTTGACATTTCTCTCAGCAATCTTGATTCCAACTTGTGACTTATCCAGACTGGCATTTCATATGATGCACTCTGCATGTAAGTTAAGTAAACAGTGTGACAATATATAGCCTTGTCATATGCCTTTCCCAGTTTTGAACCAGCCAAAACCTTACGTTGTTCCATGTAAGGTTCTAACTGTTGCTTCTTGACCCTCTAGAGATTTCTCAAGAGACAGATAAGGTGGTCTGGTATTCCCATCTCTTTAAGAATTTTTCAGTTTGTTGTGATCCATATAGTCAAAGGCTTTGGCATAGCCAATGATGCAGAACTAGACATTTTTCTCGAATTAACTTGCTTTCTGTATGATCTAATTAATGTTGGAAATTTGATCTCTGGTTCCTCTGCTTTTTCTAAACTTAGCTTGTACATCTGAAAGTTCTCAGTGCACATACTGTAGAAGCCTAGCTTGAAGCATTTTGCGCATAACCGTACTAGCAGCAAAATGAGTGCAATTGTATACATTTTGTCAGAGCTGACTTAGCCATTAGTCACAGCAGGCACAGTGCCTCAGGTCCATAAGAGTTTAGGGCCCCAGAAGTGTTTTATTTTTTTAAAACTGAGTGGAGGAAGGGGCCCATGAAACCAATAGTGCCTAGGGCCAGAGCGTTACAGTGCAACTCTGACCTCTGTGACCATTTCCCAGCAACAAATTCTTCTTTGAGTCAAATATCTAGTAGTTTCTGCTTTGTTTATCAGAACACTGGCTAAGTCAGTGCCCCAAATAGAACTCTTGATTCCTGCTCTGAAATTCCCTGTCTTTCCCCATTCTTCTCTAGTTCAGGGAATGGGCCACCATCCAATATTTATCCAAGTTAGAGACTCAACTATTGTCCTTGAGCCCTGTCTATCCTTCAGCCCCAACATCTGAAATGTTACCAAATTCTATCCATTTAATGCACACAATGCATCTCAACTCTGGTCTGTGCTTCTGCTGGTATGAGCTAGTCCAAACCCCACCAGGGCTTCCTGCTGCTGCTGCTGCTGCTAAGTCACTTCAGTCGTGTCCGACTCTGTGTGACCCCATAGACGGAAGCCCACCAGGCTCCCCCGCCCCTGGGATTCTCCAGGCAAGAACACTGGAGTGGGTTGCCATTTCCTTCTCCAATGTGTGAAAGTGAAAAGTGAAGTCGCTCAGTCGTGTCTGACCCTTAGCGACCCCACAGACTGCAGCCTACCAGGCTCCTCCATTCCTGCTCAGTCTTAAAATAAAACCAGACCCTCTGAGCACGCCCTATGAGGCCTTGTGCTGTCCAGACCCAGTCCAATTCCCCAGTCTCTTTCTGTGCCACTTTACCACTTGCCAACTAGCCTGATGAGGCTGATGGACTGCATTAAGGGCCTCACCTCTCCATGTTCCCTGTGCACACGTCCTTTGGTGATGGCTTTGCCCCCAGACTCTGAGATCACACCTTTCAGGTCTTTATGCAAATGTTGCCTCACATAGATAACTTGACCTAAAACTGCCCCACAACTCCAACTTTTCCCCTTACTTATTGGAGATCTTGAAGATTTGGTTTCAAAGGTTAGCTCCATTATTCTGTAACTCTGTGAGCTTTTAATCTCTAAGCTGTATTTTCCTCATTTGTAAAATGAGAATAGTAAGTACCTTTATAGGAGTGTCATGAAAACTTAGTAGAATAAAATACAGAGTGCTGATTCATGAAAGATCCTCAATAGTTCTATGATTCCCTTATCAAAATATCACCAGCAATAATTTTTAATTGACTTTTATTTTTTATTTAGGAGTCTGCCTCCTTACCATGCATAGTCATAAGACAAAAACAACAACAACTTTGAGGAATAAAAACATCTTTTTAACTCTGCTTCCATAAGTGTTTTATAATTACACTCAGCACAGAAAATCTTGGGGTGCACTGCTTCCAAGTGTCTTGGTATTAAATATTGGCCTGTGTACATAGTGTACTGGGGACCCATGAGAAAAATAACATTGAATTCCTCACATGAGTGTATTTTATGGGTGTTTTCCTGAGGGTCATAGTAAAAGCCTTTATGGCTATAGAAAAAGGAACATTTCAAGAGTCATTTCTTGTGGCAAGAGACACCAAGGTGGTTATAAAAAGAAAAGCCCCTCTGCATGGTACATCTTCTGGAAAACAGTGCTGCTAGGAACTTGGCACCCCTACCTCTCTTCTTCCCCTGGTCATCTTCATTTTCTGTTTTCCCTGAGGAACTGTGAAATATAAAAAACAGGTGCATTTGATTGCAACTGTTTCTGCTACTGAAAGATTCCACTCTTTAAAACCAAAAAATTTAAAAGGGGATAAAAACTGCCTCCAAAGGATTTTTTCCTCTGGACAGCCCTATCATTTATGACACACAGGGCTCAGCCCTTGGCTGCCATTAGCAGTAAGAAAACTATTGAACTCTTTCTCCTGTATTTTCTTTTTCTAAATACTATAGCTTCCATTTGGATTTATGGGCTTCCACAGAAAATGTGGACAAAGAAGCCCATGCTCTTGAAGGTACAGAATCGCATTCTGGAGGAGAAATCAAAGCGAAGAACAAGTTTGGGTTTAGGGATTCCACCTATCGAAACCCCAGAACAGGTGTGTTTACCTCAAAATCAGAAATGACAAGTACATTCTTGTGCCAAGACAGCAGTTTTATTTTAACAACTCTGAGTTTACCTCTCTCTACTCATGGCTTTTTTTTTTTTTTTCCAAGCAGTTAGGAGGAGGACAATCCCTTTTATATTATAAAATTAGTAAATTCCATTATTCACTTATCATTATCACTATATACCTGTCACCCCAAAAATGAGGAGAAAAGGAATATTCAAAAAAGTCATGGAGGGCCTTCCCTGATAGTCCAGTGGTTAAGACTTTGCTTTCCAGTGCAGGTAGTGTGGGTTCAGTCCCTGGTCAGGGAGCTTAGATCCTGCATGCCTCGTAACCAAAAGTCCAAAACATGAAAACAGAAGTAATATTGTAACAAATTCCATATAGACTATAAAAATGGTCTACTTTTAAAAATGAAAGAAATAAAATCATGTAAGAACACTATTTTTCTAGGTTTATTTTCTGGAACATCAGATGTACAAGATATCAATCAGCGCTTTGAGGAAAAAGATTCTGTGGTCAATTAAGATTGGGAAATGCTACTTAAATTAAGGCCAAACAAATATCTTTTCTGTAGAACTTCTTAGAATGTTTAGTCACTACTTTGCATGCTGAATTACCAAGATTAGGATATCATAGGCAAAATTTTTGATAAAAGCACTTATCTTATTGGACTAAAATGGAAAAACAGAGCAAAAAGAAATACATTTCCTGTTTTCAGGTCAGTCAGTGCCTAATGGAAAGACAGTCCCATAAACAGATGTTTAAAATTAAGTGATAAAAGTACAACAATTAAGGTAAATACAGAGTAGACTGTGCAAGTCCAGTAGGAGGAAACTAACCAGAGAAGGGAAGTCAGTCCTTTCTGGAGGAGATGATGCTGGAGCTGAGCCTTCACATGAGTGGTATCATTCCTACCCCATCTACTTTAGTCCACAATTTCCAATCACCTACATGGAGTGAACAACACTTTATCTTCAATAAAACATCTGCTTTTTCTATTTTGGCCTTTGTGTAGGTTTGCTTTGTGTCATCTTTAGAAGTCAGATAGACCTAGATCCAAGTCTTAGCTCTGCCTTTTCCTACCTCTCTGATCTGGAACAACTACCTCAACCTCTTCTGTTTTTCAGAATTGTCATGAGAATTAGACATGTTCTAAGTTAAGGGAATGGTTTTTGCCGTGGTCATGTATGGATGTGAGAGTTGGACTGTGAAGAAAGCTGATCGCCGAAGAATCGATGCTTTTGAACTGTGGTGTTGGAGAACTCTTGAGAGTCCCTTATACTGCAAGGAGATCCAACCAGTACATTCTAAAGGAGATCAGTCCTGGGTGTTCATTGGAAGGACTGATGCTAAAGCTGAAACTGCAATACTTTGGCCACCTCATGCAACGAGTTGACTCACTGGAAAAGACTCTGATGCTGGGAAAGGTTGGGGGCGGGAGGAGAAGGGGACGACAGAGAATGAGATGACTGGATGGCATCACTGACTCTGTGGACTTGAGTTTGAGTGAGCTCCGGGAGTTGGTGATGAACAGGGAGGCCTGGCGTGCTGTGATTCATGGGGTTGCGGAGAGTCGGACACGACTGAGCGACTGAACTGAACTGAACTGAACTGAAGCACTAGCAGAGTGTCTGAAACACAATAGGTTTAACCATTTAGACTATTATTATTAGCTTTTAAGGTTGGAATACATTTATAGATACCGTGTGGATCACAATAAACTGTGGAACATTCTGAAAGAGATGGGAATACCAGACCACCTGACCTGCCTCTTGAGAAAACTGTATGCAGGTCAGGAAGCAACAGTCAGAACTGTACATGGAACAACAGACCGGTTCCAAATAGGAAGAAGAGTACGAAAAGGCTGTATATTGTCACCTTGCTTATTTAACTTATATGCAGAGTACATCATGAGGAATGCTGGGCTGGAAGAAGCACAAACTGGAATCAAGATTGCTGGGAGAAATATCAATAACCTCAGATATGCAGATGATACTACCCTTATGGCAGAAAGTGAAGAGGAACTCAAAAGCCTCTTGATGAAAGTGAAAGAGGAGAGTGAAAAGGATGGCTTGAAGCTCAACATTCAGAAAACAAAGATCATGGCATCTGGTCCCATCACTTCATGGGAAATAGATGGAAAAACAGTGGAAACAGTGTCAGACTTTATTTTTTTGGGCTCCAAAATCACTGCAGATGCTGATTGCAGCCATGAAATTAAAAGACGCTTACTCCTTGGAAGGAAAGCAGAGACATTACTTTGCCAACAAAGGTCCGTCTACTCAAGGCTATGGTTTTTCCCGTGGTCATGCATGGATGTGAGAGTTGGACTGTGAAGAAAGCTGATCACCGAAGAATTGATGCTTTTGAACTGTGGTGTTGGAGAAGACTCTTGAGAGTCCCTTGTACTGCAAGGAGATCCAACCAGTATATTCTAAAGGAGATCAATCCTGGGTGTTCATTGGAAGGACTGATGCTAAAGCTGAAACTCCAATACTTTGGCCACCTCATGCGACGAGTTAACTCACTGGAAAAATCTCTGATGCTAGGAAATGTTGGGGATGGGAGGAGAAGGGGACGACAGAGAATGAGATGGCTGGATGGCATCACCGACTCTGTGGACATGAGTTTGAGTGAACTCCGGGAGTTGGTGATGGACAGGGAGGCCTGGCATGCTGTGATTCATGGGGTTGCGGAGAGTCGGACACGACTAAGCGACTGAACTGAACTGAAGCATTCCCTGGAGAAGGCAATGGCACCCTACTCTAGTACTCTCGCCTGGAAAATCCCATGGACGGCAGGGCCTGGTAGGCTGCAGTCCATGGGGTCGCTAAGAGTCGGACACGACTGAGTGACTTCCCTTTCACTTTTCACTTTCATGCATTGGAGAAGGAAATGGCAGCCCACTCCAGTGTTCTTGCCTGGAGAATCCCAGGGACAGGGGAGCCACGTGGGCTGCCGTCTATGGGGTCCCACAGAGTCGGACACAACTGAAGCAACTTAGCAGCAACAGCAAGCATTCCCTAGATATATACAATCTCATATTTTATTTTATGTTCACATTTCAGTTTCTGTTTGAAATTCTGCTTCAATTTAGTTTTTTTTTTTTTAATAAGCTCTCAGACTCTAAAAGGCATAGTACTACATCTGGGATACAGACAAAATGAACTGACCCATAGATCTTGTCTTGAATCAAAAGTTTCCGGATTAATGCTGGGAGTGGGTAGAGTTGGAGAAAAGTCAGAGCGTAATAATGGGCACACTAGATGTGGGAGCCAATAGATAAGAAGTACAGATAAGACACCATGAGAGAGAATATCACTTTTCTTTGGTAGATAAGGGAAGGACTCCTGAAAGAAGTGACATTTGATCAGGGCCATAATATATGGGACAAATATGAACATAAGAGATTAACAAGGGAAAAAAATCCAGGAGGAGAAACAGAAGAATCAAGGTAATAAACTATCATCTTTGTCAACTTATGAAGCTACTGTGGGTGACATGGAATATGAAACTAGAAAAATGTTAGCAACAGATTATGAAAGGCCAGACAGTTCAGTATCCATTTTTATCAATATATCACATTAGACATCTCTGAAAAACACAACAAACCTCCTTTATGTGCACAGCTGAGTCAACTAGAAAGGAAAATCCACAGGAACCCAAAAACAAACTCTGCAAACTTCACTGGTAAGCTCATGAACTGATTCTGGAACAAACAAAAATCTTGACTTTCATGTACCTAAGAGGACAATGAATGAGACATTAGTCCTAGAGTGCTGGAGAGAGATGGCTGGTATTTAACCTCCAAAGTAAGAGCCATCCAAAGGCTATGAAAATAAAGTACAGGGCTTAAAAATATCCATCTGTTATTACAAGAATTCACAAATAAAATCTGTTTGTCAGGCTGGACATAAAAACAAAACTGTCACCTCTGATGATTTGTTCCCAAAGTCCTGGCTGCATTTGAGTTTGAAATTTGAATAAATGTTATGTGAGTGATTTGGAAAACTGCAACCTGAGAAATTAACAGAAAAGGGATTCCAGACATGTGTTATTTTGGTAACTCCAGGAAGAAGCAGGTGCAAAATCATTCTGGCCAGACACACCGTCAAAAACAGATATAAATAATTTTTCAAGTTAAAGCCCCACTAAAGAAAAGCTCACAAAGAGAAAAATCACATGCTTGTGAAGGAACAATCATTAGAAAGAGGTGGAAGAAACAAAACACAATACAAATAGACCTCCCAAAACCTCAGATAATGGAAGCTAACTATGAAATAATTACGTTTAGACTCAGTAAAGTGTATGCCTGGGTTGGGAAGATCCCCTGAAGAAGAGAATGGCTACCCACTCCAGTATTCTTGCCTGGAGAATTCCATGGACAGAGAGAGGCCTGGTGGGCTGCAGTCCATGGGATCACGAAGAGTCGGACACAACTGAGCAACTAACACAACTACTACTAGTTGGATACTTTCCCTCGGATATCACTCTTCAGCACTTTGCACAAAGAGCACCTTAAGTGTGAAGCCTTGCTAAATAATCTGAAAACTTAGAATAAAAGGACTATTTCCTAGAAGAATGTAACTATCACAACTGATCCAACAAGAAAACTTTAAATCTGATAACCTCAAGAGAAGCAGACAAAGCTTTTGGTAAAATCTAACAGTTTGAGCAAATTGATAAAGAAGATAGAATGTGTTATATCCTACAAATGAAGAAAGGTTGGAAAATTATTTATTTGGAAAGAAAAATAAAAATGTATCTCTCACACCACGTGCAAACATAAATTTCAGTTGGATATAAAGCATTTAGCATTTAGTTTATTCCTTTCAGAACATGGAAAATGCCATGAACTGTTTTTGGATATATTTTATAGAGAGCAGATAAATAAACACGTGTTCAGGAATGATGTACATCAAAATCAGGACAAGATGAGTTGAAAAGTCGACTCTGAATCATAGACATTTTAGGAAAACCTTTGTCAGTGCATTTTGCTAATGTTTTCCACCTCTTGTGACCCTAAGAGTGATAGAAGATAAATATCCACAATTGTATAAGTTTAGAAGAGTTTTTTCTAAAAATCTAATGAAGCTTAACTAATCTAAAAAAACTAATTAACTAAGTTAGTTATTTAGTTAATTAACTAAGTTAGTTATTTAGTTAATTAACTAAGTTAGTTATTTAGTTAATTAACTAAATTAACTGATTAATTTAACTAGACTAATCTAAAAAACTCATGAAGCTAATATAACATTATAAATCAACTATACTTCAACACCCATGGCTGATTCATGTCACTGTATGGCAAAAACCACTACAATATTGTAAAGTAATTAAAATAAATTAAATTTATTAAAATTAAATAAATTAACAATTTATTTTGTTTATAAATAGTTAAAATAAATTAATTAATTTTAAAAAGTGACAAAAGTAACACAACAATCAAATTTAGTGTCAATTTTAGTAAGACTCCAGTTAAAACGCACAGATATAAAAAATGTTCGGTGACAACTGGGATAATTTGAATATGCATCAGATATTTTAAAGTTATTGTGAAATTGTTGATTTTGTTGGGTGTAATAATAGCACTGTGATTATGTAGAGAATATTCTTTAAATTCTTCAACATTTGATGAAGGTATATATAAAAGAATAAAGTATCACAAAGCGTCCACTGGAAATCAAGTATTAGCAAGAAAATGTTTATATGTGTGTGTATATACTGAGAAAGATTTTTAATGCGGCAATTTGTTAATAATTGTTGACTCAAGGTAGAGTCTACATAAGATTTTATTGTGTCATTATTCCAAATTCTGTGCTTAAAAATTACAAATAAAAATGATCTAAAAGTGAAAAAACATAAGTAAATGAAATGAAGGGTGATAGTTGGATTTAAAAGCAATTCTTAAAATGAAAAAAAAGAGTGCTTTAAAAAATTATAAGATAAAATTTTTAAGTGACAAGAAAAAGAAAATCTGGAGATAGGTTACCTCTGGGCAGAGCAGAAAAGGAGTGAGATGAAGGAGGGTATCACAGGAGCCTACAACTCTCCATTCAGTTCAGTCGCTCAGTCGTGCCCAACTCTTTGAGGCCCATGGACTGCAGCATGCCAGGCTTCCCTGTCCATCACCAATTCCTGGAGCTTACTCAAACTCATGTCCATCGAGCCGGTGATGCCATACAGCCATCTCATCTTCTGTCATCCCCTTCTCCTCCTACCTTCAATCATTTCCAGCATCAGGGTCTTTTCCAATGAGTCAGCTCTTCCCATCAGGTGGCCAAAGTATTGGAGCTTCAGCTTCAGCATCAGTCCTTCCAATGAATATTCAGAACTGATGTCCTTTAGAATGGACTGGTTGGATCTCCTTGCTGTCCAAGGGACTCTCAAGAGTCTTCTCCAACACCACAGTTCGAAAGCATCATTTCTTCGGCATTCTTAAAAGATTTGATGCAGTCATCAAATCTTAGCAAAATGTTAAGATTTGGCAAGTCTAGGTTTTGGATACATGTGTGCCTCTTACATTTTTTTTTGTATTTCTTAATATCTTGAAATATGTTACTAAGTAGTGACATTTAAAAAAAGGTTATTTTCTAAATATAAAAGAAACTTTACCCAAATAATCTTTTACCTGTAAGTGGCGAGGAACTTTAGAAAACCTTTAGCAGCAAATCTGACTTCTTAGAGTTTCAACAGGACATCAGAGGAACCTGGGTGCTGTCTCTTCTGTCTCATAGAATAGATCTCAACAATACTTAATTCAAATAAATAAATATCCAGAATAAGCTGATACGAACGAGATAGGTCTTGCTGAGCCAACCATAGAACAAAGATCCTTTATTGAGAAACTTTCTCAAGAGAATAATATTAAACTATTTCTTGTCTTCGTCAAAGCATCCAAAAACAACCACAACACATTGTGAAACTGGAAAATAACCAATTTAAACTGGTGGTGTTGGGAGTAGGGAGAAGGAAAGTTTCTCCATGAAAGAATTTTGAGGCTACACAACACCGTTGTTATCACATGGTTATATTAATAAATTCAGCATCAGCAAAAGCAAAATCTGTTTCTCTCAATAGTAATTTTAAGATTGTCTAGGAAGAATCATTTAAAACTATCTCTGCTTGCCATAGCTTGTAAAAAATTCTTCTGTAAAATTGTAATCCTGTTATTGATGTTTTGTTTTTCAATTTCTCTATGTAATATGTAATTATTTCAACCTCTTCCCCTTTGTGTGGTCTATTGGTGGACTAGAATTCAGAAGAGTTTCTTTCTAAGAACTCCAATAGGCTCAAGATAGTGATCTTTCCCCTCAACTCATATTCTCTGACCTAAATAGTTTTATTTTTTGAATGTGCCCCAAAGATTTGAATGGGACAAAGTATTCAAAACATAGCATTCTCATAAAATATTTAATCTCAAAACAAGCAGGCTTTATTCCCTCAAGGAAAAAGAAATCTAATGCCAAAATATGAATTGTTTTTCATTTCTCTGTTTCTTTTTTTTTTTTTTTGAGACTGTTTATATCTAGATAAAAGAATAGGATAGCCAGAGCCATTATATGAATAATCTTATTCTAGAATGCTTGACCAAAAGGTTGAATGACTAAAGCAAAACTGAAGATTTTTTAAAATATTTTAAATATTTATTTATTTACAGCTGTGCTGGGTCTTTGCTGCTGTGTGTGCGCTTTCTAGTTTCAGCAAAAAGTTGCTACTCTCTAGTTGTGGTGTAAGGGCTTCTCAATGTGTGTTGCCTTCTCTTGCTGCAGAGCATGGGCTCTAGTGTGTGGAGGTTTCAGTAGCTGCGACTCACAGGCTCCAGGGCACAGGCTTATTATGGTGGCACACAGGTTCAGCCATCCCATGGCATGTGGGATTTTCCTGGACCAAGGATTCAATTGGTGCCCTTTGCATTTCAGGACAGATTCTTAACCAGTGGACTACCAGGAAAGCCTCGAAAGCTGAAGATTTTAAGATGTTTAGCTATTAGGTGAAAACTTCATACTGGAGCTATTCAGAAAAGATTGGGAATCTGTCTTTAAGGAATGAGAATTTACAGACAGAAGATGAAACTAGGGGGTAAGGAAAGGAATGGACATTTTCTCTGCACAAGACTATGTTCCAGATACTCCATGTAAATCATCTAAGTGAAATCTTGCACAATCTCCATAGAGATTTTGTTTCTCATGTCACAGATGACAAGGTGAGATTTCATCAGGTAGAAGAGTGAGTCTAAGACCACATGGTTGGTATGGCGGTATATTGCTCAGATCTCCTTTTAAGAAAATCTGCTTCATGTGGTATAGATGATGCTGTTTCAGCATCTTCAGAGCTACCTTGACATTCATGCCAATGCCACACTTCACTCAGGCTGCTCCCAGGTCATGACTGAGCACAGAAGTGGCACTAAAGCCAGTCTGCTCCTGGCTCAAGTGGAAGTCCTCCAACTTTTGCTCTGAGACTCTGCATTGACTTGGCTATACTCAGAACTGCAGTCAGAGATTCTCTCTGATGCTCCTTCATTTCTATTCTCCTTTCAAAGTTATGAAACCTATATCACCTACACTCTCCTATTCCCTCCTTTATCCTTTATAATATTTCCCTCAATAAGACTCTTGTATATCCTGTCTTTTCATCTGCATCTCAAAGGACCTTACCTGACACAGGCCACATAATCAATAGCTGTCAGAATAAGAGGCAGATGCAAAGGTATTGCTCTTTCAAAATTGACATTTTGTTGCTGTTCAGTCACTAAATCATGTCTGACTCTTTGTGACCCCATGGACTGCAGAATGCCAGGCTTTATCCTCTACTATCTCCCGGAGTTTGCTCAAATTCATGCCCAGTGGGTTGATGATGCCATCCAACCATCTCATCCTCTGCTGCCTCCTTTTCCTCCTGCCCTCAATCATTCCCAACAACAGGGTCTTTTCCAGTGAGTTGGCTCTTTGCATCAAATGGCCAAAGTATTGGAGCTTCAGCTTCAGTATAAGTCCTCCCAATGAATATTCAAGGTTGATTTCCTTTAGGGCTGACTCTGATCTGTTTGCAGTCCAAGGGACTCTCAAGAGTCTTCTCTGGCACCACAGTTCAAAGCATCAATTCTTCAGTGTTCAGCCTTTTTTATGATCCATCTCTCACATCCATACATGATAAGTACTAATGTTGATACTACTGATGCTAAGTAACATAAGACATATGTTAGTATGAACTAGATATTATGCTTTACACTTTCATGCATTATCTTGCTTAGTTTTCATTACAACTCCATAAGATAGATGTTATTATCCTACATTCTACAGATGAGAAGACAAAGGTTTAGAGATGTGATTAATTTACCCAGGTCATATAATTATCCAGTGGCTTAGCCAGGATTTGCACTTGGGTCTGTATGACCCTAAAATCCATGTTTTTAACAACTCTGTACATTTTATATACTAAACTGCTAATCACAAACCACTCTGCTGTCTTCTAGCTTTATCACCTTGCATGTTTTGTTGTTGTTCAGTTGCTAAGTCATGTCTGACTCTTTGCTACCTCACAGACTACAGCACCCCAGTAGGGCTATGATATGATGGATATTTTTCACTTGTAGTTAGAATAAGCAGTAACTATTCATAAAGTGACAACTCTGTGCCCAGGGTTTTGGCTATTTCCTGAGAATCCAATAGAAGAAAGATCTAGTTTTTCCCTCAGGGAAAATCATTACTAATCTGTCAGGTTATTAACAATCTAAATAAAAAGAAATTATTGACACCCCTGAAACAAAGAAACATCCAAGAAGCTAGATAATTACAGAGCTGTCATCAAGTGACACTAACTACTCTTCTGAACAAAATAACTTAAAAATAAACTCCAAAACTGATGAAACTTCAAAAAAGCAAGGAGTGCCTATTAGCCAGAATAAAGAAATTAGATCTTGAAAATTTAATAAGATTTGGAAAGGCAGAAACTGTGGGATGGTGATTGCTAACTAGAGGAAAAAATTTATCCTTAAAATAATGGAAGATTCAGGTAGAAATGTAAGCAATAATTTCTCACTTGGCATCACTTAAAACACTTCCTCCTAGAGAATATAATGGAATGTACCATGATGGAATAATGTGCACTTGGCAGTCAGACAGACCTGCAACCCACAAGTCTGTCAGCACGAACTGGTTAAACAATAAAATTGGGAAATAGGGCAGCAAGGAGGAGGTTTAACGATGCTACATGGGAAATATAATGTTGTCCAGGTATCTCCCCAGTGAGGGAGTCTGTTTTAATCTTGGACTTCAGCCAGGAATTTACCTTCTTAACTCAAGAAATCTTAAAATACATTTTCCTGCCATACCAGAAAAAAAATTTTAAAGACAGGGAGAGAAGCAACCACATACTAAACCCTAAGAGGAAAATAATGAGACACTTGGGCTGAGTACACAGACTACAAAAAAAAAGCTGCTGGATCCTATATTCAGAATCAAGACTCATAATTAGTAACGTTCTACCTATCATCTGTCAGTTTCTTGGAAGCAAGTTGTAAGGTAGAGATGGCCCAATGATGTGGAAAAAGAGAACCCAGATGCCAAATAGATAATGTAACAGGCTTTAATGGCTGCGCACCCCCAGGCGGAACCCCAAGACCTAATAGAGTGAGGTCAGGAAGTCCCCCCCGAACAAAGGCAAGAGGCAACTTATATAACTTTAGGCAAGATTTGGAGTGGTGGTCTCTCATAGGTCAGTTAGCCATTAGCCGGGGGCAAGACTGGGTTGGTTGCCCAATCTGCTCAAGGTTGTGCTGATGCAGCAGAATAGTTCTTGCTATTTCTGGGCAGAATGCTGTTTCTGGACAGGAGGTTAGGAGGGGGAGGTTAGGAGAGGGTTGATCTCTACCAGGAACCAATACCTCAAGGACACTCTAGCAATGGGGGAGGGAATGAGAGTATAGAGCACAATAGTCATCCTTTTTCTGCCAGTGGGAAGAAGAGAAGGAGGGAAGGGAAGAGGCCAAAATGGCCACAGAGGTCCGACCTTACACAAGTGAAGTTTCCTTATCAATTCTTTAAAGAAACTTCAGTGTTTGAAGTAAACACTAAGGAACAGCATGAGCAAAAGTTTAGAGTTTTGTGTAAAATAGTATGAAGAGCCCTACTGCAAATAATCAGTGCCTCAAAATGAGGTTGTCTTGGGTCCACAATGGGAGAGACTTAGAAAGAGATCTGAACAATCTGAATGATGTATTAATGAGTTGAAGACCAGACCAAAACAGATATTGTTCCACTAGGTTTAAAAAAGGCCTTTCTCCTTAGGGAGAATGTTATTTTCACAGGCCTGCCGCATAACATTCACTTCTCTGTTTAATTATGCTTTAGCCAATTGTGTCATCAGATGCACGTTCCATGAAGTTTTTTAGACTGGGCCATCTCAAAGTACCAACACTGATGCATTGAGCAACTGGAATGGAATGAAATTTTGAGGAGGCTAAGTGAGAATGCCTGGATGAAAGAGAGAAAGTCTTGCTTATCACTCTTCATTGAAATATGTAACCAAGACTAATACTGTGGTATATGATTTTAATAATCAGTAATCTGAAAGAGGAACAGGGCAGCTAAAATGAGAAGGTGGAAACAGTAAGTGTGGACATCCTCATTCTTTTTCTTTTTTTGGTCAGTTTTCATTCCAATCCCAAAGAAAGGCAATGCCAAAGAATGTTCAAACTACCGCACTATTGCACTCATCTCACACTCTAGCAAAGTAATGCTCAAAAATCTCCAAGCCAGGCTTCAACAGTACATGAACCATGAACTTCCAGATGTTCAAGCTGAATTTAGAAAAGCCAAAGGAACCAGAGATCAAATTGTCAACATCCATTGGATCATCGAGAAAGTAAGAGAGTTGCAGAAAAACATCTACTTCTGCTTTACTGACTACACCAAAGCCTTTAACTGTGTGGATCACAACAAACTGGAAAATTCTGAAAGATATGGGAATACCAGACCACCTTACCTGCCTCATGAGAAATCTGTATGGAGTTCAAGAAGGAACAGTTAGAACTGGGCATGGAACAACAGACTGGCTCCAAATCAGGAAAGGAGTATGTCAAGGCTATATATTGCCACCCTGTTTATTTAACTGATATGCATAGCTGCTGCTGCTGCTAAGCCACTTCAGTCATGTCCGACTCTGTGTGACCCCATAGACAGAAGCCCACCAGGCTGCCCCATCCCTGGGATTCTCGAGGCAAGAACTCTGGAGTGGGTTGCCATTTCCTTCTCCAATGTGTGAAAGTGGAAAGTGAAGTCACTCAGTCATGTCCAACCCATAGCGACCCCACGGACTGCAGCCTACCAGGCTCCTCCATCCATTGGGTTTTCTAGGCAAGAGTACTGGAGTGGCTTGCCATTGCCTTCTCCGTGATATGCATAGCACATTATGCAAAATGCCAGGTTAGATGAATCACCAGCTGGAATCAAGATTACCGGGAGAAATATCAATAACCTCAGATATGCAGATGACACCACGCTTATGGCAGAAAGCAAAGAAGAACGGAAGAGCCTCTTTATGAAAGTGAAAAAGGAGAGTGAAAAGTTGGCTTAAAAAAAAGAAAACTTCAGAAAACTAAGATCATGGCATCCGGTCCCATCACTTCATGGCAAGTAAATGGGGAAACAATGGAAACAGGGAGAGATTTTATTTTGGGGGAGGGAGGAGGGTGTGCTCCAAAATCATTGCAGATGGTGACTACAGCCATGAAACTAAAAGACACTTGCTCCTTGGAAGAAAAGTTAAGACCAACCTAGGCAGCATATTAAAAAACAGAGACATTACTTTGCCAACAAAGGTCTGTCTAGTCAAAGTTATGGTTTTTCTGGTAGTTATGTAGGATGTGAGAGTTGGACTATAAAGAAAGCTGAGCACCGAAGAATTGATGCTTTTGAACTGTGGTGTTGAAGAAGACTCTTGTGAGTCCCTTGGACTGCAAGGAGATCAATCAGTCGATCCTGAAGAAAATCAGTCCTGAATACTCATTGGAAGGTCTAATGCCGAAGCTGAAACTCCAATACTTTGGCTACTTGATGTGAAGAGCTGACTCACTGGAAAAGACCCTGCTACTGGGAAAGATTGAAGGCAGGGGGAGAATGGGACGACAGAGGATGAGATGGTTGGATGGAATCACCGACGCTATGGACATGAATTTGAGCAAGCTTTGGGAGTTGGTGATGAACAGGGGAACCTGGTGTGCTGCAGCCCATGGGGTCCCAAAGATTTGGGCACAACTGAGCGACTTAAGTGAACTGAACAGTAAGTGTTGGGAAAATATGTTTATGAAGTTGGGAAGGGCCAGATCACACAGGGTGTTCTAAGCTACGCTACAAACAATGAGAGGATATGCAAAGGTTTTTTAAGAAGGAAGATGACATATTGAATTTTCATTTCCAGAAGATCTTTCAGACTCTAGTGTGAAGAATGGATTAGAGTAAGATATTGGATATAAGTGTATGAGTAAAAATTTATAACAATATTTCAAATAAGAAATAATGGTAGCTGGATTGGTGGCGGTGGTTTAAGTAGAAAGAAAAATAAGTTGGTTGAGGAGAAAGGGAAAATGTAATATTAATCAAACTTGGAAGATGGGCAGGATGGGAGGGTAAGGAAGAAGAAAGTGTCTGAGATGACTTCTAGGTTTCTGACTTGTTTAATTGGATAAATGGTAGTGAATTCACGGAGCTAGGGAGTACCAAAGAAAGATAAAACTTGCAGGGAAAGATCGCAGATTTGCTTGTGAATGTTAAGTTTTAAGTGTTTGAGATATAAGAAATGTGAAAGGCAGATAGGTGTGTTTGGAGTCAGAAGACTGATCTGATAGGGATTAAATAATTAACTTGTGTGGCTAAGGTTGCCTTTACTGAAATTGAATGCTAAAATGGATAAAATGGAATTTACCAGAAAGGCAGGGAAAGAAAGAATGTTCCAGGTAGAGGCAACAGAATTTGCAAATGACATGAAAGTGGGGCTATTTCAAGGGTTAATTATTACTTAAACTTAAGACTGTACAGAGGAGAAAGAAAATTAAGAATTAGTTAATAGTAATTACCTCCGGTGAGGAGCTCAGAAAAGTAGAGAATGAGAGAAACGTACCTTGTTTATGTTGTGTGAATTTATTTATTTATGTAGATTTTAAGTATTTTAAAAAATAAAAATAGAGTTGCCTATGACTGTGCAATCCCACTCTTGGGCATATATTTAAAGAAAACTCTAATTTGAAAAGATTCCCAGTGGTTCATAGTACTGTTTTCAATAGCCAAGACATGGAAGCAAACTAAATGTTCATCAACAGATGAATGGATAAAGAATATGTGTTATTTATACATAGTGGAATATTACTCAGCCACAAAAAGAACAAAACAATGCTATTTGCAGCGATGTGGATGAACCTAGAGATTGTGATATTAAGTGAAGCAAGTCAGAAAAAGACAAATATCCCATGATATAATTTATATGTGGAACCTAAAATTGATATAAATGAACTTATTTACAAAACAAAAATAAACTCACAAATATAGAAAACAAAACTATGGTTATCAAAGGGGATGGTGCCAGTGGAGATAACTATTAAGGATCTACCATGAGGCACAGGGAACTGTACTTAATATCTTGTAATAAACAATAATGGAAGATAGTCTGGGAAAGAACATATGTATATATGTATAACTGAATCATTTTGTGGTACAGTTGAAACAAACACAATATTGTAAATTAACTATATTTTGTTAAAATCTCAATAATTACTTTTTTTTTAAATTTATTTTATTGGAGGCAAATTACCTTACATTAATATATTGGTTGGTTTTGCCAGACATTGACATGAATCCGCCCCAGGTGTACATGTGTTCTCTTTCTTGAACCCCCCTCCCACCTCCCTCTTCCCCATATCCTCCCTCCATGTCATCCCCGTGCACCAGCCCCAAGCATCCTGTATCATGCGTGGAACCTGGACTGGTCACTTATGATACTATACATGCTACAATGCCGTTCTCCCCAATCATCCCACCTTCACCCTCTCCCACAGAGTCCCAAAGACTGTTCTATATGCCTATGTCTCTTTTGCAGTCTCGTATACAGGGTTCAGGTTACCATCTTTCTAAATTCCATATATATGCGTTAGTATACTGAATTGATGTTTTTCTTTCTGGCTTACTTCACTCTGTATAATTGGCTCCAATTTCATCCACCTCATTAAAACTGATTCAAATGCATTCTTTTTGATGGCTGAAAAATACTCCATTGTGTATATGTACCAAAGCTTTCTTATCCATTCATCTGCAGATGGACACCTAGGTTGCTTCCATGTCCTGGCTATTATAAACAGTGCTGCAATGAACATTGGAGTACATGTGTACTTGGATCCTCCAAGACCCACCTCCCAGAATATTGGAAATAAAAGCAAAAATAAATGAATGGGACCTAATTAAAATCAAAAGCTTCTGCACAGCAAAGGAAACTATAAGCAAGGTGAAAAGACAACCTGCAGAATGGGAGAAAATAATAGCAAATGAAGCAACTGATAAAGGATTAATCTCCAAAATATACAAGCAGCTCCTACAGCTCAATTCCAGAAAACTAAGTGACCCAATCAAAAAATGGGCCAAAGAACTAAACAGACATTTCTCCAAAGAAGACATAAAGATGGCTAACAAACACATGAAAAAATGCTCAACATCCCTCATAATCAGAGAAATGCAAATCAAAACCACAATAGATACCATTTCACACCAGTCAGAATGGCTGCTATCCAAAAGTCTACATGCAATAAATGCTGGAGAGGGTGTGGAGAAAAGGGAACCCTCTTACACTGTTGGTGGGAATGCAAACTAGTACAGCCACTATGGAGAACAGTGTGGAGATTCCTCAAAAAACTGGAAATAGAACTGCCATATGATCCAGCAATCGTACTCCTGGGCATACACACCGAGGAAACCAGAATTGAAAGAGACACATGTACTTCAATAATTACTTTTTAAAAATAGTGTAATAAAATGGGAAACACTTAAAAGATAAAGAAATTTCTCTGATTCAATTCAGGGACACTTGGTGCAGCTGTGTAGGTTGTATGTTTCACACTTTTGGGGGGTGATATTCATATAAATTACAATGTGTAGTACAAAGTCTAAACAACTGTATGTGGTAATTGATTGCAATTATTTCAGAGCAGACATCTTTGAAGATAGCCAAATAGACAATTAAAAGCCCACAAGGACTAGAAGAGGTTACACCTAAATTTAGACATCAGGAATGAGTGAGTAGAGATCAGCTGAAGTACTGGCAGAGCTGGGAAAGGTAGATGGAAAACAACAGTTCAAGTAAGAGGGACAGAGTGTCTGCAGATTTGACCTAACATTTTTTTTTTCTTATCAAAGATTTCAGTTAATGGCAATTATCAAATTTTTAAAGTTCCATCCATTGTAAGCAACTTTTAAAAACAGATTTTGGCTTAAACTTACTGCTATGAATTTAACATACAAAATGCCCTTTCAAACAATGGTTAATTTAGCCTTTTAGAAAGATGTGCCATTTGCTAAGACCCGGGGCCCAACAGAACTAGATGTTCATAAGAAGTTCTCAGAACAGAACCATGGACATAGGTCTCAAAATCACTTTAGTTCTTTTCTCCTTGATCTCTTACCAAATCCTCTGTTACAGCCTTTACTACAAGATAACATAATTGTTTTTCTCTCTCTGTAGCCTTACGACTGTGAGTTAATTGAGGGTAAGTCTCTTTTACTTATTTAAACGTGCGGTGCTGGCAGAGTATTTAGTATAGAGTGGGTGCAAGTGAACAGCAGGTGAAGGAGTGAGTGAGTGGAAAGTATAACAATAAAACAATGGGTTGAGAACCAGATAGTGTAGTTTCTAGTCTTGAGTTCCCTCTGTGTGACTACTGGAAACGCACTTGGTTACTTCATAGCTCCGGAGAAGGAAATGGCAACCCACTCCAGTATTCTTGCCTGGAAAATTCCATGGATGGAGGAGCCTGGTGGGCTGCAGTCCATGGGGTTGCAAAAAGTCGGACACGACTAAGCAACTAACACACACTAGCACACACTTCATAGCTCAGTTTTTTATTTTCCTGTTTAACTTAATCTATTTGATACATCATGTCACGCGCTTAGTGATTGAATAAGGCATAGTTTTCCTGACTTCATATGGGACAGGCATCAGAGTTGCTGAATTCCTAATACAGGCTACCACTTTCATCCTAGCGGATGCACACACGTCTCAGTGTTGAGTCTCATAACTGTGCTTTGAGATATTGTTGTTGTCACTGTTACAAATGAAGGAATTAAGACGAAACCATTAACTGATGTTTCAGGTTACATAGGGTAAATAACTGCAAAATAATCAGAGGTTGTCACAGACACAAACCTTTCAAACTCAGCATGTTGCCACTTGTTTGAAAAAGTTTAAAACAGTATACACACAGAGAGCACCATCATTGTTTCAGATATCAGCCCAAAGGCACATATTTGTTTGTTTCTGTATAAGATAGCCAAACCAGTTTTCAGACCAACCCACACAGGATGTGAAGCAACATATTGACTCAAGTATTTATTAAGTAGGGACTAAAAGGTCCAGATTTTGCTGAAGATTGTTTTGTTGTGCTTTTTCCTTGCGACCAGGCAACTAACAGCAAGTGAAGAAAGTGAAATGTTGGCAGACAGCTTGGCTAAAGTACCAGACTTCTTTGTCATCCAGTCAGACATTGGAAAAAAGTCTGCCTGTTATCTTTGTCTGCTCTCTCCTGGTTGAAAAAATACGGGATTCTTTAGTGGTAAAAGGGGTAATCCGTTCCTTATAGTTAAAACGGACCCTGTACACAAAGGTTATGCAATATTTACAAGAGCTGGGGGGACAAAGAGAGCTATGAAGAATGGATGATTGACTCATAAGAGGTTATTTAGATTAAGAATGTATCTTATTATACATTTTCTAACCACGCAGTGTTTGGGAATGCAATATTTGGTTAGAAAACGCATTTTCTAACCACACGAAGTTTGGAAATGCATGCATGTAGAGTAAATGTGTGGGTGAGTTCAATATATGTGTACATACTTAGTTTTTATTTGAAATTGGTGTTCTTCCTTTCTCAGATATCTTTTTCCTTTTGCAAAGACAAATTTTCTTTTTTCCTCTTTCTTTTTCTTTTTGATTGTCAGGAATCTCAGAACTCATGCCCATGTTCAATTATAAGTATTGCTTGGCCTGGGGTTTCTATTCTAAGGATTCTCATTTAGTCAGGTCTTTAAGTAGCAGACCTCCTCGATGCCTTTTGTTAGAAGCTACAGCAAATCCTTACTGGAAATATAAAGAATATTCTATTAATAGCCTTTATTCTTCACCCATCCCAGGATGTACACCCTTGCTATTGCTTCATCATGGGTGGAGTGCACTTCTCTCACCATTTGCTTGCCATTTGGCTGTGCAATTTGCTTGGGACAATGACAGAAGGTGGAAATACTGCTGTACTTAGGTTTTAAGAAGCTTCAATATTTCCAATTGCTCTTTTACACATATTCCATCACCAGGAGGATGTGCTCAGGCAGCCCACTGGTCATAGGAAGAGGCTGAGAAACACATGGAACAGAGACACCCTACCTGAGCTCAGCCCAGATCAGCCCTCAGTCAACCTCTGGCAGACTCATGAGCAACAATAAATTAGTATTGTTTTAAGCCACTGAGTTTTGAAGTAATTTTTTATGTAGCAAGTTAACCAGCATAAAGAGTTTGGGAAATATTTATATTTTAAATATACAATAGCATATTAAAAAGCAAAGACATCACTTTGTCCACAAAGGTCCATCTAGTCAAAGCTATGGTTTTTCCAGTAGTCATGTATGGATGTGAGAGCTGGACCATGAAGAAAGGTGAGTGCCGAAGAATTGATGCTTTTGAACTGTGATGTTAGAAGAGACTCTTGAGAGTCCCTTTGATTTCAAGGAGATCCAACCATTCAATCCTAGAGGAAGTTAAACCTGAATATGCATTGGAAAGACTGATACTGTAGCTGAAAGTACAATACTTTGGCTACATTATGCAAAGAGCCGACTCTAGAAAAGACATTGATGCTGGGAAAGATTGAGGGCAGGAGGAGAAAGGGGTGACAGAGGATGAGATGGCCTGATGGCATCATTGACTCAATGGACATGAGTTTGAACAAACTCCAGGAGATAGTAAAGGATGGGGAAACCTGGTGTACTACAGTCAATGGGGTCGCAAAGAGTCAGACATGACTGAGCGACTGAACAACAGTAATATGTGCTTATGTTTCTGTTAGTCAATCAGTCACTTCCGACTCTGTGTTTATAGTCAGTAATAAAGTTTTAGTGAATATGTGAAGAGTCTTTTAACTTTGAAAAACAAATTATTTCATTTCAATATTTTTTAACATTTTGTATTATTTTTACTTCAGTACAGTCCAGTTCAGTTGCTCAGTCATGTCCGACTCTTTGCAAGCCCATGAATCACAGCATGCCAGGCCTCCCTATCCATCACTAACTCCCGGAGTTCACCCAAACTCATGTCCATCGAGTTGGTGATGCCATCCAGCCATCTCATTCTCTGTCGTCCCCTTCTCCTCCCACCCCCAATCCCTCCCAGTGTCAGGGTCTTTTCCAATGAGTCAACTCTTCACATGAGATGGCCAAAGTATTGGAGTTTCAGCCTCAGCATCAGTCCTTCCAAGGAACACCCAGGACTGGTCTCCTTTAGGATGGACTGGTTGGATCTCCTTGCAGTCCAAGGGACTTTCAATAATCTTCTCCAACACCACAGTTCAAAAGCCATCAATTCTTCAGCGCTCAGCTTTCTTCACAGTCCAACTCTCACATCCATACATGACCACTGGAAAAACCATAGCCTTGACTAGACGGACCTTTGTTGCCAAAGTAATGTCTCTGCTTTTTAATATGCTCTCTAGGTTGGCCATAACTTTGCTTCCAAGGAGTAAGCGTCTTTTAATTTCATGACTGCAATCAGCATCTTCAGTGATTTTGGAGCACCAAAAAATTAAGTCTGACACTGTTTCCACTGTTTCCCCCTCTATTTTTTTACTTAGTCACCATATAAAACCCTATTATCAGCTGAGATCACAGAGTATATCCAGTTATATATTTTAATGTCTGATATATCTATTGAATAGATTAAAAGACAGATAAAACATAGTTTCTGACTTTGTGTGTCACAAAAATCTAGAGAGATATAAAAAATAGAAATATGTTTGAAGTACACATTAAGTATAGAGAATGAGGTGAGTTAGTTTTCAAGGGACATTAATCTTCCCTGATAGCTCAGTTGGTAAAGAATCTGCCTGCAATGCAGGAGACCCCGGTTCGATTCTTGGGTTGAGAAGATCCACTGAAAAAGGGATAGGCTACCCACTCCAGTTTTCTTGGGCTTCCTTGTGGCTCAGCAGGTAAAGAATCCACCTGCAATGCAAGAGACCTGGTTTCGATCCCTGGGTTGAGAAGATCCCCTAGAGAAGGGAAAGGCTACCCACTCCAATATTCTGGCCTAGAGAATTCCATAGACTGTATAGTCTATGGGGTTGCAAAGGGTTTGACAGGACTGAGCAACTTTCACTTTATCAGCTAAGAATTCTCAGTGACGCTTTGCCTGATATCCTTTGAAAACTAACTCACTTCCTTCTCTGTACTTCAGTTCAGTTCAGTCGTTCAGTCGTGTCCGACTCTCTGCGACCCCATGAATCACAGCACGCCAGGCCTCCCTGTCCATCACCAACTCCCGGAGTTCACTCAAACTCATGTCCATAGAGTTGGCGATGCCATCCAGCCATCTCATTCTCTGTTGTCCCCTTCTCCTCCTGCCCCCAACCTTTCCCAGCATCAGAGTCTTTTCCAATGAGTCAACTCGTCGCATGAGGTGGCCAAAGTATTGCAGTTTCAGCTTTAGCATCAGTCCCTCCAATGAACACCCAGGATTGATCTCCTTTAGAATGGACTGGATGGATCTCCTTGGAGTCCAAGGGACTCTCGAGAGTCTTCTCCAGCACCACAGTTCAACACAGTCCAACTCTCACATCCATACATGACCACGGGAAAAACCATAGCCTTGACTAGAGGACCTCGGTTGGCAAAGTAATGTCTCTGCTTTTTAACATACTATCTAGGTTGGTCATAACTTTCCTTCCAAGGAGTAAGCATCTTTTAATTTCATGGCTGCAATCAGCATCCGCAGTGATTTTGGAGCCCAAAAATATAAAGTCTGACACTGTTACCACTGTTTCCACCTATTTCCCATGAAGTGATGGGACCAAATGCCATGATCTTTGTTTTCTGAATGTTGAGCTTCAAGCCAAACTTTTCACTCTCCTCTTTCACTTTCATCAAGAGGCTTTTGAGTTCCTCTCCACTTTCTGCCATAAGGGTGGTGTCATGTGCATATCTGAGGTTATTGATATTTCTCCCAGCAATCTTGATTCCAGCCTGTGCTTCTTCCAGCCCAGCGTTCCTCACGATGTACTCTGCATATAAGTTAGATAAGCAGGGTGACAATATACAGCCTTGACGTACTCCTTTTCCTATTTGGAACAAGTCTGTTGTTCCATGTCCAGTTCTGACTGTTGCTTCCTGACCTGCATACAGGTTTCTCAACAGGCAGGTCAGGTGGTCTGGTATTCCCATCTCTTTCAGAATTTCCCACAGTTTATTGTGATCCACACAGTCAAAGACTTTGGCATAGTCAATGAAGCAGAAATAGATGTTTTTCTGGAACTCTCTTGCTTTCTCCATGATCCAGCAGATGTTGGCAATTTGATCTCTGGTGCCTCTGTCTTTTCTAAAACCTGCTTGAACATCTGGAAGTTCACGGTTCACATATTGCTGAAGCCTGGCTTGGAGAATTTTGAGCATGACTTTTAGTGTGTGAGATGAGTGCAATTGTGCGGTAGTTTGAGCATTCTTTGGCATTGCCTTTCTCTGGGATTAGAATGAAGACTGACCTTTTCCAGTCCTGTGGCCACTGCTGAGTTTTCCAAATTTGCTGGAATATTGAGTGCAGCACTTTCACAGCATCATCTTTCAAGATTTGAAATAGCTCAATTGGAATTCCATCAACTCCACTAGCTTTGTTCGTAGTGATGCTTTCTAAGGCCCACTTGACCTCACATTCCAAGATGTCTGGCTCTAGGTCAGTGATCACGTTATCGTGACTATCTTGGTCGGGAAGATCTTTTTTGTATAGCTCTTCGGTGTATTCTTGCCACCTCTTCTTAATATCTTCTGCTTCTGTTAGGTCCATACCATTTCTGTCCTTTATCGAGCCCATCTTTGCATGAAATGGTCCCTTGGAATCTCTAATTTTCTTGAAGAGATCTCTTGTTTTTCCTATTCTGTTGTTTTCCTCTATTTCTTTGCATTGATCACTGAGGAAGGCTTTCTTATCTCTCCTTGCTATTCTTTGGAACTCTGCATTCAGATGCTTATATCTTTCCTTTTCTCCTTTGCTTTTCGCTTCTCTTCTTTTCACAGCTATTTGTAAGGCCTCCTCAGACAGCCATTTTGTTTTTTTGCATTTCTTTTCCATGGGGATGGTCTTGGTCCCTGTCTCCTGTACAATGTCACGAACCTCTGTCCAGAGTTCATCAGGTACTCTATCTATCAGATCTAGTCCCTTAAATCTATTTCTCACTTCCACTGTATAATCATAAGGGATTTGATTTAGGTCATATCTGAATGGTCTAGTTTTTTTCCCTACTTTCTTCAATTTAAGTCTGAATTTGGTGTACTTAATGTGTACTTTAAACATATTTCTATTTTTTCTCTTTCTTTAGATTTCTGTAACACACAATGTCGATGTTTTATGTGTCTTTTGATCTTTTTAAGAGACATATCAGACCTTAAAAATATACATAACTGGATATACTCTGTCATCAATTTCTGATCAATTCACTTGTTGAGAATGTACTATCCAAAAAGATGGCCCTCCAAGGAATATTGAATGTGTTGCTTTTGAAACAGAAATTATTGATGTTGCTAAGGAAAAACTGAACTGAACTGAAGGAAACAAAACACAGTATAGTACAGACAATATAGTGCAGTGAAATATAAGTCAACACAAATAATGATCTCAAGCCCACTTTTGCGCTCATGCTTCAAGAAGATAGTTAGTGGATATATCACAATAATCCTGACTTTCAGTGAGTAAGGAAGTGTCAAATTAATTTATTTCCACTGATTGTCAGAGGGTGTCAGCTACTTCATGATTCCTAATGATGTAGTGTGAAATGTGATAAATGGGATATGTGAATTATTTCCAAAAGTATCCAATAAGCCAGGAGTGGAGGGAAATATACATAGCTCAATAAAATGACAAATGTACAAAGACATTTTATTTTTTGCTCTAAACACCATCTACAGATGAAAAACAATTATTTATAGTTTCATGTGGATATGTGACTTGGAGCACAGAACTAGGAAAGAAACTCATTGACCATAATAGGCACAGTAGGCCTGTCATAAATTTGTTACTTTGTCTAGATAAATTACTGTAAAGTGACACCAGCTTCCTGTCTTGAAGTACATAAAGCTAGTGATAGGGGAGGATATGGGTGACACTGAAATTTGTATCTTATTCTAAATCATTTGTAAAATGACTGTGGTCTGTAAGATCTGACCAGGATTTTCTGCACTAACAATAAAATAGTCTGAGTGTGGTATGATAATTCTAATAGGAAACATTTATTGAGGTAGGACTGCTCTTAGCATTTAGCATGCATTAATTCAAGCTTTAAAATCATGTTTATAATTCCACTGGAGTATAAATATAGCTGTCCTCATAGTCTTCAGCTTTAAAACTGTAAGTATTATTAATAATACCAAGATCTGCATTATTTGTCCTACTATAGAGTAGGTTTATTTTGTTTGTTTTTTGGTACTTGTTTTTCTCTGAGAAGACTCAGGAATTCTGAAATGTGAAAATAACTCCCTCAATTCTTTATCTTGTAGAATGAATTGAGTGTATTTATTAATAGTACTTATGTGCATAGAATATAATAATATGACATATAATTCATATAACATATTATTCATTTATCACCTTATATGTTTTAAGTAGCTTAATTTTGAACTTAATGATTAGTTTTTTTGTTTTTTTTTTTACAGTGGAGATTATAGATATGAATGTAAATTTTGTGGTTGGTATCTCTCCTGATGGGTCATTGGTTAAGAACCCTCCTGCCAATGCAGACAACACAGGTTCAATCCTTGGGTCAGGAAGATCTCCTGGAGTAGGAAATGGCAACCCACTCTGTTATACTTGCCTGGTAAATCCCATGGACAGAGGAACATGGCAGGCCTCAGTCCATGGGGTTGCAAGAGTCGGACATGACTCAGTGACTAAACCACCACCAACAACTGATTTAAATCTCACAGCACTCATTGAAGTAGTAATACTATTATCTTCATTTTACAGATAAGATTAGTTAATATTCACAGTCAATTCTTTTCTCCACCATTTCTGGTTTACCAATCAGTTTCAATATTACAGTAATCCAGGCCTATGCCCCAACCAGTAATGCTGAAGAAGCTGAAGTTAATCGGTTCTATGAAGACCTACAAGACCTTTTAGAACTAACACCCAAAAAAGATGTCCTTTTCATTATCGGGGACTGGAATGCAAAAGCAGGAAGTCAAGAAACACCTGGAGTAACTGGCAAATTTGGCCTTGGAGCACGGAATGAAGCAGGGCAAAGGCTAATAGAGTTTTGTCAAGAGAATTCACTGGTCATAGCAAACACCCTCTTCCAGCAACACAAGAGAAGACTCTACACATGGACATCACCAGATGGTCAACACCGAAATCAGATTGATTATATTCTTTCCAGCCAAAGATGGAGAAGCTGTATACAGTTAGCAAAAACAAGACCAGGAGCTGACTGTGGCTCAGATCATGAACTCCTTATTGAGAAGTTCAGACTTAAATTGAAGAAAGTAGGGAAAACCACTAGACCATTCAGATATGACCTCAATCAAATCCCTTATGATTATACAGTGGAAGTGAGAAATAGATTTAAGGGACTAGATCTGATAGATAGAGTGCCTGATGAACTCTGGACGGAGGTTCGTGACATTGTACAGGAGACAGGGACCAAGACCATCCCCATGGAAAAGAAATGCAAAAGAGCAAAATGGCTGTCTGAGGAGGCCTTACAAATAGCTGTGAAAAGAAGAGAAGCGAAAAGCAAAGGAGAAAAGGAAAGATATAAGCATCTGAATGCAGAGTTCCAAAGAATAGCAAGGAGAGATAAGAAAGCCTTCCTCAGTGATCAATGCAAAGAAATAGAGGAAAACAACAGAATAGGAAAAACAAGAGACCTCTTCAAGAAAATTAGAGATTCCAAGGGAACATTTCATGCAAAGATGGGCTCGATAAAGGACAAAAATGGTATGGACCTAACAGAAGCAGAAGATATTAAGAAGAGGTGGCAAGAATACACAGAAGAACTGTACAAAAAAGATCTTCCCGACCAAGATAGTCACGATAACGTGATCACTGACCTAGAGCCAGACATCTTGGAATGTGAAGTCAGGTGGGCCTTAGAAAGCATCACTACTAACAAAGCTAGTGGAGGTGATGGAATTCCAGTTGAGCTATTACAAGTCTTGAAAGATGATGCTGTGAAAGTGCTGCACTCAATATGCCAGCAGATTTGGAAAACTCAGCAGTGGCCACAGGACTGGAAGAGGTCAGTCTTCATTCCAATCCCAAAGAAAGGCAATGCCAAAGAATGCTCAAACTACCGCACAATTGCCCTCATCTCACACGCTAGCAAAGTCATGCTCAAAATTCTCCAAGCCAGGCTTCAGCAATATGTAAACCGTGAACTCCCAGAAGTTCAAGCAGGTTTTAGAAAAGGCAGAGGCACCAGAGATCAAATTGCCAACATCCGCTGGATCATGGAGAAAGCAAGAGAGTTTCAGAAAAACATCTATTTCTGCTTCATTGACTATGCCAAAGCCTTTGACTGTGTGGATCACAATAAACTGTGGAACATTCTGAAAGAGATGGGAATCCCAGACCACCTGACCTGCCTCTTGAGAAACCTGTATGCAGGTCAGGAAGCAACAGTTAGAACTGGACATGGAACAACAGACTGGTTCCAAATAGGAAAAGGAGTACGTCAAGGTTGTATATTGTCACCTTGCTTATTTAACTTATATGCAGAGTACATCATGAGGAACGCTGGGCTGGAAGAAGCACAAGCTGGAATCAAGATTGCTGGGAGAAATATCAATAACCTCAGATATGCAGATGACACTACCCTTATGGCAGAAAGTGAAGAGGAACTCAAAAGCCTCTTGATGAAAGTGAAAGAGGAGAGTGAAAAGGTTGGCTTGAAGCTCAACATTCAGAAAACAAAGATCATGGCATCTGGTCCCATCACTTCATGGGAAATAGATGGAAAAACAGTGGAAACAGTGTCAGACTTTGTTTTTTTGGGCTCCAAAATCACTGCAGATGCTGATTGCAGCCATGAAATTAAAAGACGCTTGCTCCTTGGAAGGAAAGTTATGACCAACCTTGATAGTATATTAAAAAGCAGAGACATTACTTTGCCAACCAAGGTCCGTCTAGTCAAGGCAATGGTTTTTCCCGTGGTCATGTATGGATGTGAGAGTTGGACTGTGAAGAAGGCTGATCGCCGAAGAGTCGATGCTTTTGAACTGTGGTGTTGGAGAAGACTCTTGAGAGTCCCTTATACTGCAAGGAGATCCAACCAGTCCATTCTAAAGGAGATCAATCCTGGATGTTCATTGGAGGGACTGATGCTAAAGCTGAAACTCCAATACTTTGGCCACCTCATGCGACGAGTTGACTCACTGGAAAAGACTCTGATGCTGGGAAAGATTGGGGGTGGGAGGAGAACGGGACGACGGAGAATGAGATGGCTGGATGGCATCACCGACTCTGTGGACATGAGTTTGAGTGTACTCCGGGAGTTGGTGATGGACAGGGAGGCCTGGCGTGCTGTGATTCATGGGGTCGCGGAGAGTCGGACACGACTGAGCGACTGAACTGAACTGAGAGAGAAAACAAAGAATGAGAGAAACAGACATCAATATGTGATGCTGTTGCTAAATATTGGTAAGAAATGATAACTTTGATCTAACTTTGAAGATTCAGACTTCATATTTTGTTCCTTCAAGTTCAAATATACACAAAGAATATATATGCAAATATATACACAAAGAATGGCATAGCAAATGTAGTATACTGTATACTATAAATATAAATATCTGTATTACTAACATTCTTCCTCCACTGACATGAAACACCATCTATGTTACATATGTTGCTGTTCAGTTGCTATGTCTGACTCTGCAATCCTATGGACTGCAGCATGCTAGGCTTTCCTGTCCTTTTCTATATCCTGGAGTTTGCTCAAACTTGTATCCATTGAGTTGGTGATTCCATCCAAACATCTCATCCTCTGTCACCCATATGTAATTCTCATCAAATAAAAATCTGCTTCTGATCTAATTAGTTCCATTACCATACTTGTCTATTTCTGGGCACATTCCACACTGTTCCAGTGACCGTGCATCTGTGTGTGCTCAGTCACTCAGTCATGTCTGACTCTTTGCGATCCCATCACCAGGCTCCTCTCCTACTCCTCTGTCCATGGAATTTTCCAGGCAAGAATACTGGAGTGGGTTGCCATCTCCTATTCCAGGGGATCTTCCTGACCCAGTGATCAAACCCACATCTCTTGTGTCTCCTTCAATGGCAGGCAGATTCTTGTTTTATTGGCTACAACTTTAAAATGTATCTTGGCAAAATCAAAATACTGTGTAGTTTATTTACAATATTGAGTTAGTTGCAGGTGTACAGCAAAGTGATTCAATTAAATATGTATATTTATTATATTATGATAATATATAATGTATATATATTATAACTATGAATTATATTCATATTATTTTTATTATTGGTTATAACAAAGTATCAAATATAATTTCCTGTTCTATACATTAAATCTTTGTTGCTTATCTATTTTAGGTATAGTAGTTTGTATCTGTTAATCCCATACTCCTAACTTATTTCTCCATTTCCCTTTCCACTGTGGTAGCCATAAGTTTATTTTCTATGTGTGTGAATCTGTTTCTCTTTTGTATATAGATTCAATTTTTTTACTTCTCTTCTACATATATGTGATATCATGTTATATTTGTTTCTCCCTGTCTGAACTGCTTCACTTAGTATCATGATCTCTGTCTCTATCCATGTTGATGTAAATGGGTAGATAAATACTGTAAAAATCAGTATTTCATTTTTTATGGCTCAGTAATACTCCACTGTGTGTGTGTGTGTGTGTGTGTGTGTGTGTGCGCGCGTGCATGCTTCAACCAATCACCTGTTGATGGGCACTTGGGTTGTTGTTATTTCCATGTCTTGACCATTATAAACAGTGTTGCTGTGAACACTGGGTGCAACTAGAGTTTTCCTCTTTTCAGGATATATGCTCAGGAGTAGAATTGGTATATCACTTGGTAGCTCTATTTTTAAATTTTTAAGGAACCTGAACACTGTTTTAAATAGTGGCTGTACCAATTTATGTTTCAAACAACAGTGTTGGAGGGTTCCCTTTTCCCCACACTCTCTCTAGCGTTTATCATTTGTAGATTTTTTTGATGATAGCCTTTCTGACTGGTGTAAAGTGATACATCATTGTGATTTTTATTTGCATTTCTCTAATAATTAGGAAAAGACTCTGATGCTGGGAAAGGTTGGGGGCGGGAGGAGAAGGGGACGACAGAGAATGAGATGGCTGGATGGCATCACCGACTCTGTGGACATGAGTTTGAGTGAACTCCGGGAGTTGGTGATGGACAGGGAGGCCTGGCGTGCTGTGATTCATGGGGTCGCGGAGAGTCGGACACGGCTGAGTGACTGAACTGAACTGAATAATTAGTGATACTGACTTCTTTCCACATGCCTGTTGGCCACTTTTATGTTTGATTTGGAAAAAATTTCTGTTTATATCTTCTACGCATTTTTTGATTGGGTTGCTTGTTTTTTTTGATATTGAGTTGTATGAGCTGTTTGTGTGGTTTGAATATTAACCCCTTGTTGATTATGCCATTTGCAAATATCTTCTTCCAGTCTGTAGGTTGTCCTTTTGATTTGCTGATGGTTTCCATTGCTATGAAAAAGTTTTTGTTTGATGAGTTTATATGTTTCAGTTTGATTAGTTTTTAACTTTTCTTTTGCTTTGCAGAACTGATCTAATAAAATAATGTTATAACATATCAGAGAATGTTTGCCTAAGTTCTCATCCAGTTCTATAGTATAATGTATTATATTGATCTTTAAATCATTTTTAGTTAATTTTTATATGTAGTGTGAAGAAATGTTCTAATTTCACTGATTTACATGTAGCTGTCCAGCTTTCCCAACACCATTTGTTGAAGAGACTGACTTTACTCCATTAAATATTCTTTCCTCCTTTGGCATATATGACCTGATTTTGTGTGTGGGGGTTTATTTCTGAGCTCTCTATTCAGCTCCATTGATCTGTATATCTGTTTTTGTTCCAATACCATCCATGCTGCTTTGATTACTGTAGCATTGCAGTACTGTCTAAAGTATTAAAGAGTTATGCCTTCAGTTCAGTTCAGTTCAGTTCAGTCGCTCAGTTGTGTCCGACTCTTAGCGACCCCATGAACCATAGCACGCCAGGCCTCCCTGTCCATCACCAACTCCCGGAGTTCACTCAAACTCATGTCCATCGAGTCGGTGATGCCATCCAGCCATCTCATTCTCTGTTGTCCCTGTCTCCTCCTACCCCCAATCGCTCCCAGCATCAGAGTCTTTTCCAGTGAGTCAACTCATCGCATGAGGTGGCCAAAGTATTGCAGTTTCAGCTTTAGCATCAGTCCTTCCAATGAACACCCAGGATCGATCTCCCTTAGAATGGACTGGTTGGATCTCCGTGCGGTACAAGGGACTCTCAAGAGTCTTCTCCTACACCACAGTTCAAAAGCATCAATTCTTTGGCGATCAGCTTTTTTCACAGTCCAACTCTCACATCCATACATGACCACGGGAAAAACCATAGCCTTGACTAGACGGACCTTTGTTGGCAAAGTAATGTCTCTGCTTTTTAATATATTATCAAGGTTGATTATAACTTTCCTTCCAAGGAGTAAGCGTCTTTTAATTTCATGGCTGCAATCTTGGTTAAGTTTATTTAGCAGTATTCTATTTTTTATGTGATTTTAAACAAGATTGCTACTTTTTTTTTCTGATATTCTATTGTTACTGTAAATAAATGCAAGAGATTTCTGTATATTAATCTTGCATCCTGCTATTTTGCAGAACTCGTTTATTAATTCTGATAGTTTTTATGTAGAATCTTTAGTGCTCTCTGTGTGGAGTTTCATGTCATCTGAAAATAGACAATTTTATCCCTTCACTTCAAAATAAAACAATAGAAAACCTCTAGGCAGTCTCACAAAGAAGAGAGAACCAAATTTTTTAAAAAATAAAAAACAAAAGAGGAGAAATAGTAACTGATACTCACTGGAAAAGACTCTGATGCTGGGAAAGGTTGGGGGCGGGAGGAGAAGGGGACGACAGAGAATGAGATGGCTGGATGGCATCACCGACTCCGTGGACATGAGTTTGAGTGAACTCTGGGAGTTGGTGATGGACAGGGAGGCCTGGCGTGCTGTGATTCATGGGGTCGCGGAGAGTCGGACACGACTGAGTGACTGAACTGAACTGAACTGCAAAAATACTAAAAAATCATGATAATACTATGAATTGCTATATGCTAATAAACTGGACAACCAAGAAGAAATGGCAAGATTCTAAAAGCATGCAGCCTGCAAAAACTTAGTCAAAAAGAAAAACAACTTGAACTGATCAATCACTAGAAGTGAAATGGAATCTATAATAGGAAAAATAAAACACATACACAAACAAAAGTGCAAGACTGGATGGCTTCACTGAGAACTTCTAGTAAATATACAAAGAAATTATACCCATCCTTCTCTAACTATGACAAAAGATTAAAAAGGAGGGAACACACTCAAAAGTATTTATTATTCTATGAAGCCACTATTACCCTGATACCAAAACCAGACAAAGAAACTACAAAAAGAGAAGAAAATTACAGGCCAGTATCTTTGATGAATATAGATGTAAAAATATTCAACAGAATATTAGCAAATTGAATCTAACAATACGTAAAAAGGATCATACACCATGATCAAATTGGATTCATTCCACTGTTGCAAAAATAGTTCAACAAATGCAAATCAACCAATATGACAAAATACACTAACAAAAGGAAAGACAAAAACCACATGATCATCTCAATAGCCACAGAAATAGCATTTGATAAAAGTCCATATCCGTTCAAGATAAACAAACAAACTACCATCAATGTGAGTGTAGATGGAACATATCTCAACATAATAAAAGCCATTTACAGCAAACCCCACCGAACATAAAACTCCATGGTGAAAGCCTTCCCTCTAAATCCAGGAAAAGACAAGGATGCCCACTCTCAACACTTCTAATCAATACAGTATTGGAAGTCCGAGCCATAACAATCAGAGAAGATAAAGAAATAAAGGTATCCAAATTTGAAGGAAAGAGGTCAAATATTTCTTTACACCTGGTAGGACAAATGCAATCACATTCTTCCTTGAATTATCTTGGCTAGCCTATGTTCTTAATCTCCCATTTGGATTTCATGGTTATCTTGCAAAATTTCAATTTTTAAAAAGCTATGAAATTAATATATATATATGAATATATTCATATAAATATATATGTATATATAAATATATGTATACATATATGAATATATATATTCATATAAATATATATATATATATTTGCTAACAAGCCCATAAGTAAGGAGCAGCGGTTGAACTTTGCTGGAGGAGCCATGAAGAGATACCCCACATCCAAGGTAAGAGAAACCCCAAGTAAGATGGTAGGTGTTGCAAGAGGGCATCATAGGGCAGACACACTGAAACCATAATCACAGAAAAGAAGCCAATCTGATCACACGGACCACAGCCATGTCTAACTAAATGAAATGAAGCCATGCTGTGTGGGGCCACCCAAGACAGATGGGTCATGGTGGAGAGGTCTGACAGAATGTGATCCACTGGAGAAGGGAATGGCAAACCACTTCAGTATACTTGCCTTGAGAACCCCATGAACAGTATGGAAAGGCAAAATGATAGGATACCGAAAGAGGAACTCCCCAGGTCAGTAGGTGCCCAATATGCTACTGGACATCAGTGGAGAAATAATTCCAGAAAGAATGAAGGGACGGAGCAAAACAAAAACAATACCCAGTGGTAGATGTGACTGGTGATAGAAGCAAGGCCCGATGCTGTAAGAGCAATATTGCATAGGAACCTGGAATGTTAGGTCCATGAATCAAGGCAAATTGGAAGTGGTCAAACAGAAGATGGCAAGAGTGAACATCGACCTTCTAGGAATTAGCAAACTAAAATGGACTGGAATGGGTGGATTCAACTCAGATGACCATTATATCTACTACTGTGGGCAGGAATCCCTTAGAAGAAATGGAGTAGCCATCATGGTCAACAAAACAGTCCGAAATGCAGTACTTGGATGCAATCTCAAAAATGACAGAATGATCTCTACTCGTTTCCAAGGCAAATCATTCAATATCATAGTAATCCAAGCCTATGCCCCAACCAGTAATGCTGAAGAAGGTGTAGCTGAACGGTTCTGTGAAGACCTACAAGAACTTTTAGAACGAACACCCAAAAAAGATGTCCTTTTCATTATAGGGGACTGGAATGCAAAGGTAGGAAGTCAAGAAATACCTGGAGTAACAGGCAAATTTGGCCTTGGAGTACAGAATGAAGCAGGGCAAAGGCTAACAGAGTTTTGCCAAGAGAACGCCCTGGTCATAGCACACACCCTCTTCCAACAACACAAGAGAAGACTCTACACATGGATATCACCAGATGGTCAATACTGAAATCAAATTGAATATATTCTTTGCAGCCAAAGATGGAGAAGCTGTATACAGTTAGCAAAAACAAGACCAGGAGCTGACTGTTGCTCAGATCATGAACTCCTTATTGCTAAATTCAGACTTAAATTGAAGAAAGTGGGGAAAACCACTAGACCATTCAGATATGACCTAAATCAAATCCCTTATGATTATACAATGGAAGTAAGAAATAGATTTAAGGGACTAGATATGATGGATAGAGTTCCTGATGAACTATGGACGGAGTTTCGTGACATTGTACAGGAAATGGGGATCAAGACCATCCCCATGGAAAAGAAATGCAAAAAAGCAAAATGGCTGTCTGAGGAGGCCTTACAAATAACTGTGAAAGAAGATAAGTTAAAAGCAAAGGAGAAAAGGAAAGATATAAGCATCTGAATGCAGAGTTCCAAAGAATAGCAAGGAGAGATAAGAAAGCCTTCCTAAGTAACCAATGCACAGAAATAGAGGAAAACAACAGAATGGGAAAGACTAGAGATCTCTTCAAGAAAGTTAGAGATACCAAGGGAACATTTCATGCAAAGATGGGCTCGATAAAGGACAGAAATGGTATGGACCTAACAGAAGCAGAAGGTATTAAGAAGAGGTGGCACGAATACATAGAAGAACTGTACAAAAAAGATCTTCATGGCCCAGAAAATCATGATGGTTTGATCACTCACCTAGAGCCAGATATCCTGGAATGTGAAGTCAAGCAGGCCTTAGGAAGCACCACTACGAACAAAGCTAGTGGAGGTGATGACCCAGTGGAGCTATTTCAAATCCTGAAAGATGATGCTGTGAAAGTGTTGCACTCAATATGTCAGAAAATTTGGAAAACTCAGCAGTGGCCACAGGACTGGCAAAGGTCAGTTTTCATTCCAATCCCGAAGAAATGCAATGCCAAAGAATGCTCAAACTACTGCACAGGTGCACTCATCTCACATGCTAGTAAAGTCATGCTCAAAATTCTCCAAGCCAGGCTTCAGCAATACATGAACCGTGAACTTCCAGTTGTTCAAGTTGGTTTTAGAAAAGGCAAAGGAACCAGAGATCAAATTGCCAACATCTGTTGGATCATGGAAAAAACAAGAGAGTTCTAGAAAAACATCTACTTCTGCATTAATGACTATGCCAAAGCTTTTGACTGTGTGGATAACAATAAATTGTGGAAAATTCTGAAAGAGATGGGAATACCAGACCACCTGACCTGCCTCTTGAGAATCCTATATGCAGGTCAGGAAGGAACAGTTAGAACTGGACATGGAACAACAGACTGATTCCAAATAGGAAAAGGAGTACGTCAAGGTTGTATATTGTCATCCTGCTTATTTAACTTATATGCAGAGTACATCATGAGGAATGCTGGGCTGGAAGAAGCACAAGCTAGAATCAAGATTGCCAGGAGAAATATCAATAACCTCAGAAATGCAGATGACACCACCCTTATGGCAGAAAGTGGAGAGGAACTAAAAAGCCTCTTGATGAAAGTGAAAGAGGAGAGTGAAAAAGTTGGCTTAAAGCTCAACATTCAGAAAACTAAGATCATGGCATCTGGTCCCATCACTTCATGGGAAATAGATGGGGAAACAGTGGAAACAGTGTCAGACTTTATTTTTTGGGGCTCCAGAATCACTGCAGATGCTGATTGCAGCCATGAAATTAAAAGACGCTTACTCCTTGGAATGAAAGTTATGACCAACCTCGATAGTATATTAAAAAGCAGAGACACTACTTTGCCAACAAAGGTCCATCTATCAAGACTATGCTTTTTCCAGTGGTGTTGTATGGATGTGAGAGTTGGACTGTGAAGAAAGCTGAGCGCCAAAGAATTGATGCTTTTGAACTGTGGTGCTGGAGAAGACTCTTGAGAGTCCCTTAGACTGCAAGGAAATCCAACCAGTCCATTCTAAAAGAGATTAGTCCTGGGTGTTCATTGGAAGGACTGATGCTGAGGCTGAAACTCCAATACTTTGGCCACCTCATGCAAAGAGTTGATTCATTGGATAAGACCCTTATGCTGGGAGGGATTGGGGGCAGGAAGAGAAGGGGACAACAGAGGATGAGATGGCTGGATGGCATCACTGACTCGATGGACATGAGTTTGGGTAACTCTGGGACTTGGTGATGGACAGGGAGGCCTGGCGTGCTGTGATTCATGGGGTTGCAAAGAGTCGGACACAACTGAGCGACTGAACTGAACTGAACATCCGCATATATATATGAAACTTATAAACCTGCTTGATAAATTGAAAAGTCTTCAACATATACCACATATATAACATAAAGACAACACTAAAATAAATACTATAGAAAAGTTATTAAAGATATATCAGATAAGAAAATTCCAACAGGATTTATCTTGTATTTAAAATGATCTTCAGTGCTAATACTATGAATGTAAATAAGTCCATGCCCATATATGTCAAAGGTAAAAAAATTTAAAGCTCAACAGAGTAAAGAAAATAAATTACCTACAAAAATGCCAATCGTTCTGATAGCAGATTTCTTATCAACAACTAAGAACAAAGACAGTAGAGTAATACCTTCAACATTATGAAGGACACAACAGTCTTAAAATAAGATATACATAACATAAAATTATTATTCAAAAATAATGATTAAAAATAAAATTTTATGCATAAAAAGGCTAAGATATTTATTAAAACAAGTGGTAAAAACTATATTTCAGCAGAAAAAAAATGATTTATCCTGGGAATATGAAAATAGTCTAACAAAATATTAATGAGACTTGTTTTTGGAAAAACATGTGGACACAGGTTAAGTCCTGATTATTCAATAAATATCATAATGTTGGCAGGGCTTTAGAAATTAATTTGTAAATATATTATGATATTGATTTAAAATGCTACAGCTTAAAAAAAAAATAAATTTGGCAAAATAAGCATAAGCTCCAAAAGGCGGATAGCCAAGATAATTGAAGAAGAAGAAGACTGTGATTGCGCTTGTCCTACCAGATGTTTGACATCCTGGAATGGGCAGTCAATTGGGCCTTAGGAAGCATTGCCACAAACAAAGGTAGTGGAGGTGGTGGAATTCCAGCTGAGCTATTTCAAATCCTAAAAAATGATGCTGTTGAAGTGCTGCACTCAATATGCCAGCACATTTGGAAAACTCAGCAGTGGCCACAGGACTGGAAAAGGTCAGTTTTCATTCCAATCCCCAAAAAAGGCAGTGGAAAGAATGTTCACACTACTGCAAAATTGCACTCATCTCACACACTATCAAAGTAATGCCAAATTCCCCAAGCTAGACTTCATAAGTATGTGAACGAAGAACATCCAGATGTTCAAGCTGGATTTAGAAAAGCCAGAGGCACCAGAGATCAAATTGCCAACATCCGTTGAATCACAGAAAAAGGAAGAGAATTCCAGAAAAAACATATACTTCTGCTTCATTGACTACAGTAAACCCTTTGACTGTGTGGGTCACAACAAAGTGTGGAACATTCTTCAAGATTTGGGAATACCAGATTACCTTACCTGCCTCCTGAGAAATCTGTATGCAGGTCAAACAGCAACAGTTAGAACCAAACATGGAACAACGGATTGGTTCCAAATCAGGAAAGAAGTTTGTCAAGACTGTACATTGTCACCCTGCTTATTTGACTTACATGCAGAGAACATCATGCAAAATGCTGGGCTGGAAACACAAGCTGGAACCAAGATTGCCAGGAGGAATATCAATAACCTCAGATATGCAGATGACACCATACTTATGGCAGAAAGTGAAAAGGAACTAAACAGCCTCTTTATGAAAGTGAAAGAGGAGAGTGAAAAAGCTGGCTTAAAACTCAACTTTCAAAAAATGAAGATCATAGCATCCAGTCCCATCACTTCATGGCAAATAGATGGGAAAACAATATAAACAGTGACAGACTTTATTTTCTTGAGCTCCAAAATCACTGCAGATGGTGACTGCAGTCATGAAATTAAAAGACGCTTGCTCCTTAGAAGAAAAGTTATGACAAACCTAGACAGCGTATTAAAAAGCAGAGACATTACTTTGCCAACAAAGATCTGTCTAGTCAAAGCTATGGTTTTTCCAGTAGTCATGTATGGATGTGAGATCTGGGCCATAAAGAAGGCTGAGTGCTGAAGAATTGATGCTTTTGAACTGTGGTGTTGGAAAAGACTCTTGAGAGTACCTTGAACTGCAAGGAGTTTAAACCAGTTAATATAAAGAAAATCAGTCTTTAATATTCATTGGAAGGACTGATGCTGAAGCTCCAATACTTTGGCCACCTGATGTGAACTGTTGACTCATTAGAAATGACCCAGTTGCTGTGAAAGATTGAAGATAGGAGGAGGAGGGAAAGACAGAGGACAAGACAGTTGGATAGCATAATCAACTCAGTGGGCATGAGTTTAAGCTGGCTCCAGGAGGTGGTAGACAGGGAAGCCTGGCATGCTGCAGTTTATGAGGTTGCAAAGAGTTGGATATGATTGATAGACTGAGCAACAACATACCAGGTGTTAAGAACTATTTTATCTCTTTCCTTCCAACTTGGAACTTACCTTCCAACATTTTATTTCTTTTTCTTGTCTCATTCTATCAGTAGGACTTCCAACACTGTCCTGAATAGAAGTGTTGAGAGTGGGCATCCTTGTCTTTTCCTGAATTTAGAAGGAAGATTTTCACCATGGCATATTATGTTGGCTGTTGGTTTGCTGTAAATGGCTTTTATAATGTTAAGATATGTTCCCTCGACACCCACTTTGGTGTTGCTGCTGCTGCTGCTGCTGCTAAGTCACTTCAGTCGTGTCCGACTCTGTGTGACCCCATAGACGGAAGCCCACCAGGCTCCCCCGTCCCTGGGATTCTCCAGGCAAGAACACTGGAGTGGGTTGCCATTTCCTTCTCCAATGTGTGAAAGTGGAAAGTGAAAAGTGAAAGTGAAGTCGCTCAGTCGTATCCGACCCTTAGCGACCCCACGGACTGCAGCCTACCAGGCTCCTCCATCCATGGGATTTCTAGGCAACAGTACTGGAGTGGCTTGCCATTGCCTTCTCCGACTTTGGTGTTAGGTTTTTCTTTTTCTATCATGAATGGATACTGAATTTTATCAAATGCTATTTCTTCATCTATTGAGATGATCATGTGGTTTTTGTATGGCTTCCCAAATGGTGCTAGTGGTAAAAGGAGCCCAGCTCCCAATGCAGGAGACCTAAGAGATGTGTGTTTGATCCTTGGCTTGGGAAGATCCTCTGAGGAGGAAATGGCAACCCACCATAGTATTCTTGTCTGGGAAATCCCATGGATATCCCTCCTCTGAGCCTGGAGGGCTATAGTCCATACGGTCGGAAAGAGTTGGACACTAGTGAAGCGAATTAGCATGCACAAGCAGGCATGTGTGTGTATGTGTGTGTGTGTATAACTATATGCTTAGTTATATCATTATTTCTGTATTCAATGTTGTCCAAAGTAGAGTTTCACCTTTTTAGTGAGGATTTTAAAATAAATTTCAATAGCTATATTTATACACAACACCAAAGGCATGATACATGAAAGAATGATTAAAAACAAGAGAGCAGGCTCAAATTGGTATAGCATATGTGAAACTGCACATCACCAAAGCAAGACTTAAAATTTCAGCTCTCCCAGAAGTGAAATCTTAAACCAGTGAGTTGGGAATTGCCTGATCAGTAATAGGTAATTCTTTTGATAGACCTCTGCCATTCCCTAAAGAAAAGGAATCTTGCAATAAATAATCTACTGTTTGACTTAGTATAACCTCCTTGTTCCTACTCCTTTTTGCCTATGAAAGTCTTTCATTTTGTACAACTACTTGAGAGATCCTTTCTATCTGCTAGATTTCATGCTGCCTTATTCATGAATTATTGAATAGAGCCAATAAGGCCTTTAAAATTTACTCAGTGAAAAAAATTTTTATTTTATTTATTTATTATTATTATTTTTTTACTTTACAATACTGTATTGATTTTGCCATACATTGACATGAATCCGTCCCGGGTGCAACAGAAGTAATTGATAAAGAAGACTTTAGTAAAATTCAAACTTCTGCTGTGCAAAAGACAAGGTTAGTCCATGGTGTCACAAAGAGTTGGAGATGATTTAGCGACTGAATGACAACATAGGTGTGAGCGTTAATTGTGTTACTATACTCAGTAAATATTTCTTGTTAGTACTAATAATGATCACATAACTCTATATGCAGTGGAGAGTCACTGAGGTTTCAGGCAGAGAAGTAACATGGCACATTCAAATTTAGCAAGTATTTGAGTACCACCTGATGCCATTTATACATGCTGAGATTTGAGTAGTAAACAAAAGAGATGTAATCCCTGCTCTGCTGGAGCACATATTCTAGTGGGAGAGATACAAGAAGCAAGTAAGAAGGCTTATCTTTTATAAACATCACCGTGTTGGCACTGTAGTGAACAAATTAGGGTGGCAGGTTGCTTGTGCACTAAACCAGGTAAAAGATACAAAGGCTTGTACCAGGAGCAGTGACAACAGGGATGTAGAGGAGAATATGGATTTGTGAATATTTTAGGGGTAAAATAGCAGCTTTTGGTACATAACCAAGCATGAAAGGGCAGGAGCATGAAAGAGAGGAAGGGTATGAAATGAATCCCAAGTTTTGAATGCTTCTAATTTGGGTGACAGCAGATGCGTGGCACCAAAATTGGTAATCAGTCAGTCAGTTCAGTCGCTCAGTCATGCCTGACTCTTTACAACCCCATGAATCGCAGCACTCCAGGCCTCCCTGTCCATCACCAACTCCTGGAGTTCACCCAAACTCGTGTGCATCGAGTCGGTGATGCCATCCAGCCATCTCATCCTCTGTCGTCCCCTTCTCCTCCTGCCCCCAGTCCCTCCTAGCATCAGGGTCTTTTCTAATGAGTCAGCTCTTCGAATGAGGTGGCCAAAGTATTGGAGTTTCAGCCTCAGAATCAGTCCTTCCAATGAACACCCAGGACTGATCTCCTTTAACATGGACTGGTTGGATCTCCTTGTAGTCCAAGGGACTCGCAAGAGTCTTCTCCAGCACTACAGTTCAAAAGCATCAATTCTTTGGTGATCAGCTTTCTTCACAGTCCAACTCTCACATCCATACATGACCACTGGAAAAACCATAGCCTTGACTAGACGGACCTTGGTTGGCAAAGTAATGTCTCTGCTTTTTAATATACTATCTAGGTTGGTCATAACTTTCCTTCCAAGGAGTAAGCATCTTTTAATTTCACAGCTGCAATCAGCATCTGCAGTGATTTTGGAGCCCCAAAAAATAAAGTCTGACACTGTTTCCACTGTTTCCCCATCTATTTCCCATGAAGTGATGGGACCAGATGCCATGATCTTTGTTTTCTGAATGTTGAGCTTTAAGCCAACTTTTTCACTCTCCTCTTTCACTTTCATCAAGAGGCTTTTGAGTTCCTCTTCACTTTCTGCCATAAGGGTGGTGTCATCTGCATATCTGAGGTTATTGATATTTCTCCCAGCAATCTTGATTCCAGCTTGTGCTTCCTCCAGCCCAGCGTTTCTCATAATGTACTCTGCATACAATTTAAATAAGCAGGGTGACAATATACAGCCTTGACGTACTCCTTTTCCTGTTTCCTAACCAGTCTGTTGTTCCATGTCCAGTTCTAACTGTTGCTTCCTGACCTGCATACAGGTTTCTCAAGAGGCAGGTCAGGTGGTCTGGTATTCCCATCTCCTTCAGAATGTTCCACAGTTTATTGTGATCCACACAGTCAAAGGCTTTGGCTTTCAATAAAACAGAAATAGATGTTTTTCTGGAACTCTCTTGTTTCTTCCATGATCCAGCGGATGTTGGAAATTTGATCTCTGGTTCCTCTGCCTTTTCTAAAACCTGCTTGAACATCAGAAGAATAACTTTTGGGGGATAAAAGAGTTTAGGTTTCTACCTGTTGACTTGTGGTACCTACAGGATACCTAACTATGTTTGCTTGGTAACTAGTTCAATGTTTACTGTTTGTCACAAAGCAGGAGAGCTGGATATCCTTTGTTTGTTTGCCCTTTCATAGCCAATGTCTATGTAACTGTCCCTGGAAAGGTTGAACCTGTATGATTGTATTAATAGGCTTCCTTTAGTCCCATTTCTGCATGAATTTTGTCAAGGATTAACATGATACGAGATTAGGAGGAGAGACAGTAAGGTCAGAGTACTTACTCCCTAGGCTTCTTCCCATCTGTAGGCCGGCTTCATCGCTTGGCACAGGCCAAGGTTTCTGTTTTATTAGTCTCTCCTTTTCCCTGTCTCAGGTTCTTGTAACACTCTCCCTTTGCCCCTTTAGGGGTAGTAATGAACCTTGCAGTCATTGTATTCAGGATTACACTAGTTCCTCCTGGGCTCCCTATACTCACTGTGCTTCTGTACACCCTCTCTATATTCATTTATTTTTCAAATCGCCCAATTTGAATGTTCCAAGTATTTTCTGCTGGGTCTCTGATATAGCAGATATTTAGTAAGTAATTATTGAACAAAAAATTACAAATGAATATATAGATAGGTGGATAAATCTGTGCTTGAGGAAATGAATCCTTATTTGGCTATTTGGCTAATAATAACCATCATGAGACTTTTGAGGAGTCAGTGCAGAGAAAGAGGAGAAGGATGCATTATCTGCCTGGGGTGAGAAAGGACTTGGAAAGCAGTGCACTGCGTGGAAGGAAATTCCAAGGTGCAGTGGATAATGTTGGCAAGGTACATTATTAAGTTATTCAGGAATTTCCTCTCACCTAGTAAGAAAATATATTGCTCTTAGGGGATGAGGGGTGAGGTGGGAGAAGAATCAAAGGTAGAATTAAGGAAGTTAAAAACAACACACCCATATTTCTTAATTAGCTTCAAGGGGGAATTATTGCCAACTGTAATGATGCAGAAGTTGGAATATCTTTATTCCTCAGAGGGGGAAATAATTTCTCCTTCCACCACATCTTTTCATCCATCTTAATTGGCTTATATTTGTTCAGAAACCTAGGCAATTCCAAACCAAATAGCTTACTTTCCCTATAACATGACCAAAATAACTGCAAAAGACTGGATGTGCTTCCATTAAACAAACTTGGCAAGAAATATTTGCCACATAAAATATGGGCCACTCTCTCTTTCTGCTCAGAACTGTAGGCCACACCTTTCAAAATGCAGTGAAAGTTTTAGAATAGTTGAAACTGGCCCTATAAATATCCTTCTAGGTATTCCTAAAGTAAGCAAAGAAGGAAGGAGACCCATATAACAGTTGTATAAGATGGTGTCCAGATTCTTGCCAAGACTACAGAACAAATAGCCACTGCCTTTACTCCCACACCACCCACACCACCCCCTTTAAAAACACCAATGGGGTGATGCAATTATCTGAATAAAACCACACCGTATGAAAAACTATTAGGGTAATGGATCTGTCACTATCTTGAATATAGTGATGGTTTCACAGGTATATATACATGTCAAAATGTATTAATCTGTACACTTTAAATACGTTCAACTTACTTTCTGACAATTATATCTCAGTAAGTTTGTTTAAAACAAACAAAATGAAAAGAACACCTTATAAAATGGGAGGGTGATCATGCTAGAAAACTAAAGGTTGGAAACGTATGTAATAATTTCTTGGATAGACCTAGAATACACACACACACACACACACACACACTGCCAGAGTGGTCCCTGAAGAATGTAAGTCAAATCATGACCTTTTCTGCTCAAGATCCTCCAGTGGTTCCCATTTCTCTTTGAGTCAGATTCAAAACCCTCATGAGTCAGTTCAGTTCAGTCGCTCAGTCGTGTCTGACTCTTTGCAACCCCATGAATCACAGCACGCCAGGCTTCCCTGTCCATCACCAACTCCCAGAGTTCACTCAAACTCATGTCCACAGAGTCGGTGATGCCATCCAGCCATCTCATTCTCTGTCGTCCCCGTCTCCTCCCACCCTCAATCCCTCCCAGCATCAGAGTCTATTCCAGTGAGTCAACTCGTCACATGAGGTGGCCAAAGTATTTCAGCCTCAGCATCAGTCCTTCCACTGAACACCCAGGACTGATCTCCTTTAGGGTGGACTTGTTTGATCTCCTTGTAGTCCAAGGGACCCTCAAGAGTCTTCTCCAGCACCACAAAAGCATCAATTCTTCGGTGATCAGCTTTCTTCACGGTCCAACTCTCACATCCACACATGACCATTGGAAAAACCATAGCCTTGTCTCTATAGTTTACTTATTTTTAATTGTTTTTCTTCTCATACTCCCACTACAATATAAACTCTCCAAAGATACGGATTATTGTTTGTTTTGTTTACAATAGCACCTGTATATAGGTAGCTACTCAATAAAATGTTGCTTAGAGAATAATTCATTCATTCAAAGAAAAAATCTAGATTAATATGGATTTTATGCGTAAAAATAAATACACTGTGTAAAAGTTAGAGGGATAGCTTGGCATACATCAGAATCATGCTAAAATTACTTTATCCCCTTCTAAAAATTCTCTAGGGAGATATGTCATTCTTCAACTCATGAAATAAAGAAAATATGGAAATCTTAAAAGTAATCTAATTCAGTCATATATTAGAAGGGTCTTTACATCTCATCCCATCTTAACATGAATATATCCTGTATTGAGTAACTTACTGTTCTTTTATTTATAATTAATAGACTTTGGGTAAAGGAGATTGCCTTCCACAATATGAGTGAAATTGAAGTAACTCAGACGTGTCCGACTCTTTGGGATCCCGTGGATTGTAGCCTACCAGGCTCCTCCCTCCATGGGATTCTCCAGGCAAGAATACTGGAGTGGGTTGCCATTTTCTTTTCCAGGGGATCTTTCCAACCCAGGGATCGAACCTGGGTCTCCCGCATTGCAGACAGACGCTTTAACCTCTGAACCACCAGGGAAGCCAATATGAGTAGACCTCAACCAATATGCTGAAGGTTTTAAAAGATGTCCCCTAACAACAGTCAGAACTGTACATGGAACAACAGACTGGTTCCAATTAGGAAAAGGAGTACGTCAAGGCTGTATATTGTCACCCTGCTTATTTAAATTATATGCAGAGTACATCATGAGGAATGCTGGGCTGGAAGAAGCACAAGCTGGAATCAAGATTGCTGGGAGAAATATCAATAACCTCAGATATGCAGATGACACCACCCTTATGGCAGAAAGTGAAGAGGAACTCAAAAGCCTCTTGATGAAAGTGAAAGAGGAGAGTGAAAAGGATGGCTTGAAGCTCAACATTCAGAAAACAAAGATCATGGCATCTGGTCCCATCACTTGATGGGAAATAGATGGAAAAACAGTGGAAACAGTGTCAGACTTTATATTTTTGGGCTCCAAAATCACTGCAGATGCTGATTGCAGCCAGGAAATTAAAAGACGCTTACTCCTTGGAAGGAAAGTTATGACCAACCTTGATAGTATATTAAAAAGCAGAGACATTACTTTGCCAACCAAGGTCCGTCTAGTCAAGGCTATGGTTTTTCCGTGGTCATGTATGGATGTGAGAGTTGGACTGTGAAGAAAGCTGATCGCCGAAGAATTGATGCTTTTGAACTGTGCTGTTGGAGAAGACTCTTGAAAGTCCCTTGTACTGCAAGGAGATCCAACCAGTCCATTCTAAAGGAGATCAATCCTGGATGTTCATTGGAAGGACTGATGCTAAAGCTGAAACTGCAATACTTTCACCATCTCATGCGATGAGTTGACTCACTGGGAAAGACTCTGATGCTAGGAAAGGTTGGGGGCGGGAGGAGAAGGGGACGACAGAGAATGAGATGGCTGGATGGCATCACCAACTCTGTGGACATGAGTTTGAGTGAGCTCCGGGGAGTTGGTGATGGACAGGGAGGCCTGGCGTGCTGTGATTCATGGGGTCGCGGAGAGTTGGACACGACTGAGCGACTGAACTGAACTGAACTGAATAAAAGAAGGGCTACTGCCTGCAGACTGCCTTCAAAGTCTAGACTACAAGATGAACTCGTCATTGGGTTTTTAACCTGCCAACCTGCCCTGCAAATCTAAAACTTACCAGCCCCTACAATTGTGTGAGCCAATTCTATAAAAACACCTCTCTCCTTCCCCCCTGAAGCTAATAAATGTGTGTTGCTGCTAACTTTGAGAAAAAGAGAAATATAGAAATATGTAGGTAGGTAGGTAGACAGACACATCTTCTGTTAGTTCTATTTCTGTGTAGAACTCTAAAACAGTTTCTAAATCTATGTTCTGAGCCAGGCACTAGTCTAGGCACTAGGATATGATGGTGAACAAGATGGCTTAGAGTCCAGTGAAAAGGAGCTAACAAGTTATACAAAGTTTGGTTAGTGTTATAAAGTGAAATGAACAATGTACAATGAGAAACTCTAATAGGAACAATGGAGACAAGGAAAGCCTCACTGTAGTCCCAAATAATGTACTGGGGACTTCGCTGGCTGAGACTCAGCACTCCCAATGCAGGGGGCCCAGATTCAATCCCTGGTCAGGGAACTAGATCCCACGTACTGTGACTAAGATTTCATGTGCCACAGCAAGGATCCTGTGTGCCACAACCAAGACCTGCTGCAGCCAGATAAATAAATAAATATTTGTTTTAAAGAAATGATGCTATCAGTGATGGCAAAAGAGAAAGCAGAAGTGGTGTCTGCCAAGTTATCTTACTCCACCCTTGTTTGACTTGTGCAGAGGCAATGTTCCATGTTTCCTGAAAGTGAAGTTCCAATCTCTGTCATTTATTTCCCATGTGGCATTAAGTAAGTTATATAATAATGTTCTCTGCTTCCCCAGATCTGTAAAATGTGGATAATAACAGCACATAACCCATGGGGTTGTTATAACACTAATTGAGATAATATAGAGAGAGCATGAGGTCAGTTTCTGTGACATTAACAGTGATCAATAAAAGCTGACCGAATTGCTACCTTACCACCACACCACACTCAACTCCCATGCATGCAACCATGCACACACAACATTCATGCAAACCCAATGCAGACTTGAAGCTTACACACAGAACATCTTGTCACTGCTTGGATATCACTGTCCTTCATATGCCTCTGGGCTGTTGATCATATGATTCTTCGGTAAGGAATATAAGTCTTTCTTGAACCCTTTTGTAATAACAGTAATAGTAGTTACTAACATTTATGTATAATCACATACTTAGGGGCAGGAACTTGTACCATTGGACCATTATGTTGGGAAACAGGATTGGGACCTGATGAGCAAGGGCCATGAGTGACATCTGGAGAGGCTATATCTCACAGCAGATTCACAGCCTCAAGTCTGGAACCAGATGACCTGGTGTGAATCCCAGCTCTCCCACTCACTAGATAAGTGGGCTCAGCCAGTTACTCTCTGAGCCTCACTCCCCTCATCTGTAAAATGCAGATACTCTTAGAGCATCTCCCACATTAGTTGGTGAGGAGTTAAGTGAATTAATATCTGTAAAGTGCAGAGAACTCTCTGCCTCACATATTATAGACTGCATTTATATGTTAGTCATAATAAGAGTTTGCCTCTTACAGGCACAAAAAAGAAATCTATAGCTATATTTAAATAAGTGATAATGTGATCAGAATTCTTATGCCCCCAAATTAATGGAACCATAATAAATATGTAAATAAATACAATAAATAAATAAAATGGTTATTTTCCTTAAGTGGGAGAGAAAATAAATCTTTAACACTGGATCCTCATAGGGGTCAAGACAGAATGTGCAAAGAGACACTTTTTTGTTTAGCATTTTCAATTTTTGATTTTAATTATTTACGATTTTCCCTCAGTAGACTATGGCATCTCTAAGGGCAAGAATGTAGTATCGAGCAGTGTCTGATGCTTAAAATCAACTGCTAAATAAATGTATGAATAAGATGTTGAATAAGTACTAAATTGAGGAGCTCAGAGGATGGCAATTGCCAATAAAATCAAAGAATAAAGAAGAGATTGTTTTTTTCTCATTCATTTCCAGAAAATCAATATACAGGAATTTCCAAGAATCCAGGGCAAAAACAAATGCAATAGATAGACCTAAACCAAACCACATATAAAAGAGAAAAACTTCTTAGCTGATTATTAGCCTAGAAATATTTTTAAAGATTGGAACCTTGATATAATAATATAATATATATTATAATTATATATTATATATATATATTATAATATAATATCATTGGAACCTTGATATAATATCTTTTATTGTAATACAGAGCTCTGCTACAGCCTCATTCTTACATCTGTTTTCTTACTTCATTTCCTTTGCTAATAGTTCCATGATCCTAAGTTTGTGCAACTTCTTTTTTGGTGCCATGTGTGTATTTGGGGCTCTTTGCCAATTGCAAAAGTGTCCTGTTTTGAATATTTACACTGAAGTCAGCAGTACCATTTTTTTTAATGGAGTAAGTGCATGAAAATATTGGTTATAATTTCCTGAACCAGGAAAGCCAGCCACCAGGGATGGCAATTCAGTAGTAAAGGACTTGTTAAATATTCTATTTTGTTGACTGACTGACTTAATAAGAAAGCCACTATAGGTAGAGAAGTCCTCAAAATTTAGTGGGTAAAAATCATCTATGGAATTTGCTTACAGTGCAGATTCCCAGGCCCTAAGCTCCCAGAGATTCTGATTCACTATATCTGGGATGGGGCTCAGGAATGACAATTTTTAATCAAATGCCCTAGGTGATTCTGCTGCAAGTGGCTGTCAGACTACACACTGAGAAAAGCCACTGGGATGCAAAGGGCTTGAACTGCAACTTTTTTTTAAAAATCTAACTCCACACTAAATAGGCTTTAAACTTGGGCAGCTTTCTTAAATTCCTTGAGCCTCAAATTCTTTTCTGTTAAAAGGAGACAATAATACATACCTCCACATTACTAGATCATCAGGCCATGTTTCCATGGAGAGAGAAGCTTCAGTCATAGTCTGTATATATCACTGAATATGGCAACCGTGTTATGGAGGAAGGGTGGTAGAAAATTCACTCTTATACCACTTTCATTAAAGAAAAAAAAGAAATTTATAGAACCCCAAACCACACCAAAAAAGCCCAAATATCTCTGATAAGCTTAATTACCATAAAGAACTACTACAAATAATTAAATGTGGATTTATTTGCAAATTTAGTTGAAATGGTTACATTTCAGGAAGAATGTAACTTACCAAAGTGATGCAAGAATTATAGAAATCTAAAATAAACACCAATGGGCATTAAAGAAAGTTGGAGTGCAATCTAAATGATTCCTATGTAAAGGAAGACCATGTCCAGACTCAGAATACTAAATAAATATGAAATGTAGATTTGAGGGCCTTTTACTTTTTACAAAGACATCATGAGCAAGTAATATTTACTCAGGAACCAGGAACAGTTAACCACCAGAAAAATCTATTATATAGTATACTACACTGATATAATACACACTGATATATATATATATACACACTGACATATGTGAAGAAAGCTGAGCACTGAAGAATTGATGCTTTTTAACTGTGATGTTGCAGAAGACTCTTGAGAGTCCCTTGGACTGCAAGGAGATCCAACCAGTCCATCCTAAAGGAGACTAGTCCTGGGTGTTCATTCGAAGGACTGATGCTAAAGCTGAAACTCCAATACTTTGGCCATCTCACGCGAAGAGTTGACTCATTGGAAAAGACCCTGATGCTGGGAGGGATTGGGGGCAGGAGGAGAAGGGGACGACAGAGGATGAGATGGCTGGATGGCATCACCAACTTGATGGACATGAGTCTGGGTGAACACTGGGAATTGGTGAGGGACAGGGAGGCCTGGCATGCTGTGATTCATGGGGTTGCAAAGAGTCGGACACGACTGAGTGACTGAACTAACTAACACTGATATAAGAGAAAAATAAACAACCATATCAGTAGATGTATAATAAACATTAGTGTTCCCTCAAAATGAAAAAAGGAATCCTAATCAACTCTGATTACAAAGTAACTTCTTTAATCTGATGAAAGTATCTACCAAACATACCAAATATTGTGCCAGATGATGAAACTATAGAACTATTTCTGCTTCTAATCAATGTTGTATTAAAAAGTCCTACACAATTAGATTAAAAGAGAAGATGAAAAAATAGGAATACAAATTATAAAGGAAGAGAGATAACTGTCTCTTTTGGAGACAATATCATTGTCTTACAAAAACTCTAAAGAGATTCATAGACACAGCATTATTAGTCTCCACTCCTTTCCCAACCACAAATACAAAGGTGAACAGACTGACTAATCACTTCATGGATCAATAAGATGGGAGGACATAGGGAAAACCACTTCTACGAAGACTGGAGAAGTGAATACGGGGAGTCACAGCTTACTGAAGCAGACTCACAAGTGGACACTACCTAGGAACCAGTGCCAGGGTAGGAAAACTAGAACTATTATTGATGAATTGCTGGAGGGCTTAGTGTGGACAAGTCTGAAAGTTAAAATCTCCAAGGAAGTGTTATGGTGCACTCCCAAAACATTGTTAGATTGACTCTAGGAACTTGACCAGATTCCCACAATAAATATTGGAGAAAAAGCCCCTTCAGTCTTCCACCAGGGAGAGGAGAAGAACAAATCATTTTGAAATACACCAGAGCACTATGCTCTTCTTAACAAGAACTGCCCTCAGGGGAAACTAGTTAACGAGTCTAACTGATCTAGGGGAAGGAAAATAGCCAACTCCAGCTTTTGTTAGCCATCCTGCTCCATCTAAGGGGTGGAAAAACAACTGAGAAACATGTGTAAAGTTATAGTATGCAGGAATAGGCTCACTAAAACACTGGGACCTAATCATAGGAATCCAGAATGTTTCCCCTCCTACCAGATTTCACCACTGCATTGCTGTTGTTGTTCAGTTGCTAAGTCGTGTCCAGCTCTTTGCAACCCAAAGGACTGCAGCACGCCGGGCTTCTCTGTCCTCCACTATCTCCCCAAGTTGGTCAGATTCATGCCCATTGAGTTGGTGATGCTATCTAACCATCTCATCCTCAGCTTCCCCCTTCTCCTTTTACCTTTAATCTTTCCCAGTATCAGGGTCTTTCAATGAGTCAGCTCTCTGTATTAGGTGACTAAAGTAGTGGAGCTTCAACTTCAGTCCTTCCAATGAATATCCAGGACTAATTTCCTTTAGGACTGACTAGTTTGATCAGTGATTTTGGAGCCCAAGAAAATAAAATCTGTCACTTCTTCCACTTTTTCCCCTTCTATTTGCCATGAAGTGATGGGACCAGTTATTTCTCACTGATCTCCAGTAGCATATTGGGCACCTACTGACCTGGAGAATTCCTCTTTCAGTGTTCTATCTTTTTGCCTTTTCATACTGTTCATGGGATTCTCAAGGCAAGAATACTGAAGTGGTTTGCCATTCCCTTCTTCAGTGGACCACATTCTGTCAGAACTCTCCACCATGACCCATCTATCTTGGGTGGCCCTACATGGCATGGCTTTATTTTATTGAGTTAGACAAGGTTGTGGTCCATGTGAATAGATTGGTTAGTTTTCTGTGATTGTGGTTTCAGTCTTTCTGCCCTCTGATGCCCTCTCTCAGCACCTACCATCTTACTGGGGTTTCTCTTACCTTGGACATGGCTGCTCCAGCAAAGCACTGCCGCTGCTCCTTACCTGAGACACGGGAAATCTTCTCACAGCCACTGCTACTGACCTTGGACGTGGGGTGTCTCCTCTCAGCTGCTATTTGAAAAGACCCTGATGCTGGGAAAGATTGAAGGCGGGAGGAGAAGGGGATAACAGAGGATGAGATGGTTGAATGGCATCACCAATTCAATGGACATGAGTTTGGGTAAACTCCGGGAGTTGATGATGGACAGGGAGGCCTGGTGTGCTGCAGTCCATGGGGTTGCAAATAGTCGGACACGACTGAGCAAATGAACTGAACTGAACTGATGGGACCAGATGCCATGATATTAGATTTTTTCATGTTGAGTTTCAAACCAGCTTTTTCACTCTCCTGTTTCATTCTCATCAAGAGGCTCTTTAGTTCCTCTTTGCTTTCTACCATTTGAGTGGTATCATCTGTATATCTGAGGTTGTTAATACTTCTCCTGGCAATCTTGATTCCAGCTTTTGATTCATCCAGCTCAGCATTTCATATGATGTACTCTTCATGTAAGTTAAATAAGCAATGTGACAATATACAGCCTTGTCAAACTCCAATACTAAAGGCTTATTTACAGCATCTCCTCTTGTGTTGTATGTCAATGTCTAGCTCTCATGAAAAAAATTGCAAGCTATACTAAAAGACAAAAAACAATTCTGAGAGACAGGGCAAGCATCAGAAATGGACACAACAGAGATGCTGGAATGATCACACCAAGAATTTAAGACAATTATGATTAATATGCATAGAAGTCAGCATGCAAGAACAGTACAATGTAAGCACAGAAATGGAAATCCTAAGAAAGAACCAAAAAAGAAATGTTAGAGATAAAAAACCCTAACAAAAATGAAGAATGCCTTTGATGGGCTTATTAGTAGACAGGATATGGATTAGGAAAGACTTTCTGATATACAGCATATATCAATAGAATCCTTGAAAATCACAAAGCAAAAAGAACAAAGACTGGAAAAAAATATCCAAGGACTGTGGGACATCTATAAAATGTGTAACATGTACATAATGGGAATACCAGAACAAGAAAGAGAAAAGAACAAAGAAATATTTGAAACAATAAAGGCTCAGATTTTCCCCAAAATAATGTCAGATACCAAACCACAGGTCCACCAAGCAGGATAAATGTAAAAAAAAAAAAAAAAACCCACACTTAGATATATCAGTTTTACTCTATAGAAAATCAAAGATTAAGAAGTATACTAAAAGGAACCAGAGGAAAAATGTATCTACCTAAAGATCAGAATTACATCTGATTTATAAACCATGCAAGCAATAAGAGAGTGGAGTAAAATATTTAGTGTTGAAAGAAAAACAACCCACTAACTTAAAATTTTGTATCCAGTGAATTTGTCTTTCAAAAGTGGAGGAGAAAAAAAGACTTTCTCAAGCAAACAAAATTGAGAATCTGCTGCCTGTATACCTGCCTTTCAAAATTGTAAAAGAAATTCTTCAGAAAGAAGGAAAATGTTGTGTCAGAAGCTCAGATACACAGAAGGAAAGAAAAGATCCTTAGAGAAGGAGCCTTAAGCACTTATTACTAAGTGCAAGAAGCCAAACTGAAAAGTTTACATACTGCTTGATTCCAACTATATGACATTTTAGAAAAGGCAAAATTGTAGAGATAGCTGAAAGGTCAATATTTGCCAGGGGTGAATGTGAGGGGGAAGATGAATGGGCAGAGCATAAAGTTTTTAAGGAAAGGAAACTACTCTTTAGAATATTATAATGATCAATATATGTCATTTGTATTTATCCAAACCAATAAATCCACAACACCGAGAGTAAACCATACTATAATCTATAGCCATTGTGTCAATGCAGGTTTATCAATTGTAACAATTGTGCCATTCTGGTTAGGAGAGCTGATAATGAAGGAGGCTATGTATGGATAGGAATAAGGAGTTTGGGAAAAACCTCTGTATTTTCTGCTCAATTTTCCTTTGAACCTAAAATCACTCTAAAAATGTAGTCTTGATTAAAAAAAAAAAAGGTGGTATGTGTTAGGCTGTGAAGAAAGCTGATCGCCAAAGAATTGATGCTTTTGAACTGTGGTGCTAGAGAAGACTCTTGAGAGTCCCTTGGACTGCAAGGATATCCAACCAATTCATTCTAAAGGAGATCAGTCCTGGGTGTTCATTGGAAGGACTGATGCTAAAGCTGAAACTGCAATACTTTGGCCACCTCATGCGACGAGTTGACTCACTGGAAAAGACTCTGATGCTGGGAAAGGTTGGGGGTGGGAGGAGAAGGGGACGACCGAGAATGAGATGGCTGGATGGCATCACCGACTTGATGGACATGAGTTTGGGTGAACTCCGGGAGTTGGTGATGGACAGGGAGGCCTGGCGTGCTGTGATTCATGGGGTCGTGGAGAGTCGGACACAACTGAGCGACTGAACTGAACTGAACTGAACTGATGGAAGACCTGATGCAGAAAGATAGTGAGTTTATTTGGGTTTTTCCATAAGATGGTACAGAAAAACCCAAATGAATCTTTTAGCCAACCCAATATAATCCATACTGAATAGGAAAAAAACAACAACAACAAAACCTCTAATACAAATATACTCAAAAACCAAAGCTATGATAGAATTAGCTGACAAGGCTCTTAAATAAATTATTTTAGATTTATATACTAATATAATAACTTATTTAAACACATATGTATATCATATAAGCTTATTTAAGTATATAAATGGATAAATACAATAGTCAAATATATATATATAACTTGTTGAATATATATATTTATGCCAGGATTTAAAAGAAATATGAAAATATAACTACAAATGAAGAGACAGATTGGTAATATTTTTTAAAAATCCACGTGGAATATCTGGAAATAAAAATTTAATATCTAAAATGAAAAAGTCATTGGTGGACTTAACAATAGCAGGCTAAACACAGTAGACAAGAAGAGTAGTGAAACTGAAGGCATACTAATAGGAACTATGCAAACTGAAGCACACAGACAAAAAGTGAAAACGAACACAACCAAAAATTTTCAAGTGGCCTAACAAACATGTAATTGAGGATCCAAAACAAAAGACTTCAAGGAGAAAAAAATACTTGAGGAAATCATTCTCTGAATTTTTCCAAATTCGATGAAAACTATAACCCTAGAAATCCTAGAAAGTCAGGAACCAAAGAGGACAAAACCAGAGAGAAAGACAAAGGCACAGTGTGTGTGTGAGCTAATATAAAGAATTGGTTCATCCTGGTGGCTCAAATGGCAAAGAGTCTGCCTGAAGTGCAGGAGACCCAGGTTTGATCCCTGGGTCAGGAAGATCCCTTGGAGAAGGAAATAGCAACCCAATCCAGTATCCTTGCCTGGAAAATCTCATGGATGGAGGAGCCTGGCAGACTACATACCATGGGGTTGCAAAGAGTCGAACACAACTGAGCGACTTCACTATCACTTTCACTTCATATGATGATAGAGGCTGGCAAGCCTAAAATCTGCTTGGTGAACCAACAGGCTGGAGACTTAGGACAGCTATTGTTTCAGACTGAATTCAAAAGAGGAAGAGCCAATGTTGTAGATGAGATCCAAAAGCATTCTCCTGCAGAAGGTGCTTTGCTTAAAGGAGGCAAATTTCTTGTTCTGTTCAGACCTTCAACTTATGTGATGAGTTCCACTCCCATTGTGAAAGGCAAACTGCTTTACTCCATGTCCACTGATTCAAATGCCAACAACATCCAAAAGAACTTTCATAGGTAAAACCAGAATAATGTTTGAAAATCTGAACACCCCAGCCCATAGCCCAATTTTACACGTAAAATTTAATCATCACAACTTAGAAAGGGATTTCAGGCAAAGGGAAAAAATAGAAAAAATAACAAATAGGACCAACAACAAAAAAAACCCCAAACAGCTAATTATAACTTTAAACCTAAATATGCCAATAACTGAGAAGGGGCATAGCAACTCACTCCGGTATTCTTGCCTGGAGAACCCTGTGGACAGAAGACCTTGGTGGGTTACAGTCTATAGGGTCGCACAACCCACAAAGCAATGACTGAAGCAACTTAGCACACATGTACACATGCCAATAATTGGGGCTTCCCAGGTGGCGTTAATGGTTAAGAACCCGCCTGCCAATACAGGAGCTGTGGGAGATGAAGGTTCGATTCCTGGGTAGGGAAGATCCCCTGATTAAGGGCATGGCAACCCACTCCAGTATTCTTACCTGGAGAATCCCATGGACAGAGAAGCCTGGAAGTCTATACAGTCCGTAGGGTCCCAAGGAGTCAGACAGGACTGAAGTGACTTAGCACACATGCATGCATGCCAATAACTGCGTTATATGTGAATTTCCAACAAAGTCCAATTAAGATGTGGAAGGTATCAGATTGGAGAATATAGACCAAACTGCATATCTAATAAGACACTTACTTTAAATATAAATGCAGAGGTAGATTGAAAGTAAAAAGATATACCATGCAAACACTAAGCCTACAAAAACTGGATTGGCTATGGTAATAACAGACAAAGATTTCAGCACAAGAAATAGAGTCAGGGATAAAAAGGAACATTTTATAATGATAAAAACCTTAATTCATTACAAGAACATGACTATTAAATGTGTATGTACCTTACAGAGAAGGAAATGGCAACCCACTACAGGATTCTTGCCTGGAGAATCCTGTGGACAGAAGAACCTGGTGGGCTGCAGTCTGAGGGATAGCAAAAAGTTGGACATGACTGAAGTGACTTAGCAGCTTATAGAAAAGCTCAAAATATATAAGCAAAACCAATAGAACTTCAAAACTTCTTTCTCAGTAATTTATATAGAGTAGTAGACAGAAAGTAAGTAAAGATATAAAAAATCTACAAAACATTTTTAACCAATTTGACAATTTATAAAACACTTCACCTAACAACAACATAAAACACATTCATTTCAACTGTACATATTAATTCACCAAGATATAAAATATGCCAGACTATAGAATTATTCTTTAAAAAAGTTTTAAAGGATTAAAATCATACAGAGTATTTCCTCTGGCTTGGGGGCACCAAATTAGACATCAATAACATAAGAAGTTCAAGCAGGTTTTAGAAAAGGCAGAGGCACCAGAGATCAAATTGCCAACATCTGCTGGATCATGGAGAAAGCAAGAGAGTTCCAGAAAAACGTCTATTTCTGCTTCATTGACTATGCCAAAGCCTTTGACAGTGTGGATCACAATAAACTGTGGAAAATTCTGAAAAAGATGGGAATCCCAGACCACCTGACCTGCCTCTTGAGAAACCTGTATGCAGGTCAGGAAGCAACAGTGAGAACTGGAAATGGAACAACAGACTGGTTCCAAATAGGAAAAGGAGTACGTCAAGGTTGTATATTGTCACCCTGCTTATTTAACTTATATGCAGAGTACATCATGAGGAATGCTGGGCTGGAAGAAGCACAAGCTGCAATCAAGATCGCCGGGAGAAATAATAACCTCAGATATGCAGATGACACCACTCTTATGGCAGAAAGTGAAGAGGAACTAAAAAGCCACTTGATGAAAGTGAAAGAAGAGAGTGAAAAGGTTGGCTTGAAGCTCAACATTCAGAAAACAAAGATCATGGCATCTGGTCCCATCACTTCGTGGGAAATAGATGGAGAAACAATGGAAACAGTGTCAGACTTTATATTTTTGGGCTCCAAAATCACTGCAGATGCTGATTACAGCCATGAAATTAAAAGACGCTTACTCCTTGGAAGGAAAGTTATGACCAACCTAGATAGTATATTAAAAAGCAGAGACATTACTTTGCCAACCAAGGTCCGTCTAGTCAAGGCTATGGTTTTTCCTGTGATCATGTATGGATGTGAGAGTTGGACTGTGAAGAAAGCTGATCACCAAAGAATTGATGCTTTTGAACTGTGGTGCTGGAGAAGACTCTTGAGAGTCCCTTGGACTGCAAGGAGATCCAACCAGTCCATTCTAAAGGAGATCGATCCTGGGTGTTCATTGGAAGGACTGATCCTGAGGCTGAAACGCCAATACTTTGGCCACCTCATGCGACGAGTTGACTCACTAGAAAAGACCCTGATGCTGGGAGGGATTGGGGGCGGGAGGAGACGGGGACGACAGAGAATGAGATGGCTGGATGGCATCACCGACTCGATGGACATGAGTTTGAGTGAACTCTCGGAGTTGGTGATGGACAGGGAGGCCTGGCGTACCTTGATTCATGGGGTTGCAAAGAGTTGGACACGACTGAGCGACTGAACTGAACTGAACTGAACATAAGATAGCTTTACATATTCCCAAATATTTGGAAATTAAACAATATACTTCTAAAATTATCCATGAATAAAAACTAAATAAAATAACCCATGAATCAGAAAAGAAATCAAAACTGAATTATGAGCATTGGGCAAACCAAAAAGATGATTTTTCTTCCCTTTAGGTTCTCATAATCTAACAGAGCAAATAATAAACCATTGAAAGAAAAATGGAAATTACTGTAATTGAGTATTCAATAGAGATATATGATATAGGAAGGAGACAGATGGAACAAAGGAAGTAGATATGGGTCTATCTCATTAAAACAGTATCAGTGTCCTGAGGTGGGCAGGATTCCCAATTGCTCACATTTAATGTAGTCCTTCCTCTTGTGGCTCCCTGAGTAAAATTGTAAGATAGTGTACATCAAAATGATTTTATATATATATATGTGGTGAAGGGGCCTCTGAAGTTTCTTCCATCTAAAGGGCTAAAGAGATAATATCTACTTGTGACTGAGAAGGAGAGAAGAGAGCCAGTATGTAATGGATGACTAAGAATCTAAATTTGACCTGATGAAACATATTAATCTATGTGTCTCTTGTTTGCTCATCCAGTATTTATTGAATAGCAAATGAATTAATTAATGAATAAATAAATATTTATAGGCATTTTGCTAGACCAGGTTCCAGGCACTATCCTAGACATGGTGAAAAAGAGATGAACAGTATAGATATAAGCTTTATCTTAAGGAGTTTGCAGGTAAGTGGAGAATGAAGATTATTAATAAACAAATGCTAATGTGATGAGTTCCCACCTTGTTAAGATGACTCTGGGGAAACCATCCCTCCTTAATGAGATTCAGGGCTTATCCAACAAAAGATAACTCTGAAAGAAGGGGATTTTTGGGTCCTCTATTTACTCAAGTAGAATTACAGCTATCAAACAATTTGATTTTAATACAAAAGTTTGAATTTTGGAACCAATCTTAAATTTCAAATGTAGTTAGTTTTTACATATTTTTTTAATTTGTGCATTTTTCACAAACATTTATTTTAAATGTTTAACAAGACTATTTTTAGATTTATTGAGGTATAATTGACAAATAAATGTGTAAGATAATTAAAGTATACATCAAAATGATTTTATATACATATACATGGTGAAGTTTCCTCCCTTCCATCAACTTAATTAACATATTTATCACTTCACATGTTTATTTTTTATAAGAATTTTTAATTCTAATCTTCTGGCAAATGTCAACTACACAGTATCAGTTCAGTTCAGTCGTTCAGTCCTGTCCGACTCTTTGCAAACCCATGAATCACAGCACGCCAGGCCTCCCTGTCCATCACCAACTCCCGGAGTTCACTCAAACTCACCTCCATCGAGTCGGTGATGCCATTCAGCCATCTCATCCTCTGTCTTCCCCTTCTCCTCCTGCCCCAAATCCCTTCCAGCATCAGAGTGTTTTCCAGTGAGTCAGCTCTTTGCATGAGGTGGCCAAAGTATTGGAGTTTCAGCTTTAGTGTCAGTCCTTCCAGTGAACACCCAGGACTGATCTCCTTTAGAATGAACTGGTGGGATCTCCTTGCAGTCCAAGGGACTCTCAAGAGTCTTCTCCAACATCAAAAGCATCAATTCTTCGGCACTCAGCTTTCTTCACAGTCCAACTCTCACATCCATACATGAACACTGGAAAAACCATAGTCTTGACTAGATGGACCTTTGTTGGCAAAGTAATGACTATACTTTCAGGGATCATTTCTATAGTTTGCTACACAGTATAGTATTGTCAATTATAGTCACCATGTTATACATTGGGCTTCCCTTGTAGCTCAGATGGTAAAGAATCCGCCTGCAATGCAGGAGACGTGGGTTCGATACCTGGGTTGGGAAGATCCCCTGGAGACAGGAAAGGCTCCAGTATTCTCTGCTCCAGTATTCTGGCCTGGAGAATTCCATGGGCTGTATAGTCCATGGGGTTGCAAAGAGTTGGAAATGATTGAGCAAATTTCACACTTTCACACTTGTTATACATTAGATCCTCAGAATGTATTCATATTATGGCTGAGTTTGTAGTCTTTTACCAAGCTCTCCCTATTTCTACCATCCGCTAGTCCCTGGCAAATACTTTTCTATTCTAAGTTTCTATGAATTTGACTTTTTTCTTTAGATCCCTCATATAGATGACAGCATGTAGTATTTGTCTTTCTCTGGCTTATTTCACTTGGCAAAATGCCTTCAGGGCTCAGGGTCTAACATGTCACAAACAGCAGAATTTCTTTCTTTCTCATGGCTAAATAATATTCTATTGGTATGCAAGAGATACACACACACATACATGTCATATCTGCTTTATCCACTCATCTATTGATGGACACTTAGGTTGTTTCCCTATCTTTGCTACTGTAAATAATGTTGCACTGAGCCTGGGAGTTCAGGTATATTTTCAAGATCCTGTTTTTATTTCCTTTGGACATATACTCAGGAATGGGATTGCTAAGTCATATGGCAGTTCTGTTTTTATATTTTTGAGGATGTTTGATACTGTTTTCCATAATGGCTGTACCAATTTACATTTCCAGCAACAGTATACAAGTGTTCCCTCTTCTCTAGATTCTTGCCTGTACTTACCTCTTGTCTTCTTGAAGATAGCCTTTCTAACAGGTGTGACTTGATATATCATTATGGTTTTATTTGCATTTTCCTGTTGATTAGTGATGCTGAACACCTTTTCATGCACCTGTGGCCATTTGTACATCTTCCTTGAAAATGTCGGTTAGTTTCTCTGCTCATTTTTAAATTTTTTTTTTTTTTTTGCTGTTGAGTTTTGTGTGTTCTTTACATAGTTTGGATATTAACCTTTTATCAGATATATGATCTGCAACTGTTTTCTCTCATTCTGTAGGCTGCCTCTTTATTTTCTTCATGACTTCCTTTACTGTGCAGAAGCTGCTTACTTTGTTGCAGCCCCATTTTTTAAAATTTTCTCTCTTGCCTTTGCTTTTAGTGTCAAATCTAAGAAATCATTGCCAAGACTATAGTCAAGGAGCTTATTCCTTATATTTTTCTTCCAGGATTTTTACCATTTCAGGTCTTAAATTTAAGTCTTTAACTCATTTTGAGTTGATTTTTGTGTATGTTGTATAATATGGGTACAGTTTCATTATTTTGCAAGTGACTAGGCAATGTTCCCAAGAGAGTATCCTGTCCCAAGGAAAGCCCAAGAATACAGGAGTGGGTAACCTATCCCTTCTCCAGGGGATCTTTTGAACCGGGGTCTCCTGCTATGAGGGAAGCCCACCATATATTCTTGGCTCATTATAAATTAATTGACCATATATGCGTGAGATTATTTCTGGGCTCTCTATTCTGTTCTATTGATCTCTGTGTCTGCTTTTATGCCGATATTATACTGCTTTCATCACAATGATTTTGTAATACAGATTGAAATCAGCAAATGTGATACCTCCAGGCTTGTTCTTTTGCCTCAAGATTGTTTTGGCTATTTCAGGTCTTTTATGATTCCATACAAATTTTAAGATTATTTGTTCTATTTGTGTGAAAAGTACAATTGTGGTAGGGATTACACTGAACATGTAGATTGCTTTGTGAGTATGGATATCTTAACAACATTAATTCTTGCAATCCATAAGCATAGAGTATTTTTCCATTTACTTGTTCCTTCTTCTATTTCTTTCATTGATGTGTTATAGTTTTCAGCATACATATCTTTAGCTTCCTTGGTTAAAGCTATTCAAAGGCATTTTGTGGGGTCGCACAGAGTCGGACACGACTGAAGTGACTTAGCAGCAGCAGCAGCATGCAATTGTAAATGGGATCACTTTCATTCCTGATAGTTTATTGTTAATGTACAAAAATACTACTGATTTTTGCATATTGATTTTTTTATCTTGAAACTTTACTGAATTTATTAGTTGTAACACTTTTTTATTTTCTTTATTTTTTATTTATATCATGTCATCCACAAATGGAGACAATTTTACCTCTTTCTGATTTGGATGACTTGTATTTCTTTTTCTTGCATCTTGCTTTGCCCAGGACTTCTAGTACTAGATTGAATAAAAGTGGTAAGAGTGAGCACCCTTGTCTTGCTACTGATCTTACAGGAAATGTTTCCAACTTTTTATTATTACATTGTTAGCTGTGGACTTGTCATAAATGAGCTTTATTATGTTGAAGCATATTCCCTTCCTACCTAGTTTGCTGAGTGTTTGGGAATGAATGGTTGTTGTATCTTGTCAAATGTTTTCTCTGCGTTGAGATGATAATATGATCCTTCATTTTGTTATGTGCTATATCATATTGATTGATATGTAGGTATTAAACCATCCTTACATACCATTTGATCATGGTGTAAGATCCTTTAAATGTATTGTTGAATTCAGATTGCTAACATTTTGTTGAGAACTTTTGCATGTATGTTCACCAGGGATATTGGCCTGTAATTTTTTCTGTGCATTTTTATTTTTATTTTTGAAAAGATTCAAACCTTTTCCTGAATATCAACCATCTCCAATTTGAAGCAGTATTCTACTTGGCTCCTGTTTTTTAACTAATTATGCAAAAGTGGGAACCATTAGCAATTGGCTCCAGAAAAGGACAGACTTGATGCCTATCTCTTTGGGACAATTGGAAGAAAAAGGACTCATTTTCAGTCTATAATTCTGCTTTACTATTCAGGGATCCCATAGAACAAAGGGTCTCTCTTGTCTGACAAGGTAAGAAAGCCTCTGTGCTATTGAATACCTATAGATTTGTCACAGAGGTTGGTTTGTTGGAGTAATGTAAATAATGCTATACTCCATCCTGAAATGGAGCAATAGAGGTCAGGTGGTAGTTGTTAACTACTCGAAGTCTCAAGTTTGCAGTTATCATATTACTTGTAAAATTTAAATAGCAGATAGGAATGGTTGAGTTATAGAGAATTATTGAGATTATTAATAAAACACCACATCCGATGGGCAAATAGATGGGCGGTCAATGAGCATACCATTTAAGCTTAATATATACAATATAAGCTTAATATATATAATATGCACAATGCAAAGAAAGCAAGAATAAAAGAGCAAGAGACTGAAGGAGACCGCCCTAATTAAATGTTCTAATCCCTTGCCTAGTTCCCATACCAGAGGCAGTTTTTCAGCTTATAACTTGTTAACTTGAAGATGTGGCTCAGTCACTGTGAGGAAAGACCTTGCCATACCAAAGCAAGTGTATACTGTGTTAATTAACACAGGCTTTCCCCAAAGGGAAACAAACTTCAGCCACTTATTTCATTGATTAGGAAAAGGGAAACTCTAAAAGACAGAGAATTATCACAGATCACCTATTACAGTGGAGAAATACAAGAGCCCTTCAAATGGAATCCTGGCCAAAGTTTGGCTAACAATCAGTCCACTGGTTCACAGGCCCACCTGGTGGTCATTTCCCCAGCCTCTGAATGTATAAATAGGTTGACATTCTTGGCAGTTAGGGTAACCCCTATCCTGGGTCCCTGAGATAAGAGCTATCATATTAGAGAAACTAAGAAGACTCTGGCAAAGCCCATCTCACCCTATGATAGCAAATCACAAACAGTATCACCTTACTTTGGGAAGGAGGAGATTAGTGTCATATTAAGGATCCCAAGGATGTAGGAGTAGAGGACTCTATCATATGAATTCACTAACATGGTATCTGCTGAAAACAGTTAGATTCTGGAAAGTGACTGTAGACTACTGCAAGCTCAGTCAAGACATGGCCCCAATGCTGTTGCTGTGGGACTCAGTAAACTCGACTTTTACTGAGTGAAAGTGCTCTTTACTATTCCAATCAGAAAAGATTTTTTAAAATTAGTATTCACATGGAAAAGATGAAATATTTGTGTATAATTTTGCCAAGTCCATGTTAATTTGTCTGTTTTCCATTATAATATAGTCTAAAGATATTTGAATGTCAAGGATATACCATGTAACATCATATTGATGACATCATGCAGATTGAGTGGAATGAGCAACAAGTATTCGGTACAATGGACGACCTGGGAAGACAAAAGTACTCCAAAAGATGGGAAATAAACCTTAACAAAGATTCAGAATTTTGACACTTTAGTGGAGTACTTTAGGGATCCAGTTCACACTTGTAATACATTAGATCCAATGTTATACATTAGAGATACAGTGATCAGGGCATGCTAGGCCATGCACTCCAATTAAAAGACAAATTCCTGAATCTTGTACCTGTTACCATAAAGAAAGAAGCAAAAACACTTGGCAGAAATTTTCAGGTTCCAAAGGCATCACACTGCACACCTTGGAATAATGTTCTGGTCATACACCAAATGACAGGAAAGGCTCCAGCTTAACCATGATGAATACTAAGTACTCATGTATCTAGGACTGCCATTAGTCATTGGATGTGAGCAGCCCTGGGAAAAATTTGACCTTGAAGAAGGCAGAACTCTGCAGCTGGGTTGACCCCCAAAGGAGCTGACAGCTGAATTCTGTCTGCTGGTAGTACCCCAGCAGCTGGGGCAACAAATCCATTTTTGAAGGGAGATCTGGGCAGCACATCTCCTTGTCATCATACAGTGTATAGAATGATGGTTAAGCGCTGGGTGAGACAGATAAACTTAATGTTGAAATCTGGCTCCTTAACTTTCTAAATGCATTAGCTCAGGAAATTTACTTGAACTCTCTAAGGCTCAGTTTTATCATTTATAAGGTGAGGATAATAACAGTACTTTGATTGTGAGACATATTGTTACACATAAACGAGGGAGTATATGCTAAGAACTTAACAGAGTGCTCAAAATTGCCACCTATCATTCTTATCATTAATTATTTGTAAACTGAGATTAACAGTTAAAATCAGGCATGTGTCAGGTGTAATCATGATTAATTATGCCACAATTATTTCTCCCTTTTCTTCTAATTTCTTTCTGAACAATGTTTCAAAGTCTCCATATGGTTTTCTCTGATGAATGTTTGGCATTGAGGAGAAAGGTAATATCTGCAGAGGATTAAGAAGGGAAAATTCTTTGTTGTGTTTGCTTACTGCATCAGTAGCCCTAGCAACTCAGCTACAGGTTGGCTCTGTAGACACTGCTGTTCAAGTTAGATTTATGCTGCACAGGTTGCAGACATGCATTAGAATGAATTCCCCAGGCTTCTTGCTATCCTAACACTCTTCTGAGACACCTAAATATTCTGATCAAAGATTTCCACTTGCTGGAGAAGTGAAGCATAGTTTGACCAAATCTAATTTTGTGTGGATATGGGTATGTTTTCATTTCCCCTTCCATAAAGAAAGAAAGAAAGAGAAAAAGGGGGAGAAGCATATGTTATTTCTTTGCTGCCATTTGAAACAGCCAAGTTGAGAGCCAATTTATTCACCCTAATTCATTCCAGATTTCTCAAGGAATAAACAGTGTTCTTGAGAATTCTCAGATGTATGGCCAGTAGAGATCCAGTTGCCCACAAGAGCTAATGTTTAAATGCTGGTACCCCTTAATCAGGGTGCAAGGCCTCGGTGGGAGGGTGGTGAACTCGGAACACTCTCTGGGATGCCCCCAAGACCCCAGAGATGTGTGATGTGACAATTGCTTTGCATAGCTAAGCATAGACTTAGGACAGCCCGTTAGGATTCCTGGAAACAATATTAATTTCATTGTTCAAAACTCAAATCAAATCTGCAGAGTGAGAAGAGATTTCACAGAGAGGGAAAAACAAAGGACCTTTGCTTCTACCCTTTTCATGAGTCCTAAATATGGGCTTCCCTGGTGGCTCAGAGGTTAAAGCATCTGCCTCCAATGTGGGAGACCCGGGTTCGATCCCTGGGTCGGGAAGATCCCCTGGAGAAGGAAACGGTAACCCACTCCAGTATTCTTGCCTGGAGAATCCCATGGACGGAAAAGCCTGGTAGGCTACAGTCCACGGGGTCGCATAGAGTCGGACACGACTGAGCAACGTAACGGAAATATCCTTCAAGACCCCCAAAGAGCCCACCTTTTCTATAAAGCTTTCCTAGGTGATTCTGGCCTATAAAGTTAGAGGATTGCTACTGGAGCTGTTTCAAATCACATTTCTCAGATGAGGAAATAGAGATTTGCTACTCTCCGAAACACCCCTCTTACTGAGAACATCTAATTCTTACTGAAGAAAATTATATCCTTTGGAGGCAGGTGTTGTAGGATCAAATTTTGTTTCATTTTTACTTCATAAATTTAGGCAAGTTAGCTCCCTGATCCAGCTTCCTCATCTGAAAAATGAAGACAATTTCAAGATTTCAGATGACACATATGTGTGAAACAGTGCAAATATTATTGTAATTTTTGTGACTTCATCATTGTGAGTTTGGTTCCCTCCAGTGCATCATAAGCTCCTTGGAGTGCCAAGCACCATAGTGAGAGGGACAGTCTGTGTGCTGTTTGAGCTCAGATCCATTCCTTACCTTTTGATTCGTATCACCAGGGCTGACTCCTGAATTTCCCACTGGGCTGGGCCCTGGAAGGCACATGCTGGAGATAAGAGGCCGAGGAGAAAACAGAATCCAGATTATCCACCCCCCTCTCTGACTTCCACAGTGTCTCTCTCCCTGGCTGTGCTTCTGCTCCAGCCACTAGATGATTCTATCTGGGTCCATCCCTGCCCTATGCTAGGCTTCTTAGTCCTTTCACCCATGTAACCAGTTTCCCCTGAGCTCAATTTGGAGTGCTTCCAGGTTGAACCCTGACTCATATATTGAGTATGGAGCACATACTAAATAAATAATTGCTGTATATTTTTAAAAAGACTTTAAAGAGTCCTGGTTAATATTGTATATTGGAACTTAATAGATCCCGTGCTATGATCAGTTGCACAGAGTTGTTTTTGACTCTTTGCAACCCTATGGACTGTAGCCCACCAGGCTCCTCTGTCCATGGGATCTCCAGGTGATACTACTGGAGTGGGTTGCCATGCCCTCCTCCAGAAGATCTTCTTGACTCAGGGATTGAACCTGCATTTCTTGCGTCTCTTGCATCGGAAGGAGGGTTCTTTACCACCAATGCCACCTGGGAAGCCCCCAATAGATCCTAAATATGTGCAGAGTCCAAACATAACCATTTTATAGATAAAGAAACTGCAGCCCAGAAAAAGAAAACAAGTTCATGAAGAAACACAACTTAGAAAGTAAGCAACATTTATGCTCACATGAAAGACATTTCTACCAAATGTACAGTGCACATTTCTTCCTAGCACATGGCTTGATATAGAGAGGATGCTATAAATGTTTATCAAATGGAACTCATTCACTGGTCAAATGTAAACTCCTTGGAGTAGGAGACAGAGAGAGACTATAAAGATGCTAATACATATCATAGAATCTAACTTATAGTTAAAATATTAGTATTAAAACTTGACATACAAATTTTCTGCCAATACCCTAGGAGACAAATTTTACATAGTTTGCAAAATAATTTCTCACATAAGCCACAGAACAACTTTGTGGGATAGGAGGCAAAAATCAGTATTTATTAGGACTGTTTTATAGTTGAGGAGGCCAAAATTATGGGATTTAAAGTGACTTGTTCAAAGTAAGGTCCCAGTCTGAATTCAAATAGATCTTCTGATTACAAAATGAATATTGTTCCAATTACACTCCCCCATGCTCCCTATCTAACATCTGAAGTAGATACACCATCTGGAAGCTATAATATATTTAGCCATTATGGCAGCATTAACAAGTTAGAAATATCCTTCTCAAAATGGGTTACTTACAGCTCCAGGGGGCTCACAGGGCTGTCCTGGGGCTACTTGAAGCCAAAGAATAAATCTGCTGGACCTTCCTGTGCATGAAATTTATTTGATGGCTTGAGAAAATATGTAAGTACTTAAACAAAAGATTGTTTCACATTAAACTAAGGAGATCAATCCTGGGTGTTCACTGGAAGGACTGATGCTAAAGCTGAAACTCCAATACTTTGGCCACCTCACGTGAAGAGTTGACTCACTGGAAAAGACTCTGATGCTGGGATGGATTGGGGGCGGGAGGAGAAGGGGGTGACAGAGAATGAGATGGCTGGATGGCATCACCAACTCAATGGACATGAGTTTGAGTGAACTCCGGGAGTTGGTGATGGACAGGGAGGCCTGGTGTGCTGTGATTCATGGGGTTGCAAAGAGTCGAACATGACTGAGCAACTGAACTGAACTGAACTGAACATGATTATGAGGAAGAATACAAAATTATTGTGATTTTATTATAAAATACAATCCCTGAAAGCATTTTTGAGTTTGCCATTGCAGTTTTAGGTCATGCCTATGTTTCTGGGGAAGTGTCTTCATTCTCCAATCCAGAAGTAATTTAGTAAGAGTTTAATAAATAGTATATTTTTAAGGAATATAATTTTTTAAAACATCAAAGTGATATATACACATAACTAACAAATCAAATTGTATAGTGGGATAGTAATGAAAACCAAGAGTTTTCTTCTCCTTCTTTCTCTCCCATCCTCATGTCCAGTCTTACTCCCAGAAACAGCAATTTATTATGTGTTTTTCTGGTTTTTAATTGTTTATTTTCCTTTTTAAAAAATTGGAGTATAAGTTCTTTACAGTGTTAATTTCTGCTGTACAATGAAATGAATCAGCTATATTTATACATATAGCCCCTCCTTCTCGGACCTCCCACCCCCCATTCCCCCACCCCACTCATCTAGGTAATGGCTGAGCTGAACTCCTTGTGCCATACAGCAACTTCCCAAGAGCTGTCTATTTCACACATACTAATGTGCATATTTCAGTCCTAATTATGCAATTCACCCCACCCTTCCTTTCTCCTCCTGTGTCCACATATCCATTCTCTACATCTGTCTGGAAATAGGTTCATCTACACTGATTTTCTAGATTCCATGTATATGTGTTAATATATGATATTTGTTTTTGTTTCTGACTTACTTCACTCGGTATAACAGACTCTAGGTCCATCTACATCTCTACAAATGACCCAATTTTGTTCCTTTTATGGCTGACTAATGTGAAGAAGGCTGATCGCCGAAGAATCGATGCTTTTGAACTGTGGTGTTGGAGAAGACTCTTGAGAGTCCCTTATACTGCAAGGAGATCCAACCAGTCCATTCTAAAGGAGACAAATCCTGGATGTTCATTGGAGGGACTGATGTTAAAGCTGAAACTGCAATACTTTGGCCACCTCATGCAACGAGTTGACTCACTGGAAAAGACTCTGATACTGGGAAAGGTTGGGGGCGGGAGGAGAAGGGGACGACGGAGAATGAGATGGCTGGACGGCATCACCGACTCTGTGGACATGAGTTTGAGTGTACTCCGGGAGTTGGTGATGGACAGGGAGGCCTGGCGTGCTGTGATTCATGGGGTCGCGGAGTGTCGGACACGACTGAGCGACTGAACTGAACTGAACTGAATATTCCATTGTATACATGTACTACATCCTCTTTACCCATTCATCTGCCATTTGGCATTTGGGTTTTTCCATGTCCTGGTTATTGTATATAGTACTGCAATGAACACTGGGGAACCTGTGTCTTTTTGAATTATTGTTTTCTCAGGGTATATGCCCAGTAGTGGGTCACATGGTACTTCTGTTTTTAGTTTTTTAAGGAACCTCCACAGTATTCTCCACAGTGGCTGTGTCAATTTACATTCCCACCAACAGTGCAAGTAGATTCCCTCTTCTCCAAAAACTTTCTAATTTATTGTTTGTAGCTTTTTTGATGATGGCCATTCTGACCAGTGTGAGGTGATAGCTAATAGCTCATGGAACTCAAATCAAAAAACCAACATAAAAAATAGGCAGAAGACCTAAATAAAGATCTCTCCAAAGAAAACATACTTCTGACCAAACGTACATGAAAATGTGCTAAATGCAAATCAATCTTTAAATAATATTTGTTTTACTATTTCTTGGTAAATCAACTTTGAATATTATTCATTAGCTTCTGCTTATGACAGACTGGTTCCAAATCAGGAAAGGAGTATATTAAGGCTGTATATTGTCACCAAACTTATTTGCAGGGTACATCAAGAGAAATGCTGGGTTAAATGAAGCACAAGCTGGAATCAAGATTGCCAGGAGAAATATTAATAACCTCAGATATGCAGATGACACCACTCTTATGGCAGAAAGTGAAGAAGAACTAAAGAGCCTCTTGATGAACGTGAAAGAGGAGAGTGAAAAAGTTGGCTTAAAGTTCAGTATTCAGAAAATTAAGATAATGGCATCTGGTCCCATCACTTCATGGCAAATAGATGGGGAAACAGTGGAAACAGTGGCTGACTTTATTTTTTGGGGCTCCAAAATCACTGCAGATAGTGATTGCAGCCATGAAGTTAAAAGACACTTGCTCCTTGGAAGAAAAATTATGACCAACATAGACAGCATATTAAAAAGCAGAGACATACTTTGCCAACAAAGGTCTGTCTAGTCAAGGCTATGGTTTTCCCAGTAGTCAAGTATGAATGTGAGAGATGGACTATAAAGAAAGCTGAGTGCCGAAGAACTGATGCTTGTAAACTGTGGTGTTGGAGAAGACTCTTGAGAGTCCCTTGAACTGCAAGGAGATCCAACCTGTCCATCCTAAAGGAGATCAGTCCTTGAACAATGTGGGAATTAGGGGTGCTGACCTTCCTCACAGTCAAAAAGTGCATAACTTTACAGTCAGCTCTTTGTATCTGCAGTTTGGCATCCATGGATTCAACCAACCCTGGATTGTGTTGTACCGTAGTGTTGATTTGTTAAAAATATCCTCATATAAACAGGCTCATGCTGTTCAAACTTCTTTTGTTCAAGGTTCAACTGTATTTTTATAGCAAAGAAAGTGATGAATCTCAAACATTATCTTGAATACAAGAAGCTACACATACACACACTCATACATGCAGTGTATGATCATGTTTCTATGAAGATAAAAAAAGCAACAAACTATAGTGATGGAAGTAAGCATAAAGATTACTGCTCATAAACAACAAGGAACCCAATATAATGAGTGTGTTCGTTTCTTAAAGTGAAAGTGGTGTCAGTCACTCAGTCATGTCAGACTCTTTGTGATCCCATGGATTGTAGCCCACCAGGCTTCTCTCTGCCCATGATATTCTCCAGGCAAGAATACTGGAGTGGTAGCCATTCCCTTATCCAAGGGATCTTCCCAACCCAGGCATCAAACCTGGGTCTCCTGCATTGCAGGCAGATTCTTTACTGTCCAAGTTACCAAGGAAACCCCGTTAGTAGTTAGTTTCTTGGGACTGCCATAAGAAAACACCACAGACTGTGTGGTTTAAACAACAGAAATGTATTTTCTCATGATTCTGAAGGCTGGACATTTGAGATCAAGGTGTCAGCAGAGTTAGTTTATTCCAAGCCCCTCTTGACTTACGGATGGCTATCTTTCCCTAGTGTCTTCACCTGGTCTTTCCTCTGTGCATATTTTGTCCTATTTTCCTCTTCTTATAAGTGCAATCATATTGGATTAGAGCCCATCCTAAGGACCTCATTTTAACCTTTTTACCCCTTTGTAGGCCATACATCCAAACACAGTCACATTGACTTTGAGTATTAGGAGTTCAATATTTGAATTTGGGCAAGGTGGTGGTAACCTGGGGTTTAACTTTGTGGTGATTTATGGCAGGGAGTATTTGTTTTGTTTCCTTTTATGAATGTATGTTGTATTTCATGATATAAGGATTAAACATAGATATAGTTAAAATGTGAATTAGCTTTGCTGAGGTAACAAATAACCCTAAAATCTCAGTAGTATTTAACTATGAACGTTTATTTCTCATTCACATTACTTCTTGGTAGCTGTGTATCAGCTTAACCTTGATCCAGCCTTTCATGAGGAAATGCCATTCTTGTGACAAAGAAATAAGAACAAGAAAGTTGATAGACTCTCATGATGTCCCTTCAAGCAAAAACAAAAACAAACAAAAAATGTGTAGTCTCATTTTGTAAAAATGATAGTGATCATTTTCTGGTAAACATCAGTAGCAAGGCACATTAACTTCTTTCCTGGGTGGGAGGTAGCCCACATCAATAACAACAACAAAAAAAAAGGCTAAAAATTCTCAAATGTAGAAGTGGGGGGCAAATAACTTGGAACAACCAAATTGTTGCTACTGTTTAGTTACTCAGTCATGTTTGATTCTTTGTGACCCCATTGACTGCAGCATGACAGGCTTCCCTGACCTCCACCATCTCCCAGAGCTTGCTCAAAATCATGTCCATTGAGACAGTGATGCCATCCAACAGTCCCATCCTCTGTTGTCTCCTTCTCTTGATGCTGCCTTCAGGCTTTCCCAGATTCAAGATCTTTTCTAATGAGTTGGTTCTTTGCATCAGGTGGCCAAAGTATTGGAGCCTCAACTTCAGCATCAGTCCTACCAATTAATATTTAGGACTGATTTCCTTTAAGATTGACTTGTTTGATCTCCTTGCAGTCAAAGGGACTCTCAAGAGTCTTTTCCAACACCACAGTTCAAAAGCATCCATTCTTCATCATTCAGCCTTCTTTAAGGCCCAACTCTCACATCCAGACATGACTACTGGACAAAACATAACTTTGACAAGATGTATCTTTGTCGGCAAGGTCTCTCTTTTTAATATGCTAAATTTGCCATAGATTTTCTTCCAAGAAGCAAGTGTCTTTTAATTTCATGGCTGCAGTCACCATCTACAGTGATTTTGAAGCCAAAGAAAATAAAGTCTTTCACTGTTTCCATTATTTCCCCATCTATTTGCCATGAAGTGATGGGACCAGATATCATGATCTTAGTTTTTTGAATATTGAGTTCTAAGCCAGCTTTTTCACTCTCCTCTTTCACCTTCATCAAGAGGCTCTTTAGTTCCTCTTTGCTTTCTACCATAGCGTGGTGCCATCTGCATATCTGAGGTTATTAATATTTCTCCTGGCAATCTTGATTCCAGCTTGTGTTTCATCCAGTCCAGCATTTTGCATGATGTACTTTGCATATAAGTTTAAAAAAAAAAAAAGGGTGACAATATAAGCCTTGACGTACTCCTTTCTTGATTTGGAACCAGCCTGTTTGCTGTTCCATGTCCTGTTCTAACTGTTGCTTCTTGACCTAGATGCAGATTTCTCAGGAGGCAGGTCAGGTGGTCTGGTGTTCCCATCTCTTTAAGAGATTTCCATAGTTTGTAGTGAGCCACACAGTCAAAGGTTGCAGAACAACTGAATAATCTACCATAAAAGAAGTGAATAGAAAATTTTAAATCTGGAAGAAAATGTTTGAGATGCAGAGAGATACATTTTTGATTGGTAATGGAAGTATAGGACAAAAAATGGAAATTTTGTTTTATATCCTCGAAATAGAGAAAATTGATCTAAATTTGATATAAAATTCTGAAGTCATAACTACTTAATAATTAAAACTGAATTAGAAAATTGCAATGCATAAAGTTAAAAGACAATATGTAAATATCTGAAATGCAAATCACAGGCAAAAGGGTATTTTGGGGAGTATGATGCGCTTCAACAAATTGATAAGAAAAGGTCTAAACCTGAAATTTTACCAACTGTAAAATATTAATTTATTCATATTTACTCATATGACATTTTCATTCCTAGGGTCCCAGACTACCCAGCTGGATAATTCTCAAAAGAGAAATAAAAAATGAAATAAAATTGAAGTGAAAAAGCTCAAACACAGGAAAAGATTCTCAGTCATAAGGTAAATGCAAATTAAAGCCATAATCTGACACCATTTTTACTCACCTATCAGACTGGCAGCGATCACAACTTGGATTATGAACTTTGTGGCCCAATGGGCAAGCTTATATATTGTCAAGATGAGGGTAAATTGCATCAATTTGGTAGTATCTCTAAAAGTTTATAATGTACTCATTCTTTGAGCAAGCGATTCCATTCCTAAGTATTCATGCCATAGATATCACATATAAAATAAAAGTTTGTAGAAAAATATTGATTTTAAAGAGTTGTTTTTTTAAAGGGAAAAAATGGCAAAGAGGCCCAATTTTACTTCTATAGAGAACTGGGTAAAATAAACTATGGTACATCTATATAATGGAATTATATCAAGCCATTAAAATAGACACTTTGATGTTAAACGAAATGGAGAGATCTTCATTGGAAACAAAAAGAGAGAGATGCAGAAAAATTTGTGCAGAAGTCCACTTTGTGTGGAAAAGAAAATAGACTGAAAACTATTAATGGTTGGTTGCCTCTGGAGAGCACTGAGTGGATAAAAGCCAGGGAGGGAATCTTACATGTCACACTTGTTACCCTTTTACACCTTTTAATTTTTGAATCATGTATCTGTACTACCTAGTTGCAAACAAACAAGCAACCTAACAAACATGGCTGAATAACCCAGAGAAACTTAGAGAAGTGGGTATAAAGAACTGAAAAGATCCCAGGATTCATAATCAAGTGGGTCTGTGTTTAAATCCTAGCTCTTACCCATAGGCTCTTGGTTTCTCTGAGTTCTATAAAATGTAAATCCATAAAATAAATATCATAATACCCAACTAGCACTGTTATTGAGAGAGTTAGAAATAATGATCATGAAGGGCCTGGCTCAGTGAATACTAGCCATTATTATTGAGTTTGGGCCATTTACAGGTAGGGAAATTAACCATGGAGAAGACTATTCCATACCACACAGGATGTTTAATATCAAGTTGTCCTCAAGGGGCACTTAGGCTTTGGATTACTCTCTGGAGCCTGCCAAAGATGAGGGCAACTCTCTTCAGGGCAGGACAGAGCTGAATCTGCTTGGCGGTTCAATGTTTCAGGTGCAATAGAGCAGCAGGAAAGGGTCTTGGCTGGTTTCCCTCATTACCGTCAACCAGCATTTGGGCGAAAGGTGGAGTACTCTGGGTGGTCTGGGGTCCTGTAAGCAGGATTACTAGATAAAATATAGGATGCTCACTTACATCTAAATTTCAGATAAACAGCAAGTAATTTCACAATACAGATATATCCCAAATAGAACAGCAAAGTTTAAAAGCAGCATACCTCTCCTACAAGAGTATTTGCTGGTTGAAATTCAAAAGTAACTAGACATCCTGTCCTTTTCCTTTTTAAATCTGGCAACTCTGCCCATCAGTGGAGATACCCATAGGAAAAGTCATGCATTCATTTGGTAAAATAATGCTAAGGTCCTCAGAGCTAATCTTGAAGAACCACTCCTGCCTAAATACTTCACAGCATAAATACTAAGGCAGGATTTGAGGTAAAGGTGGGAAGAAAAAAAAAAAAAGTATGGAGGAGGCACAGATATGCAAAGGTTGCTGCTGCTGCTGCTAAGTCACTTCGGTCATGTCCGACTCTGTGTGACCCCATAGACGGAAGCCCACCAGGCTCCCCCGTCCCTGGGATTCTCTAGTCAAGAACACTGGAGTGGGTTGCCATTTCCTTCTCCAATGTGTGAAAGTGAAAAGTGAAAGTGAAGTTGCTCAGTCATGTCCGATCCTTAGCAACCCCACGGACTGCAGCCTACCAGGCTCCTCCATCCATGGGATTTTCTAGGCAAGAGTACTGGAGTGGCTTGCCATTGCCTTCTCCGATGCAAAGGTTAGCCCACCGCTAAAAGCTGCTGCCTTAGTTACTTTCAGCCTGCCCTTTTCTTCCTTGATGAGGTGGGCCTCTTTCAGCTGGAGAGTGAGAAGAGTTATGGGAAGACAGGTGTTTTTCCCTTTCCGGATGACACGCCGTTCCCTAGGGAGCATGCACCAACGAAGTAGGCCTTTAAAAGCAGAAGCTAAGCACCAGCCACACTTGGAGGGGAGGCTGCTCTGAGGTGAGGTGGGCATCTCATTGTACTTTGTAGGTTGGCGGTTTTGCAGTCAGATGGCGGTTGGGTGAGTGGGGAACTGGATGGAGGGTGGTGAGGAAATGGCCTCTGCTTTCTTGTTCTTTCTGCAAGAATTTTCTCAGTCCTCCCTCCAGGACCTACCAGAATGTTCTACTGAAAACAGCTTTTCTCATGAAGCATTTTCACCTCTTCGGGAGAACTGGCTCTTCGCCTCATCCTTCCTGCCTTGATTCTGAATAAGACAGTTCTCTAAAAATGGGGAGGCCACAGGGCTCTGAAATGACTCCTTTCTCCTCTCTGTTCCATTCCGTCACTCAGTCATGTCCGACTCTTTGCGACCCCATGGACTGTAGCCTACCAGGCTTCTCCGTCCATGGGATTCTCCAGGCAAGAATACTGGAGTGGGTTACCGTTTCCTTCTCCAGGGGATCTTCCCGACCCAGGGATCGGACCCAGGGATCGAACCCGGGTCTCCCTCACTGGAGGCAGATGCTTTAACCTCTGAGCCACCAGGGAAGACTTTGCCGAACCCGCTTTGAGTTAAGGTGGAAGCTGCCTGTGGAACCTCTTTTCCAGTCCCCTAAAAAGGAGGCCCATCTTCAGTGCTCACCATGCCTTTTAGGAGGAGAAATAGGCTTCTGGGGAGACACTCTCTGAATGAACTTTCATGGCAACTGCTGTTGCTCCCACAGTGATAAGGACCTGATAAGGTCATATCTCTTAAAAGGTCTCTCCTAAAAAAACCTCACAGGCAATCTGGTTAGCCTTGCCTGCCCCCCAGCTTCAGTTCAGTTCAGTCGCTCAGTCATGTCCGACTCTCCGCGACCCCATGAATCACTGCACGCCAGGCCTCCCTGTCCATCACCAACTCCCGGAGTTCACTCAAACTCATGTCCACAGAGTCGGTGATGCCATCCAGCCATCTCACTCTCGGTCGTCCCCTTCTCCTCCCGCCCCCAACCTTTCCCAGCATCAGGGTCTTTTCCAGTGAGTCAACTCGTTGCATGAGGTGGCCAAAGTACTGGAGTTTCAGCTTTAGCATCAGTCCTTCCAATGAACACCCAGGATTGATCTCCTCTAGAATGGACTGGTTGGATCTCCTTGCAGTCCAAGGGACTCTCAAGAGTCTTCTCCAACACCACAGTTCAAAAGCATCAATTCTTCGGTGATCAGCTTTCTTCACAGTCCAACTCTCACATCCATACATGACCACTGGAAAAACCATAGCCTTGACTAGACGGACCTTGGTTGGCAAAGTAATGTCTCTGCTTTTTAATATGCTATCTAGGCTGGTCATAACTTTCCTTCCAAGGAGTAAGCGTCTTTTAATTTCATGGCTGCAATCAGCATCTGCAGTGATTTTGGAGCCCAAAAAAATAAAGTCTGACACTGTTTCCACTGTTTCCCCATCTATTTCCCATGAAGTGATGGGACCAGATACCATGATCTTTGTTTTCTGAATGTTGAGCTTCAAGCCAACCTTTTCACTCTCCTCTTTCACTTTCATCAAGAGGCTTTTGAGTTCCTCTTCACTTTCTGCCATAAGGGTAGTGTCATCTGCATATCTGAGGTTATTGATATTTCTCCCAGCAATCTTGATTCCAGCTTGTGCTTCTTCCAACCCAGCGTTCCTCATGATGTACTCTGCATATAAGTTAAATAAGCAAGGTGACAATATACAGCCTTGACGTACTCCTTTTCCTATTTGGAACCGACATTTTTGAAATTGGGCTAGAAGGTTGTTTTCCAGCTGTATACACCTTCATAGAGCTCTGTTCTGTACTGTGTTTTCTCAGAGATGCAAGTCCCCAGTGTGGGTTTTGAGCCAAGCACATTGTTTGGGGACACTCTGTTCCCCAGAGCTAACACTTCTTAGATAGAGAACAAGCAAGAGCTCAATTTGGATTGTGACTAGGCAGGTGCCACTAGTGGTAAAGAACTTGTCTGCCAAAGGAGGAGACATAAGAGATGTGGGTCTGATTGCTGGAGCGGGAAGATTCCTGGAGGGGAGGGCATGGCAATCCACTCCAGTATTCTTGCCTGGAAAATCCCATGGACAGACAAGCCTGGCAGGCTGCAATCCATAGGGTCGCACAGAATTGGACACAACTGAGGAACTCCGGGAGTTGGTGATGGACAGGGAGGCCTGACGTGCTGTGATTCTTGAGGTCGCAAAGAGTCGGATGTGACTGAGCAACTGAACTGAGGTAACTTAGTACACATAATGCTTTTGGAGGGTCAACTCTTTTGCTGACGTCCTGGCCAGATGAAATGGTGGGACTGATGCTAACAAGCTACTAGAACCAGAACCCAGTATTAATCAACAGTTGTTGATGGCTAAGTATCAGCTGAATAGAGAGAAGGTAGGGTAAACTATACCTCTACGGAGAGAAAAAGGATTGAGCATCTCTGGATAAGCAGCCCACTAACCTCTTAATTTCACTGGACTTTACCAATGAAGATATTAGAGAGTTGGATGAGAAATAGCATCCAGATGCCATGAATAGGAGTAAAGTGGCTGAATGTGGGTTTACTTTGGATATTCTAGGTTGAATGCTAGCCTTAATGCTTAAGTGGAGGCTGCTGCTGCTGCTAAGTGACTTCAGTCGTGTCCGACTCTGTGCGACCCCACAGACGGCAGCCCACCAGGCTCCCCCGTCCCTGGGATTCTCCATGCAAGAACACTGGAGTGGGTTACCATTTCCTTCTCCAATTCATGAAAGTGAAAGTGAAGTCGCTCAGTCGTATCTGACTCTTCACGACCCCATGGACTGCAGCCTACCAGGCTCCTCCATCCATGGGATTTTCCAGGCAAGAGTATTGGAGTGGGTTGCCATTGCCTTCTACTGAACAGCAAATCAAACATGGAAACAAACGTTTGGGGTGGGGCATATTAACTTGCTAGATGCACATACAGAGAAGGCAATGGCAACCCATTCCAGTAGTTTTGCCTGGAAAATCCCATGGATATGAACGGAGGAGCTTGGTAGGCTACAGTCCATGGGGTTGCAAAGAGTCAGACACGACTGAGCAACTTCACTTTCACTTTTCACTGTCATGCATTAGAGAAGAAAATGACAACCCACTCCAATATTCTTGCCTGGAGAATCCCAGGGACAGAGGAGCCTGGTGGGCTGCCGTCTATGGGATCTCACAGTAGTCGGACACGACTGATGCGACTCAGCAGCAGCAGCAGATGCACATACAGGCTGCTACTGTCAACTTCTCAGATTTTCAGAGTGAACTTTTTAACTTGCATATCATCAGGTCACTCCTTTACCCTATGTATTAGATCCTAAAAGTTTGCCAGCACCTCATTGTGTTAAACCAACTACTCTGTACCTCTTTCTAGCAGCCAGTAACTCAGCTGAAGTTGTTAAAGGGGCTTCCTTTGCAATGTGTAGGGGGCTGCAGCTTGCTCGACCCTCCTTGAGTGGGAGGGCTGTTAAGTGAATCCTCTTCAGCTGTGACTCCAGCTAGTTGCATAAACCTAACTGAAACAATTTGAGTCAATCAGCCAGTCTGTAATCTGAAGAATATTTCTCTTATCTGTTTGAGAAATGGTAGTTTAGAAATGCAAAATCTCAAGACAAATGCAGTATCTCAAGAAAAATTAGCATAACTTAAGGGGATAAACCTTTCCAATAGTCTTTATCTAGTGTTAAACCCTTAGAAGTTGATTTTACCTCTTTGACTCTGCCTTCCCGCTTTGCAGACTCAAGTTTCCATAGCCCATGGCCAAGAGCTCTTCCAAACCTGTGATTTATTTCAGCCAAGTAGAATTAGGCTGACCAGCTGGTAAAACCATTTGAGAAAGACTGAATTGATTCTCATGACATGAGGTGTTGTAAGACTTATAACAAGTTTATAGACCTCCGTGGAAATGTGAGTCATTTTTCTTATCACCCATATGAAGGTTTTAAGGTGAACAGACTGTATGGAGGTGGTTATTTGGCAAATAAGGGACATCTGGGCTATAGTCAAGCAAGTAAACTTCAGCTGCTGGATGGGGAGGGGGGAGACTTAGAAGGATTTCAAATAGTGGTGGGCAAATTTCTTACAATAGTCATAACAGCTAAACATTCAAAGGTCCCAAGTAATTGCTACTTAATTAGACTCTAGAAAGCTGCCTGGAAACATTTCTAGTCATCTAGAATGGCTACATACTTCAAATAAGCAATGCCTAGTATAGTACTTCGAAGAAGAAAATGGCAACCCACTCCAGTACTCTTGCCTGGAGAATCCCAGGGGCGGGGTAGCCTGGTGGGTTGCCGTCTATGGGGTCACACAGAGTCGGACACGACTGAAGCGACTTAGCAGCAGCAGTATAGTACTTGCCATGATCATGTGAGGGAGAAATGGCTGTATGACTGAATTTGATGTAAAGACTGAGTCTTGTATGACAGGATTTGAGAAGAGCTCAGGTTAAAGCAGTTTAGGGAAGCAGTGAACTGTTAGTTGGGTTTTGGCGACTGGGTAGAACTTAACAGGGCACATACCATGCATGAAGAAAAGCTGAATATGGCTGGTAAGAATGAGGCTGGAGGAAGAACTGGGGGGAAGGTGCAATCTGACATTCACTCTAACAGCAAAAGGCAATACAATCTAAAAAACAGTATTGGAAATCGTTTTAAAAGCTCAATGCTAAAAGCTGTCTTTCTGGTAGTAAAATGCTTTCATCTCTGTTCTTAAACAAGCTTGGGTCCACTTTACTTTCATTGTTTTGTAGCTGAATCCATCCTAGAAACTAACCTTATGGACCTGAGTATGCCACAACCTCAATCCTCTTTCTCAGGTCAAGCTGTTGCCTCTGCTTAAAGCTTCCTACCGTGTCTCCCTAGCATCACACCTGTTTCCAATGTGGCCACCTCTTCAGCTCTCCTGTGGTCATTGAAAGCTGGAGGTATGATAAGTGTGGGCTTAGAAGCTGGATCTCAGTGCAGCTTTAAAGAACTGTGTGACTGGCTAGTTATCTCAAACTCTGTCTACATATACCCTCTATCATTATGCTCCATGCCTGTTTGCTACTCAGAATAAATATAGATGCTCAAAACTGGCATTTCTGTTCAGCTACTTTAAACTTCTAGCATAAATTGAGTTAGTAGAGAAAGATACTAATACCTAACTGTAACCACTAGGACGGTAATGGTCGTAATGCTAATGTCTGAAGATTTGTATGGAACAAATATAAAATAGGTCTATGATAGTTTGATAACTACTTGTGTTGCATCTCTGAAGATAAGGAACCTAGTAACTGCTTCAAAATAAGCACCAGTCTCCATATTGCAGAGCCATAAACAGTTAGCTGGCTACCTTTGCTCCTGCATGCCTGTCTAAGTTTACCTGTTGAGTTGATTTTGGGAAAACAAACCCATCCTTGCCATTCAGCTAATAGGTGAGTGGTAGGCCCATTAAAGTTTGAGGATAAGATCTATCCTAAATTTAACAGTTTCTTCAACTGGAGCAATGAACAACTGTAACACAGGACATACCCAGCATTCTTGCTTGGTTTGGGGTCTTTTGAAATTGAAATATGCTAAGAAAAAGAACAGCTGACACCAAATACAGAAAGACCATTCAAATATATCTAAACTTAAGGTCCAAGCCAAATAAGCACCTGCTTTCTACTCTTCCTCCTCCCATTGGAGCAGCTGCTGTTTTATGTTTCCATGCTTCAGAGAATTTCAGATAAACAGATAAACACAACTTATGCTAAATTAAGATACTGCCAAGAACTAAGGAATGTATTTGGCAACTTACTGTCAAATGCCATCAGTTCAGTTCAGTCGCTCAGTCGTGTCCAACTCTCCGCGACCCCATGAATTACAGCATGCCAGGCCTCCCTGTCCATCACCAACTCCCGGAGCTCACTCAAACTCATGTCCACAGAGTCGGTGATGCCATCCAGCCATCTCATTCTCCGTCGTCCCCTTCTCCTCCCGCCCCCAACCTTTCCCAGCATCAGAGTCTTTTCCAGTGAGTTAACTCGTCGCATGAGGTGGCCAAAGTATTGCAGTTTCAGCTTCAGCATCAGTCCCTCCAATGAACACCCAGGATTGATCTCCTTTAGAATGGACTGGTTGGATCTCCTTGCAGTACAAGGGACTCTCAAGAGTCTTCTCCAACACCACAGTTCAAAAGCATCAATTCTTCAGCGATCAGCTTTCTTCACAGTCCAACTGTCACATCCATACATGACCACGGGAAAAACCATTGCCTTGACTAGACGGACCTTGGTTGGCAAAGTAATGTCTCTGCTTTTTAATATACTATCAAGGTTGGTCATAACTTTCCTTCCAAGGAGCAAGCGTCTTTTAATTTCATGGCTGCAATCAGCATCTGCAGTGATTTTGGAGCCCAGAAAAAAATAAAGTCTGACACTGTTTCCACTGTTTTTCCATCTATTTCCCATCAAGTGATGGGACCAGATGCCATGATCTTTGTTTTCTGAATCTTGAGCTTCAAGCCAACCTTTTCACTCTCCTCTTTCACTTTCATCAAGAGGCTTTTGAGTTCCTCTTCACTTTCTGCCATAAGGGTAGTGTCATCTGCATATCTGAGGTTATTGATATTTCTCCTGGCAATCTTGATTCCAGCTTGTGCTTCTTCCAGCCCAGCGTTCCTCATGATGTACTCTGCATATAAGTTAAATAAGCAGGGTGACAATATACAACCTTGACGTATACCTTTTCCTATTTGGAACCAGTCTGTTGTTCCATGTCCAGTTCTGACTGTTGCTTCCTGACCTGCATAAAGGTTTCTCAAGAGGCAGGTCAGGTGGTCTGGGATTCCCATCTCTTTCAGAATGTTCCACGGTTTATTGTGGTTGACACAGTCAAAGGCTTTGGCATAGTCAATGAAGCAGAAATAGATGTTTTTCTGGAACTCTCTTGCTTTCTCCATGATCCAGCGGATGTTGGCAATTTGATCTCTGGTGCCTCTGCCTTTTCTAAAACCTGCTTGAACATCTGGGAGTTCACGGTTTACATACTGCTGAAGCCTGGCTTGGAGAATTTTGAGCATGACTTTACTAGCGTGTGAGATGAGTGCAATTGTGCGGTAGTTTGAGCATTCTTTGGCATTGCCTTTCTTTGGGATTGGAATGAAGACTGACCTCTTCCAGTCCTGTGGCCACTGCTGAGTTTTCCAAATCTGCTGGCATATTGAGTGCAGCACTTTCACAGCACCATCTTTCAAGACTTGAAATAGCTCAACTGGAATTCCATCACCTCCACTAGCTTTGTTAGTAGTGATGCTTTCTAAGGCCCACTTGACTTCACATTCCAAGATGTCTGGCTCTAGGTCAGTGATCACGTTATCATGACTATCTTGCTCGTGAAGATCTTTTTTGTACAGTTCTTCTGTGTATTCCTGCCACCTCTTCTTAATATCTTCTGCTTCTGTTAGGTCCATACCATTTCTGTCCTTTATCGAGCCCATCTTTGCATGAAATGTTCCCTTGGAATCTCTAATTTTCTTGAAGAGGTCTCTTGTTTTTCCTATTCTGTTGTTTTCCTCTATTTCTTTGCATTGATCACTGAGGAAGTCTTTCTTATCTCTCCTTGCTATTCTTTGGAACTCTGCATTCAGATGCTTATGTCTTTCCCTTTCTCCTTTGCTTTTCACCTCTCTTCTTTTCACAGCTATTTGTAAGGCCTCCTCAGACAGCCATTTCGCTCTTCTGCATTTCTTTTCCATGGGGATGGTCTTGGTCCCTGTCTCCTGTACAATGTCACGAACCTCCGTCCAGAGTTCATCAGGCACTCTATCAATCAGATCTAGTCCCTTAAATCTATTTCTCACTTCCACTGTATGATCATAAGGGATTTGATTGAGGTCATATCTGAATGGTCTAGTGGTTTTCCCTGCTTTCTTCAATTTAAGTCTGAATTTGGCAATAAGGAGTTCATGATCTGAGCCACAGTCAGCTCCCGGTCTTGTTTTTGCTAACTGTATACAGCTTCTCCATCTTTGGTTGCAAAGAATATAATCAATCTGATTTCGGTGTTGACCATCTGGTGATGTCCATGTGTAGAGTCTTCTCTTGTGTTGTTGGAAGAGGGTGTTTGCTATGACCAGTGCATTCTCTTGACAAAACTCTATTAGCCTTTGCCCTGCTTCATTCTGTACTCCAAGGCCAAATTTGCCTGTTACTCCAGGTGTTTCTTGACTTCCTACTTTTGCATTCCAGTCCCCTATAATGAAAAGGACATCTTTTTTGGGTGTTATTATGTCGAATGCCATACAATTGTCTTATTCCCTTGGAAGCCACAGCTATGGCCAGTGCTCCTGGATTGATTTTTTTTTAACCTCTTGATATGGAGAAAAATACTATCTAACCAAGAGCAGTATGCTATCCTAAGGAGGAAGATGGCTCTCCAAAGGCAGAAGTTCACTGTTGAACCAGTCCATCCGGTTCCAAAGGCAAAACAGGCTATTCTTGTAATGGAAGCTCTGTAACATAACCCATCTTGGTGGAAGGATTTTAAACCTTCCTATAACAGATCATGACTCTTGTGGATGAAATGCAGTCTCTTCTGTATAGGGATGGTTATGTAGTAACACCTATCATGTAAGGAGCTTGGAATTGGTCACTCCATGCAACTGGGAAAACCTAGCAAAATAAAAACTGGCAACTAATCACAAGTCTGATAGAAAAACTAAGGTCATAGGGCAAACTGCTCTCTAAACAGAAGGCTGACACAGAATTATTTACCTAAGCAGAGACCCTGTGACTCAGGACCCAACACTCAAGTAGGAAACTTTAACTCATGACTGCTGGTGTGGACAAGTGTGAACTAAAGGGGACCCAATTTTGGAGGGGCCCCCAAAACCCACACTTCTGTGAGTTTTACCTCCAGAACCATAGCAGGTCCTCCCAGTGAAGATAAAAATGTCCTATATTCTTTCAGCAGTGGAAGTGGGAATGAATAGTAACCATCTTGGATTGTCAGTGTGTTCTGTTAACAAAGCCTGTTTTCAAGAGAGACTGCTGCTGCTAAGTCACTTCAGTCGTGTCCGACTCTGTGCGACCCCACAGACGGAAGCCCACCAGGCTCCCCCGTCCCTGGGATTCTCCAGGCAAGAACACTGGAGTGGGTTGCCATTTCCTTCTCCAATGTGTGAACGTGAAAAGTGAAAGTGAAGTCGCTCAGTCGTGTCCGACCCTTAGCGACCCCACGGACTGCAGCCTACCAGGCTTCTCCATCCATGGGGTTTTCTAGGCAAGAGTACTGGAGTGGCTTGCCATTGCCTTCTCCGTTCAAGAGAGACTACCAAACCCTAACTGTGTAAGGGAGAAAGGAAATACCCAATGCCCGCCCTCTCTAGCCTTCCTGCTTCACATAAGGAAGAAGGGAACATTTGTGAAGAGCACAGCCCTAAGTCACGGGATCCCTAATAGACTTGAAACCTAATCATAGGAACACAGAACACTAGAATGCTTCCTGGTCCCTCACAACTTAACCCCACAACATTACATCTCCAGTGCAATAGCTGGGGAATATAACTGAAAACTGGGGCTTCCCGGGTGGTTCTAGTGGTTAAAAAAAAAGAAAAAACCTGCCTGCCAGGGTAGGAGACAAAAGAGATATGGGTTTGATCCCTAGGCCTGGAAAATCTCCTGGAGGGGAGGGCATGGCAATCCACTCCAGTATTCTTGCCTAGAGAAGTCCATGGAGAGAGGAGCCTGGCAGGCTACAGTCCATACGGTTGCACAGAGTTGGACACAACTGAAGTGACTTTGCACACACACATAACTACAAACTATGTGTCCAAGGCCTTCTTTAATAAGTCTCTCAGAATCCCAAAGACAACAAGAAACAAAAACAGACACCATAGGAAAGTTTAGCCTGACAATTACAGCAAATAATAAACATAGTTCAACCCCTAGCCAGATATGCAACCTCACACTAAAGGCCTATTTACCTCAGTTTATTTTATCCAGCTCACAATACTTTGCTTTCAGCAAAAAGTTAGGCAAGGCAAAAGAAGATAAAGCAGCCTAAAAAGAACAAATATCAGAGCTAGACTCAAATAGGATTAAAGATGTTGAAATTAACAGACGGGAAATTTAAAACAGACACACTAAAGGCTCTAAGTGGTCAGCATACAAAGAAAAAGTGAGTAATGTAAGCAGAAACGAAGAGTAAGAATAAAAAGGAAATGCTGGAAGTAAAAAGAAATCAACTAACAGAAATAAAGACTTGGGTTTCATCAACAGAGTAGACGTGAATGAAGAATCAGTGAACTTAATGTCAATAGAAGCTTCAAAAGTGAAACACGAAGGGGGGTGACAAAAATGACAGCAGTATCACTTAACTTCAGGACAATTACAGATACTGTAACATATACAATAGGAATAGCTAAAGAAAGGGAATGGAAGATACTTAAAGGAACAATGGAATTTTCCAAAATTAATGCTCGACACCAAATCACAGATCCAGGGAACTCTGAACAATGAGTAGGATAAACAGAAAAATATCAACACCGAGGCATATAATCAAACTGAAGATCTTGAAGGAGGAAAACCATTTTGTCTATAGAGGAACAAGGATAAATATTACTATAGACTCCTCAGAAACCATGCAGACAGAATGGAGTGAAACACTTAAGATACTGAAGGGAAAACAATGTAGAATTCTATATCCAGTGAAACTTCTTCAAAAGTGGAGAAAGACAAATGATCTGCCACTAGACCAACTTGAAAGAAGTTAAATTCTTCAGAAAGGAGTCAAAATGAGTCAAATTCAGCTATAAGAAAAGTACATTAGAGAGTATAAGGCAAAATATTCAACAGTGTACAAAATAACACTATTTGGCACCTATAATTTGAGTACGTGAAATAAAGCTGGCTTGACAGTCAACATTCAAAAAACTAAGATCGTGGCATCTGGTCCCATCACTTTATGGCAAATGGGAGGGGGCAGGAAACAGTGACAGATTTTATTTTCTTGGGCTCCAAAATTACTACAGACTTTGACTTGCAGCCATAACATCAAAAGATGTTTGTTCCTTGGAAGGAAAGCTATGACAAACCTAGACAGTGTATTTTTTTTTTAAAAAAAGACATCACTTTGCCAATGAAGACCCATATAATCAAAGCTATGGTTTTTCTAGTAGTCACGGATGTGAGATTTGGACCATAAATGCTGAATGCCAAAGAATTTTGATGCCTTCAAACTGTGACGCTGGAGAAGACTCTTGAGAATCCCTTGGGTAGCAAGGAGATCAAACCAATCAATCCTAAAGGAAGTCAGTCCTGAATATTCATTGGAAGGACTGATGCTGAGCTGAAGCTCCAATACTTTGGCCACCTGATGCAAAGAGTCGACTCATTAGAAAAGACCCTGATGCTGGGAAAGATTGAAGGCAAGAAAAGGGGCAGCAGTGGGTGAGATGGCTAGATAGCATCACCAACTCAACGTGAATCTGAGCAAACTCCAGGAGATAGTGGAGGACAGAGAAGCCTGGTGTGCTGCAGTCCATGGGGTCGCAAGGAGTCTAACACAACTTAGTGACCAAACAGCAAGTGAAATGATACACTTCTATAAGGACTTCCTAGATGGCACAGTCATAAAAGGAACCTGCCTGCCAAGGCAGACACTGTTTTGATCCCTGGATCAGGAAGAGCCCCTGGAGAAGGAAATGGCAGCCTGTTTCTGTGTTTTTGCCTGGAAAATCCTATGGACAGACTTCTCTGGGCTATAGTCCATGGGGTCACTAAGAGTTGGACAGACTTGAGTGACTGAGCACATACACGAGATGATTGTACTACCCATGAAGTTGTATGATCATTAAAAGAGAAGGATCTATTGTAAGTGTAGACTGTAATCTCAAGAGTGATCACTAAAATCAGAATTATAATACACTAAGAGAAAACAGTAATGCAGAATATACAACTTAAAATAGAGAAGGCAGAGTGGAACACAAATGAAAATATAGGCAACTAATGCAAGATGGTAACAAATATGAATCCAACTTATCAAATGTCAGTTGTCTAAATACACCCATTAAAAGTCTAAATATACTCATTAAAAGACTATCAATGTGGATCAAGAGACAACCATATGTCGTCTATAAGAAACTCAATTTGAATACTTTGTGCAAAGATAAAGGGGTTGAGAAATATCCATGTTAATACTAATGAAAAAAATTGTCACTTCACTCAAACCTGACTGTAGAATAAGAAAGAAAAGTGGGAAGAGCCATCCTATAACAAAGGGGTCAATTTTCTGAAAAGAGATAACAATCCTTAATGTGCATATGCCTAACAGAATCAAAAATAGAAGCAGCAAAAGCCAATAGAACTACAAAGAAAAATGAATTTCTCTGTCCTTGGAGCTTTTAACATCCCTCTATGGGTAATTAATGGAGAAGGCAATGGCAACCCACTCCAGTACTCTTGCCTGGAGAATCCCAGGGACGGGGGAGTCTGGTGGGCTGCCGTCTATGGGGTCACATAGAGTTGGGCACGACTAAAGCCACTTAGCAGCAGCAGCAGCAGTAGCATGGGTAATTAACAGATTCACCAGGCAGAAAATCAGTAAGGACATAGTTGAACTGAAGCAAATTATCAGTTAACTGAATCCAATTGACTTCTATAGAAAACTTAATCCAACAACAGAATACACATTCTTAGAAGTCATACACAGTGTTCATCAAGACCACATTCGAGATTGTTAAAGCAACCCCAATTTAAAAGAAATGTTAAAAAGCGTTCTCAACACAATGGAATTAAATCAACAGAAAGCTAAATGTCAATAGTTGGAGTTTAAAAAACTGCTAAATGGAGGTCAAAAGGGTTATTGAAGAATTTTTAATTTTTGAATTAATAACTTAGAACTTGGGTACAACAAAAACAGTGCTTACAGTTAACCCCGGGTGGAGTCATCCTTTTTGGCCGAGCAGTAAGACCCCTAAACCATGCTACTGCTTATTTTCTCATACCATCCCCAGGACCTCCCTTATTAGTTCAGATCCTCAGAAACCAGGATAGAATTGCAGCCTTATTAAGGGAAATGGCGTGAAACAGAGGTAACAAGAATAAGCAGAGGAAAGTCTTTCACACTCTGTATTTCTGATTTGTGTTACAGAAGGAAATGCAGAATTAGGTAGAGTCTGACCATAGCTCAGTTCTGAGAAACCCTAACTAGATAATGGAGCCCCAGAGTTTCTCAAAGGTTCCTGCTTGAGGAGCTGTGTGTCACAGCAGTCTGCTATCTGAGCCTGCAGTTCTTTGCCTCTGGCTGAGGGCAACAGGTGATGCCATGGTGTGTCACTGAAGATGCAACTAGCTGCCTGCCTGTCTAGATTCCTCTAGTGGAAACATTGTGACATACCTTCTGGGTCCTAAGAACTGATTTGGGGAGTACTAGATAACTGAGTACAGAAATCCTTGATTCCTGCTGCTCCTCTCCACTATGATGGAATTCCCCAGGAAACTTTAGATCACTGAAAGCCGTTCAAATGAAAGTCATAATTTTCTGACTTGTTACATTCATAAGGTTATATCCAGCAAAGTATGTTGACTAGTATTGCTTATTCTGTTCTTACTTGGAAAGATAGGCTGAAATGTCTTAGGAATTTGCATTTACTCAAAAGCACAAGTCTCCATGGAAGAGGTAATTTAAGGTGGTTAGTCAGGAAAAAGTCAAGTCTATCACTTACATTCATAGAAGATATGATGACTTAAGGTTTACCAAAGAGTGAATATTAGTTTTAACTAAAGAGTTTCAGTTTTGTTTGAGAAGGCCCCTTAGAGGCTGCAAGTGAGTTTTAGACAAATATTAACAAGTCAAAACTAGGAAGAGGTCATTTATAAAGATGCATGGTAGGTGATGCGAGGAAAAATCAGTAGTCCATTGAGGGTTTAGAAACTGGAGATACTTGAATGACAAGAGCTATGTGTGTTTCTTGTTTGCTTGTTTTGGTCCTGGTTCAAATTCTGGGGGCCAGGAGAAAATTACATGAAATGCAACAGAACCTTAAAGGTTTTACTCCATTTGCACCTTATTTTTTGGCCCATGATGGAAGAGGATGGAAAATATTGTATTACCTCTTCTTTACTTGCTCAGAAGATAATATCAGAATACTGAATTCTTGAAACTCTATGAACTGAAAGGCCCCTAATAAAGCCCTTATAAGATGAGACATCAGCTGACGTGCAGTTCACGTACAAACTGTACCCCAGGACTGGCAATGATCCCAGCTGGTGTTCTTACAGTTCTGGGAAGCAGAAGACTGCGGACGTTTCTCTTCAAATATTTATACCACAATAGAAATACCAGTCAAATATTGCAAGTCATAAAAGATAATGTAAAACAGATGCCTTTCACCTTTTTAAAAGTTTAATTTGGTTTTGATCAATGATCTGATCTTAAACTTAGTGAGAGACATGCAAATGTTCAGGTTTCCAAATGACTATCAAAAGTTTTAGAAAAATTGTTCAATCATAACAAAAGAAGTACTTTTTGGAAATACAGAGCCTTAGGAATACAAAGGAAGGATACAAACTAGAAAATATGCTTAGAGCAATAAGCATATACATATCTCAGTTTACACAAAAGAAACTTGGAGCTCTAGGGAAGGAGTCTATAAGCCTAGTTAAGAGACAAATCACTCAGGGGAACTTAAGTTTATATGAGTTATTGGATAATCCATATCTTGCTCATATTACCTAATATGGTTCAACTAGCCTAGAAAGGAGCAAATAGCTTGGGTTGCACAGAATAGAGTGGGTTGAATATAGTAAGGAAATGGCCTCTTCATTTTGCTTGGACTTAAAAACATAACTTCAAAGCTACCGGGTTTGTGCAAAGTGATGGAGGGGTGTGCAAACATTGTTTTGCATTGTTGAAATCTACCATTTGATATTGGAATATACTCTTTAATATAGGGACAACTTGCAACATCAATAATGCATTTGGCCTAGGAACCACTGAGGTGTTGGGGATAAGGTGGTGTGCACTGTGATGAGGGTTTTGCATTGTTGAAATTTGATATTTGCATATATTCTTAAACATTGAGACAACTCACAACATCAACAATGCATTTGATTGCTGTGTCACCTGCAACTTTGGCATGTTTTTCCTGTCTCAAAGCAGGGACTGTGGAATTAAGATCTCAACAGTGATGGATGGCATAATGCAGAGACTTCCAAGAGGGACAACATCATATTCTACACAGGGCATTTTGAAAACTATGGGGACTATTTTAGTTGTCACAATCATTGTACCAATATGGCAACTAGTAGCATTCTGGAGCCCAGTCTATCTCTGGATCTCAGTAATTAACAGCTCAACTGAGTTCAAAACTTACACAGAGGTGAAAAAAAATGTTTACTATCGAGCTTGTAACTTAACTGTTGTATTGGTTATGTTGTCCAAGAAGGCAGTATCATGGAATAAACTTTGGTAGCTTTGAAAAGAAAATACACTTCAAATGAGCCATTTTAATGATAATGCCACTGGGGTTTTTGTGGCCACTTCAGTGCATTTGTATTGGTCTGTTTGTAGTGTCATCTCCTGGAGTTCCAACAAATGGGTACAAACATATGACATTTATGTTCTAGTATTGTGCCTGAGAAACAGTGCATGTCTTCATCTCTTATCAAATAATAATCTTCACATTAGATAGAAACATTAGAAAAACAAGAATCATAATATTTTAAATGGGAAAACTATTAAATATTCCCAGCCTGTTTAAAACCCTAACCAATTTCTTCAAACATGACTAAAACACCATAAACACAAATTCACCAAGCATTTTTATGACAATGCTGTTCAAAACACCTATAAAGCCAAGTTATCCACTAATGATTTCAGTATCTTTGTGTATCAGCAATACTGTACAGTACTAGGTACAGAGCTAAGATCTTTGAATATTGCCCGGGGGGAACTTAGACCTACAAAAAGCTGAAATGGTCGGGAAAAGTAGGGAAGACAGTTGGGGTATACAACCCATTCAAGTGTGAGCACAAGATATGACTCCACTAGTTTTTAGGAGAAAACTAAAATGGTTTGTGTGCAAACCATGTTTCCTTGAGTAAAAATAGCAGGCAACAAAGGAAACTTGAGTAGTGGGTCTCAGTGAAGAATGTCCGAGGATGACAGTAAGAGTATTTCTTTTCTTTTAAAGGCATGTTTAAAATCTGTTTAAAATCCATTCCAAAATAAAAGGAACATACTTTGTTTAAAAACTTCCTCTCACTAGAATGATTTCCATTATTTTCAAATAAAAAGACCTGAAATGTGGCTCTGACAATTAGTAGTAATGTGGCTTTGGCAAAGTCATGTTAATTCTTCAGTTCCCCCATCGATAGGAGGGAGTGCTACCTTCTAAGGGTGACTGAACAGAGAACAGTGTTAGAATATAAACTATCACCCAGTGAAAGCCCAGTATCCTTACACGTTAAGCAGATATGTTTATATTCTAAGCTATCCTAGATCTTTGCTTTAGTCTTCGCCAGCATATACTAATCCTCTAGGGTCCTTCCAGACTTCCTTGGATAGTATATTGCAACTGGGGTTGTCCAGAGGCAGGTGGGAACTAGAACAAGCTAATGCTATGCCTTTGGAAGAAAGGTTCCTGCTTCATGAAGCTATACTGTCCTAGATTATTTCCAGTGAAAAGCGAAGCTAGCTCTTCTATAGAGTAGTGTATCGTTGGTCCCATTGGGTCTATGAATTCCAACTTACTGCCGTGCTAAACTCATCCTGGTGTTTGTGTTTAGCTTAACTAGAGCTCATCTATATGAATATTATCTCTACAGTGAATTCCTTTCTTTGTGTAGATTAACTGTCTCTGAATTAACAATCGCTAAAGCAAATTGCTAAAGCTGAAACTCTAATACTTTGGCCACCTCGTGCAACGAGTTGACTCACTGGAAAAGACTCTGATGCTAGGAAGGATTGGGGGCAGGAGGAGAAGGGGATGACGGAGAATGAGATGGCTGGATGGCAACATGAGTTTGAGTGAACTCCAGGAGTTGGTGATGGACAGGGAGGCCTGGCGTGCTGTGATTCATGGGGTCGCGGAGAGGCGGACACGACTGAGCGACTGAACTGAACTGAAAGCAAACTGAGATGGCAACCCATGCTCTTCTCCTTTTTTTAAAAAAGAAGCTTTGGGAAAGACTGTCAAAAATTGCCAACTAGTAGTCCCCAAAGGTAGAACTTGAAACTTCGTCTTCACTAGCTTGTAATAAATTTCGAAGATGTTCAGTTCAGTCACTTGAAGATTTTAGTCCGAGTCTTATCAGTACATTTGGATCTGAGCACATTTTGCAAGGCACCACTTGAGAGCCCAGGTTGGGGGTGAGGCGAGAGTGGCTTATCTCAAAGAACCTTCTGTAGATTAAAAAGCACTAAACCTGTAAAGGAACCCTCTACGTTCCCAATACCCTCCTGGGTTCATTTGCCCCAATCAGACTATTTGTGGTCTCACATGCCTCGCCTTTAGCAGAAACTGTTAGATTATTCTTAGCTCTTCTGATGATCAACTTATACTCCCACAAGCACTGGGAGTTGTGTGTGTAAAAAGAGAAAAAAAAAAACACTTCCCACATCTCACATCCTCACCACCACTTGGTTCTGTTTGACTTTTATGCTAACCTTGTGGGTGTGAAATGGTATCACTCATAAGTGCCTCAAAGTTCACTTCCTAAAAATACACTATAGGTGAAGTCAGTGTGGTAGCTATAAATGAGGTGACTTTCAGAAATAGTAACTTAATTCTGAGTAAAATTTTCCACATAACAATGTGCAACCTTCAACTGACACAGTGATTGTGTTCCTGGAAAATTCTACAAGCATTAAGACCATGCCCAAAACTCTTTATGCCAGATGGAGTGAGATTTTAGACTAGGCTAACTGGTTTTCTTCCTTTCAAGGTCTGAGACAACTTAGTCATGTGGAATGCAGGTCAGTTCTTATTCTACAGGATTTCAGTCATGTGCCCTCAAAACATGGCTGGCTCTAGACTATGTCTATAACATCCTCCAGTTATTTTGATAACACGACCCCTCCATGTATTTCTTAAGACTTAGTGATATACCTACTCCACTGAAAATCAACCCTTCAAGGCATTGTACACCAGTATTATTGTAAATTGACATCTTAGTGCAACTTTAGGGAAGCTGCTCAGTTCATAAATGTGACTGACTCTTGAGAGTACCTCTCCTTTTAGTAGTACACTTGAAGTTTGCTCTGGGAGTTTGTTCCTTATTTCAGTAATGCTATTCTATGCATGATTCTGTCTTGTATGCTTTTTTTGCTTGTTTGTCATGCTGCCTGTTATAGTGTCATTTTCTCAGCATTTTTAGAGCTTAATCTGTGGAAATAGTTCGCAGTCTGTTTAAGGTATGCTCCAGACCACATCTGCATTTGCTTTTATTTGGGGACCTAAGGGATAAGAATAAAGGCAAACTACTTTTTATTGGGGGGAAAAGAAAAAAAACTTTATTGGAGCTTAAAGGACTATAGATACAGCATAAGTCATGAAGAATAAGATCACTCCAGCCTAAGAGTATTAAATATAAAACAGAACTTGGAGAAAAAGCAAACTGTAAAATTTCTACAGTGTACCATTTACACCAAAAAGTAATATTATACAATTGTCACAGATACAAACATGTAGAAAGTATTAGCATGTACATGGGAAGGATTAACTTCAGGATAGTGTCTTCCCTGGGAAAGGGAGTAAACATAACAAGATGGCACACTTGAAAACTTTTTTTTTAAAAAAAGCTAAGTCAATAACTACATGTATCATATGTAGATTTCTGTTTGTAAACCTAACTAAATCCAGTAGGTATTGGCTGAGTCAAAGTTCAGAATGAATTCACACTTTCAAAAAATGTGACAACTACATCCCACACTATTATAGTTACTAAAGATCATGCAGACATAGTAAAGTTGACTTAACCCAATCTGGACAGAAAGCAGACCTGAACTGGAGCCTATAGCTTGAAATCTCAGCTGTTAAAGGTTCAGAGAGGCAGACAAAAATCAATAGAGAGGCAGGCCATTTGTCATAACCAGGTGGGTTTTCAGTTCAGTGTTGAGAGTGTTTACTATCCAGGATGGAGTTGGTTTTTGGAGCAGCAAGAGTGTACGAGAATCTGGAAACTACTAGGGGCAGAAGATCTAGGCTATCTGTAGGTACATGAAGAAGCTATATATGTCCCTGTAGAGAGCACTCTACCTTAGGCTGGGGGTGGGGGGAGGTGGTTACCTCTCAGTGGTATAAAGGCCACTGTAAAGTGGGAGTGGGAAGACTATTGGCTGGTGTCAAGAGGAAGCCCCAGACTGGAGGTTAGACCCTGGATAGACTCACTAGCTGGGATTCTGACTGTTGCCTTTCTCTTTGGAAGATGTGAATCAGACTAAGTTGAAGATGCACCAGAGCTGGTAAAACATAGGGAATCACTCAGAAGTCAGCCTGGCATCTGTGAACCTAACCAGGAGCTATACATATCACTTCCCACCAGTCACACAGCTCTCTATCTGGGTAAGTCCCAGCAGTTCTCACCACCCCGCCTTCCCCAAATGCCTCCACATAGCTCTCCAGGAGTCAGCTCTTATCAGGAAGTTCCTGCCTCCTTGGAAACAATTGCTTTCATTACAGGCTGGCACCTGCCCCACCAAGGGACATGAGTCATATTCCCTGCATCTTCTCAGTGCAATGAAGGAGTTCTTTGGGGTGTCTGGAACAGCGGCTGGCAAATCTCTGAAAGCATACAGTTATCACCAGCAGAGGTCTCTCTGCTAAGAAATTGTAGCTGGCTTAGAGATGGTAGCAATGACCTAAACCATGACCTGTGTCATCCTTCCCCGACTCCACCCTGGGAAAACGTGGTTCTCTACTGTGGCGGCTTTTAACAGTTCACTGTAGCCCCCAATTGACTTTTGCTCATTCTTAGCCAGTACTGAGAGGCAGATTACCTTTCCTACTGAAAGCAGACTTCCTTCTCTTTAAAGATATGTTTTGTCATGGTTTCAGGCTTGAGCTGGTTTTTTTAGTTCTACTTGCAGACTTTGTGTGGACCCTAGCTGTCATGGTTTTCTGCCCTGTGCTGCCTGTATGAACCAAAACTCTGGACAACTGCACTGCAAACTCCCAGAGCAGAACCGTGTTTTAGCATTTGCTTATTTGAACCTAAGTTCCCCTTGAATGCTAAGCACAACACTTACTTGCCAATTTAGCTGAGTATTCAGTAAAAATGTCCAGCCTTTTAGGTGTTTGTATCAATTTCTCTACAATATTAGTTTTCCTATAATACCAAAAATGGAAAATGTAAAGTCTTCTCCTAATGGCCTTTTTGACTTGTGAAACATCTGTCTCTAAGTTGCTTTGACACTTCTGTGAGCTCCTCCATAATTCTCAGCACTAGCTAAACACCATTTCCCTTCAACTCTACTGAAATTTTAAGGTCCAATCACATTAGAGGATAAAACTTTATTAATAAAAATTAAATAAGAGGATAAAAATTTATTAATATGTAATCATTTAGCACTCTTCTAGGAAAAGGAGTACGTCAAGGTTGTATATTGTCACCTTGCTTATTTAACTTATATGCAGAGTACATCATGAGTAACGCTGGGCTGGAAGAAGCACAAGCTGGAATCGATTGCCAGGAGAAATATCAATAACCTCAGATATGCAGATGACACCACCCTTATGGCAGAAAGTGAAGAGGAACTTAAAGGCTTCTTGATGAAAGTGAAAGAGGAGAGTGAAAAGGTTGGCTTGAAGCTCAACATTCAGAAAACGAAGATCATGGCATCTGGTCCCATCACTTCATGGGAAATAGATGGGGAAACAGTGGAAACAGTGTCAGACTTTATTTTTTGGGGCTCCAAAATCACTGAGGATGCTGATTGCAGCCAGGAAATTAAAAGACGCTTACTCCTTGGAAGGAAAGTTATGACCAGCCTAGATAGCATATTGAAAAGCAGAGACATGACTTTGCCAACCAAGGTCCATCTAGTCAAGGCAATGGTTTTTCCAGTGGTCATGTATGGATGTGAGAGTTGGACTATAAAGAAAGCTGATCGCCGAAGAATTGATGCTTTTGAACTGTGGTGCTGGAAAAGACTCTTGAGAGTCCCTTGGACTGCAAGGAGATCCAACCAGTCCATTCTAAAGGAGATCAATCCTGGGTGTTCATTGGAAGGACTGATGCTAAAGCTGAAACTCCAATACTTTGGCCACCTCATGCAACGAGTTGACTCACTGGAAAAGAGTCTGATTCTAGGAGGGACTGGGGTAGGAGGAGATGGGGATGACAGAGAATGAGATGGCTGGATGGCATCACCGACTCGATGGACATGAGTTTGAGTGTACTCCAGGAGTTGGTGATGGACAGGGAGGCCTGGCATGCTGTGGTTCATGGGGTTGCAAAGAGTCGGACACGACTAAGCGACTGAACTTCACTGAACTGAACTGAAAGGATAGTAGAGTGCCCTATCTTGGGAGAATCTATTGTTCTTGTCTTCCTCAGTTTCCCTCCTAGGGAATTGAACACTAAGTGAAATCTGCATATGTGTGTCATTAGAAACCCATTAGTACTCATTAGGGCAGGCATTTGTAGTATATGAGGCAATAATGGACTGGCAAATGTTAGACTTGAGTTTTCATGAGTTTATGAAAGAAAACTGGAGTGGCAAACAGAGGACTGCTTTGAAGGGTGGAGAGGAAGTCTTTTTTTCTCACATTTATCTGAAGGGAAAGGGAAAAATTGTCTTATTTCCCATCAGATAGAAGAAACCATAAGATGCTTATTCTACAAGTGGACCCCAGAGATGTGAATTTGATTGTAGGTAGTTTATTTGGGAAATGTGGAAAAGCTGGTAGAAGAAAGTGAAAGATGGAGAAAGACACCTACTATTGGTGTATGATTATGCAAGCCACCATGGGAAACCTAAGAAAACTCTGGGAAAGGATGTAAGATACACTGAGGAAATCTCATACCTGAGGTGCAAAAGGACCTGGGGTATTTATACATCACCTCTTGGTTACTGAGGGGGGCCAAATATGGCAGATGAGTGAAAAGTAGTGATAACCAAGGATATATTCCTCTCAGAACAAAGCTCAGACAATGACCCACAGTGTACCATGGTACCATCGTCACCCTAGATGGAACTTAGCTAAAGGGCTATGAAGCTTTGTATGGGGCTGGCAGAGACTACTAGGTTGGCATGATGGTCTGACAGCATTCTATGCCTAATCCAGCTTCCTTCTGTCTTACACCAGTTGCTACTCCACAATAGACATTCAGTTCAGTCGCTCAGTCATGTCTGACACTTTGCAACCCCATGAATCACAGCACGCAGGCCTCCCTGTCCATCACTAACCCCCGGAGTCCACCCAAACCCATGTCCATCGAGTCGGTGATTCTATCCAGCCATCTCATCCTGTCGTCCCCTTCTCCTTCTGCCCCCAATCCCTCCTAGCATCAGGGTCTTCTCCAATGAGTCAACTCTTCACACGAGGTGGCCAAAGTATTGGAGTTTCAGCTTCAGCATCAGTCCTTCCAATGAACACCCAGGACTGATCTCCTTTAGGATGGACTGGTTGGATCTCCTTGCAGTCCAAGGGACTCTCAAGAGTCTTCTCCAGCATCACAGTTCAAAAGCATCAGTTCTTCAGCAATCAGCTTTCTTTATAGTCCAACTCTCACATCCATACTTGACGACTGGAACAACCATAGCCTTGACTAGACGGATCTTTATTGACAATGTCTCTGCTTTTTAACATGCTGTCTAGGTTGGTCATTTATGCATCTCTAGTTCTCAGTATCTGCTGTCAGAAGAGCCCAGTTTGCAGCAACTTCGTTACCTGCCCAGGGCCAATTACAGTATTTTTCTACTTCATGGATTTGTTACACATATCCAGACTTTTATCACTGCACACTCCTAGGCATCCAGGCAGACGTGGGCAGTATAGGATGTGTGGGTAGATTCTGGCATGAGGAAGCCCTGCATATGGGAAATACTTCCCATGATGTCTTCTTAAACACCTGACTAGATACCTAAGTGCATGTAGCTTATGAGCCTCTTGCTGCCAGTGGTGGTTCTGCTTGAATCAAAGAAGGATCTTATAGCTGGTTTTGAATTGGAGAAATTGGCTAAAGCAGGGAGAGAGACAAATACCAGTCAGAATCTGCTACCAAGATCTCTGGTGTGAGACAACAGTATGTGGGGTTCAGGCAGTGTCAGTAAGCAAAACCAAAGTTCTTATCCAGGAAAACTACGTCTTAGCGGACCTAGTGAAGAACTCAAGGCAGACAACTTCATTGCCTGAAAACCTTGAGTTCTGGCATTCATGTTCTAGTTACTGTCAGTCAGTCTGAACTTAGTAATGGAAAAGAGGCAGGTATACCTGCAAACAGCATATATTAGTGTTGGGTATCTCTTAGTTCCTTTGGAGGGTAAGGCTGGCAACTCTTTATCCTTGCATGTAATGCTATATGACTATATAAAGGGACTTAGCCTTATTGGCCTAGAGACTGTAGTCCAAACACTGTTTCCTGTGGACCCATATTCTATCCTTTTCTGACACCTATGTCTTCAAAGGAATTAAAGATCTTAGAGGATTTTTACTCTGCCATCACTTTCTCTTCTAAGCTAAACTTAAGCTTACATCTCTCCATACATATGGGGTTTATCCTGTTCCTTTCTTCTATTCAAAGCTCTTATGAGAAATGCCAAGGAAAGTGTAAAATCTTTTACTTTGCCCTAAAGCTTAGAATTTATTCCTTATAATCATATACTCATAAAGGTAACATTTCTTAGAAATGTTAATGTTTAAATTTCTTGAGTTTCCGTGTCATTGCCTTGTCACTCAGTTCTTTGTGACTTTTGAAGAAAATGAGCCAATTCTTGATCACAAAAATGAGGGAGAGACTTTGACAACCATGAACTTGGCCTGAGGGCTAGGAATTCTCCTCCTAGGTGAAACTAAGAGCAATTTGTCCAGATAGTTGTTGATACAGAAATAAGTTGGAAATCTCATACCTCTGTTTGTGACCTCCTCTATTGGAGAAAAGTTCATATTTCAGTATAGGTCTAAACTCTGTGTCTATAGTAGGAATCTCATTTATTTGGAATATAAAGTCTATTTTTAAAAAACTTATGTTTTAATTGAAGGATAATTGATTAACAGAATTTTGTTGTTGATTGTGGTTTTCTTTCTGGAGGCTGCAGGACTATAGTTCTTGCTTCCTGATGGGAGGGACTAGTTGTGGGGAAAACTGGGTCTTGTTCTGGTGGGCAGGGCTATGCTCAGTATATCTTGAATCCAGTTGTCTGATGGGTGGGGCTGTGCTCCCTCCCTATTAGTTGTTTGGCCTGAGGCAACCCAGTCCTGGAGTCATAGGCTGTACAGTAGGTCTACTGGTGACCTCCAAAAAGGATTTAGGCCAACACATGCCTTCCAGGACTGCTGCTTCCAATGCCCCTATCCCCACAGCAGGCAACTGACCATCCATGCCTCCATAGGAGATATTCAAACACTCACAAGGCAGGTCTGGCTCAGTCTCTTCTGGAGTCACTGCTCCTTTCCCCTGGGTCCTGGTATGCTCAAGATTGTGTGTGTGTGTGCGCCCTCCAGGAGTCTGTTTCCTTGAGTTCTGTGGAAGTTCTGTAATCAAATCCCACTATCGTTTAAAGTCAGATTTCCTCATTTCATTTCATTTCATTTAAGTTGGTCAGTCATGTCCGACTTTGTGACCCCATGGACTGCAGCACGCCAGGCTTCCCTGTCCATCACCTACTCCCGGGGCTTACTCATAAAACTCCTGTACATAGAGTCAGTGATGCCATCCAACCATCTCATCCTATGTCATCCCGTTTTCCTCCTGCCTTCAACCTTTCCCAACACTAGGCTCTTTACTAATCAGTCAGTTCTTCACATCAGGTGGCCCAACTATTGGAGTTTCAGCTTCAACATCAGTCCTTCCAATGAATATTTAGGACTGATTTCCTTTAGAATTGACTGGTTGGGTCTCCTTGCAGTCCAAGGGACTCTCAAGAGTCTTCTCCAACACCACAATTCAAAAGCATCCATTCTTCAGTGCTCAGCTTTCTTTATATTCCAACTCTCACATCCATACATGACTACTGGAAAAACCATAGCTTTGACTAGACAGACCTTTGTTGGCAAATCAAGGTCTCTGCTTTTTAATATGCTGTCTAGGTTGGTCATAGCTTTTCTTCCAGAGAGCAGTTCAGTTCAGTTCAGTCACTCAGTCGTGTCCGACTCTTTGTGACCCCATGAATCACAGCACGTCAGGCCTCCCTGTCCATCACCAACTCCCGGAGTTCACTCAAACTCATGTCCATCGAGTCAGTGATGCCATCCAGCCATCTCATTCTCTGTCATCCCCGTCTCCTCCCACCCCCAATCACTCCTAGCATCAGACTCTTTTCCAGTGAGTCAGCTCGTTGCATGAGATGACCAAAGTATTGGAGTTTCAGCTTTAGCATCAGTCCTTCCAATGAACACCCAGGATTGATCTCCTCCAGAATGGACTGGTTGGATCTCCTTGCAGTACAAGGGACTCGCAAGAGTCTTCTCCAGCACCACAGTTCAAAAGCATCAATTCTTCAGCGATCAGCTTTCTTCACAGTCCAACTCTCACATCCATACATGACCACGGGAAAAACCATAGTCTTGACTAGACGGACCTTGGTTGGCAAAGTAATGTCTCTGCTTTTTAATATGCTATCTAGGTTGGTCAAAACTTTCCTTCCAAGGAGTAAGAGTCTTTTAATTTCCTGGCTGCAGTCAGCATCTGCAGTGATTTTGGAGCTCCAAAAAATAAAGTCTGACACTGTTTCCACTGTTTTTCCATCTATTTCCCATGAAGTGATGGGACCAGATGCCATGATCTTTGTTTTCTGAATGTTGAGCTTCAAGCCAACCTTTTCACTCTCCTCTTTCACTTTCATCAAGAGGCTTTTGAGTTCCTCTTCACTTTCTGCCATAAGGCCCACTTGACTTCACAGCAAGTGTCTTTTAATTTCATGGCTGCAGTCGCCATCTGCAGTGATTTTGGAGCCCAAAAAAGTCTCCCTGTTTCCATTGTTTCCCCATCTATTTGCCATGAAGTGATGGGATCAGATGCCATGATCCTAGTTTTCTGAGGTTTTCCTTTTTTTTTTTTAAGCCAACTTTTTCATTCTCTTTCACTTTCATCAAGAGGCTCTTTAGTTCTTCTACCATAAGGGTGATTGTCATCTGCATATATAAGGTTATTAATATTTCTCCCAAGAATCTTGATTCCAGCTTGTGCTTCTTCCAGCCCAGCGTTCCTCATGATGTACTCTGCGTATAAGTTAAATAAACAGGGTGACAATATACAGCCTTGACATACTCCTTTCCCGATTTGGAAACAGTCTGTTGTTCCATATCCAATTCTAACTGTTGCTTCTTGACCTGCATACAGATTTCTCAGGGACCAGATCAGTTTGTCTGGTATTCCCATCTCTTTCAGATTTTCCACAGTTTATTGTGATCCACACAGTCAAAGGCTTTAAAAAAGCAATAAAGTCAATAAAGCAGAAGTAGATGCTTTTCTGGAACTCTTTTGCTTTTTCAATGGTCCAACCAAAGTTGGCAATCTGATCTCTTGTTCCTCTGCCTTTTCTAAATCCAGCTTGAACATCTGGAAGCTCACAGTTCATGTACTGTTGAAGCCTGGCTTGGAGAATTTTGAGCATTACTTTGCTAGTGTGTGAGATGAGTGTAATTATGTGGTACTTTGAGCATTCTTTGGCATTGCCTTTCTTTGGGATTGGAATGAAAGCTGACCATTTCCAGTCCTGTGGCCACTGCTGAGTTTTCCAAATTTGCTGGCATATTGAGTTCAGCACTTTCACAGCATCATCATTTAGGATTTGAAATAGCTCAACTGGAATTCTGTCACCTCCACTAGCTTTGTTCATAGTGATAAACAAAGACCCATTTGACTTCACATTCCAGGATGTCTGGCTCTAGGTGAGTGATCACACCGTGATTATCCGGGTCATGAAGATCTTTTGGTTTATTCTTCTGTGTATTCTTGCCACCTCTTCTTAATATCTTCTGCTTCTGTTGCTGCTTCTGTTAGGTCCATACAATTTCTGTCCTTTATTTAGCCCATCTTTGCAAGAAATGTTCCCTTGGTATCTCTAATTTTCTTGAAGAGATCTCTAGTCTTCCCCATTCTATTGTTTTCCTCTATTTCTTTGCACCGATTACTGAAGAAGATTCCCTGGGGATTCCCAATCCCTTTGCTGGATCCCTAGCTTTGGAATTCTGGTGTGGAGCTCCGAACCTTCACAACAGTGTGAGAACTTCTTTGGTAGTATTATTCTCTGGTTTGGAGAAGCTGATGTAACTAAGGGAAACTCATGGTATGCCACCTGGAATGGCAATCCTTAGTGAGTTTTTAAAATGTGAAAAGCTTATCTTCAAAGATTGAAACTTCAGGGTTTCTAAAGTCCTTGAACCTTCAGGGCTTTTTAAAAATCGATGAAGTTTATGCACCTCTGGGGCAGATTCAAAAGGATCTAAAGGTGTTTGCCAACTTCTCTCCACCTGTTAATGTCGCTCTGACAAGCAGAGACATGTCCTTCAGATACTCCAGGTAGCTAGACGACCCATGCCTGGCCCTAGTTGTCTCATTGCTGGCCCTCATTGAGCATGTAAACCTTTACCCACTGCCAAGTTTCAGCCTAAAGCTCAGGTTTTAGTATTTCTTGTAGTTTTTCTGAACTGTTCTCTGAAGGAACTATGTTTATGGCTAGAAAGATGCCTATATTTGTGCTCTGGAAGTCAATAAGGATCTCTACTTCACTGTCCCTGAAGTCACCCCAATCTGGCTCTGACCCAATGAGGCCTTTCAAAGCCTGCCTTTCTCCACTAGGGATCCATGTAGCCCTTGTTGGAGTGTGTTTTTCCCCCAGGGTCCTGTTCCTTGGGACAAGTGCCATCTAGACATTGAGGTAGCATTTTTATACTACAGACCTTAACACATACTGAATGGTAGAGTGTGGAACTCTCTACCATTAACATTAACAAGTTAATGTTACTGCAACTCTGTCTTGCCTTAAAGATACTTTCCCTCATTTCAGCTTTAGATATTCAAAACTTTTTTCCATTATGATGGGTATGAACATCATTGTGAGTTTAAGGGTTTTCTCTGCATTCTAAGGTTAAAATGTATCTAACAGCCAGTATTAGGTTATGAATAGTGGGGAATATACCTGGTTTTACTAAGAAAAACATACAAAAAAGTCTGGCTTTATCTAACTGCCTGTTGCTGCTGCTGCTAAGTCACTTCAGTCGTGTCCGACTCTGTGCAACCCCATAGACGGCAGCCCACCAGGCTCCCCTGTCCCTGGGATTCTCCAGGCAAGAACACTGGAGTGGGTTGCCATTTCCTTCTCCAATGCATGAAAGTGAAAAGTGAAAGTGAAGTTGCTCAGTCATGTCCAACTCTCAGCGACCCCGTGGACTGCAGCCTACCCGGCTCCTCCAGTCCATGGGATTTTCCAGGCAAGAGTACTGGAGTGGGTTGCCATTGCCTTCTCCAATCTAACTGCCTATGGTGTATAAATAAAACCTTTTTTAAAATTAAAAAAAAATACTGACTATGCATGGTCAAATATTTGTCTTTTTCTGCCATCTAAACTAGGGACATCTAAACCCTTGGAAATTTCTGAGTGATATGACTGTCTTCTCTTTTTCATAAGAAACTTGTCTTGATCACACCTGTGTTTATGCTAATTAAATAACTTAAAGTAGTCTCCCTAAACAACCTCAGGAAGGGGACTGGTTACTAGAAAGAAGTAATTAGTGGACTGAATCTTCCAGTTCTAGTCACTAACTTCCAGAAAAGGCAAGTAGGGGCTGGAATTTAATTTTGATAACTCTTGAACAATGAGACCTGAGCTTCTGCATTGGTGAACACGTGGAAATGCTGGGAGGGTTGTGTGCCCAGAGAAGGTATGGGAGCTCTGGGCCACTTGCCTGTCCCAAATCTTACCCTATGCATCTCTTCAAATTGGCCGTTCCTGAGTTAATGTTTATAACAAACCGGTAAGCATTAAGAACTCAGTTCCATGAACTGGTCTAGTAAATTACTGAACCTGACAGAGGGTGCAGTGGGAACACCAAATTTATAGCCAAGTTGGGCAGAAGTATGAACTGTATCTCAACCCTTGACTGTTGCCTTAAATGGGGGCATCTTTTGGGACTAGGTCCTAGTATCATTCATGTCCGTGGTGTGAAACTAATGTACTGAGTTAATGTATCCTAAACTTGGGTTGGTGTTTAGGATCCATGTATGTAAATATCTCTATCCCACTGAAAAACTCCATGATTGTCTCACATATTGAACTAAATGCTGCAGTTGCATTTACATCATACCTTCATAGGATTAGTGTTCAATCTTAAGATTGACTGATGCATATACTAAGTGAGATTGAGTGTCCTTTGAGCCCGGAGTACATCTTAGCGTCTCTGCCCAATGGATAGCAACTTCTGTGTTGAGTGTCCAGAGGTAGTGTTTAAGTTTAGTCCTACCCATTTGATGCACTGAGCTTTTGAGATTATTATGTATCTCCACCAGAAAGCCTCATTCTGGAATTCTTCTTGGAAAAACAGGAGAAAGAGTAAATGGAAAAAAGGGATTTGTAACCCTCTGTCAAATCTCATCCAAAGTGTATAATAATGGAAGCCCTAGATCTGATTGAAACTAGTAACACAGACAAACCCTGCATCTACAGCAGGAAGTGCCTTGAGTTGTTCTCATATTTTGAGAATCTCAAAAGCCTTATGGTTATGATTGAACTGAGTAATTACTGGAAACAGATATAAATCAATTGTTTGTTCAGTGGCTACCTGAGACTTTCAAAGTTAGAAGGTATATCAGTGGTAAAAAGATGCCAATATCTACCACTACCCCAGAGAATGGAACAATTGTAGATGGCTTTCTACTGGAGAGAAGTTTCCAGGATGTTACATGCTGAGTATAAGTGTCAAAGAGGGCTGTTTCCTGAGAGTAAAGACCAGGAGGCCTGGAATTTACAACTATAATGAGCTTTCCTGGTGGGTGTTAGGATGGCAGGCTTGGGGAATATTGCTGGGGCACGTGGCTGATAAGCCTAGAATAAGGAGCCCACATGTTGGGAGATAAGTAATTTATAATTACTTGATTTATACTCCTCACAGGCAGTTACAAAATCCTCAACCTGGAATAAAGTATATGGTATCTTGTGTTCTGGGCAGTGGCGATGAATTGATGAAGGTAATCAAGGGGTTGTGCAGCCTCTTAAGAGGATGAACTTAGTTGTCCCATAGGTGATTGGTCTATCACTAACTCTGGCTGTGAAGTGACAGCTTAGAAGCTCAACTAACAAGCAGGAGATAGAGACCTGTGGGCCATGAGTAGAAGAGTTGCTCAGGGCTGTATGTCAGGCTACTGTGCTTCCTCTTGGGCTCACTGTGAGTAGTCTAGCATAATTTATTAGCAAACCATTTTGGGGACATCTGTATTCTTGTTCAAAACTCTGGGAATATTCCCGAATACTGTCCTTGGGCTCCAAAGAAGAAATAAGACAAAGCTACCTCCAGAAAGACCTAGTCATTGGGTCTTACACAGGTCCTAAGTGGAGTTGTATTAGAATGTTCGCCCTGGGTGTTCCTGGGGGGAATAAAAGGCCTGAACTTCAATTATTCTCATGGAATGCTTCTCTACTATTTTCTGAGATCTCTCACTAGCTATGAACAACAGCATGCAACTCCAGTTCTAGAGGACTTCTGCTATCTAGGGTCTCCATTCTCAATCCCCAATTTTCCCCTTGTTGATGATCACTAGTGTGGAACTTGTACACATCACCTTGATTTTCCTAAAATCATTGCTTCCTAGTTTCTACCATTTTCAGGCCTGGAAACCTAGTGTTAATCCCAACTTGTGATGGTGGCTTCCAGGAGTATCTGGCTTTGTCTACTTAAAAAAAAAAAAAAAAAATCACCCTCTCTGCAGTTCCAAGCAGTATTTAAACTTCAAATAAGCCTTACTTTTTCAAAGTCAGGCTTCTAAGTCAAATTTTGTTCACAGGGTTCTCAAGGCAAGAATACTGAAGTGGTTGGCCAATGCCTTCTCCAGTGGACCATGTCTTGTCGGAACTCTCCACCATGACTCTTCCACCTTGGGTGACCTTACATGGCATGACTCATAGTTTCAACAGGACTGGAAAAGGTAAGTCTTCATTTCAATCCCAAAGAAAGGCAATGCCAAAGAATACTCAAACTACCGCACAATTGCACTCATCTCACACGCTAGTAAAGTCATGCTCAAAATTCTCCAAGCCAGGCTTCAGCAATATGTGAACCGTGAACTTCCAGATGTTCAACCAGGTTTTAGAAAAGGCAGAGGAACCAGAGATCAAATAGCCAACATCCGCTGGATCATGGAGAAAGCAAGAGAGTTCCAGAAAAACATCTATTTCTGCTTCATTGACTATGCCAAACCCTTTGACAGTGTGGATCACAATAAACTGTGGAACCTTCTGAAAGAGATGGGAATACCAGACCACCTGACCTGCCTCTTGAGAAACCTGTATGCAGGTCAGGAAGCAATAGTCAGAACTGTACATGGAACAACAGACTGGTTCCAAATAGGAAAAGGAGTACATCAAGGCTGTGTATTGTCACCTTGCTTATTTAACTTCTATGCAGAGTACATCATGAGGAACGCTGGGCTGAAAGAACCACAGGCTGGAATCAAGATTGCCATGAGAAATATCAATAACCTCAGATATGCAGATGAAACCACCCTTATGGCAGAAAGTAAAGAGGAACTCAAAGGCCTCTTGATGAAAGTGAAAGAGGAGAGTGAAAAGGTTGGCTTGAAGCTCAACATTCAGAAAACGAAGATCATGGCATCTGGTCCCATCACTTCATGGGAAATAGATGGAGAAACAGTGTCAGACTTTTTTTTTTTGGGCTCCGAAATCACTGCAGATGCTGATTGCAGCCAGGAAATTAAAAGACGCTTACTCCTTGGAAGGAAAGTTATGACCAACCTAGATAGCATATTAAAAAGCAGAGACTACTTTGCTAACCAAGGTCCGTCTAGTCAAGGCTATGGTTTTTCCCGTGGTCATGTATGGATGTGAGAGTTGGACTGTAAAGAAAGCTGATCACTGAAGAATAGATGCTTTTGAATTGTGGTGCTGGAGAAGACTCTTGAGAGTCCCTTGGGCTGCAAGGAGATCCAACCAGTCCATTCTGAAAGAGATCAATCCTGGGTGTTCATTGGAAGGACTGATGCTAAAGCTGAAACTCCAATACTTTGGCCACCTCATGCGACGAGCTGACTCACTGGAAAAGAGTCTGATGCTAGGAGTGATTGGGGGTGGGAGGAGACGGGGATGACAGAGAATGAGATGGCTGGATGGCATCACCAACTCGATGGACATGAGTTTGAGTGAACTCCGGTAGTTGGTGATGGACAGGGAGGCCTGGCGTGCTGTGATTCATGGGGTCACAAAGAGTCGGACACGACTGAGCGACTGAACTGAACTGAACTGAACTGATGGTCCATGTGATCCATTTGATTAGCTTTCTGTGACTGTGGTTTTCTTTCTGTCTGCCCTCTGATAAATAAGGATAAGAGGCTTTGTGATGGGGGAGACTGACTCAGGGGAACTGGTTCTTGTGCTGGTTGGCAGGGCCATGCTCAGTAAAGAGCCTCTTGATGAAAGTTGAAAGAGGAGCATGAAAACTTGGATTAAAACTTAACATTCAGAAAACTAAGATCATGGCATTCAGTCCCATCACTTCATGGCAAATAGATGGGGCAACCATGGAAACAGTGACAAGACTTTATTTTCTTGGGCTCCAAAAATCACTGCAGATGGTGACTGTAACCATGAAATTAAGACACTTGTTCCTTGGAAGAAAAGCTATGACCACCCTAGACAACTTATAAAAATCAGAGACGTTATTTTGCCAACAAAGGTCTGTCTAGTCAAAGTTATGGTTTTTCCAGTAGTCATGTATGAATATGATGGATGCGAAAGTAGCTATAAAGAAAGCTGAGCACCGAAGAATGGATGCTTTTGAACTGTGGTGCTGGAGAAGACTCCTGAGAGTCCCTTGGATGCAAGGAGATCCAACCAGCCCATCCTAAAGGAAATCAGTCCTGAATCTTCATTGGAAGGATGGATGCTGAAGCTGAAGCTCCAATACGTTGGCCACCTCATATGAAGAACTGACTCACTAGAAAAGACCCTGATGGTGGGAAAGATTGAAGGCAGGAGGAGAAGGGGATGACAGAGGATGAGATGGTTGGATGGCATCACCAACTCGATGAACATGAGTTTAAGCAAGCTTTGGGTGTTGGTGATTGACAAGGAAGCCTGGTGTGCTACAGTCCATGGGGTTGCAAAGAGTCAGACAACTAAGCAACTAAACTGAACTAAGTCAAATTTTAGACAGCTCAAGCTCACGGTGTCTGGATTTAAGATAACAGCAGCCCATGTTCACAGCACTGGGTAGAATGCACATCCAAAAATGCTAGCTACTTAACAATCTTAATGTGAAATAAGCCTCTCTCTGATTCAAAATCCTCTGCTTATTTGCTTTACCAGTCAAAAACAAATGTTTGGCCCTCTCCGTCCAGTATTCCAGCTACCTTGAGGTTAGGGCCTGGCAGAAAAAGTTGTTAGAAGTTTCCCTGGGCGTTGACAATTCTTTTGGCCAGGTGAATTTGGACAAACCTGCCAACTTAAACTTCCCAAATAAGTCAAGGGTAGGAAAATTGTTACTTAAAGCAATAAAGGGAGAAAAAAAAAATTCTACCTACTAGGGAAGGAAATGGCAACCCACTCCAGTGTTCTTGCCTGGAGAATCCCAGGGACGGGGGAGCCAGGTGGGCTGCCATCTATGGTGTCGCACAGAGTCGGACACGACTGAAGTGACTTAGCAGCAGCAGGGAAGGATTAGTTTATATCTCCTATGATGCCTTCCTGTAGCTCCTGTAAGCCTAATAGGTTTGCCATATGATTCTCCTGTCTTTGACTGGAAAACTTCCCGGAGTAAAATATCATCAAAGTAGCATTGGTTCCAGGTGAAGGTTAGAAGTGACATCCTCTAACATTTTTGGTTTTGCAACAACTGGTATCTGAGCTATGTGGCCAGCATAGCAAGACTAAGCTTTACTCCTCTGAAAAATAGACTTCCTATGAGTACAGTTATAGCTTCGTGTTCTATAGGCATCCTTGGCAAGAAGCTTGCATTCCAGGATCTCTGGAATAGGAATTAAGGAATAGACCAGCTTATCTTGGCAATTGGCTTTTTCTCTCCACCACCACTTCAGCCCTGCTGAGATGGTAAAATGGCGGCTACGCTGAGCCCTGGCCATTACACCTGGGGCGTCAACCTACCTTCTCTTGAGGACTTCCACCTTGCTTGTCACTTTTTACTAGGGTTCTGGACTGGTAGCTTTTCTCCTGCCTTACTTTGAACTCTTTAAACTGCTTCTGATTCATGACCATGGAGACTGTTCCACTATGAAGATGTGTGACGATGCAGAAATTAGAAGCACTAAGTCACTCACAATAAAGCCATATTTTGGGTAAACTTAACCCCAAGGTCATTCATCCTTCCCCTCTGAGCATCTTCCTTCTCATCCTCCCGATCAACACAGGTTGTCAGAACTCAGTCAGCCTCTGGCATTTTTTTTTCCAAAAATCCTGCCAGTTTTAAGATGGAACATACTGTCCAGAACTAGGCTCTTCCTACTGACTGTCTGACCCTTCTCTGCAGGACTTCCCTCCTGCTTATGCCTGAGCCAGTAGTAAAGCTTTGAATTGCCTGATGACGGGCTCCAGTATCATATCTTTTGTAAAGAGAGAGCATCAGGCCTAGTAGTGGACCAAGCTGAATTATAACACCCCATCTACCCTTCAGGAAGAGCTGGTACTATGATATTGAAGACTCATTCTTCAGCCACTCTCTTGAAGACTCTGGGCTTCATCACTTAAGTTGCTTTTCTTTTATCTCTAGCTTGAAAATCAATAAAGATGATGCCTCTTGGAATTTCAAATGAGGCAAGTCTGCATAATTTTAATAACAAGTCTCCATGACTGTTTGCCAATGAGGGATTTGGAGGTACTGCCTTTACAACTGTTAGAACATCATATATTCTAGATTCTCCTCCTGTATAAATTTGAGTTGAATTAAGCCCTGGTTCTTAAATTTTACTTTTTTTTTTTGATACTCAGGTCTAGTGAAATACTACAATAAAATAAACCAGCCAAGGAGTTCAGGCATCTGTGGTAGTTCAGATTTGAGAACTCAAGTCTATGCTTTAGTCGTCTCCACACTAAACTACACCTTAAACATTTTTATGGGTGGGAAAGTAAGAGCCCCAGCCTATAGAGATCTATGTGGGAAGCATCTTCGAACAAGCTGAAATAGGATTGCACATCTTCATTGCTGCTGCTGTTCAGTTGCCCAGTTGTGTCCAACTTTTTGCAACCCAATGGACTGCAAAGAGGACAGTGAAAAAGTTGGCTTGAGGCTCAACATTCAGCCACCTTCATATGGCTATTAAATGGTGGGTCTTGACTTATATGTAGACGTCACCTGAGAAAGAACATACTTGAAACTAATATTCTGCTTTATTTGCATGGTGGTGGTGGTGGTTTAGTTACTAAGTTGTGCTGGACTCTTTTGCAACTCCATGGACTGTAGCCCACCAAGTCCTTTGTCCATGGGATTTCCCAGGCAAGAATATTGGAGTGTGGGTTACCATTTCCTTCTCTAGGGGAACTTCCTGACTCAGGGATCAAACCCACACCTCTTGCATTGCCAAGTGGATTCTTTACAACTGAGCCACCAGGGAAGACCTATCTGTATGGTATTCATTATGCAAATATAATGGCTTCAGTTCAGTTCAGTTCAGTCGCTCAGTCGTGTCCGACTCTCCGTGACCCCATGAATCACAGCACGCCAGGCCTCCCTGTCCATCACCAACTCCTGGAGTTCACTCAAACTCATGTCCACAGAGTCGGTGATGCCATCCAGCCATCTCATTCTCTGTCGTCCCCTTCTCCTCCCACCCCCAACCTTTCCCAGCATCTGAGGCTTTTCCAGTGAGTCAACTCGTCGCGTGAGGTGGCCAAAGTATTGCAGTTTCAGCTTTAGCATCAGTCCTTCCAATGAACACCCAGGATTGATCTCCTCTAGAATGGACTGGTTGGATCTCCTTACAGTACAAGGGACTCTCAAGAGTCTTCTCCAACACCACAGTTCAAAAGCATCAATTCTTCGGCGATCAGCTTTCTTCACAGTCCAACTCTCACATCCATACATGACCACGGGAAAAACCATAGCCTTGACTAGACGGACCTTTGTTGGCAAAGTAATGTCTCTGCTTTAAAATATACTGGCAAGGTTGGTCATAACTTTCCTTCCAAGGAGTAAGCATCTTTTAATTTCATGGCTGCAATCAGCTTAGAGCCTTTCAAAACAAGTGGTAATTTATGAATTTTTAAATATTTCATCTATAAGTAGAATCCAACTTCTCTAAATCTAATCAGTCAATTCTGAGCATTTTACGATAACTCTTCTATTCAGTAATTTACTCCAAACCTGTTCCCCAATGATACTACTCTATTATCACTGCTGACTACTGCATTAACACAGAACAAAAGAGTCAAAAGAACTGTGAAGGTGAATATTTGAAGAATTCTTCAGTGTTAGGAATTTTATAGACAATCTCAGGGCTTAACTTTACTCTTGGACAAGCAATATCCACACCACAGGATGGCTAAGAAAATTATCTGAGCTGGCACTGTATTAGTCAGGGAGCCCAAGAAAAAACAGCATAGTGAAACTAGAGTAACTCAATGAAGGTCTTATTTATAAAGGGAGAATGCAATAACCCAGAGTTAGTAGTGATGGAAGACTAAACAACAAAAGATGTAGCATCCCAGGTTCAAAAGAAAAAGGAAGTATGTATACTAGATTCTGGCAGGGAGAAGCTGACTGCCTTGTAAGAAATAAGCTTTTATTTATGCCTGAAAATTCTTCTATTCACCAGTGGTTGCCAGGGGAATAATTGCCCTGATAGTCCCCTCTTCCTGTTGACTTTCTGATAATCTTCTCCCAACCCAAACCAAATAGCCCAACAGTCTTATATGAGAAGTGTTGTTTCCCCTCCTTACAGGGACTGAAAGCAGGATACAAAGGGACAAGCACCATATATTCCACATAGACACAACTGTCTGATCTGTCTTGCCAACTCAAGTGCAATTGTCAAGCAGTAGTTAAGCCACTTCTAAAGGTGTAGCGATTGGGATAGACTGCAAATAATTCTGAAAAGCTTACTCATTCTTGCAGCCTGTCTCTCCAGCTTTAACTGACATACTACATATGAAATTCCTCATGATTCTCTGGGACCAGTTTGAAAGAATCCTGCCAGACACCTGCTTGAATGTTTTTCTTGTGCTCCTCTAACCTTTATTTCTTATCCTAAAGTTTCACATCCAGGTATCCAGCAAATGGGAAGATTTGGCTTCCTTTCTTTGATACTGTGGGAATCTTTTAGGTTCTGTCCACCATTATCTTCAGATTCAAATAAGTCAATCTTGACATCTTCTCATCTATCAATCTGCTTTCCTTGATATCCTTACATGTTTGCCAAAGCCTACACTTAACAGTGTTCACACTATAAAAATATGCATGTCCTCATAATGGGCTTCATGGTACCATGTTGGCATGTGGTGGGCTATGGATTACATCACTACCATAACAGCAGTCTAAATGATGTGTACTCCTTCATATGAATCATACTAGCCATGCAGTGGAGCACATGGACTAACTGGGAATGGGAATCTTGGCTCTCTGAAATCCATGTAGGAGGCTGTCTTTGGGTGCAGAGCAGCAGTAGAACAACAAAAAAGCCATAAAGATCTCTGGCACCAGTTCCTTTCATTAAAAGGTGGTATCAGTTATATTTCAACCACTACTTTGAGTTCTGAAGTACCTACTAAAACTAAAAATATTGGCTTCTGAGGTTACTAGTGCCCAAAGTCCTCTCTTTTCACACTGGAGATGGTTGTGTCTATTTTAGCAATATATGGACCTAAGGACTGAGCCTGTTGGACTTAAATATTGCCAAGAAGCAATGTAGAGCTTATACATCGTCCCTGCCATTCTGTGAAATCTTGAACAGTTAAGGTCAGTAACTGAAGTATACCTAATAGTCTGGAACATAAATACTTTCAACTTGTATGACTAAAATTCTGTCAGAGGCTGGGACCAGTTCTGCACAAGTTTAGCACTCTTTTGTCAGAGGGAATTCTCTTGACTTTGGTAGTTCTTGAAAATGTTACTTTACCCTGTCACCAACTAAAGATTTCTAGGGACTGAATCTTGACATGCCTGCCCCTTAGACCAGGCTAAGACCTGGTATCATCACATGAGTTAGTGGATTTTATTTTCTCTCAGAACCAAGAAGACATTGGCTGGGTTAAAATTTTCCAGGTTCTGATGAGGGTCCAGTAGTTCAGTAGAATTATCCTCACCCCAGGACCTTCATGGGAGCACTGGAAACAATCTGAAATTTCTTTTACTAAATCTTGACTTATAGTGCTGTGTCAAACCCAAAAAGGAATTAGAAGTTCAGAAGACTTATTGGGGTTAACAACTAAGAAAGGGGGGGAGGGACAGGATTAGGTAGAAACCTTACACTGTTTATAGGTCTAAGACTTGTGGAAAAGAAGTGGGGAGGAAGAATTGAATAGGGAGGACTTTAGAACTATAGTGAACTGAGAAAGCTTCAGGCAGCCCAGCAGGGAGTCTCAGAACAAGGAGTACCTCTAGAAGAATCTTCTTTGAATGAAAAATGGTCATGCTTCACTTCTCTCCCACAGTGCCCAATTACTGGGTAGGAGCTCCTAGGAAAAGCATGGACTCAACTTGAATATGATTGCATCCTGAAGGAGGGACAGATGGAGGTCAGTTGTTCTGGAGGGGAGATCAGAGGAGGGTACCTGTGGCTGCCACATAAGCTACAGTGGAAGACACTCCATGACAATGCTACTGACTTGGCAAGAACTACTGTGCATGTTAAGTTGAGCAAAGAAGCCAGATAGGATTTCTTGGCACAGGTCTAGAACAGGACATGGGGCCATCAAAACTAAATGTAGAGTTTAGCCCCAAAGTCCCTGCCAACCTGGCAGAAAGAAGGTCCTCTAAACTTAGAATAACCTGTAGGAGTTGTTCCTCATTGGACTCAGAGGGTCAAGCTTTCATATAACTCTTCTGCTTAGTCACTGGCCATGGATTGCTCTCCTAAAAGCATTTAACCTCAGGTTAAACCTGTATCATAGTCACACCCTGGAGGAGTTGATGGTTGAAGACTGTCTCCTGAGTGCCTTCTCTGTAGCTGGACAGTAAGTCCTTCAAGGGAGAGGATCTAGGTGGTGCATCTTTGAGGATCACAGCCAATGTCTCATCCATAGAAGATTCATCAAGTTGTTCTGCCTTAGGGAAAGGTTCCCCTTGACATTGAGCCAATGGCACAGATGGAAAATACCTACATCCATCCCCAGTGTGACGGTATCCATGGAAAATCAGTGCTAAGGCATTATAGTAGGGGGCTTCGGTTATATCAGAAAGCTGCCACTCATCTAGCAAACATGAGCCTTTCAGTATTAACTATCACAAATGGTCTAGTGTGTGCAGTGATAAAAGAAAGCCCAGACACACACCATGAGAAGGTGTGCTAATGGGACTTGGCAGAGCTTCCCTGAGAACTGCTTGCTGTGTGAACCCAAGTAACTTCAGCCACAAGAGGCAAGAAAGGTAATCCAGTCCAAATCTTAGATAATAGGGATAGTTCAAAAAGACACAGTGGCAACTACCTGATTGTGGTATAGGGGATCAGAGTCTTAATATACATAAAAATTCACATATTAAAGATTTTTGGATAACAGTATGAGGATATGTTTAACTACAGATAATGAAGTTACTCTTAAGGTATGGCAGTTTGAGGGATAGACTAAGATTTTAGCCTTCTTGAGGGAGCTAACTTAAGGAAGAGTATACATTTGGGGTAATGTTGTTCCACATTCTGTCCTCCTCTGCACACTCCTACTTCCTTCTACCCTATTCTGTGGTATAGATCCCAAAACAGCCTCAACCATTCACAAGGGATGCTCTAGAGCTAGAATCCCTTTTTGATTTGTTGAGTTTATATGGCTATACCTTTATCTTGCCACATAGGTTGGTCATGGATGCAGGCCAACCTGGGAAGATACAAGACCTTAGGCATGAGGTGGCCCTCTGCAGCTGAAACAATCTATGAAGGAACTGATAAGGGCTGCCTAAACCACACCCAGAAGCAACAAGCCCTTCATGGAAGGATCCTGTACCGCATCAGCATCCACCATGCAGTGGGTGCAGTTTTTTGTTTTTGCTTTTTATCCACTGAAGGCCTCATGGCATCACTACTAGGGCATGGTAAAAATTCTGTCTGGAGGTGAAGTCTGCAAGTAAAGTAGGCAAACATGGTAATATCACACTTCTGGGGACTTTTATATACTGGTAATTTAGAAAAATTGGTAAACAATTTTAACTTGGATCAATACAATATATACATACACAATATATAGAAAGACTCTTGGCTTTGCATCATTTCTGGTGGGCTGTGTGTACCAACTGGATCTCTAATCTATAACATCCCATTCCATGACTCATTCAGGATGGGTCCAAAGACTGAGAGCTGATTTTTAAAGCTGGATCTGGGTTACTGATGGCAGTGGAAGGAATGTTTCTGGAATCAGCCTGGATGACTTTTGCCTCTATGGGCAGAAATTTCACATAGAAGACTTATAACATCTTCCTATTACTGGGCAGAATAGAATACACTAGCCTGTCTATAATCCCTTTCCTCAAAGACTAATGATCACACTTAGTATTTCAAACTGATTACCTTAGTCTGTGTTCTCCCACAGGAGCAGAGATTGAAACAAGGATACAAGTGCACGTAGGTTAAAGAAAGTCATGTGAAGGGAAGGAACCCCAATATAAAGACACACACTAAGGTCCTGACACAGGGCAACTTTACCATTGCACTCCCTTTGCCTGAACTTCAGGATCCATACCCTAAGATTTCATAGAGTCTTGGCTGAGGTGCTTTATACTACTTAAAACTAAAAAAATCATGTAGGGAAGTTTACCTAGAAGACCAGATCACAAACAACATCCTCTAACTTCACTTGCCACTCTACCTGCCTTTTCTCCTCAACCATTTTAAAATCAGTATCTTTAACATATCTTGGTGTTAAAGATACTGACTTATGCTTTCTTTTCAAGTTTGTCTAAAGATGTACACTAGTCCCAGAATGCAAATCACTTGGCCCCCATCATTGCTTTTGTTTATATAAAATTGACAGAATCAACCAAACTTTAAAACCACAGGTATTACTGAAGACTCAGTTGGGAAACATTATATTACATCCTAAGAGGTAAGATTGGTAACTGTGTCTCTGCCTTGAAGTCACCTTACATTCCTTATGAAAATGAGAACTGGCAATATTGAGGCTTCTTTGTACAAAACATAAAATGCCTGGAAGATTTTATATCCATCACTGACATTGTGACAAGCATATTACATCTATCTTCAAGCTCCTCTGAAGATAGATCACAGGTGGTATCAGTGTTGCAACCTCCACGCAGTGTCACCAACAGAGAACACCCTTCTGCACTTAAAGGATTGTGTATCTGGACACCTAAATCCATCCTTGGTTTCCAAAAGAGGTTGTAGGCTCTGCTGGCCACTATGACTAAGGGCGTGAAATTCAGAGTTCAATTCATTGATTTAAAAAAAAAAAATTCACGTTTCTCTGTATGTCCTTTTACCTTTTTAGTGAACCAAATTGGCTTGAAACAATAGTGGTAGGAAGGCATGTAAAACTAACGAGAAAAAACTAGTACTGGTTTTAAACCATCTAAGAACTAGACGTGATAAAACATGTCTCCACAACAAACTGAAAATTCTGCAAGAAGAAATGATAGTATTTTTCTCAACCTTAGTATGCACATCAGTTTTTGTAACACCAGATCCTGTAAGTACCAGATGCCAAGATTGGATTAAAGGTGCAAAGATCTTGAGGGAAATGCTTTTCATGAAAGGAGGTATAAAAGAAGACTTGGGAGCCTAAGAGAGCCATCAGTCTGTTCTAGGTTGGACCCTAGAAGATAATATTTTCATAAAAGCGTCCAAGACAGCCTTGCCAAACCTTCCTTAAACTGTGTGACTCTTCAGGAGCACTTGAGTTGTCAAAAGTTCCCCAGTCAACTAGAAAACAGTCCACCTTAGACCGTTTCATGTATGTATGCCAGCCACGTTGTCCTTGGGTACAGCCCTTGCAAGATAGGGCCATGATACAAATGTAGACAAGATTTCAAAGGCAGGAAAGGCCCAGATGAGTCATGAATAATCATTAGCTGTGAATAGCCTGGGGAGAGAGTGGCCTTGGTGTGTGAATGCTTCAAGCAACCTAGAGGTGTGATAACTGGAGATTATAACTACCCTCCTTACTGGCAGACTCCTCAAGAAAAGGTCCTGAACAAGTGTTCCTTTGTCTTAAGCTGTGGAAAATCATAACACAAGGGGGCCTGAGGATTTTCTTAATTAGTGGTTGGATAAACCAAAAATAGGGATTACCTGGTGGATCAAATGGTAAAGAGTCTGCCTACAATGCAGGAGACCCGGGTTCGATCCCTGGGTTGGGAAGATCCCTGGAGAAGGAAATGGCAACCCACTGCAGTATTCTTGCCTGGAGAATCCCATGGACAGAGGAGCCTGGCAGGCAGTGTTCTTTTAAACCAAGAACATTTGAGAGCTTAATTTAACAAAATGAGGAAAGTATCTTCAGAAATGAAAATACTTATGCAGAAGAAATGAAACCATGTGGTAACCAAGTAGTCCCATGAAACACACTAGAAGAATCCTTGTTCCAGCATAACATGCCATAATTTAATTAACTACTGCTGGTCACCCTCCAAAACTGGCCACAGATGATATCTGGCTTCCTACTCTAGGAGTTTATGATCCCTATTCAAAGAAAATAGGGTTAACATTGTGTCCTTGCCTTTCTGGAACATTCCTGGAAAAGCAAAACTTTTTAATACAGGCTGACTGTGATGAGTTGGACACGGTAGCTGATAGAGCTCCGGGGATCAGTTCACATAACGTGAACCCAGGCCATACTTGGTCTGGTATTATTGCAAGCCCAGGGTAGGGAAATTTATAGATCATGATGTTCCTAATTAAAGGTATCAACAGAAGTTTCTTCCAGCATTAAAGTCCCAGTCAGTGTTCAATTCAGTTCAGTCGCTCAGTTGTGTCTGACTTTTTGTGACCCCATGGACTGCAGCACACCAGGCCTTGCTGTCCATCACCAACTCCCAGAGTTTACCCAAATTCATTCCCATTGAGTTGGTGATGCCATCCAACTATCTCATCCTCTGTCATCCCCTTCTCCTCCTGTCCCCAATCCCTCCCAGCATCAGGGTCTTTTCAAATGAGTCGGTTCTTCCCATCAGGTGGCCAAAGAATTGGAACTTCAGCTTTAGCATCAGTCCTTCCAATGAATATTCAGGACTGATTTCCTTTAGGATGGACTGGCTGGATCTCCTTGCAGTCCAAGGGACTCTAGAGAGTCTTCTCCAACACCACAGTTCAAAAGCATCAATTCTTCAGCATTCAGCTTTCTTTATAGTCCAACTCTCACATCCATACATGACCACTGGAAAAACAATAGCCTTGACTAGACAGACCTTTGTTGGCAAAGTATGTCTCTGCTTTTTAATATGCTGTACTTTTTTTTTCAGTCGGTCAGTTGTGTCCGACTCTTTGAGACCCCATGAATCACAGCACGCCAGGCCTCCCTGTCCATCACCAAATCCCAGAGTTCACTCAAACTTATGTCCATCAAGTCGGTGATGCCATCCAGCCATCTCATTCTCTGTCATCCCCTTCTCCTCCTGCCCCCAATCCTTCCCAGCATCAGACTCTTTTCCAGTGAGTCAGCTCATCGCATGAGGTGGCCAAAGTACTGGAGTTTCAGCTTTAGCATCAGTCCTTCCAATGAACACCCAGGATTGGTCTCCTTTAGAATGGACTGGTTGGATCTGCTTGCAGTACAAGGGACTCTCAAGAGTCTTCTCCAGCACCACAGTTCAAAAGCATCAATTCTTCGGCAATCAGCTTTCTTCACAGTCCAACTCTCACATCCATACATGACCACTGGAAAAACCATAGCCTTGACTAGACGGACCTTTGTTGGCAAAGTAATGTCTCTGCTTTTTAATGTACTATATAGGTTGGTCATAACTTTCCTTCCAAGGAGTAAGCATCTTTTAATTTCATGGCTGGTTGGTTATAACTTTCCTTCCATGGAGTAAGCATCTTTTAATTTCATGGCTTCAATCACCATCTGCAGTGATTTTGGAGCCCAGAAAAATAAATTTTTCCACTGTTTCCTCATCTATTTGTCATGAAATGATTGAACCGGATGCCATGATCTTAGTTTTCTGAATGTTGAGCTTTAAGCCAACCTTTTCACTCTCCTCTTTCACTTTCATCAAGAGGCTCTTTAGTTCCTCTTCACTTTCTGCCATAAGGGTGGTGTCATCTGCATATCTGAGGTTACTGATATTTCACCCAGCAATCTTGATTCCAGCTTGTGCTTCTTCCAGCCCAGCATTTCTCATGATGTACTCTGCATAAAAGTTAAATAAGCAGGGTGACAATATACATCCTTGATGTACTCCTTTTCCTAGAAATGAGATTAGCCTGAAATTGTTACCAAACCAGTTTTGTTTGCCTAATGCACGCAAGTCAAATGCCTAAACACTGAGGTTTGCAATGAAGAAGTTTCATTAAGGAGGCAGCCAAAGGAGACGGCACAAAAACAAATCCCAAATGAACCTTCTTGAAAATCAGGTTCAGGCTGTTTGAGATAAGATGATCTGAGACGGGAAAATGGTGATAAAGTATGAAAGGTGAGGTGCTAGATGGGCTGTGCAAGCATGATCAAACTCCATGGCTCTTCATAGAATGCAAGATCAAAATAAAAAGTGTGTTATGAGGGTGGAGCCTTTGGCCCTCTGAGGTCAAAAAGTCATCCATTAAACTTTCACACAGGGCTCCATAAGTGTTCTTGTGCAGTTCATACATGCTGGTTTCTCAAGCTCTAAGTGTCTGATAACAACTTTAGCAATCCTTACTATAGTAGCAGTGTTAGATGCTCTGTCATATCCAACTGTTTGTGATCCCATGGACTGTACCCTGCCAGGCTCCTCTGTCCATGGGATTCTCCAGGCAAGTATACTGGAATGGGTGACCATTTCCTTCTCCAGGGGATCTTTTGGACCCAGGGATCGAACCTGTATCTCCTGCATTACAGACAGATTCTTTACTGTCTGAGCCACCAGGGAAGCCCAAATATAATTAAAGTGCTATGTAAATAGTTGAAGATGAATGGAAAATTCAAGTTTTATTTCATGGAATTTTTTTTTTTTCATGAAAAAAATCTTTCGATTGAATCCGTGGAGATGTAAATAAAAAGGGCCAACTGTATTTTCTTCTCTCCGAATGTCAAATTCCCAGCAAATATATAATACCATATACAGTTTCAAATTAAAGTAAATTCACAGGTTTGAGGATTTTTTGTTTAATTTTGATTTAACCTGTCACATAACTTACCGCCATAAGTCTTTGGATGTGGATTCTAACCAAAAAAGCTGCATATGGTCACTCTATATGAGAGGTGTAAATATGTAAGGTGACATTTGTGTGAACCTTATTTAAAATATGATAAATGGCATTATCAACATTACTCATGTTTAAATATTATGTATGTATTACAGTTCATCTCCATATCAACTATATAAGGGGAATACCAAACAATAAAAATTTTATAATGTTCTTATGCAGTGTTTAAGCAATTGAATGTTTTATCTGAAGAGTCTATGATATAAAAATTAAAATCAAATTTTTGCTTTTAGAATGCATGGGCTGTAACCCACAGAAAATGAGCACATTGTTTGGTCAGGATCTTGTTAGTTTAAGAAGCAAAAAACTTAAGAATCAAAATATGTACACCATTAAAAATACTAATTCTGAGTATTACATATCTAAAAATTAAATCCCCCTGTCCAGCAAGTTTCAAAAAATTCACACATTTCAAATATTAAGGCAACTTGTTCCCAACTAAACAGTACCTTATAAAAATGTCACTTCAAAACATTATATACATAGTGACAATAAATTTAGCTAGTTTTAATCTTTAATGCATTAATAAAGAGTAATGACCCATATATCTGAGTTGGTAGAGTAAGGAGGCTAAAGGGAATTCAGCTGAAAATCAACTAAAAGTGAGAGAAGCAGGTTAGGTCTGGCTGGCCTGAGCAGGTTACCCCTGGGTTTTAGTGCCCCCTGTCTGCTCATTTGTCTATCTTGAGGGATTCAGGAAAAGGATCCCTCCGGCTACTTTCTGATGGCAAGGGGGCATAGACCTAATGAGAGCCTGAGGAATGAAATTGTTCAGCATTCATCTAGAAATAGTCCGTTTCCCAGCTCATATTTTACAGTATTAGAACTGCTATATCTCATTCCTCATTCAACAGCTTTAGTGCAACATTTCAGAGCATGTTTTTATCAGCAAATACCTGTTTAAAAGTCTAGATGAGTTAATTACAGGTAACCCAAGCATTAATAGTCCCTGAAGAATAGATCTTCTTCCCATGTGCAATCCAGGACTTTTTACCCTGAAAACCAACCTGAACCTGGCACTTCTGGGGATACTTGTTTTAGCCAAGTAGCTTATTGCTGTATTTTGCATATGTGGGTTTCAACAGTAGTAGAGAGATTAATGTATGCATGAATGCATGGAGGTGTGCTAAGTCACTTCCATTGTGTCCAACTCTTTGCAACCCTATGGACTGTAGCCTGCCAGGCTTCTCTGTCCATGGGATTCTCCAGGCAAAATACCGAGTTTGTTGCCTTGTCCTCCTCCGGGGATCTTCCTAACTCAGGGATCAAATTCATGTCTCTTATATCTCTGGCATTGGCAGGCAGATTCTTTACCACTAGCACTACCTGGGAAGCCAAAAGTATTAGCAACAGTACAAACACAACCTTGTTCAGCCAGGATGTCATCTAGAGCTCTGCAGTTGTCTAGGACAATTTCCTTCTTTTGGGCAGCAGCAGCTAAGGCAGCTCCATGTACTATTATGTCTAGGGTCATGAAAATTTCCTAATTGTGTGGTCTGACTCCCCACCACAGTAAAAGAACTCTACAGAACATGTACCAAAAGCCATCTCCTTGATCTCCAGGTAGGTAGGAGACCCTTTTTACTCTGGAGAACAGTTTGAAAGAACTAGTCCAATATTGAGTCTCACTGGAGTCACAGACAGCAAAGGGAATGACTAAGCACCCCACTAGGGCTGCTGTTGTTTAGTCACTCAGTCATGTCTGACTCTTTGTGACCCCATGGGCTGTAGCTAACCAGGCTCCTCTGTCCATGGGATTTAGGGTGGTACCCCCAATTATCCAATTAACTCAATATGCCCAAAGATCATCACTGAAACTGCAAAGATGTGTCCTGAGTGAGCACAGAAAATGCCAGACATATTTTACACATTGAGTGTCTCATTCTTGAGGAACTCTAGAGCTTATACAAGTTAGGGCTCACCATGAGTTAGTCCCCATGAAGATTACTATACTTTACAGCTTGGGAGGGGAGTAAGTTGACCCACTCCTTGAAAATATACCAAGTCTTGCTATTGGAAATGAGATATAACTGAGAGAACAATAACCTGATGTGGGATGCACCTTTCCAGTACGAGGAAATAAGCTAGGGAGGCGAATTGAGTCGGCTCACCTCTTTACTAGATGACATGAATTTCCCCAACAGAAAAGGTGTGGTTTTGGTGGCAGTGTCAACTTTTGGTTTCTCTAGTTTCTCCAGAGACCATTATCCTTGTTCGGGTAGGGAGGATTAGGAAGAACCAGAAGATGAGGGCCTTGATAACCATTCTAACTTCATAGGTTTTGAGTATGTGTCACAGAAAAGATAGGGATGACTGAAAAGTGTTAATGGCACAACCAAGGGTGATCAGTATGATTTTGTGAAGGTTTTGAATGACATTATCCAATGTCTCAATAACCCAAGATACACAGATGACACCACCCTTATGGCAGAAAGCAAAGAAGGACTAAAGAGCCTCTTGGTAAAAGTAAAGGAGGAGAGTGAAAAAGCTGGCTTAAAACTCAATATTCAGAAAACTAAGATCATGACAAATGGTCCAATCACTTCATGGCAAATAGATGGGGAAACAATAGAAACAGTGACAGACTTTATTTTCTTGGGCTCCAAAATCACTGCAGATGGTGACTGCAGCCATGAAATTAAAAGATGCTTGCTCCTTAAAATGAAAGCTATGATCAACCTAGACGGCATATTAGAAAGCTGTCAAAGAGACATACTTTGCCAACAACGGTCCATCTAGTCAAGGCTATGGTTTTTCCAGTTGTCATGTATGGATATGAGAGTTGGTCTATAAAGAAAGCTGAGCACCAAAGAATTGATACTTTTGAATTGTGGTGTTGGAGAAGACTCTTGAGAGTTCCTTGGACTGCAAGGAGATCCAAACAGTCCACCCTAAAGGAAATCAGTCCTGAATATTTATTGGAAGGACTGATGTTGAAGCTGAAACTCCAATAATTTGGCAACCTGGTGTGAAGAACTGATTCACTAGAAAAGACCCTGATGCTGGGAAAGATTGAAGGCAGGAGGAGAAGGGCCCGACAGAGGATGAGATGGTTGGATGGCATCACTGACTTGATGAACATGAGTTTGAGTAAGCTCCAGGAGTTGGTGATGGACAAGGAAGCCTGGCATGCTGCAGTCCATGGGGTTGCAAAGAGTCGGACATGACTGAGTGACTGAACTGAACTGATCCAATGTCTCAAGACAGTACCTGCCTTTGCCAGCACTTGGGAAATTCTCATCACTGAATTGTCCTTCCAAGCCAGGGGTAGTGGGGGTAGGGGTCAAGTGCAACAAGGAAGCTTGACAAAAAGGAGAAAGGCAATCATATTTCTAGTTCAATGTGTGGATTTAGGAGAATCAAGCAAACAGTCTAACAAGGGTGTTACTCCTTACTTTAGGAAACTGTTTTCTGAATAACAACTTAAGACCTATTAGGGTTTCACTATTCAGGGAGCTTAGTGTCTGGGGTTGAGAGCCAGCCAAAGTTGGGGTGATAATGGCCATGGTGTTCTCATATGGGGTGGCTGTCATTCCCCGTGAAGTTTCTGTAAACAGGACAGAGTGACCCTGAGGATCACTGTGGAGCCACATGATTCCAGTGTGATGAGTCCATGGCTTAACTCATTTTTAATATCACTGAGGAATGTGTCATTAGTAGCACGTCGAATTGTCCAGTGAGGATGGAGCTGATTTTCTGGATGCTTATTTTTCTAAGGTTTCAACAGGACCCAACCTATAGGAAAGAAATGGTGCAGAGGAACATCTGAGGCAAGCAAACTTCAACCTGTTAGAAGAAAACTTATGTACAGCAGTTACACTAGCTCAGAATGATGGTAGTACATACCTGATAGTGTCTGATTCCTTGATTCCAATACCCTTTCGGTCTCCAAAATCAACTCTAGAACATAGAAAGGGGCTCCCATGTAACATTTTATTGGGGCTCAATGGAAGATTGCTTTCAGGAACCACAATCACCTGAAGCAGGGCCCCTAGTAAGGCCTTATCCCAAGGTGAATTTGTCTCTTGACAAATCATAACTAAAGTCTTTAAGTGTGTGCTTCATCTTCTCCATTTTGCCAGCAGACTGCAATTGCCAAGAAGCACATAATTTCCAACCAATACCTAAGGGCCAGATACTTGATTTATTTTTGTTACAAAGGCTCAGCCATTGTTACTTTGAATAGACACAGGTATTATCATGGCATCCCATAGTCCAGCCTAGAGGTTCATTGTCTTCTCCTTTAAGAGCTTCATGGAGGGCTTTTGCTATGAGTCCAAAGTTGGAGATTGGAATGCAACAGAACCTGGTCTTCCCAGAATCCCTGAAGTTCCCACTACCAGGAGATAGTCTCAATTCTGGCTAGAGTTTCCCTTCTCTTAGGTGTCTCTTTCTCTGTCCTTGTGAGAGTTCAAAGCCTGAATATTAAACAGAGGTCTGGGAGATCTGTCTCTCTATTCATGGGCACCTTTTATCTTGCTCAGCCAAAAAGTTCGAATAAAATCCACATTCTAATTATAGGTGTCCTTTGTTTTCTTGGAAGTCAGGATATAATCCACATATTGGAGCAGAACTCCCTTATTTTAAAGTCTCTCAAGTTCTTTTCCAAGACATTCCCAAATATAACAAGGACACTTTCAAATCTCTGAGAAGTATTATCCAGTAGTACTGTTGTTGAATGCTTATATACAGAGTTTCCCCAATCAAAAGTAAAAACTCTTGGGATTCAAAACTTGTTTACCAAAAAAAAGGCATCTTTGGGACTTCTGTTCATCATGGACTTCAAAGTGTATAGGTTAGGGACAACTGGCTGAATATCCCACAATTTGATAAATTGCCCTCAAATCCTGTACAAACTTGCATTATTCAAGTGCCTGGCTGCTGGAAAGGGGGACTACTATAAGGAGGTTGTCAGAGAATACTAAGTCATACACAAAGACAGCTCTTAGCAGGGGCTGAATCCCTGGCTCCGCCCATTTCTTTTTTTTTAATTAACTAATTTATTTTAATTGGAGGCTGATTCCAAAATCACTGCAGATGCTGATTGCAGCCATGAAATTAAAAGACGCTTACTCCTTGGAAGGAAAGTTATGATCAACCTTGATAATATATTAAAAAGCAGAGACATTACTTTGCCAACAAAGGTCCGTCTAGTCAAGGCTATGGTTTTTCCCGTGGTCATGTATGGATGTGAGAGTTGGACTGTGAAGAAAGCTGATCGCTGAAGAATTGATGCTTTTGAACTGTGGTGTTGGAGAAGACTCTTGAGAGTCCCTTGGACTGCAAGAGATCCAACCAGTCCATTCTAAGGGAGATCAATCCTGGGTGTTCATTGGAAGGACTGATGCTAAAGCTGAAACTCCAATACTTTGGCCACCTCATGCGATGAGTTGACTCACTGGAAAAGACTCTGATGCTGGGAAGGGTTGGGGGGTGGGAGGAGAAGGGGACGGCAGAGAATGAGATTGGTGGATGGCATCACCAACTCTGTGGACATGAGTTTGAGTGAACTCCGGGAGTTGGTGATGGACAGGGAGGCCTGGCGTGCTGTGATTCATGGGGTCGTGGAGAGTCAGACACGACTGAGCGACTGAACTGAACTGAACTGAATTGCTTTACAATATTGTGGTGGGTTTTGCCATACATTGACATGAATGTACATGGGTGTACATGTGTCCCCCATCCTGATTCCCCTCCCTGCTTCCTCCTTCCCCATCCCATCCCTCTGGGTTGTCCCAGTGCACTGGCTTTGAGTGCCCTGTTTCACGCTTTGAACTTGGACTGGTCGTCTATTTCACTTATCTTGATATACATGTTTCAATGCTATTCTCTCAAATCATTCAACCCTCGCCTTCTGACCATTTCTTTAAAGGTTTCTGCATTCAGTTTGGAATCTGGACCCAAGGACTGAGTTGTATAGGTATAGGGCTGGTGTTTTCACTCCTCCCTGCCTCTGTTTCATCCATACTTCTGGGCTCATGTGCTGGAGTATCTCTTCCATAAGTGTTGTAGGCTATTCCTTTTGGAGTTGGTGACACTTTGTCTATTTGTTCAGCTGCACAGGTAACATTTGCACTTAACTTGGTTAGTAAATCTCTTCCTAGAAGAGGGATGGGACACTCAGGCATGTACAGATAATGATCCTTCATAAGAGTCTTCTCCATTTGACAGTTTAAGTGCTGGTGGAGTTCTTTGGTATCACAGGATATATCTATAGCAGTGTGTTGCCTAAAGACCTCAAAAAATCTTTCAAGAAACTCTAAAGGCTACTTTGGTTTTTGTTTTCTTATTGTACTTCATACAGGTTTTATATTTGGGCACCCCTTTTAATAGTCCTGCAAGAATAAAATCTTGTGAATGTTCAAGTTTGGTCTACCTCCTATGTTCACATCCCAATTAGGATCCACTCTCGGTATAGCTGTGCCTGCTGCACACACAACCTGTACACCAGGTTGCCAGGGGGTGTTGGCATGAATCCCATCTGATTTCTTGATAGCTTTTCCTAGCACCAGTCTACAGTCTTCTGAAACAAGAAAGGAACTTAATTTCTAATGTCTTCCCAGGTTGGGCTGTGGGTTGAAAGTGTTTTCTTGTTTTTGTTTTTTTTCTCTTTGGGTCATCTGGATAAGCTGATATATTCCAATCCAATAAATACAGTGTTGAAAAGGAGGAATGGACCCAAATAATCCCATCAGCTGCCCAATCTGATGTCATACCTCCACTGGGACTTGCCTTGATGGATAATGCCCTGCCTGGTTTGTGTAGCTCCTTGGTCAAAGTAAGTACCCTGATAGGACAAAGGGGAGACAATTCCTATTTCTAGACCCTCAGGGATTGGATCAGGGGAAGACCGGGGTTATTATGGAGAATCAGCCAGGTCACTATATGGGGGTAGAGGAGGAGCAGTCAGAGAGTTCAACTGAATTAACAGCTGATCTTTCCCTTGCCAGTGGAATCAGGCAAAAGATGTTTGCCTTTCCTTCCTATTGAACCATAATTTCTTTGCAAAAGTTTATTCTGGTACAGGAACATAAAAGGTAGTATATAAGGTTTTTTACCTCATTTTTCTTTTCATTGAGTAGTTAAATCTAATTGTATTAGTTAAATCCAAAATTATCATTTAAAGAACCATTTTAAGACCATTTTTCTCCAGAGCCTAAAGAATATTGTAATCAAGAAGTGATAAGAAAAATACCATCTTTTTTTCATTTTCATGAGTTGATAAGTAAATTTTGCACAATTTGGGGGAATGCAACCTTGAGTGCTGCAAAGGGGAATGGAATTAACATTGCCCATTTTGGAGGGGCTTTTTTCCCTGTGCAGCTGCAACAAACAAAACATTTTTAAGGGTCAGACTAGGTAGGATTAGCAGGAATTATCCAACCAACAAAGTTCAGGTGAGTCAGCCCCAGATGAGTTGCTAATGCCAACTGCTTCACCAGGAATGATGAAGACCCAGAAAAACTGTTCTGCTAAAGGGAGTCCATAGTAGGTTGTTATGCACCATGGGCAGATGACCCAACACCTCCATAAATTCCCTGGTCACCTGGAACTTCCCAAGAGACTGCAGGGAATTGTACCTCTTTAGAGTCAAAGAGGAGAAGGACATGGCACCCCACTCCAGTACTCTGGAAAATCCCATGGACAGAGGGGCCTGGTAGGCTGCAGTCCATAGGGTCGCTAGGAGTTGGACACGACTGAGCAACTTCACTTTCACTTTTCACTTTCATGCATTGGAGAAGGAAATGGCAACCCCCTCCAGTGTTCTTGCCTGGAGAATCCCAGGAACAGGAGAGCCTGGTGGGGCTGCCGTCTATGGGGTTGCACAGAGTCAGACATGACTGAAGCAACTTAGCAGCAGCAGCAGCAGAGTCAAAGAACCCCTCTAAAGTTATCTCCTAAGGGAGCTTTATTACAATTACCAAAAATCTCAATTTCTAAATAGCCAGTTCTGAACAAATAATATAATCTGAAATAGATGTAGATAAGCAAGGTCAAAATTCTGGGACTCTAACTCAACCTTGAGACTTAGCAGCTCCCACTTTCCATGGTTTCTCTTGTAGGATGGGCCTCTAACCCACCACCCTAGCCTTGGGGTTCCAACCCAATGATCTGGACTCTAACCAGACTACAGTTTGACCAAGATGGAACTCTAACCCACAGTCTTGACAGGGTTATTAGACAATTTAGGAACTGGGGCATTTTAGCAAGTTTACTTACCCAAAATGACATCTTTCACACACAAAAACTGTTTCTCAGCTACAAAGGTGGGCAGCTTTGACACTCGGTTACCAATAAGGGGTGACAAACTGCAGCAAAGATCTCCCTGGACATTTTCTGCTGCTGGTTGTAAAGTCTGTTACCATTCTGAGCTCATTTACAGAGGAGTTCCCATGGATGGAGGAGCCTGGTGGGTTGCAGTCCATGGGGTCGCTAAGAGTCAGACACGACTGAGCGACTTCACTTTCACTTTTCACTTTCATGCATTGGAGAAGGAAATGGCAACCCACTCCAGTGTTCTTGCCTGGAGAATCCCAGAGACAGAGGAGTCTGGTGGGCTTCCGTCTAAGGGGTCGCACAGAGTCGGACATGACTGAAGTGACTTAGCAGCAGCAGCAGCAAGTTAAATGCTGACAAATGCTAAGAGAGAAGGCAAGAAAATGAATCTCAACCCCAGCTCTCTCCCCAAAGATGGGGTTCAGGGAACTTTATGGGGTGAAGTAGCAGGATGGACTGAGACATGGGGAAAGGTAATTGGAGGTAAGAAAAGGGAGGTGATCAGTGGTCTGTGCAAGACTGGTTGAGCTTTTGGCTCTCCATAGAACACAAGTTCAGGAAAAGGTGTGGTGGTAGCATGTTCCGAGTGGTAATATTTTGACTCAGTTGAATGGCACAAGGTCTCAACTGGTCTGATCTGGGCAAGACACAGCTCCAAGTTCCTGAAAAGCAACTTGAGCAAGGGTTGTTGTTGTTAAGTTGCCCGTCATGGACTGCAGCACACCAGGTAGCCCTGTCCCTCACTATCTCCCACAGTTTGCCCAAGTTCATGTCCATTGCATCAGTGATAGCATCCAGCCACCTCATCTTCTGATGCCCTCTTCCCCTTCTGCCCTCAATCTTTCCCATAATCAGGGACTTTTCCAGTGATTCAGCTGTTCGCAAGGGGTGACCAAAATACTGGAGCTTCAGCTTCAGCATCAGTCCTTCCAATGAGTATTAAGGGTTGATTTCCTTTAAGATTGACCAGTTTAATCTCCTTGCTGTCCAAGGGACTTTCAGGAGTTTTCTCCAGCACCACAGTTTGAAGACATCAATTCTTTGGTTCTCTGCCTTCTTTACAGTCCAGCTCTCACAACCACACATAACCACTGGGAAGACCATAGCTCTGACTACATGGACCTCTGTTGGCAGAGAGATGTCTCTACTTTTTAACACACTAAGTTTGCCATAGCTTTCCTGCCAAGAAGCAATTATCTTCTGATTTCACGGGCCCAGTCATCATCCACAGTGATTTTAGAAGCCAAGAAAAGGAAATCTGTCACTGCTTCCACATTATCCCCTTCCATTTGCCATGAAGTAATGGAGCCAAATGGCATGATGTTAGTTTTTTTGTTTTTTTTTTTTTAATATTTAGCTTTAAGCTGGCTCTTTCACTCTCCTCATTCACCCTCATCAAGAGGTTCTTTAGTTCCTCTTAGCTTTCTGCCAATAGAGTGGTATCATCTGCATATCTGAGGTTGTTGATGCTTCTCCCGCCTATCTTGATTCCAGCTTGCAAATCATCCAGCCTGGCATTTCTCATGCTGTGCTCAGAATATAAGTTAAATGAACAGACAGCCCTGTCATACTCCTTTCTCGATCCTGAACCAATTAGGTGTTCCATACAGGGTTTTAAATGCTGCTTCTTGACTCACATACAGGTTTCTCAGGAGACGGGCAAGGTGGTCTGGGATTCCCATCTCTTCAAGAGCTTTCCAGTTTATGCTTCACGTACTCAAAGGCTTTCGCATAGTTGATGAAACAGAGGTAGATATTTTTCTGGAATTCCTTTGCTTTCTCCATGATCCAGCTAGTGTTGGCAATTTGATCTCTGGTTCCTCTGCCTTTTATAAACCCAGCTTGGACATCTGGAATTTCTTGGTTCACATAATACTGAAGCCTGTCACGCAAGATTTTAAGCATGACCTTGCTAGCATGGGAAATGATTGCAACTGTCTGATGGTTTGAACATTCTTTAGTACTGCCCTTCTTGGGAATCTGGATGAGGATTGACCTTTTCCAGGCCTGTGGCTACTGCTGTGTCTTCTAGATCTGCTGACATATTGAGTGCAACACTTGGATAGCATCATCTTTTAGGATTTTGAATAGCTCTACTGGAATTCTATCACATCCACTAGCTTCATTGACAGCAGTCATTCCTAAGTCCCACTTGACTTCACAATCCAGAATGTCTGGCTCTGGATTACTGACCACACCATCATGGTTGTCTGATTCATTAAGATCTTTTTTGTACAGTTCTTCTGTGTATCCTTTCCATCTCTTCTTGATCTCTTCTGCTTCTACTAGATCTCTACTGTTTCTATCCTTTCTTGAGCAAGGGTTACTATGACCCAGATATCAGAGATCTTACAATAAGGAAGTCAGTGGGAGTTTAGCTTAAAATCAGCTAAAAGCAAGAGGCCAGTTAGTTTTGGTGGGCCTAATCGGGTTTTGGTGTGCTCTAGTCTTTCCCTGCGGAGAAGGCACTGGCAACCGACTCCAGTACTCTTGCCTGGGAAATCCCATGGATGGAGGAATCTGGTAGGCTGCAGTCCGTGGGGTCGCTAAGAGTCGGACATGACTGAGCGACTTCACTTTCACTTTTCACTTTCATGCCTTGGAGAAGGAAATGGCAACCCACTCCAGTGTTCTTGCCTGGAGAATCCAAGGGACAGGGGAGCCTGGTGGGCTGCCGTCTATGGGGTCACACAGAGTCAGACACGACTGATGTGACTTAGCAGCAGCAGCAGCAGCAGTCTCTCCCTGAGCCCCTCCAGAATGAGGAATAAACAAAGGACCCCTCTGGGTACATCTTGGTGGCAAAGGGCATAGCCCTAACAAAGGCCTGAGGAATGAAGCTGTTTAGCATTTATCTGGAAATAGTCTGTGTTCCCAGGTTTCAGGTTAATATTGTACATTGTTAGAATTGTCCTGCTTCATTCACTATAACTTCTAAGGGCACATTTTATAAGCAAATATCAGACTAAAAGGCTGAGAAGCATTGATAACCCAAATTTATTAGTGGCTAAAGATTAGATTTTCCCTTGGAGAATCTAGAAGTTCCACCCTGAAAACTAGTCTGGACCTGGAACTTCTCGGGATACTTGTAACCAAGTAGTAGCTGGTGGCCTGATTTTACCTAATTCAATTTCTACAAGGGTAGAAACATTAATGTCTGTACACCAGGAGGTATTAGAAATAGCACAAACTCAACCTTGTTCAGCCAGGATGTCATCTAGAGCTCTGTGGTTATCTAGGACGACCTGTCTAACAAAAAAATTTCCTTCTATTGGGTAGCAGGAGCTAAGGCAGTTTCATTTGCTATAATGCCTAGGGAAATGGAAAAAGTCTCTATCACTTGCTTATGAGAGCTGATTCCCAACCAAGGTAAAAGTACTATACAGAACATGTACCAAAAGTCAGCCCCTTGATCTCCAGGTAAATAGGCAGCCTTTCTTATTCTGGAGAACAGTTTGAATGACTAGTTAAATGCTGAGTCTCATTGGAGTCATGAATGAAAAAGGAAAGATTTTAGTATCCTAGCAGGGAGATGCCCCCAACTCTGTAATCGTCCCAACATGTATAGGCCAAAAATTGATCACTGGTACCATAAAGATGTGTCCTTATGGGACACAGAAAATGTCAGACGTGTTTTTGGAATTGAGTGTCTCAATCTTGAGACAGTCTAGAACTTGCTCAGGCTAGTGATCACTCCAAGTTATTACTCATGAAAAGTAATATAGTTTACAGCTTGTGAGGGGAGTAGGTTTCCCCACTCCTTAAGAATGTATCAAGTCTCCATTTGGGAACCTTGACATAATTGAGAAAACCTGTAGCCTGGTGTTGGCGTGTATGGTTCCTGAACTAGAAAATAAGAACAAGGACAATGGAGAGAGAAGTGAGTAATGCCATTTAGTAAGCAAAAAAAAAAAAACCTAGCTTTCCCATCAGAAAAAGTCTGGTTTTGATAGGAGTAAGTTTTTGTTTACATTTTCTTTCCAGAGTTCATTATCCTAGTCTGTGTTGAGGGGCAGGGTGTGTGTGTGGAGGTGGGGGGAGCTGTTAGGAATAAACAAGAAACAGAAGATAAAGAGCCTTGAAGTAGCAGTTCAAACAACAAGTGGTTACACTTGTAGGCTTTTGCTTTTATGTCACAGTAAATTTAGCGATGCTCAAAAATTTTGCTACAAGCACAAAAAAGGGGGATAGTAGATTACATGAGGAAGGTGGTTTTCGATGACCTATCCAACAGTGAGAAAGGTGACTTGCCTTCACCAACACTTTGGAAATTCTAGTCATTGAATTGTCCTTCCAAGTTTGCAGCAGGAAGAGTCAAAGGCAACAAGGATGCATGAAAAAAAGGAAAAGGGCAATCATATTTCTAGGTCAACATGTAGTCAAACATGTTTGTAGTCAAGAAAAGCATGTAGTAAAACAAGGGAGTTAGTCATTGCTTTAGGAGACTGTTTTCTGAATAGTTTCTAGAGACCTGTGAAGGGTTCACTAAGGGAGGATCCAGCCAAGGTTGGGGTGATGATGGTCATGATGATCTACTACAGCATGGGTCCTGTTCTCTGGGATGTTTCTGTAGATACAAGGTGTCATGGAGGTGCCTTGTGGAGCCAACTTGAGTATGATGAACCCATGGCTTCACTCACAGAAGAATGAGTTTCTAGTAGGGCCTCAAATTCTGGCCCAGCAAGTATAGACCTGGTTTTCTGGGATGTTTATTTTTCCATGATTTCAGTAGAACCCAGTCTCCAGGACAGAAGTGGGACAGAGGAGCAGCTGTGGGAAACATCAACCTATCAGAAGCAAAATTACATAGTGCAGTTACAATAGCTCCCAGTGAAGGTACATACCTGACATTGTATGGTTCCTTAAGATTCCAGTTCTCTCTGGGTCTCCTAAATCAACTCTAGTACATAGACAGGTGCTCATGTAACATTGCATTGGGGCTCAATTAGAGATTGCTTTGGGGACCATGCTCATCGAAAGCAGAGAACCTAGGAAGTATTTGAGTAAGGATTTTACAACCTGGGAAACCCTTTTGGAAAGGCTCTCCTTTTGAGTGTAAGGAAAAACATCTGCCCAAACAGTGAAACTGCCCACAAATACTAGTATGTGCCTAAAATTTCCAAAAGTTCTCAATATCACAGTAAGTCAATCAGCCAGTTTTGTCCAGGTCCAGTGTCTCAGGTCTGAATTCCTCTGATTACTTGAGGTGGCCCAGTTTCTGGATTGTTTATAGCATGTGCCATGCATTTCAGTATTACTTCTGAATAGTCTTTTGAATTTCTGAATCCAGTGGAGGGTGGCATCCTTTCCGTAGTGGCTGCTCTGGTGTATGGGATTTATGACATCCTCCAGAAGGTGTTCAGGTACAGGGACTCATCCATTTTAAGCCCATCCTTCTGTGCTGTACCTACAATAGTGGTCCTAAGGATGGTCAGAACTCCAGTCAAGTCCCCATTCATTGGCCTTCCTAAATTCTCAGAATACTTCAAATAGCATCTTGTCATATCCACATCAGGAATCAGGGCCAGCATGGGGATCTATTTGTTTTGGTCCTTGTCGCTTGATTCCTGGCCTGATCTGTTCAGTTTTTCTCTTAAGTGATCACTCTGATCTCAAGTGCCATGGGCAATGTACAATGGCCAGCTATTTTGACCCCATGACAGTTTCTAATAAGTTTAGTGGCTTTTGCATGTTTAAAGGTCCTTCTTCCCTGCAGTTAACAGTCCTCTCATTTCAAATGCCCCATGGTCATGGACCACTGAAAAAGCATACTTGGAATCAGTGAAAACAGTTACTTTTAGCCCTACCTAGATGGAGGGCTCTGTGCTATAAGTTGGGCCTTTTGTACAGAGGTAACTGGTGGGGGGCTTCTGTTTCCAGTATCTGTTGACAGATTACCACCCCATACCCAGTTTGGTGTTGTCCCTGGTCCATGAAGATACTTGCAACTGTGAATATCTCAAGGTCTACAAACTCCAATGGCAAGTCGCTCATGGAGGGGCAGCTGGAAGAGACTCAGTTGTGTGAATATAAGCATGTGCAGGTTCACTCAGTACCGGTGGGGAGCAGCATGGAGTGTTTAAAGTTAAGACTGCCTTTAAAGACCAACCTTAGGGTTATCCAGTAATATATATAGCCTGGTAATTTTCCAGTCTTTTGAGATTGATCAATATCCTCACCTCTATTCTAAGAGGTAAAGTACAGTGAGGAGTATACACAGTGATATATTGTCCCAGTATATATATATATATATATATATTTTTTTTTTTTTTTTTTACTTCTTATAAGAGGTCTCAAGTAGCCATTATGGCTTGAAGGCAAACTGGTTGTCCCTTGGTAACTATGTCTAATTGTTTTAAGATATAGGCAACAGGTCTCCTTATGCTTCCCAGGTATTGAGTCAATACGCCAAGACTAATTCCTTGACTTTCAGGAACAAAGGCCTAAAGCAAATAGCTTTGATAACTGGGAAAGCCTTTTCGTTAACTAGGAGTTCCTCATGGCATTCCCCAGTCTAGAGTTTCATTGTCCCCTCCTTTAAGAGCTTCATAAAGGGCTTTTGCTGAGTCCAAATTTGGAGACTGGAATACAGCAGAACCTGGTCATTCCCAGAATCCCTGCAGTTCTCACTTCAGGAGATAACTGCAATTCTGGCTAGAGTTTCCTTCTGTCAAAGAGCCACTTTCTCTGTTTAATACCAAGGCTTCAAACTCTCCCAAGAGCAGTGGTCTGAGAGATGTGTCCCTTTTTCTTACATCTTGTTCAGCCAAAAGTTTCAAAATCAAAACAGTATTCTGGTCAGAGATGTCCTTTGTTTTATTGGCAATCAGAGTATTATCCACATATTGGAGCAAAGAGCCCTCATTTTGTTAAAGGTACCTTAAGTCCTTTGCCAAGACTTTCTCAAATATCTGGAGGCATCTTCAAATCCTTGAGCAAGTCCTGGCCAGTAGTACTGTTGTTTAACTCTTATATCTAGATCTTCCCATTTAAAAGCAAGCAACTCTTGGGATTCAAAGTTTTCAGAGAAGTCCTGATTTAAGGACCCCTGGATGAATAGCTTCCACAATTTAATTAATTGCTGTCAACAACTATGTGAACCTGTATTCATCTATGTCTGGCTTCTGGATCAGAAAAACTGAAGTATTATCAGGAGACCAGCAGGGGTGCACTAACTTATTCTAAGGGAAGGCTGTTAGCAGAGGTTGAGCCCAGTGCTCTGCCCCTTCCCTTAATGGGTACTGCATTTGAGTTTGGAATCTTGGCCCAAGGACTGAGTCTGACCCATACAGGTGGAGCTGTTTTTTGCTCTGCCCAGCCTCCTTTCACTCTATATTTCCAAACTCATGCCCCACATTATCTCTTCCCAAAGTGCCGAAGCTACTCATTTTAGGGTTGGGGCAACAGAGCTTGCAATGCACAAGGTTGCTTTCATAGTTTTTCAGGGTTTTTTCAGACACTTCAATTACTAACATAGTCTCAGAAGAAAGTTTAGAAAGTCAGGTGTTTAGAACCAAGTAGGTGGCCCTCATATGAATCAGAAAGCCAAAAAGTTGACTTTCCACATTCGTAGTCAACCAGGGAAGTATTAAGGGATTCAGCACAATTTAAAGGAACCTTTGGGTCCATTATTCCTGGTTACTGTCATTCACAGTCAGCTCAGGCATGTGATGTTTGCCTTCTTAAGGAACTTCACTCAAGATGTGACACTCTTCCAGCATGACTGTTGTTTGCAGTCTGCACATTGGTGGGGTCCCATTTGGGGACCTGGGAAATTCTTTCTACTGCTGGGTCTCTTGTAGGGGACCTCAGTTTGGTTCAACATTGCCCTGTGTCAAGGCAGCCACCAACAGAGCAGGCTGTTTCATCTTTTGTGACTTCCTTTTTTCCTGAACCAAAAACTTGAAAGGCAGTTTCAACCAGTTGAGATGTTTTTCAGTTGCTAAGTCGTATCTGACTCTTTGCAACCCCATGGACTGCAGCACACCAGTCTTCCCTGTCCTTCACTATCTCCCCGAGTTTGTTCAAACGTATGTCCATTGAGTCAGTGATGCCATCCAACCATCTCATTCTCTGTCACCCATTCTCCTCTGGCCCTCAATCTTTCCCAGCATCAGGGTCTTTTCTAGTGAGTTGGCTCTTCGCATCAGGTGGCCAAAGTATTGGAGTTTCAGCACCAGCTTCCCCAAAGCCCTTTCTCCCTTTGGTAACTTCCTCTCTGTGTCAGGGGCACTTAGATCATTGAACATCATCTTGAAGTTCTGTCTCAGGATGTATATTTGTGTGTTGCCTACAGGCCTCAAAGAATCTTTCAAGAAACTCTGAAGACTCCTCCTTTGGTTTTTATTTTCCTTTTGTATTTTATAGGGTTTCTCTATTTGGGGTACCTGTTTCGTAGCCCTTCAAGAATGCAGTCTCATAAATGTTTTTGTCTACCTCCATCATTCACATCTCAGTCACAACCCATTGTTATAGCTGGGCCTGCCACAGTCTGAACCAGGTAGCCAGAGGTATTCGCATGAAGCCAATCCACCTCCCTCCTAGTTTTTTCCAGTACCATTCTACATTCTTCTAAAATAAGGAGAGAATTTAAAAAATTTCTAACATCTGCCCATGTTGAATTGTGGGTAGAAAAGATATTTGTTCTTTTTGGGTCATCTCAATAAGTTTGTGTATTTTTCCCATTCAATAAATCCAAATTTGAAAAAGAGGAATGGACCCAAAACAATCAGCTGTCCAGACTCAGAGTTCATACTTCCATTGGGACTGGCCTTAATGGATATCGCTGATGATTTTAGGTAACTCCTGAGCCAAACTGAGCACCTGGATGAGTGTGAGAGGGAGACTGTTCCTATTTCTTGACCCTTCAGGGACTGGGGATCCCAAGTCTGGGGCTGTGGCTCACATGCTGATGATGGAAAAGAGTGGGGCCACCATATGAAGGTAGAGGAGCAGCAGTTGGAGGGTTCAGCTGAATTAACAGCAAGTTATCCTGCTTTTCATTAGAATCAGGCAAAATGGGACTTTTTTTGCCTTTCTTTCTTGAACCATAACCTTACATGTTCTCTGGTCTATTTCAGTAGAAGAACAATAAAGTTGAACATAAGATGTTTCATCCCATTTTTTCCCATTTACAAAATCTAATTGTAAAGCTATAAGGATCCATTTTTAGGCCATGTTTTTCCCAGAGTTTAAAAAATATTCTGGCCAGAGGGGTGTTACCAAAACATCTTTTTTTCTTTTTATGGGTTCATAGCTAAATGTTACCCAATTTTGGAAAACGCAACCTAGAGGGCTACAAGAGGGAATGGAATTAACATTTCCCATTTTGCAGGGCTTTTTCCCACATGGTCTCAGCAAATAAAGTCTTTGTAAGGGTCTGTCTTGGTAGTATTTGCAGAAATTATCCAGCGCCAACAAAGTTCAGGAGAGTAAGCCCCAGAGGAGCTGTTGATGCCAACTGCTTCGCTTGAATAATGAAGGCCCAGAAGGATTGTTCTCTTAAAAGTGAGTCCCTATGAGTCCTATGAGGTTGTTTCACATCACAGGCAGGTGCCCCAACACTTCCATAAATTCCACAGTCACTTGGGAACATCCCAAGAGATTGGAGGGAATACTGCTTCTTTAGAGTCAAAAGACCCTCATAAGTTTAATTCTTAAGGGAGTTTTCCTACAGTCACCAAGAAACTGAGCCCTTAAGTAGGCTTATTTTTTTTAAGAATTGGATATCAGACATAGAAAAATATAGGCAAACAAGTCTAAAACTCCATTACTCTGACCCAGGTTGAAAGCCTCAGCAGCCCCCAGCTTTCATAGTGTCTCTCATAGGGGGTGGGCCTCTACCATCATCCCAACCTTGAGTCTCTACAAGGGTCTGGACTCTAACCTGACCAAAACCTCATGAAGGTGGGGCTCTATTGTACAATCTTACCCAGATTATTATGCAGTGTTGGCACAGGCACATTTTAATAAGGTTACTTACCCACAAAAAGTCTTCTAAACAGAGACAATTTCTCGGCTATAAAGCAAAGCTGTCCACCAAAGGTCAGTGGCTCTGCAGTGGGGAAATCTCAGGGATGGTCCCTGGGACAAGTGATGCCCACCTGTGGCTTCTGGGACTTGTCCCCAGGCTCTCAGTATCAGCAAGGGACCGATGAACCACAGACAAAAGTCCTGTCTAGATGTTTTCTGTTGACTAGCCTGCCAAACCTGTTATTGAACAAGGTTTATTTTCAGGACACATGACAAGCCAACCACAGAGAATATTGATGAGATAGAGGCATGGTGGTCTGAGGCATGGGAAAGGTGATTGCAGGAAGGAAAAGCCAGGCAATCAGTGGGCTCTGGAAGCATCGTAGAACTTTGTGGCTCTTCATAGAAATGCTAAGGCCACCACTTTCTGAACTGGAGTTATGAAAGTGGAGTTTTCAGCCTCTGACATCAAAAGGTCATTCATCAGACACATGGGTCCAGCTGAATGGTTGGTGTTCTCAGCAGGTCTGAAGTGAGCAAGATGTAGCTCCAAATTCCTGAAAAACAACTTTAGGTCAATAGAGTAACAGTGCCTATCTATAAGGAAGCTGCTGCTGCTGCTAAGTCACTTCAGTCGTGTCCGACTCTGTGCAACTCCATGGACTTCTCATCCCACCAGGCTTCTCCATCCATGGGATTTTCCAAGAAAGAGTACTGGAGTGGGGATAAGGAAGCTAGTAAGAGTTTAAAACCAACTTAAAACAAGTGACTAGACCTGCCAAACCTAACCTGCCTCCCTAGCTTTTAATCAGATTGTTGTTGCTGTTCAGTCACTAAATCAAGTCCAACTCTTTGTGACCCCATGGACTGCAGCATGCCAGGCTTCCCTGACATTCACCACCTATTGGAGTTTGCTCAAACTCTTGCCCATAGAGTCAGTAATGGCATCCAACCATCTCATTCTGTTGCCCCCTTCTCCTCTGCCTTCAGTCTTTCCCAGCATCAAGGTCTTTTCCAACAAGTCAACTCTTCATATCAGATTTAATCCTTAGTTTCAAATGATAAACTTTAATGGTAAGTCAGACATGGAACATGCAGGTGACCCTGATGCTAAGAACCAAGGCCTTCAAAGGTAGTTATTTTCAATAACTACTATCTCAGGGGAGCATTTTATTGCTTTTTACAGAGCAACAGATTAACATGGCCAGCCAGGAACCTATTTATTCCCCTATAGTACTTTTTACCATAATTTCAAACAGTGCTTCCTACCTGATTGCCTTGTGTGTCTGAGGGTTGATATCGCTTTATCCTCTACCTATTTGCCAGCAATCTGCACAAGCCCTGTAAGTGCCTCACTATATTCTGAGCAGAAATCATCTGAGTCTTTCTGATCTTTCTCATCAGTTCTGTTACAACAAAATTCTTTTGCCCATATTTCACATACTAAGATATCATAATGGAGACTTACAGTTCCATTAAACAAAAACACTTTACATGCCCCATCTGTACCACTGTGCCATATTTGTCCTATTAAAGAGAGTCAGACTTCTGAACAGTCAAGATGATATAGATTCCTGTACTCAGTCCTCGGAGATTCTTCGTCAGTGCATCTGGGATAAAGTCCATGATTCTGCAGTTTAAATTCCTCTTTTCTTTATCTTTTTTTATTTTACCATGCATGTTAAATGGAAAAACCATCACTTTACATGTGTGGCCACTGAACAATCCTCTTGGATAGGCTGAAGTGAAGTGAAGTGAAAGTCACTCAGTTGTGTCCGACTCTTTTGTGACCCCATGGACTATATATATAGCCTGCCAGGCTCCTCCATCCATGCAGTTTTCCAGGCAATAATACTGGCTTGGTAGCCATTTCCTTCTCCACGGGATCTTCCCGACCCAGGGATCGAACCTAGGTCTTCTGCCGTGCAGGCATACTCTTTACTGTCTGCACCACCAGGGAAGATCTGAATGAATAAATATCCCTTTTAAGTTTGTTGGTCAGCTTATCTGCACCCACTGTTTTCACCACCTCAGGCTATGTGATGTTAAATGATTGCTGCCAATTGCTCTTGACAAATGCCCTAGGGAAAAGGCAGCTTACTTGCAAAGAATAAACTCTGGGTCAGGTCAAAGTCCAGGTCTTGCCAAATAGACTATTCTCTAGAAACTGAGATTTTCAGGGAGCATTAAGCCCCTTTTGCCCCACCAATCCTAGGCTGCTATTTTTCATGGCTCCCATGATTGTGAAGCTGAGGACTCAAACACTAGCATGAAGTGAAGTCGCTCAGTCGTGTCAGACTCTTTGTGACCCCATGGACTGTCACCTGCCAGGCTCCTTCATCCATGAGATTTTCCAGGTAAGAATACTGGAGTGGGTTGCCATTTCCTTCTCCAGGGGATCTTCCTGACCCAGGAAATGAACCTGGGTCTTACGCACTACAGGCAGACTCTCTACCGTCCGTACCACTAGGATAGATTTTTGGGCTTCCCTGATAGTTCAGTTGATAAAGAATCCACCTGCAATGCAGGAGAGCCAGGCTCGATTCCTAGGTCTGGAAGATCTGCGTGGAGAAGGGATAGGCTACCCACTCCAGTAATCCTGGGCTTCCCTTGTAGTTTAGTTGGTAAAAAATCCACCCGCAATGTGGGGTGGGCTCGATCCCTGGGTTGGGAAGATCCCCTAGAGAAGGGAAACACTATCATAAGGATCAACAAAAATAGGTCAGTGAAACCAGAGGTCCTAGATTTAGGTCCACACTTAATTGCAATTAGAGTTTTGACAGAAGCACCACACAGTAATGAATAGTCTTTTCAACAAAACCAACTGTGGCCATATGAATAATCATACAAATAAGAAATCTACCCTCTATTGATTTTCTTTGCTTTCACATAATTTTACCTAATATTTTATTGTGAGATCCTACAGTCATAGAAAAGGTAAAAGAATGACTTGTACTCCTCACGTACAACTCCTCAACCAGATTCAGTGAATCCAGTATCTCTAGGGACCTGTCCTGTGATTTAAGCCACTTGCTGCAAAGTTTCCTTGAGAAGCCTTGGCCAGCTCAGTAATGCCCCACTTTTGATTGTTTTCCTTCCTCTCTCCACTGCTTCTTGCTCTCCATTCCTACTTCCTTGGGAATATATCTCCAATGATGTTAGTTTATGTTCTCTATATGACTGAGCGACTTCACTTTCACTTTTCACTTTCATGCATTGGAGAAGGAAATGGCAGCCCACTCCAGTGTTCTTGCCTGGAGAATCCCAGAGACGGCGGAGCCTGGTGGGCTACCATCTATGGGGTCGCACAGAGTCAGACACGACTGAAGTGACTTAGCAGCAGCGGCAGCATTACTTTGCCGACAAAGGTCCATCTAGTCAAAGCTATGGTTTTTCCAGTAGTCACGTATGGATGCAAGAGTTGGACCATAAAGAAAGTTGAGCACCAAAGAACTGATGCTGTTGAACTGTGGTGTTGCAGAAGACTCTTGAGAGTCCCTTGGACTGCAAGGAGATCCAACCAGTCAATCCAAGAGGAAATCAGTCCTGAATATTCATTAGAAGAACTGAAGCTGAAACTCCAAAACTTTGGCCACCTGATGCGAAGAACTGACCATTCAAAAAGACCCTCATGGTGGGAAAGATTGAAGGTGGGAGGAGAAGGCAACAACAGAGAATAAGATTGTTGGATGGCATCACTGACTTAATGGACGTGACTTTGAGCAAGCTCTGGGAGTTGGTGATGGACAGGGAAGCCTGGCGCGCTGCAGTCCACGGGGTCACAAAGAGTCGGACACAACTGAGCAACTAAACTGAACAGAGAAATGATCTTAAGGTGAATCTCAGATTGATTCTATTTTGCTTGTTCCACAGCTCCCTTTTCATTTTTCTATACTGTTCTTTAAACTCTGCAGAGTATTTCTCTAGAACTGTAATTGAGTACATAAATAACCAATAAAACAAACCATATTTTTACTAAAACTTAATTTCCAGCAGCCTGAAGGAATACTACCCATCCAACAAAAATATTTAACATTCAAAGGATGCAAAAGTTTGATATTATGATCACATTTTTATTTAAAGCATATACTCATGTATTTAAAAAGGAAGAACTTGCTTTAAAATCTTAAAAGACATATATAAGAATGCTCTTAGCAACATACATAGTTGCTAAAAGCTAAAACATTTCAAAAGTAGAGCATTAGAAAAAAAAATGTGTATTGTAAAATTAGGATTGCCAGATAAAATAAGGATGAACATTTACATTTTTTGTTGCTTGAAATTTAAAGTTAAACATATTTTAACATGCACAATAGTATATGTACATATTAAAACATTTGGACTTTTTTGAAATTCAAATTTAACTGGGTATCTTGAATTTTTCTCTGGAATGCTATACAATAGTGAAAATGAGTACACTGTAGCTACATGAAACATGAATCAATTAAGCAATGCTGAGCAAAAAATGCTGTCCACACAAAACTGAAACTTGGGCAGCACTCGATAGTCTGGAAATCAGGAGTGTTGTTATAAGGTGAAACAAATAGGTAGTGATCTAATAGGAGGCATGAAAGGATCTCCTGGCCTGCTAATATCTTCATCTATGTGAGGTAGACAGTTACACAAAGATTTTTATGTTGCTTTAATTCACTGACTTGTGACTTGCAACTCTTGTACATGTACAATTTTTGAACAGGTTATACATTACTAAAATGTTGCAGAATGCTCTTTGCTCATCCAAAGAAAGTTGCAGCCACGACACACACTATTGCTTCAGTATTATCTGTTTGTAAAAATACCCAATTCTAAGGTTTAAAGTAAAAAACAAAAAAAAGAAAGCTAAGAAAAGCACAAAGCGTAAATCCAATCCAAAGTAATCACTGTTGTGTTAAGACAAAGTTTGGCAGTGTACTCTTTCAGAATTGGAGAGAGACCGCTTTTAAGAAAATATTTCAAGATGACTTTATTTTTAACTAACATACGTTGTTTTTCTCCCAGACTGCACCTCTTCTCCATTCCTCTGTTCTGAGAATTCAGGGAAAAGAAAACGATTTCTTCCTAGTGGACTACGTAAGCTTTAGAAACATCAGTGATCTCTTTGAAGATTTGTCAAAAATAGTCTGGACAAAGTTTGAGCCACTGAACCTGTACTGAGACAGGTTGCTCACATTTCTAAACTTATATTTGATAAATTGCCCAGTCAGACCTGGATTCAAAGCCCTTCAGCTTTAATGCTCTCATTTTAAAATCATTTAAGCCTCAACCTAGGAATGACAAGTTTAGCCTAGTGCCTGGCAGAGAGGAAGCCTTCAATTATCAACATGATAAGCCCCCTGTTATGAAGTTTCAACTGGAGGACCTTCCGTGAGCCTTGAACTTTCCACAGGTCTGGGTTTGCCTGTCTTCTTCCTCCTGGCAGTGTGCCTGAGACTGATTTCCTTGCAATTTCTTCCCTTCTTGATTTTAGCAATAAAATACTCTATAAAAATGGGAGGCAGCTGAAATTATGTAAGTTAAGATGATTCTTTTCCCAAGCCCTCTGATTCGTTCCCAGAACAATCATCTGAGAAAAGTTCCTTGTAAGCTAGACTAGCATCTTTGTAAATTTCCTTGGGCAATGACTGTGGAACTGCCTAAACTACAGGATGCTTATCTTTTAATTAGGTGTGGGCAGAACAGATATTTTACCAAAAAGGCTGATTTCATTATACCACTGTGTCACTTGGCTGCTTTCCAGGGTCTCTGAATATGCAGGGAAGAAAGGGACAGGGGATGTGCTTTATTTCATTTCTTAAGCTCCCATGAAACAGTAAAATGGCAGAAACAGCAGTCTGAGACATTGGAGATAATTGCTGTTTAACTCTGGATTTGATGAGCTAATGAGCACTGTGCAGAAGGCATATGATGGGACCTCATTTACAGCATAAACTGTGTTGCTCTGTGCATTGGGGGAATATATGTCGTCTATGTGTATCATTGCAAATTACATTTTTCAGTGTAAGCAGTAATCCTGCCAAACAATTACCATGTTTACAGAATCTGATGCAATCCATCTGTTGAAAAGACTTTTGGGTGTTGAGGCTGATAAAATACAAAACAGTTGGTGACGACTTAACAAAATCCATGGATTTTTATTTTGGGAAGATTGTCATGTCCTTTCTAGGCTGTGCAATGGCAATTAATGGTGAAAAGCTTCCAAAGGCTTGCTGGACCCCAACAAATCCTGTGAGACGGGGAGGGGCCACACTGTCGAGATGCCACTGCCTTCCCCAATATATCACCTTCTTGCTAAGCACTGACATCAAGGCATGGTCAAGTGCACTTGAAATGCAAAGTGTTCAAAGTATATATTCTCTTCTTTCTGCTGCCACTCTTGCCTTACATCTAAATTTGTCAGAGTGTTAACAGTGACAAAGTATCTTAGTTGAGTACCCCTTCCCTCACGAGAGGTTGACTTGAATACTCAAGTGAGCTGAAAGACAACTCGATGCTTTACAAATGTTAACTTTTTGGGGACTAGTTTGGGTTATGGACTTTAGGCTCCTTAAATAGCCTTGCTAATAAGTAATAGGGCCAAGACCCATGACCTTAACCTTTAGAGAAGACTTTCTTGACCTCATACAATGGACACTTTACTCACCAAAGATTATCTGGGGTACAGGTAAACATCCTATAATGCACAGAACAGCCCCAACAAATGCCAGCAACATCCCTCCAAGATGTGATAACCAAAAATACCTCCAACCATTACCAAATGTTCCCTGGGGAGCATAGTTACCACCCCTACCATGGTTGAGAACCACGGCTCTAGGGTATAATATTTCATAAACAGTAATTGTGCTATGGGTTTTCATATCAGATGGATTTGTGTTTGCATCCTGACTTTACCACTTACAGGTATGATTGTGAGGAAGGAACTTCAAGAATCCTATCTATAGGCAGCAGGAATACAGCCATAGCCTCAAGGGTGGGGATAGGTTTTACCCCCTACCACCTTCTCAGATTCCTCCTGCCCTCAGGCCTTACTGAAGAAGCATACCACCTAAAACAAGACAGGTTGCTTGCTATGCCAAGACTGCTTCAAGACAAGTCCTCTTGATCTCATCCCCCTTTAAACTAGATTTTACTGCCCATATGATGTTCATAAGTATAAATAGACTCATTACAAGAAGCACTGACATTTTCTCTGGAATAAAATGGGAAGAAAGGGAGGCAGACATTGTTATCCCTCAGAATTTACTGAATTATTGTGCTCCAGTCAGCTTGCAGCTTCTAGTATCTGCATCTCAACTATTTTCAGACGAATGCTCTGCAGGCACATATATGGCAGGCTGGACATACTAGGGACTGATCAGTAAGACAGAAGCAGGCCTTACCCCACCTGAGAGGCAAGGGAGCTGGGGTATTTATATCCCCACTCTCTGCCATTCTTGATTAAGCCTGAGAGATGTGTGCTACCATTTCTGAGATTTCAGCCACCCACAGTGATAACTAGCTTAAAACATCCATTGTTGACTGTATCCCTGGATCACTTCTTCATCCCTCTGCCCCTCCCCATACCTTCCAAATAAATCACTTGCATTTGTTCTTTGTCATGTCACTACAAGTTAAATATAAATTACTTTCTAGTAAGTTACTCTAGTGTACAGAATTTCAGGGAGTGATTAAACATGCAGAGTTCTCAACCCTATATGCTGTGCTGTGCTTAGTCACTCAGTTGTTTCAGACTCTTTGCAGCCCATGGAGTGTAGCCCACCAGGCTCCTCTGTTCATGGGGATTCCCCAGACAAGAATACTGGAGTGGGTTGTCACGCCCTCCTTCAGGGGATATTACCAACACAGGGACTGAACCCAGTTCTCTCTCATTGCAGGTAGGTGTTTTACAGTCTGAGCCACCAGGGAAGCCCTCTCAACCCTATAGATTCTGATTAAGTAATACTGAAGCAAGGGCCTCAAAACCCTGCATCGTAAAAAGTACCCTCACATATTTGAAGTGGACAACTCTTTGAGAAGCTTTATTGTATGGTATTTTCTAGAACGGATGAAAACTGTTTTTCATTTTAAATATTATACTTAGCATGCTTAAAGTGCCCCCAAATGTAAGCTGCTCTCATGACTACTTGGGCTGATTTCATCAGCAGTGTCAGCCTCAGAAGAAAAGGCAGATCATCCAGAATGATCAGAATAGGAAGCTGCTAGAGACAGACATCATAGGCAGGGAGATGGAAACATTTGGTGGCTATAAGATTTAACACCCTGTTCCAATGAATGGTTTTGTGACTACGGAAGACTATGAGACTTGAGTTGCTGTGTAAAATCTTAGCTAATGCTGTCTATAAAATGCTGGGAATAGAGTCCTTATAAGAGCAAGATTATCTGACATTTCCATACATGCAAAGCATAGCATGATATCTGCCATAGTCAGGATCCAACAAATACATTGACTCTGGACAGAAGTTGCAGTGAAAGAGTAGAGATACTAGAATCTGACAGTTGGCTAGATTTTCCAGATTTGGATGTTTGGATGGGGTAACATCTAGCTTAGTGACAGTGACAATTTTCAAGTTAATCCAAGCCTTTCATAAAGAGTTACAGGATATAGTAGAGTCAACTGTTGGGGCCCCACCCACCTCATGTGAGTGTGGGATGCTAAGAGCTCATAGACGGACATTTCTCTAGGAACTTGTTCTCAGCTAGGGGGAACACCTCCTCCGGAAATGCTGTCCACAGGGGTGGCTCCAGACCAATGGCTGACCTAGACTGGGATTCAAAAACACAGACCCCTCACCTCAGGGTAGGAAATTTTATGGAGCCATTCGGTTCCAGAGCTTCCCTAGAGATGGTGCTGAAATAGGCTTCAACTGAAGCCATCCATCTGCTTACCTCCTTCGCCTGCCCTAGTCTTCTCCCTTCAGTTCAGTTCAGTTCAGTCGCTCAGTCGTGTCCAACTCTTTGCGACCCCATGAATCACAGCACGCCAGGCCTCCCTGTCCATCACCAACCCCTGGAGGTCACTCAAACTCATGTCCATCAAGTCGGTGATGCCATCCAGCCATCTCATTCTCTGTCGTCCCCTTCTCCTCCTGCCCCCAATCCCTCCCAGCATCAGAGTCTTTTCCAATGAGTCAACTCTTCACATGAGGTGGCCAAAGTATTGGAGCTTCAGCTTTAGCATCAGTCCTCCCAATGAACACGCAGGACTGATCTCCTTTAGAATGGACTGGTTGGATCTTCTTGCAGTCCAAGGGACTCTCAAGAGTCTTCTCCAACACCACAGTTCAAAAGCATCGATTCTTCTCCCTTACCTCCTTACAAATCTCTCTGGAAATTCTTTCCTCAACAACCATCTACACAAGAATCCCTGCACTTAGAAAACCTGATCTAAGGCATTTGGCACCAGGAGTGAGGCTCAGATATACATGTGTACATGTCCATGCATGTTGACTCAATGATCACACCACATAATATACCACTGAGAAGTTGCTGGCCTGGTAGAGTAAGGAAAAAAAACACTTGAAGGTGTAGATGAAGTGCCAGCTTGAGATACCAGCAAGTGAGTCCACTATCCTTCTGGACATGCTACCAATCAATATCTACTACACACAGCTGGGTTCCCACTAGTAGAATGCATGGATCTGGGAACCAAGAGGTGGAACTAGGAACACCCCTCAATGTGGGACAATTCTATGATCCACTCATGCTCCAGTACTCTTCACAGAACAAAGGCTGAGATGTGACTTCAGTTGAAATCACATCGGTGAACTTTTCCTGCTCTATCCTGCTTCCCTTGCCTCCCATACAGGTTCCTCTTCTGGACATTCTTTCACTGTCACTTTCATGAGAGTCCTCTCTAGCTCTGCTTCTAGGGAACCCAGGCTAGGGTAAGGACAAGGCATCTTGGTCCAAATAATACAAAAATCATCTTGTCCTTTGTTCTCCCTTTGACAGATGTTGGAGGGAGAATCTGATGCTTTGTTTGCTGGGTAATAAAACTGAGATCCTGACAGGGTAAATAAATTATCGAAGATCACTTAAGAAGCAAAGCTGATACTGATCCTGGATCAGACTCTAGGGGCCTCTTTCCACTGCAGTATCCCTGCTGGTTGCTCAGGCTAGCTAATGCCCAGGAATCACAGTGCTTTTATGCAGGATCTCACCATCCTCTTATTCTCCCAGACCAGACAGTGTAGGAGGTGGAGGACAACAAAAGACAATCATGAGTGGTATCTTGGATGGGTCACAGTAAGTTAGAAACCCTACTTTGGGAGTCTCCTTTCAGCCCTGGGAGGGGATCAGTCTGCTAAAGCAAAGGAAATAAAAGCAAAAATAAACAAGTGGGACCTAATTAAACTTAAAAGCTTTTCCACAGCAAAGGAAAATCATCAACAAAATGACAACCTACTGAATGGAAGAAAATATTTGCATATGATATGACCCTTAAGAGGTTAATATCTAAATTATAAAAACAGCTCATACAACTCAACATCAAAATAAAAAAGACCTGATTAAAAAAATGGGCAGAAGAACTGAACAGACATTTTACCAGAGTAAATGCAGATGGCCAAGAGGCACATGAAAAGATGCTAATCATTGGGAAATTTAAATCAAAACCATGAGATATTACCACACACCTGGAAAATGGCTATCATCAAAATGAATACAAATAACAAATGCTGGCGAGAATGTGGAGAAAAGGAAACCTTCCTATACTGTTGGTGGGAATGTATCACCAAATTGATGCAATCACTGTAAAAAATCTGCCTGCAAGGCAGGAGACCTGGGTTCAATCCCTGGGTGGGGAAGATCCCTGGAGAAGGGAATGGCTACCCACTCCAGTATTCTTGCCTGGAGAATTCCATGGACAGAGGCACTTGGTACACTGCAGTCAATGGGGTAGGCAAAGGGTCGGACATGACTGAGCGACTCTCACTCACTTTTTCACTGTGAAACAGTATGGAAGTTTCTCAAAACACTAAAAGTAGAATTATATGACCATCCTGGTGTCATATACCCTCCTGGAGTAATATATTATAATTCTACTCCTGGGTATATATCTGAAAAAAAATATGAATCTGAAAAGACTTATGCACCAAAATGCTCAAGCAGCTCTATTTAAAATTTCCAAGATATGGGAGCAACCTAAGTGTTCACCAACAGATGAGTGGATAAAGATGCATTGTGTATGTCTATGTGTGTGTGTGTATATATATATATAAAATGAGATACTATTAAGCCATAAAAAAGAATGAACTTTCACCATTTGCAACAATGTGGATGGACTTAGAGGGCATTATGCTAAGTAATATAATTCAGACACGTGAAAGACAAATACTCCAATAGCACTTCTACATGGAATCTAAATGATACAACAAATCAGTGACTATAACAGAAAAGTAGACTGACAGATACAGAGAACAAACTAATGGTCACAAGTGGGGAAAAAGAAAAGGAGAGGGGCAGGAAAGGGCTAGGGGACCAAGAGGTACAAACTACTATCTCTAAAATAAGCTACAAGAATGTATCATATAGCACAGGAAATATAGCCAATGTTTCATAATAACTATAAATGAAATATAATCTTTAAAAATTGTGAATCACTATCTCATACACTTATAATTTACACAATATTTTATATCTATTATACCCATAAAAGTAAAAAGTTTGAGGCAGAAGAAGTTATCTAAAAGATCAGTTTGGCAGTGAACATGAAGGAATAATTGGAAGGACTTAGGAACATCCTCTGAATCTGCAGTTATGGCAGATCTGTTGTATTGCAAACTGTATGATTCTTCTCAAAGTCCCTTGACACTACCCACTTTCTGGATGCATTGCAGCTTGCTCTCCTATGGTTGACCAACCACCTCAGCATCCACCTGAGGTCAACCAGTCACTTGCCTTAGGAATGTCAAGGATGCCACCCCATTACCAGGCCAACTAGCTGCATACCTGGAATTTTTGTCTCTTTCGGCTACATGTACTCTGCTGCTGCTGTTAAATCTCTTTAGTTGTGTCTAGCTTTTTGCGACCCCTTGGACTGTAGCCCACCAGGCTCCTCTGTCCATGGCATTCTCCAGGAAAGAATGCTGGAGTGGGTAGCCATTCCCTTCTCCAGGGAATCTTCCCAACTTACAGTCTAAGATAAAACATTATGCCTCAGGGCATGGGATCTGGCTGCCTAAGTAGCTGAAAAAGAAACCAAGTGATGAAACTCCTGCTAGAAAACAATGTGGGAGGCAGCTGGGAAGATAAAAATCTTCTCTGCACGAACTATTTATCCTCTGTGTGTGTGTTCACTTGGGACCAACTCTTTGTAACCTCGTGGACTATAGCCTGCCAGGCTCCTGTCCATGGCATTTTCCAGGTGGGAATACTGGATTGAACTGCCATTTCCTTCTCCAGGGAATCTTCCTGACCCAGAGGTCAAACTCACATCTTCTGCATGGGCAGGCGAATTCTTTACCACTGTGCCACCTGGGATGCAGCTTTTTCCTGAGTCAATGAAGTCAAAGTTTAGAGAGACTATGACAGTCTCCTTTTCCTTTCCAAACAACTGATTTGCATGTGAGAGAGAAGAGGAAAGAAAAACTTAAGAAATGTGCCTGCATGCTAAGTTGCTTCTATCATGTCTTTCTTTTTCTGACCCCCATGGACTGTAGTCCACCAGGCTCCTCTGTCCATGGGATTCTCCAGGCAAGAGTACTGGAGTGGGTTGCCATAGCCTCCTCCAGGGGATCTTCCCAACCCAGGGATCAAACCTATGTCTCAAGTATCTCTTGTATTGGCAGGTGGGTTCTTTACCACTGGTGCCACTGAGGAAATATGATGATATGCCATATATGGAATTTCTCCCTTTTGTACTTTTGAAACACATCTTAAAATAATGTGAAAAAATCAAGTGATTTGTTTTTTTAATGTGATATCATTCTAAGGCTGCACTACTAGGCACTTCAATTTTTTAAATTTATTTATTTTTTTAATTGAAGGATAATTGCTTTACAGAATTCTGTTGTTTTCTGTCAAAACTCAACATGAATCAGTCATAGGTATATATATGTCCCCTCCCTCTTGAACCTCCCTCCTGTGTCCATCCCCATCCTACCCCACTAGGTTGATACAGAGCCCCTATTTCAATTCCCCAAGACATACAGAAAATCCCATTGGCTATCTATTTTACATATGGTAATATAAGTTTCCATGTTACTCTCTGTACATCTCACCCTCTCCTTCCCTCTCTCTGTGTCCATAAGTCTTGTCTCTTTGTCTGTTTCTCCATTACTCCATGCAAATAAATTCTTCGGTACCATCTTCCTAGATTCCATGTACATACATTAGTATATGATATTTGTCTTTCTCTTTCTGTCTTTCTCTGTATAATAGGCTCTAGGTTCATCCACCTCATTAGAACTGACTCAAATTTGTTCCTTTTTACAGCTGAGTAATATTCCATTGTGTATATGTGGAACATATATACAACTTGTATTATCCACAACTTCTTTATCCATTCATCTGTCAATGGACATCGAGGTTGCTTCCATGTTCTAGCTATTGTAAATAGTGCTGCAATGAACACTGGGGTACACGTCTTTTTCAATTTTGGCTTCCTCAAGGTATGTGCCTAGGAGTGGAACTGATGGGTCATATGAATCAAGGCAAATTGGAAGTGGTCAAACAGGAGATGGCAAGAGTGAACGTAGACATTCTAGGGATCAGTGAACTAAAATGGACTGGAATGGGTGAATTTAACTCAGATGACCATTATATCTACTACTGTGGGCAGGAATCCCTTAGAAGAAATGGAGTAGCCATCATGGTCAACAAAAGAATCCGAAATGCAGTACTTGGATGCAATCTTAAAAACGACAGAATGGTCTCTATTCATTTTCAAGGCAACCATTCAGTATTACAGTAATCCAAGCCTATGCCCCAACCAGTAATGCTGAAGAAGCTGAAGTTGAACGGTTCTATGAAGACCTATGAGACCTTTTAGAACTAACACCCAAAAAAGATGTCCTTTTCATTATAGCGGACTGGAATGTAAAAGTAGGAAGTCAAGAAACACCTGGAGTAACAGGCAAATTTGGCCTTGGAACACGAAATGAAGCAGGGCAAAGGCTAATAGAGTTTTGCCAAGAGAACGCACTGGTCATAGCAAACACCCTCTTCCAACAACACAAGAGAAGATTCTACACATGGACATCACCAGATGGTCAACACTGAAATCAGACTGATTATATTCTTTGCAGCCAAAGATGGAGAAGCTCTAAACAGTTAGCAAAAACAAGACCAGGAGCTGACTGTGGCTCAAATCATGAGCCAAATTCAGACTTAAATTGAAGAAAGTAGGGAAAACCGCTAGACCATTCAGATATGCCCTAAATCAAATCCCTTATGATTATACAGTGGAAGTGAGAAATAGATTTAAGGGACTAGATCTGATAGAGTGCCTGATGAACTCTGGACGGAGGTTCGTGACATTGTACAGGAGACAGGGACCAAGACCATCCCCATGGAAAAGAAATGCAGAAAAGCAAAATGGCTGTCTGAGGAGGCCTTACAAATAGCTGTGAAAAGAAGAGACGCGAAAAGCAAAGGAGAAAAGGAAAGATATAAGCATCTGAATGCAGAGTTCCGAAGAATAGCAAGGAGAAATAAGAAAGCCTTCCTCAGCAATCAACACAAAGAAATAGAGGAAAACAACAGAATAGGAAAAACAAGAGATCTCTTCAAGAAAATTAGAGATACCAAGGGAATATTTCATGCAAAGATGGGCTCGATAAAGGACAGAAATGGTATGGACCAAACAGAAGCAGAAGATATTAAGAAGAGGTGGCAAGAATACACAGAAGACCTGTACAAAAAAGATCTTCATGACCAAGATAATCATGATGGGGTGATCACTCACCTAGAGCCAGACATCTTGGAATGTGAAGTCAAGTGGGCCTTAGAAAGCATCACTACGAACAAAGCTAGTGGAGGTGATGGAATTCCAGTTGAGCTATTTCAAATCCTGAAAGATGATGCTCTGAAAATGCTGCACTCAATATGCCAGCATATTTGGAAAACTCAGCAGTGGCCACAGGACTGGAAAAGGTCAGCTTTCATTCCAATCCCAAAGGAAGGCAATGCCAAAGAATGCTCAAACTACCACATAATTGCACTCATCTCACACGCTAGTAAAGTCATGCTCAAAATTCTCCAAGCCAGGCTTCAGCAATACGTGAACCGTGAACTTCCAGATGTTCAAACTGGTTTTAGAAAAGGCAGAGGCACCAGAGATCAAATTGCCAACATCTGTTGGATCATCGAAAAAGCAAGAGAGTTCCAGAAAAACATCTATTTCCACTTTATGGACTATGCCAAAGCCTTTGACTGTGTGGATCACAATAAACTGTAGAAAATTCTGAAAGAGATGGGAATACCAGACCACCTGACCTGCCTCTTGAGAAACCTGTATGCAGGTCAGGAAGCAACAGTTAGAACTGGACATGGAACAACAGACTGGTTACAAATAGGAAAAGGAGTACATCAAGGCTGTATATTGTCAACCTGCTTATTTAACTTCTAGGCAGAGTACATCATGAGGAACGCTGGGCTGGAAGAAGCAGAAGCTGGAATCAAGATTGCCGGGAGAAGTATCAATAACCTCAGATATGCAGATGACACCACCCTTATGGCAGAAAGTGAAGAGGAACTCAAAGGCCTTTTGATGAAAGTAAAAGAGGAGAGTGAAAAGGTTGGCTTGAAGCTCAACATTCAGAAAACGAAGATCATGGCATCTGGTCCCATCACTTCATGGGAAATAGATGGAAAAACAGTGGAAACAATGTCAGACTTTATTTTTTTGGGCTCCAAAATCACTGTGGTTGCTTATTGCAGCTATGAAATTAAAAGACACTTACTCCTTGGAGGGAAAGTTATGACCAACCTAGATAGCATATTAAAAAGCAGAGATTATTTTACCAACCAAGGGCCATCTAGTCAAAGCTATGGTTTTTCCCGTGGTCACGTATGGATGTGAGAGTTGGACTGTGAAGAAAGCTGATCGCCAAAGAATTGATGCTTTTGAACTGTGGTGCTGGAGAAGACTCTTGAGAGTCCCTCGGACTGCAAGGAGATCCAACCAGTCCATTCTAAAGGAGATCAGTCCTGGGTGTTCATTGGAAGGACTGATGCTAAAGCTGAAACTGCAATACTTTGGCCACCTCATGCGACAAGTTGACTCACTGGAAAAGACTGATTCTGGGAGGGATTGGGGGCAGGAGGAGACGGGGACGACAGACAATGAGATGGGTGTATGGTATCACCGACTCGATGGACGTGAGTTTGAGTGAACTCCGGGAGTTGGTGATGGACAGGGAGGCCTGGCGTGCTGTGATTCATGGGGTCGCAAAGTCGGACACGACTGAGCGAATGAACTGAACTGATGGTGGTTTTATTCCTAGCATTTTACGGAATCTCCATACCATCTTCTATATTGGCTGTTTCAATTTACATTCTCACCAACAGTGTACGAGGCTTCCCTTTTCTCCACACCCTCTCCAGCGTTTATTGTTTGTAGACTTTTTGATGATGGTCATTGTAACTGATGTGAGGTGATATCTCATTGTTGTTTTGATTTTCATTTCTCTAATAATGAGCAATATTGAGCATCTTAGGCACCTCAATTTTATGTGGGTTATACTACATTCACTTTAATCTCTTTAATCCTATCCAAATAATTTGGAAGTGTGACTATGGTGTTCTTGGTGATTTTGATTTTAACTAGTATCTACTATCTCAGGAAAAGTAATCTATTACCAGATATTGCTATGTATTTGTTTATCTATATACTTTATATCAATTTCTTCTAAAATAAGAGTGAAGACCATTTTTAGCATCACATTTTAAGTGACAATACAACATACGGTTCTGATTCTTTTTGTGGACCTAATTCTTTAAACAAAGTTGGTAAGACTTTTTGAATGTGACTGCTTCAATACAATTATTAAAATACATAATAACTACCCTTTGCTCTATGTGTCTTGTGATGTCTTTGGCCAAAAGTAATATAATTTTGACTGGAGCTCATTCAGCAGAAACATTTGCTTAATCTTGTTAACATTCTCACTAATGAACCATCCAATGATCATTACTACAATTTGCAGCCAAGATGTCCAGGTGCCTCTCATCACAGCTCTGGTCGTTGCTCTCTTCCAGTTCCTCTAATCCCACATTGCAACATGAGCAGGATAAGCTTAAAAATGGGAGCAATCTGCACATCATTTCATTGGTCACTGACTTCCTCTGACAACCAATTTAGAGGGAAAAGTTTTTGACTTAAAGTCCAATTACGGAGTGCCTCTTTTTTTTTTTTCCTCTTTGCAGATTTAGGAGATTTGGAAAATCTTTGGAATGATTCTCTATCAATTAGCACTTCCACCCAAAAGTAAGCAAATAAGAGAGACAAGGCAGAATTCTCAACAATCATAGAATCTGTAACAGGCCCTGGACTTTAACTAAAAGTAATCGAACATTTGTAATGACTAGGATAGTGTGCTGCACAGAAATGTCTAAAGATAATTAGAAGCAGGAGTAGTAACATTCTGAAACTTGTTTGGAGGGATATGTTGGGGGGATGGTGAGTATCGAACACTGCACTGAGTATTCCCTCTGCCACAGCCCATGATCTGACTTTAACTCATGCTCTGGCAACTATTTCCCACCCTTTGAGTTGACTTGGTCTGCCTAGTAAATGCCTATTCATCTTTTTTAAAATTTATTTTTAATTGGAGGATAATCACTTTACAATGTTATGCTGGTCTCTGCTGTAAAACAATGTGAATCAGCTCTAATTACACATATATCCCCTCCCTCATGAGCCTCCTTTCCCCAGCCCCTGCCATCCCACCCCTATAGGTCATCACAGAGCACTGAGCTGAGCTCCCTGTGCTATGCACCTGCTTCCCAGTAGCTATTTTATTATACGTGGTAGTGTGTACATGTCAATGCTACTCTCTCAATCCGTCCTCCTCTCTCCTTCCCGCACTGTGTCCACAAGTCCATTCTCTACATCTGTGTCTCTATTCTTGCCCTGCAAATTGGTTCAGCAGTACCATTTTTCCTATAAAAACAAACTCAAAATGATTAAGAAAATGCCTATTTATTCTTAAGATCTGTACCTAGTCATCACTTCGTCAAAGACCTTCCACCAGCTCTGATTAAACATGCCTGTGGATTCACTTCATTGTAATACTTTACAGAGTTTTACATTTATTTATTTATCTGTTCCATCCACTCACCTTTAAGCTCCATGAGGACGAGGGTTCTCTTTCCCATTGTATCACAGTGCCACAAGTAAGGGTTCGATGGCTTGCTGAATGAATTTCTTCTTCGGGCCTAAATACCCCTACCCTTTAACAGAAGGAAGTTGAAGATCTTTAAGAAACTACTAAACACTAATGTAACAGCTCTTCAGAGTATAGAAAAGATATTTATCTGTCCTAAGGCATACCAACTTCTCCCCTAAAAGATGTTTTGGGCAATCTGGAGTTTACAGAGCAAGAATAATACAGACCCAAAGCTTTAATTTCTCATGAGAAGGTTTCAAACACCAGATTTTTGGGGATCAGTGGAGAGCTTCTAAAACCCGCTCTTGGGTTGTTTTGGTAATGTAGGATCACACACATCGTATCAGCTTTAAAATATCTGTACAGGATACTGCATGGACATTGATAGAAATGGAGCTTCTATTTTATTTTTTAAACCTCAAACACTCAAATGCACCTCAGATTAAAATCTCAAATGGTTGTCTTCAGAGTTTCTTTAAATCTATTTTTTTTCCTTTTGTCATGTCAATGACTAATAAATGGCAGTAAAGCTTGAGTTTATACTAGCTTATAGGTGATTACACTGGACAAGTAGTTTTCCCAAACCCTAGGGCCCCTTGGAAAATTAAATAACCCACATATGGAAGAAATAAGCAGACAGAAGGGTCCCTACCTACCTGCATTCTCTAGCTGCTGAAACTGTGTTTTGATAAGATAAGAGGAAACAGGGCAAGAAGAAACTGATAGGCTTCTGGACCCTGAAAGCTAAAATTCTTGTAGCTGTAAAAAACTGCTCTGAATAGGTCAGCCCAGCCTGAGTGACTGTTGTAGGATTTCTGATCTGGGCCCTAATCTAAATTTTTAATCTCCATCCCATCCCTACCTCTGCCTATCCTTTATCCTCCATTATTATATTATACTAGAAACCATGCATCTTAGACACTTCAGGAGAATCCCAGATTCCATTGTTTTGCCCTGATATCATCATGATTGCCTACATTCTCATCACACCAGGTGCTTTATTTTTGCTTTCAGCAGCATGGCCCCTAGAATCACACATCATATGGGAGTTGCAGACCCACAGGTTGATGGAAGCCAGCAACTAGCAGAAAGAATTAAAGCCAACCCAATACACTGGGGCAGTTGTTACTAAAGCCCCGGTTAATTGTTACCAGAAGAAGGCAACAGAAGGCAAGCCTGATTTTTTTAAAGCTCTTCTGACCTTTTAAAATTCTGAACACCAGATTTTCATTGATATATGCTATTAAAAACAGTTTACAACTAACTTGACTTGAAAAACTGTGACTCAGCCAAAAAACAAAGACAAAATATACAAAAGTCAATTTGTCTATAGGCTCATCAGGCTACACTTGTCAGATTACTTCAGTCTTTCCCTAAACTCTATTTTATCCCTGTCTGTCCATGGATGCCCCCACATAGCTGGTAATGTTCCTATTTTTATTTGAGGGCATAGAGGCTCAGATATTGCTAATTGGATGATGGTTATACAACTCATAAAAGATTTAGTGTTTGAAAAGGGTTCTCTCTGATCCCAATATCCCTGTTAATTTTCCTTATGATACCATTATCCCCTGAAATACCTAATCATACACCCCATTAAAAAAAAATCTATCATAATAGGACCTAAAAAGAAATCCATAAAAATAAAAGTGAAATACCTGGATGTCCACCCCCAAGTGCCAGCACAGCTTGATGACTGTCACCCCAAGACTGCCCAAAGCCAAACAAGCACAAAGGTATTCTGTACTTGGTGGACAGTAAGTTGGAATCAGCAAAGACAGTGGAGTAGAAGGACTCTGAGCTCACCTCCTCTCACAGGAATACCAATATCACAATTATTTACAGAGCAACCATTTTTAAGAACTGGAACCTACCAGAAAAAGATCTGCAATCAAATAAAGAAGGAACCACAGCAAGATGGGTAGGGGAGGCAGAGTTACAGTACAGGCAAACCCCATGCCCACAGGCAACCTGCAGACTGGAGAATTACGTTGTAGAGGTTCTTTCCAAGGAGTGAGAGGTCTGAGCCCCACTTCAGGCTCCCCAGTGGGGGTCTCAGAAAGCTGAGGGAAATAGAGACTCCACTCTTAAAAGGATCACACAAAACCTCACATGTTACAGGACCCAGAGAAGAACCAGTCATCTGAAAGAAGCCTGGGTCAGGCCTACCTGCATATCTTAGAAAATCACCTGAACAGAGATGAGAGGCAACTGAACCTCACGTTGGGACACAGACACTACACTGGTGGAAGTCATTTTGGGGCGTTCATGCTACCACATTAATACTGATACAGGAACATTTTTGGAGTCTTCCCTCTAGCTTATTAAACCTCAGGACCCAGCCCTGGCCCTACCCAACAGCCTGTTAGGCACCAGTTCTGGGACACCGCAGATCAAGGAACTAACTGGACGTGGCAAAGCCCCACCTACCAGCAGAGAGGTTGCCTTAGGAACCCCTTAGCTCACAACCAACACTAGATATAGCTCTGCCCACCACAGGGTCCAGGACTCAGCCGCACACACCACTACACAGGCACTAGAACCAGGCCTCCGAGGGTTCTACAGCCAGGAACTTGGTTCCACCCCTTAGTAGACAGGCGCCAGGCCCAGAATCCAAAGCCCAACCCACAAGGCAGCCTGTCTTAGCCTTAGCATCAACTTCAGCCACCAGCAGGTGGACATCAGGCTCAGAAAAACTGTAGCTCCTCAGCCTGTGGACACAGTTCATCAGCCTTGGGATTGGCTTGGCCATGGCCTCTCCCATCAGCAAGTTAACACGAGCTTTGGGACATCCCAGGTGCCACAGCTAGCGGTATAAGGAATTAACCCCACTAACTAGTGGTCTGACACCAGTTCTGAAAAGCCTGAACCCTGCAACTAGACCTCAGGAGCTGGCTCTGCCTGTCAGTGGAACAGCACTAGTCCCTCCCCTCCCCCCTCACCCTACGCCATTTCCACAACCAGCCATCTCATGACCCAGCCCCACTAGCCAAAAGCCTCTGCACAAGACAGGACCTGGTAACCAATAACTTGGAGCCTATCAGACCACCCATAGAAGTTAGCTCTCCACAACAAAAGGACTCATGCAGCCCACATAGGGGATACCTCTAGAGCATATAGCTCTGATGATTAGAGGGGAGTGCATGGCTAGGTCACGAAGAATGTCTCCTACTAAAAGGTCACTTTTTCAGTATCAGGAAATATAACCAACCTACCAGATATTTATAAATAAAAAAAAAAGTTAGGCAAAATGAGGTGACAGAGCAACATGTTCCAAATGAAGGAATAATATAAAACTCTAGAAGAACTAAGTCAAGGGTAGATAGACAATCTACCTGAGAAAGAGTTCAGGGTAATGATAGTAAGATGATCAAAGAAGTCAGAATAGGTGCATGGAGTGAAAAGATAGATTTTAGTAAAGAGTTAGAAAACACAAAGAACAATTAAAGAGATGAATACAATGTTGTTGCTCAATCGCTAAGTTCTGTCTGCTTTATTGTGACCTCATGGCCTGCAGCACTCCAGGCTTCTCTGTCCTTCACTATCTCCCGGAGTTACTCAAACTCATGTCCATTGAGTCAGTGATGCCATCAAACCATCTCATCCTCTGTCACCCGCTTCTCCTCCTGCCTTCAATCCTTCCCAGCATCAGGGTCTTTTTCAATGAGTCAGCTCTTTGAAGGATACAATAACTCTAATGAAAAATATGCTAGAAGGAATCAGCAGTAGACGAAATGATACAGAGGAATAAATCAGCAAGCTGGAAAACAGATTAATAGAAATTACTGGTGAAGAGAAAGAATGAAAATAAATGAGGACAGTTTAAGAGATCTCTGGGACAACATCAAGTATACTAATGCTCACATTACAAGGATTTCAGAAGGAGAAGAGAGATAAGGGGGAAAAGAACATATTTAAAGACATAATGGCTAAAACCTTCCCTAACCTGGGAAGTGAAACTGCTCCCTGGATTTAGATGTCTGAAAGTTTCAAACAGGATCAACCCAAAGAAGAACACACCAAAACACATTGTAATTTGAATGTAAAAATTAAAGGGAGAATATTAGCAACAAGTTATTTATAAGGGAATTCAGGCTATCAACTAGGCTATCAGCTGACTTTTCCACAGAAACTCTGCAGGCTAAAAGGAACTTGGGTGATATATTTAAGGTGATAACAAAGAAAAACCTAAAACCAAGAATATTCTACCCAGTAGGGTAAATTTGACAGACATCATAAGCTTTACAGACAAGCAAAAGCTAAAAGAGTTCAGCACTACTAAATCAACTTTACAAGAAATGTTTAAAGGGACTTCTAAGTGAAAAAAAGAAAAGTCCACAACTAAAATGTGAAACTTACTAAAGGTAAACGCTCATCAGCAAAGGTAAATAAACAATAAAGGTAGAAAATCAAAACACATGCAGTTAGTAGGAAGGTTAAAAGAATAAATAGTAAAATCGTCCTTATACAATAAGTATTTAAGGGAGACACAAAACAATTATATGTAAAATATGTCAAATAGTAATCATGGGGGAGGAGAATACAAATACATGGTTGTTACAATGCACCTGAACTTAAGAAATCAGCAACTGCTATATAAGAACCTTATGGTAACAACAAACCAAAAATCTATAATAGATATACACACAAGCTCTGGGAGTGGGCATAGCTGTCACAGCCATCACAAGCTCCAAAAGCAGGCATAGGCCAGTGATGCTGCTGGAAGACCTGTGAGCATGCATCAATTGCTACCCCTACCATCCTGAGAAAATGCATGGGCTGCTGCAGCCACTAAGACAATTACATGTAGACTAAACAACATGCTACTGAAAAATCAATAGGTCATTGAGGAAATTAGAAAGGAAATTAAAAAATACCTTGAGACAAAGTATGATAAAAAAAAAAACCATACAAAATCTACAGGATGCAGCAAAAGCAGTTATTGGAGGGAAATTCATAGCAATAGAGGTCTTCCTCAAAAAAGCAAAAATCTCAAACAACCTAACATACCACCTAAAAGAATTAGAAAAGGAAGAACAAACAAAACCTAAAGTTAGCAGAAGGAAGGAAATAACAAAGTTTAAAGAATAAACAAAAGAGAGATCAAAAAATAAAGAGATGGTTATGTGGGAGGGGGGTTCAAGAGGGGAAACACATGTACACCCGGAGCAGATTCATGTCAATGTATGGCAAAACCAACTAATATATTAATGTAAAGTAATTTGCCTCCAATAAAAAAAATTTTAAAAAGAATTAAAGTGATACCATAAAGAACAACAACAAAAAAAAGAACTGACAAACCTCCTGCCAGGTTCACCAAGAAGAAAAGAGAACCAAAATAAAACAAGATATGAAAAAGGAGAAATATCAACCAATAATGCAGAAATACAAAAGAGAGAGAGAAAGAACACTATGAACAATTGTATGTCAATGAATTTGTCAACTTAGAAATGGACAACTTTCTAGAAATAGTCCACCAAAACTGAAACAAGAAGAAATAATTTGAACAAATTGATCACTAGAAGTAAAATAGAATCTGTAATAAGAAACTCCCTACAAACAAAACTTCAAGACCAGATGGCATCACAGGTGAATTGTAATATACTTATTAAAAATAAATAATCCAATTTAAAAATGGACAGAATAACTGAATAGACATTTTTCCAGAGAAGACATGCATGTGGCCAACAGACACATGAAAAGATGCTCGATACTGCTAATCATGAGAGAAATGCAAATTAGTGAGATATCATCTCCTACTTGTCAGAATGGTTATCATCCAAAAGACGTCAAATAATTAATGTTGGCAAAGACATGGAGAAAAAGGAACCCTCCTACATTGTTAGTGGGGGATGTAAACTGGTGCAGCTACTATGGAGAATAATATGGAGAGTTCTCAAAAGACTAAAAATAGAACTACCATATGATCCAGTAATTCCACTCCTGGATATATAGCTGAAGGAAACAAAAGTACCCATTTGAAAAGTTACATGCACCCCAATTTTCATAGCAGCACTATTTACAATAGCCAAGATGTGGAAGCAACCTAAGTGTCCATCACCAGTTCAAAGAATAAAGAAGATGTGGTGTATATTCACATTCAGCCATAAAAAGGAAAGAAAATTTGCCATTTGTAGCAATATGGATGGACTTGGAGGGTTTTATGCTTGGCAAAATAAGTCAGGGAAAGATAAATGCACATAAGTTATCACTTATATGTGGAATATAAAAAATAAACTAGAGAATACAACAGAACAGACTTCACAGATATGTAAAACAAATTAGTGGTTAACAGTGAGAAGAAGAAAAGGGGGACAAATACTAGACAGAGGTAGGGCATTAAGAGATATAAAGTACAAGGTACAAAATTAACTACAAAGATATATTGTACAGCTCAGGGAGTATAGCCAATGTTTTATAGTAACTATACAATCTTTAAAAGTTGTTAATCACTATGTTGTACACCTGAAACTTATATAACATTATGAATAAACCATACCTCATTTTTTAAAAATAAAATAAAAAATTTAATCCAGAATAATTAAGCTACATGCATGTGTGCTAAGTTGCTTCAGTTGTGTCCGACACTTTGCAACATCATGGACTGTAGCCTGTCAGGATCCTCTGTCCATGGGATTCTCCAGGCAAGAAAATTGGAGTGGGTTGCTATTTCCTATATCAGGGGATCTTCCTGACCCAAGGATCAAACCCACATCTCTTATGTCTCCTGCATTGGCAGTTGAGTTCTTTACCACTGGAGCCACCTGGGAAACCCAATTAATTAAGCTGCAGGTACTAGGATTTGGGGGTGGACAGCATTGAGAAGCAGAGTAAAAGGGGGAGAATGTGGTTAGAAAGAGACTATCAGAAACTCCTAGTGGTCAAGGGCTTAAACAACTAAACAACTTAAGAATATTTGAATACTCAAGTTGAGGTTGTGATTCATGCTATAACATGAGACCACCCCACCCCACCCCCTGCATAGTCCAAACACTCAGTAAAAGTCTGGGGCTTCACAGCTGGGATGATTGCTATTTGTGGGAGTAAAAGATGGGGTGGTTTTCAGTATGGGATGATGTAATATGGAAAATGGGTTGCATGTGTGGATATCCAGGTGATTGATAAAGCAGTCTAACTCATTAGAATCAGGAACCTATAGCCATAGCCATAATAACGGGAAGAAACATAAACTGCCCCAGAAAACTCCTACCCAAAAAGTTCAAGGAGATTAGAATGGCAACGAGTTTCTCATCCTGTGAGATGGGAGTTCAGCAAAATGCTTTTGTCTTCTCAAGAGCAGAGTGACTCATTTGGGGTCTTCATTATACCTGGAAACATATATGCACAGTAAAAAGTTTCCATAATCGCCCCCTGATGACAAGCCTGACTTACTGCTCCAGCATCTATGCCCCCACTGCATTTTGCTACAACATGCACTATTGTGACTATTTTCTGGAAGAGAATGAGTCTTTATCCCAATGTCTCTAGTACACATCAGGAAAACGGGAAGAAGATACACAGTAAGAGTTTAAGCTATTTTAAAATCCCACCATCTCCAAATCAATGGTTGTGTATGTTATCTGTTTCAATCAATTCTGTTTACACTTAGTATCCTTTTGTAACGGAGTTTAGTTTCCCAGAAGGTACTAATTTTATTGCTTCCAAAGCAGTCAGTTATTTTTCTGTTTATATGGCATTTTATGTTTCAATTTTCCTTCAGACACCCGGTTGGGATATGCACTTGGTAATGTAAACTCAAATTAATTTGCACAGTTTTGCTTGACTGGGCTTTTTTTCTTGAAGTCACGCTCCATGAAAAATTTTAACCAGGTGAGCCTTGGCGAAGCAGCTGTTCCTCCAACAGTGTGTAGGGAGGAGTCCTCAAGGCATGAGCTAAGAGGAGGCAGGTAATTGCCTGGCCTCTTTGGGGTCTTCGCCTAATATTGACTTTTAATTATGAAGGCCAAATGTTTGTTTTCTTATGGGATCCATTTCTGCCCTTTGGTTATTGACACAGTTGGAATATGAAACATGTTTACTTTTTTCTAATGGGGGTGGATGGGTAAGTTTATATTACAGTAATATATTCTGAGCGTCAGTTCTTATAAACTCTGATTATATGTCTGTCTTGTGGGAGTTTGTAACTAAGTGTCCTGTGTGTCCTGATCAATTTTAGATCCTTATACTCTACAAGCTCACTAAAAATGTATTAAGGATGCGCCACCTGTTCTGGGAAACACTTCAGAAATGTGTATCAACACCATAGTGTGTGTTTATTTAACACTGGAGCTGGCATATAGGAAGGCATTCCCTGGTGGCTCAGTGGTAAAGAATCCGCCTGCAATGCAGGAGCCACAGGAGCCACAGACTCAATCCCTGGGTTGGGAAGATCCCCTAGAGAAAGGTAAGACAACCCACTCCAGTATTCTTGCCTGGAGAATCCCATAGACAGAGGATCCTGGGGTGCTATAGTCCCTAGGGTCGCAAAGAAAGTGAAAGTGAAGTCACTCAGTAATGTCCGACTCTTTGTGACCCCATGGACTGTAGCCTACCAGGCTTCTCCATCCATGGGATTTTCCAGGCAAGAGTACCAGAGTGGGTTGCCATTTCCTTCTCCAGGGGATCTTCCTGACCCAGGGATTGAACCCGGGTCTCCCACATTGCAGGCAAAGAGTTGGCCACAACTGAAGTGACTCAGCATGCATGCACTTTGTCAACTGCCAGGAATACAATGAGAATCAAAAAGCCCAGCTCCTGCCTCGGACTTGCATCTTGGAGTTCTCAGCAACAGGTTAGTATAATGGCGTGTGCTAAGTGCTGCCATAGCAGTAGGAATGGGTTATTTGGAGCTGGAAATACTGTTTCTAGAAATCTGTCCTAAGGAAATAATCTGAAATGCAGAAATGACATACACAGAGATTGCTGGCACAGTGAACACTGCTATCAGCAGACCCTGTTCCTGCTGACATGGTTCACATAGTGCATTATTTAACAGTGGAAAATCTATTGAGATAGTGGGAAAATTATAATTAACCAATATGCTATTATAATAAAATAGCACAATGTGTTAGCAATTCTGTGTCAGTGAAAGTTCAAAGCACTTAATCTGAATTAACATATTAATCCTCTCAATAATCCTATTAGGGTGTGATTACTATTATCACCATTTTATGTATAATAAAATTGACACCAAAAAGTTAAATAACTTGTCCAAGTTCACTGAACAGGCAGCTATTTGACAGGCAGCGTAGCTCTAGAGCCTGTCTCATGTTACAACCATTAAAAATGTTTATATATCTTATAGTGATAGGGAGACAGGCTTATGATAGTTACATAGAGTTAGATACACATTACTAATCTTAGCCTGGGTTCTCCTAGAAAGCACAGCCTAAGATAAGGACTTGCGAGCATGTAATTTATTTTGGAAAGTTATTTCAGGAAAGAGGAGTGGGGGGATGGTAAAAGTGAGACAGGGAAAGTGGGAAATTGGTCACCACTGAGGAAGAGGGGCTCAGTCCCACTGGGACCCTCTGAGGAGTTATGGAGAATGTGGCTCAGAAGCAGTCCCTGAACTCATGAGGAGGGGAGAATACATCCAACTCCATGTCTCATGAGTCAAGGCTTACTCATGGGTGTCGCCTCCCTCTATGTCCAGGGAAGCACAAGTGTGAGTATTGAGTTCCCAAAATTGTCTTGCTCTGAGGTATCATGGAAGACCTGGGGCAGAAAGTAAGAATCAGGTGTTGAAAACCCCCTTCCTCCATTACCCATTCTGGGTTTCTCCCAAGCTCACGTGCGTTTCAGCAGTCTGAGTGTGCTTGCCTAGTAGACTGATCCAGACCCTCATCATCCAATGACCCAGGTCTGGCACAGAAGGAAATCAGTGTCTCTTCTGGATGCTATGAGCTTCAGCACTGGGGCAGATGATTTTGACAGAGAAGACCCACCCTGCAATGGTGGGCATGAAACTGGAGACTTGCAGACCTCGGAGCTGTGGTTTAAGCAAGAGAGATCCTTTTCTTACTCTTTGGGGATCCCACACAATTGCAGCAGATGCTTTGGGTGTCCCTTCCACATCCCTTGAAACATTTATTGCACTTCAGCAGATGCATCTGAGCCTTGATCACCTCACTTATCAGGCTACAATTGCTGAAGTTGACCTGAAGTTGTCACGGGCATGGGATCTCTAAGAGATGTGCCCAACTGGGTCTCACAACAATGGGGAGATGAAAAAGTAGAAGGTGAGCTAATGTAACAGAGTTATACTCTTTAAAAAAGTGGTTAAAATGCCATCTTTTATATATCAGTTCAGTCGCTCAATTTTGTCTGACTCTCCACGACCCCATGAATCACAGCACACCAGGCCTCCCTGTCCATCACCAACACCCGGAGTTCACTCAAACTCACGTCCATCGAGTCGGTGATGCCATCCAGCCATCTCATTCTCTGTCGTCCCCTTCTCCTCCTGCCCCCAATCCCTCCCATCATCAAACTCTTTTCCAGTGAGTCAACTCGTCGCATGAGGTGGCCAAAGTATTGGAGTTTCGGCTTTAGCATCAGTCCCTCCAATAAACACCCAGGACTGATCTCCTTTAGAATGAACTGGTTGGATCTCCTTGCAGTCCAAGGGACTCTCAAGAGTCTTCTCCAGCACCACAGTTCAAAAGCATCAATTCTTCGGCACTCAGCTTTCTTCACAGTCCAACTCTCATACCCATACATGACCACGGGAAAAACCATAGCCTTGACTAGACGGACCTTGGTTGGCAAAGTAATGTCTCTGCTTTTTAATATGCTATCAAGGTTGGTCATAGCTTTCCTTCCAAGGTGTAAGTGTCTTTTAATTTCATGGCTGCAGTCACCATGTGCAGTGATTTTGGAGCCCCAAAAATAAAGTCTGACACTGTTTCCCTATCTATTTCCCATGAAGTGATGGGACCAGATGCCATGATCTTAGTTTTCTGAATGTTGAGCTTTACCACAACAAAATATGTGTTAAAGAAAACATACCTAACACACTGCTTATACACAGTTTTAATGCCTTTATTTCTTATGTGCTTATATATACATAGTACTACTATCAATGGTTACTTCTACATATCGTTGATATGAGTGACTTTATTTCTTCCTTCCACTTCTAGATAGTTTCCAAACTCTCTAGTGTCTCTACAATGAGAATTAAAATCACCTTTTATAATTTTGAAATCATCTAAAGGAAAACATTGGGCTTTAAATGGCACCTGACTGTCAGAATTTAAAAGATATTTATATCCAGTTTACTCTTCCTTTCAATGCTGTTTTCAGCTGAAACATTTTAGAAGTGCCTCAAAGGTAAAGAGAGAGCATGGGCTTTCCTGATGGCTCAGTGGTAAAGAATCAACCTGCCAGTGCAGGAAACGCAACTTCAATCCCTGGGTCGAGAAGATTCCCCAGAGAAGGAAACGGCAACCCACTCCAATATTCTTGCCTGGGAATTGCAGGACAGAGGAGCCTGGTGGCTACAGTCCATGGGGTCACAAAAGAGTCAGATACAATTTAGAAACTCAGCAACAACAAAGAGGGAAAACAAGTCCATGTATCTTAACTGTGGGAGATTCAGATAGTTCCCTGGCCATAATCTGTCCTCTCATCTTGCTTTCTGAGCAGTGCAGATCTAGAGGACACTTACTTTCTTCCCATGACCTTGGACTCAGGTCTCTAAAGCCCCTACTGTTGCTACAAAGAGAGGGTCTTGGAAAGACCCAAGGGGAGCAGAGACAATTTCTCCTAATCCCTTGGGTCCTTTGAGGTCTTGTCCTTCCCGTGCCTTCCTGAATCCCAGACCACCATCCTACTGCCTTCTGTCCTGGGGCTTTTGTGTCACAGCTGAGCCACCATGGGATAAACTTGCTAACATCTTCAGTTGACCAACCTAAAAGTGCTGGAGAATTGACATCCCATCGGGCCATCTCCAACTGTCCACCAGCTCCCAACTCCCACCAAATACTTTCTTCCAAACAGAGTCTAGAGACAGAAGCTGCAGACAGCCTTTCTGCAGATACCCAGGAGACAGGGAGCAGGCTTATTGTCAAGCTATGGCAATTCATAATGCACAGCTATAGGTACTCTACTCCTCCCCTGCCTTACTGCTCCTTTTCCTTTGCTCTTTCATCCCTGAAATTTCATTCTTGAGGGAGGTGTTAACACAAAAACTTTAACTCAAGCTTCTTTTCTGCAAGAACTGGGTCAAAACTCTAAGCAAATCATTTAAACCTTTGTGCTACCTTTCATGTAAAATGAATTAACAGAACTTACAGTTCAGTGAGATGGTTGTACATCAGGATTGAGTGTTGGTTTAACATATAAAGCATCCAGTATATTTCCTGACATAAACCATAGCTGACAACAGTCAATCTCTTTCACTTCACCCTTGGCATCTGATAGTTTTCACTGTGTTGATTCTGCTTGTCTGGCTGGTAGCCTGGAGCCTAAGAGGAAATTTACTAAGTAGAATCAAAGTGAAAGTTGTCAGCAGAGAAGAGAGTAGACTGCTGGTGCTTTCGTGTGGCTCTGCTTCATATAACCTAGAAAAGCAAATGCAGCACCCACTATAAACATTACTTGGCCTCCTGAATCTGTACAGTGTTAGGCAGAAGTCTGTCTTATTCTGGAGATAAGCTGGGTCAGAACTTTGCCCAGTGTTTTTTCTTCATAGGACTGAGACAAGAATAGGATTTCCTTTTCCCTCGTCTTTGTTTCCCACATGTATTCAAGTCACCTCTGCTAACCTGCCCATTTCCAAACAGTCTCACCCAATGAGGCTTATGTGTTTTTTTAAAAGACCAGATTTGTGTGTTACAAGCAGCCCCAGTGCTTGGACCATATGTTCAAACAGACCCTGTGATGTTGGAAGTGTCAGGACTGAGAAAGATGCATATAGAATTTGTGTCATGTCGCTGGGGATAATCATAGTACAGGTCACTAGCATTTCCCAGCAAGGAAGTCATGTGATCTTCAATGGAGGATTATACACCATTTTTAAAAATTTACTCAGAACTTTTATTTTAAAAGAAATTTATATAGTAAGGTATTAAACATAATAGTTCCTCATAGTTACTTCTTTCTTCATTATTTTTCAATAATTTGTTTAGTAATCCCTTCTAGAATTTCTTGGCGGTTGATATGAGGTTAATTGGCCGATAGTTTCTAAAACTCTGAAACTAAAGCTTTTGTCTTGAAAATTGAGGCATATATTCAACTCATGCATCCTATTATTTTCTATACCTCTAGAATTACTGAAAGGATTTCCATAATAAATCCAAAAGTTTCATTTTTTTGATTATATTAAGATATGTTCTTCTGAGCCTGAAAAAATTAAAATTTAGCTTATAGTTTATAAGTTTATTGTTCATTCACCCAATTTTATGTTTCAGTTCATCATAAATATTTTGAAAATTGAAAATTGTTCTCTTTGATAAATTAGAGGAACAGATGTTGGTTATTTTTCATTTTTTTTTTTTTTTAGATCTATTGTCAGTTAAGTATTTCAACTTCCCCTCCAGAAAACAAGGTGAATATGGCATCATATTCTTTGTCCTCTTTTGATGATCAGAATTGTTTGTAATTAGTAATTCCTGAAAAAGTAATCCATTCTGAAATCTGGCCTCTTTGGCATTATTTTGAAAAACAACTTTTGTTATTTTTCCTCCCTATCTGGGTCCTGATAGAAATGAAATGATAATGCCAAGCGGCCATGTACCCACAGCAGCCTGTCATGAGCTGAATCCTATCAGACCTACCAGGTGGTAAGATCAACTGGCCCAGCCACACTCCATCAAAAGATGGAAACAGTGCACTAAAGATCAAACAGGGGCAGAACCAGGAGGTCTAAGCAAGCTAATGAGCACACAGCTCAAATCCACCACCTATACATCTTCTCCTCAGCCCATGTCTGTGAGTGTGATGTTGGCCAAGTCAGGTTGGAAACAACAGAGGGGAGAGATTGAGCCAGTGGTTGTATGTATTTATGATCCTGGAGCTTCAGGGAGAAGTTTGTCAGATGCTCACTTCTTGTTGTTGACCACTGTATTTACCACTGTAAATATTCCTAAGTTGACTTCTGTCCTTGTTGCAACTCTTAGGGTCACTGAATGTCGATGTAGCAAGTATCAGTCAAGACCTCACTAACTGTCCTGGGCTCCATCCTCCAAACATGACCTGATGCCTCCTGACTAGGATATGACTTTCAACCACCAACCCTTGGCAACTGGCCTTGTGTTCACCTCCTTAGTTACTCCTTTAACCTCCCAGATAATATAAAGTTCATTCACCTCTTTCCTGGCCCAACCCCTGACTTGTCCTCTATACCCTGAAGTTACTACATAGCTTGGTTTTCATCATGGAGTAACTGGGTCATAGCATCTTTCGAAGACTGAAAAAAGCCAAGCATTTGATCATTTCCCACAGCTCCAATAATTGAAACATAATCAGAGAGTCGGACATGGCTGAGCGACTGGATTGAACTGAACTGAATCAGAGAGTATCTCTTGAAACTTTGTTTCAAGACTTAGCTACAGATGTTAATCCTTCCCTTTAATACTTTGGCCACCTCATGCGAAGAGTTGACTCACTGGAAAAGACTCTGATGCTGGGAAAGGTTGGGGGCAGGAGGAGAAGGGGACAACAGAGAATGAGATAGCTGGATGGCATCACCGACTCTGTGGACATGAGTTTGAGTGAACTCTGGGAGTTGGTGATGGACAGGGAGGCCTGGCGTGCTGTGATTCATGGGGTTGCGGAGAGTCGGACACGATTGAGCGACTGAACTGAACTGAACTGAACTGAACTGAAAACAAGCATAGAGAGGGCTGCTTCAGTAAAATACTCTGCAAAAATATATAAATATCAGATATTCCCAATATTGTAACAAAACACAGCACTCAGAACTATCTGCAGAGCAAAGGGCTCATGCAAGAGGCAGGAAGCCTTACCTTTGGCAGTAGTTGTACAAACAAGATAGAAAATCAAGGCAAGGGTATTTTAGATATGAAACAAGCATTCTATTTGGGCAGGAGTAGACGTGGCAGATTGGAGTAAGAAATGGCAACCCACTCGAGTAAACTTGCCTGGCAAATTCCATGGACAGAGAAGCCTCATGGGCTACAATCCACGGGGTCACAGAGTTGGACACAACTGAGCGCGCGCGCGCGCACACACACACACACACACACACCCACAGGTGGCAGATAGAAATCATTTGAAAGTCTTAGATTCTAAAACATAAAGGCTGCTATTATTAGAATAGACTTGACAGGCAAGAGAAGGATGCCTCCTCACGCCTGAGAAAGCTAAAGCTGCTTGTAGCAAAAGAGAGAGAAGCTTCACCAAGATCAGTCTGTATTTCAGACTTTGCTGGGACTAAGATATGGGACTAGGTATGAGAAACAGCCACCTGGAGGTTTTCTGAAACCTTCCCAAGAGAGCTTCCACTAGAGGTCTAGAGAACTCAAGAGTGAGAGCCTGAAACACAGAGTCCAGTGAGAGGCTCAGCAGGAGCCAACTAAAGAAAATGTGCCCAACCTCATCCCAGGAACGGTAACAGGTATCAGGAGGTACCCAGCAGGTGTTCCAAGGCCTCATGAAGAGCCTAAGAGGACAGTTCACTCCAACATCTGCCACAACTGGAGAGCAGGGCCATTTCCCATTAAGAACGTCAACCCTTTACTGTCTTCTCCCTGAGCACTCACCCATGTGGGCCCAAATCTGAAGAAGGGGAAAAATTTACTCTCAAGTTTGGGGTTTGGTTAATGTCTTGGATATTCTGACATCTGAATTAAACCTGTTTTCGACCTAAATTGGCTTCCCAGGTGCCTCAGTGGTAAAGACTCTGCCTGCTGATTCAGGTTCGATCCCTGGGTTGGGAAGATCCCCTGATGGAGGAAATGGCTACCCACACCTGTATTCTTGCCTGGAAAATTCCATGGACAGAGGAGCCTGGAGGGCTACAGTCCATGGGATCACAAAGAGTCAGACATGACTGAGCGACTACACCTTCTCCTCCTTTGACCTAAACTAATCATAGGAAGAATATTTCTTAAGAGTAAACAGTCAAAAAGTGGGAAAAAAGACCTAAAAGGACATTTCTCCAAAGAAGACATACAGATGGCTAACAAGCACATGAAAAGATGCTCAACATCACTCATTATATGAGAAATGAAAATCAAAACTACAATGAGATACCACCTCACGCCAGTCAGAATGGCCATCATTAAAAAGTATACAAACAATAAATGCTATAGATGATGTGGAGAAAAGGGAAGCCTCTTACACTGTTGGTGAGAATGTAAATTGATACAGCCACTATGGAAGATGGTAAGGAGATTCCTTAAAATGCTAGGAATAAAACCACCATATGACCCACCAATCTCACTCCTAGGCACATGCCCTGAGGAAACCAAAATTGAAAAAGACACGTGTACCCCAGTGTTCACTGCAGCACTATTTACAATAGCTAGAACATGGAAGCAACCTAGATGTCCAATGACAGAAGTTGTGGTACATATATACAATGGAATACTGCTCAGCCATAAAAGGGAACACATTTAAATCCATTCTAATGAGGTAGAGGAACCTAGAGCCTATTATACAGAGTGAAGTAAGTCAGAAGGAGAAATATAAATATTGTATACTGACATATATATACGTATGGAATATAAAAGATGGCACTGATGGATTTTCAGGGCAGCAAAGGAGAAACAGACATAGAGAACAGACCTATGGACGTGGGGAGAGGGGAGGATGGAGAAGACAAGATGCATGCAGAGAGTAACATGGAAATTTACAATACCATATTTAAAATAGATAGCCAATGGTAACTTGCTGTGTGACTCAGGGAACTCAGATAGGGGCTCTGTGACGGGCTGAAGGGTGGGATGGGGAGGGAGAGAGGAGGGAGGTCCAGGAGGGAGGGGACATGGGTGTTCCTATGGCTGATTCTTGATATATGACAGAAAACCTCAAAATTCTGTAAAGCAATGATCCTTTAATTAAATTTTTAATTAAAAAAGAGTAAATAGAAAAGTCATGGATGTATTGGCATTTGCATTTAGAAGAAGGGAAAAAACTGCCACTAGTTTTATTGTAAAAAAAAGAAAATTTTCAATGAGGCTAAGGCAGGAGTGCAAACACATTCACTTTCTGAGGAATGCTGCTGCTGCTGCTGCTAAGTCACTTCAGTCGTGTCCGACTCTGTGTGACCCCATAGACGGAAGCCCACCAGGCTCCCCCGTCCCTGGGATTCTCCAGGCAAGAACACTGGAGTAGGTTGCCATTTCTTCTCCAATGTGTGAAAGTGAAAGTGAAAAGGGAAAGTGAAGTCGCTCAGTCGTAGACTTTGTCAGATTTCCAAAGGGATCTGTGACAAGAAAATAGATTAAGTATCAACCTTTTTTTCTTAATGTAGAATAGGGCAATGAGCTCAAACAGGCTTATGTAGAGAGGACCTGAATGTCTCTTCCTCCCAGCCAAAGGCACTGAGACAAAAACCATAGACTTTTTAAAAATCAAGTGTAAACAGAGTTCTGTATCTAAAAAGATCAGATTTTGCGTCTTTTCACATTTCTCTCCTAATGAGCAATCTCAGGGCTGCAAACCGATTTGAAGTACAGAAGAGGGGGGAAAAAAGTTTGGCTTTCTCCTAAGCAAAGCACACAAGGATCATGTGTCTCCATAATGAGACTCCAGTAGTTTCTAAGTCATAGCCCCACTCACTGCCAACCACATCTGTCTGCATGTTTGATGGACTGCAGACTTCATTTGTCTGGCATCTCTGATTACCCCTGACAGGCTAGAAACCCTGAGGCCCTCAGGCTCAAGGGCTTGGCCATCCCTAGGTGAGCTGTGTGCAGTGCTTTACTACCCTTGTTCATGGCTGGAGGTGGAGGGAAGCAATCTATGGATGCATTTTTCTTTGTAAGCAGACAGAAGTTTGAGGTCTCTGGTAACCATCCTGTTCTTGGTGGCACAAGGAGGGTGAGAAGGATAAAACTGAGGTAGAAATCTATCAGAAATTATCATGACCATTTTTTTTAAATAGATGATGACCTTACAGCATGGTTGATCTCACCTTCTCCACTTGCTCTTTGAGGAGGCCCATTATGGTGTCTGCTGTATGGTCAGTGCCCAGTAAACCCATGTTGAATACCTGTCTTCTTTCCTCTGTATAAGTGAGCACTATAGAAAAGGTGCTGAGCTGTAGACAGGCATTGAAATATCATCCTTAACTTCTAGAAACTCTAGCCTCTGGGGATGATAGACAAGTCAATTGATAGATATGATGGGTATAAAATAAGACACTAGTTCATGATGATAAAGTGCACCCAGCCAGACAGGGCTATCAGGGCAGCTTCATCAGAAGGTGGTGACTATTGCCCAAAGGAAGAGTGGAAGTGAGCTGGGTCAACCGAAGGAAGACAGGGTCTCAGGAAGAGAGAAGAACATGAGTTGGGTTGCAGCTCAGGAAAGAGCCAGGTGTTCTTACTACTTATAGGTCTGTTCAGACTTTCTATTTCTTCATGATTTAGATTGTGTGTACCTAGGAAACTGTCCATTTGTACAGATTATCCAATTTGTTGGTATGCAATTGCTCATGGTACTCGTATAATCCTTTTTATTTCTGTAAAATGAGTAGTAATAATTCCTCTTTTTTGTCAAGTTAGCCAAAGGTTTGTCAATTTTGTTAATTTTTCAAAGAACCAGCTTTTAGTTTCATTGATTCTTATTTACTCTTTTTCCTATTCTCTATTTATCTCTAATGAAATCTTTATTTCCTCCCTTATCTTAGCTCTGGGTTTAGTTTAGTTTTCTTTTTTCTACTTTCTTAAGATGTAAATTTAAGTTGTTGATTTAAGACTATGTTTTCCTTTAATATAAGCTATTACAACTATAAATTTCCCTGAGCCCAGGTTTTGCTGCAGCTTGTATTTTAATATCTTGTGTTTTTATTTTCATTTGTCTCAAGCTATTTTCTAATTTCTCCTGTGATTTATTCTATGGCCTATTGGTAATATAAGAATGTTTTTATTTCCACATATTTGTGGATATTTTTAGTTTTTCTTCTGTTGATTTCTAGTTTTATTTCATTGTGATCAGAAATTATTTCAGTCTTTTAAATTTATTGAAAACTTGTTTTGTGGCCTAACATATGGCACATGCTGGAGAGAATTCTACATGCACTTACGAAAAATACGTATTTTGCAGTTCCTAGGTGGAATGTGCTGTATATGTTGATACGATCCATTTAGTCAGTAGTATTGCTCAAGTCCTCTGCTTCCTTACTGATCTTCTATGTAGTTGTTCCATCCGTTATTGAAAGTAGGACATGGAAACTTCCTATTATTGTAGAGCTGTCTACTTATCCCTTCAATCCCCTCAGTGTTTGATTCACATCTGAGAATTTTACTGTTTAATGCATAGATGTAAATAATTGCTATATCTTCTTGGTGAATTTATCCTTTTATCATTACATATGTCCTTTTTAATCTTTTATAACATTTTTTACTTAAAAGTTTATTTTGCTTGATATTACTATATCCAACTTTTCTTTTTTTTAGTTTTTGGCCAGAACATCTTTTTCCACCTTTGCTCTTTCAAGCTATACATGTCCTAAAGTGAGACAGCATATACTTAGGTTTGCAAATAGATTAAAAGCAAGACCTAAGTCTTTCAAAGAGTTTAATGCATTTACATTTTAGGTAATTACTGATAGAGAAGGACTTACTATTGCTATTTTGTAATCTGTTTTCTATTTATCTTATAGCTTTCCTGCTCCTCACTTCTTCCTTTCGTGCCTTTCTTTGTTCTGTTCAGCTGATTTTTTATACTGATGTGTTTTAGTTCTCCTTGTATTGCCTTTTGTGTCTATTCTATAGACATTTTAATAGTGATTACCATGGAATTATATACAATATCCTAAAGTTAATGAAATACTATAAACTCAAACCAATTTCAATCATTTACAAAAATTCTACTCCTTTACAGTTCCACTCACCCTTCTATTATTTATGTCACACATTACATCATTATATTTATGTATTCATTAACATATTAATAATAATTATTTTTATACTTTTGTCTTTTAAATTCTATGAGAATTTTAAATGAAATTATGAACCAAAATTACAATAATACCATTTTTATATTTGTTCATGTATTTGCCTTTATCAAAAACTTTATATTTTCATATTGCTTTGAGATATTGTCTGTTATCTTCTCATTCCAATTTGAAGAATTTTTCACAGTTCTTTTAGAACATGTCTGCTGCTGCTACTGCTGCTAAGTCACTTTAGTCGTGTCCGACTCTGCGACCCCATAGACAGCAGCCCACTAGGCTCCCCCGTCCCTGGGATTCTCCAGGCAAGAACACTGGAGTGGGTTGCCATTTCCTTCTCCAGTGAATGAAAGTGAAAAGTGAAAGTGAAGTCACTCAGTCGTGTCCGACTCTTATGGACTGTAACCTACCAGGCTTCTACTTCCATGGGATTTTCCAGGCAAGAGTACTGGAGTGGGTTGCCATTGCCTTCTCCAGAACATGTCTAGTGATAATAAAATCAGCTTTTTCTTAATCTAGGATGACTTAACTTCTTCATTTTTGAAGGACAGTATGGGCTTCCCTGGTGGCTCAGATGGTTTAAAAAAAAAAAAAGTTGACTGCAATGCAGGAGACACAGGTTTGATCCCTGCAACAGGAAGATCCCTTGGAGAATGGAATAGCTATCCATTCCCGTATTCTTGCTTGGAAAATCCCATGGGCAGAGGAGCCTGGTGGACTACAGTTCATAGGGTTCAAAGAGTCAGACATGACTGAGTGACTAAGCAAGTACGTTGCTAGATAAAGACCTCTCAGTTAACTTTTTTTTTTTTTGAACTCTTTAAATACATCATCCCACTTCCTTCAGCCTATAGGGTTTCTGCTGAAATATCATCTAATGATTTTACTGAAGATACTTTATATGTGACAAATCACTTTTCTTTTACTGCCTTCATTAATCACTCTTTATCTTTCTACATTTGATTATAATATTCCATGTGTGTTTGAGTCTCTTTGGATTTATCATACTTTCCATTCATTAAGTTTCTTGTATTTATATATCCATGTCATTCCAAAGATTTTGGACTTTTATTTCTTCCCCTTTCTCTCTCCCCTTCTTCTTCTTCTGGGACTCCCATTATGCATGTTTTGGCCTACTTAATGGTTTCCTATAAGTCTCTTAGGCTCTGTTCACTTTTCTCAATTTACTATTCTTTTTGCTCATGAGGCTTGATAATTTCAAATGATCACTCTTCCAGTTTGCTGACTCTTCTGCCTGGTTGATTTCTGCTGTCAGACCCCCCTAGTGAGTTTTTAAATTCAGTTACTGTGCTTTCTGCTCCAGAATTATTTCATGTCTCTCTTTTTAGATATGCTCATTTTGTTTATACATTTTCCCTCATTTATTTTACTTGCGTGTCCATGTTCTGCTTTAGCTCTTTAAGCATAATCAAGACAGTCATTTTAAAGTCTTTGTCAAGCTATTCCAAAGTCTCTATTTCTTTAGGGTCACTTTCTAGAGATTTATTATATTCATTTGATTTGTCCATGTTTCTTATTTCTCTGTATACTTTTTAATCTTTTGTTGAAAATTGGGCATTTGAAGGGGAGAAATCAAGATGGTGACATAGAATGTTTCTGAACTTCCTCCCACAGATGCACCAACATCTACACAGGGAGCAAATCCCTCAGAGAAATCCAAAAAACTAGCTGAATGACTCCTACAAACCAGGAAACTGAGAAAATACACACATTGAAACAGGTAGGAAAGGCTGAGACACACTCTCACAATAAATCTCTGGCACAGTGCAATACAATCAGGAGGGAACCTCCAAGTCCTCCCTGGGGATCAAAGTGTTCATATATTTATATAGCTTATACAAAGCTGAGATAATCTGTGACCCCCCTCCAGTACAGTGTCATTAGCAGAAGAAATCAGATGAACATCCAAAAATAATTTAAATGGTAATTTAAAACTTCACTGTAGTCTCTTGAACAATGCAAAGAATTCCATTCACAGCACACAGGAAATCATCATAAATAAAATTTATTCTACAATTGTTCACCTACACACTTTTCCACAAACTAACACACACAGCAGCAGCAGCTATGCCACAATTGTCCATCACTGTCTCAAAGTTTTCTCAAATCATCTTCTAAAACCCTGCCTATGACATCTTTCCCCTGTTGTTCCCTGCCCCCACCCCTGCCTTCTCATCTACCTCTGAATCACCTTCCAGACCTATTTATTTCTCTCTGGGCTCAGGTCCATCAATCTGTAAAATGGAACTAACTCATGGTCTTCCTATTTTCCACAGTATTTCAAGATGAAACAAGAGAACGCATGAGAAAAGGCCTTGTAAATTGGAAAATGCTACAAAAGTAACTTAGTATATATTAAATTTCATAGTTCTGTAATATATAAAGTTATCCATTCCAAGTTTTCTTATACATATAAGAAAGAAAAGTACAATAATATCCAAAACTTGAAAGAAATGTATTAGGAAAATATTGTCTATAAACATATGAAGACCCTTCTGGATACTGCCAGGCTCCTGACTCAGGGCCATGTGTTGATTTATTCAAGCCTGAGAGATCTACCCTAGTACCTCTGGATAGTGTAATCTAGGGAAGAAGCGTATATTTCCAAAACCCCTCAGGCATTTTAATCAGAGATTTGGCTCAGAGACCAAAAGAGAAGTTGTCTTTTCTCTGGTTTCATTGAATGAGTGAAAGACTGAAATTAAGCAATCTGCCTCAAAGGGAACTGACTGTTCCTTTCTAGTAGACATGGCATCTATATTTTTCTAAATATATCCAAACTCATCTAAAACCTTGCAGAGCTTGGAGGTAATTGTAATGATTCCTAGTTTACTGAAGAAGAAACTAAGGCTCCAAGAGCTAGAATAATTTTCCCAAGGACATAAGGCTAGTAAATAGTAGAACAGGAATTTGAACCCAGGTCTGTCTGGTTACAAAGAACAGGGTCTTGACTTCTCTCTCCTACATAGTGGGGAGAATGTGCCTTTGACCTAGGAAGCCTCATTATTCTGAGGAAGGCATTATAGCACAATGGAAAAAGCCCTGGGTCTGAGCTTTGCCAATGACTACAAGTATCTTTAAGATTATAGGCCTGTCATGTAGCCTCCTGGGTCCTCATCTCCCTCACTTGTAAAATGGATATAGGTTGAACATATTAAACCATATATGCTAAGCCTAAGGATATAACAAGTTTCAGTTCAGTTCAGTCGTGTCCGACTCTTTGCGACCCCATGAATCACAGCACACCAGGCCTCCTTGTCCATCACCAACTCCCGGAGTTTACCCAAACTCATGGCCATCGAGTTGGTGATGCCATCCAGCCATCTCATTCTCTGTTATCCCCTTCTCCTCCTTCCCCCAATCCCTCCCAGCATCAGGGTCTTTTCCAGTGAGTCAAGTCTTCGCATGAGGTGGCCAAAGTATTAGAGTTTCAGCTTTGGCATCAGTCCTTCCTGAGTGTTAAATTATTAAACGGGTTTAGATAAAATGCTTTCAACATCTGAAAGCAATTATACTATTTTATTTAGAAATGAAAATAACCTAATTTTTTGCTTGTTAGGTAAATAATAAAAGTTCATATGTTTAAAATGCATGGAATATTTACCTGTTTAGGAAAATACATAGATATCACGGACTTCCCTGTCCTGAATCCTAGAGTTTGAGTCCAGTTCCAACCCTCATTAGCTGTTGATTTTGGCAAGTTACTTCTAAACAAACTGAAAGATGCGGAGGGAGTTGAATTGGGTGACTTGTTCCAACACCTGAATCTAAGAATACAAAAGGATGTCTCTGTATTGTTAGGCATTAGCTACATGTCCGACTATTGTATCACATCTGTTTACTTGTCTTCATCACTTCTGATAGCGCTGTAGGTAGTCCAAGTAAGTGTAAGTGCCTCCTACAAGGATTTTTATTGCACTCTTTCCCTCTTTCAAACAAGTTATGGCAAGCAGTCTCCAAAATGATCCCTGATGATCCTTGTATCCTGATAGTGATGCTTTTGAACAGTCTCCATCCATATTAAATCAAGACTGGTTTGTGTCACTGATATCCTATGATGGAAGGGACATTGTTTGACTTCCATGCTGGGTGATTAAAGGCATTGCAGCATCTACCTTGGTGTCTTGAATCTCTTACACTCTGGCACAAAGCATTTGCCATGCTGTAAGGTTACCCAAGCAGAATGATGGACACTCTCATGTAAAGGCACTAAGGTCTCCTACTGACAGACAGCAAAATCTTGCCAAGCGTGAGTTGAGTGAGTTGGATAACCAGCCATCCCAGTTGCCTGATACTCTACTGGATTTAGCACAAGAATTTCTACATCCTTGGAAACCCCTCCATCTCATGCAAAGCTGAATGGGTGCCTGCTCTCTGAGTGAGTCACCTTGGAAGAGGATCCTGGAGCTTCTGCTGACATCTGGCTAAACTTCTGAGCCAGGACTGCCTAGCCAAGCCACATTAACACTTCTGACTCTCAAAAACTGTAAGAGATGATAGTTATTCTTATTTTACACCTATAAGTATTGGGGTAATTTGTTATGAATAAATAAAACACTAATAAGTCTTATTTCTGGAACAAAGTGAATAATGCCACTTAATTCCATCACTTGTCATTGTGCATTGCACACTCAAAAATGGGGTAGTGGGGTTAAACTCCACCCTATGCTCTGTTTACTAGTTCCTGTGGGTGGGGTTTCATCTGCCAGAGAGGGAGCCTTTTCTAATTTGCAGAGTCTACACAGACTAACTGGAGGCCCTAATTGAAGGGCACTGAGAAGGCAATGGCAAGCCACTCCAGTACTGTTGCCTAGAAAATCCCATGGATGGAGGAGCCTGGTAGGCTTCAGTCCGTGGGGTCGCTAAGGGTCGGACACGACTGAGCGACTTCACTTTCACTTTTCACTTTCCATTTTCACACATTGGAGAAGGAAATGGCAACCCACTCCAGTGTTCTTGCCTGGAGAATCCCAGGGAAGGGGGAGCCTGGTGGGCTTCCGTCTATGGGGTCACACAGAGTCGGACACGACTGAAGTGATTTAGCAGCAGCCCTTCAAGCCTACTTACACCTCCTTTCACACTAGTCTCCTAGCACATCTTTGCACAGGAGAAAAAAAGTACCTATTTCAGTTCCCCAAATGAGCTAAATAACTGTAAGCTCTTTCTGCCTCAAGACCTTAGCACAGGGTATTTCTTCCTCACAGAGCATTTTAACTTCCTCCCCACCTTCCAAACTTCCATCAGCTAATTCCCACTCGTCTTTTCTATGTTTATACGGTTTACATCGGTTTGTGATTTGCCTCGCTTCCTGCCACACGGGTCTGTGGCCACTGCTCCTCTCCTTCAAGCAGTGTCACAATGAGTGACGCACATTTGTGTTTGGTCAGTGCCTCCTCCCCAACCACAGGAGCCAGTACACAAGGAAAGGCGGCCGAGCTCTGGCTCCACTTCACATCCAGCACAGGCCTGGGCCCTGAAAGGTCTGCAATAAATATTTGAAGAAATGAATTCTGCAAGTCCTGTGTGGAGATTTAAAATATACTAGAGTTTATGATACTGGTTTTTGAAAGTCACTAACACCCACTTCTGTGTGTGTGTGCCTAGCCTATTTTTACATAAATATTGATGTGTACACATGGGATACTATTATTATAGAATTTTACAGAGTCTGAAATCTCAATCATTTACATCTTGGACATACTCACAGGAATATGGATACCTAAATTTCAAATCAAACAAAATTACGCCCTAAATTTAGGACATGAAACTTAATCTGCAAGTGAATGTGAGGAAGAAGAGTGACAATTTGTAAGAGAATGCTTAGTGCAAGCATGACTCTTACTCTAGATGAAAGATTTCCAAACATGTGGAATACAAAGGTAACAGCAGTGAAACTGAAAAATTGAGAACTTAGTTGAACAATTTTTTTTTTTTTTTTGAGTATTGAAGCTTATTTTTTAAAGGAAACATTTTTGGTTCTTCACAGTTAAAAGCTTGCGCCATCATCTTCAAATCACACAGTGCTTTGCTCTGATATAATTTTTGCTGCATCAGAATATATAAGATTAGACAAAAGTGAAGATAACCTGCTCTTCATTAAACACTGCCTTTTCGACTAATATAAAATAGATGCTCTTTTTAAGAGTGTACCTTTTATAATTCAGATTTCATTTTCAATTTTTTATGAATACACTTTCTTGTTCATAGTGTTTATACTTAATTTATTAGAATGGTATACATTTAACATTCATATTTTTATAATTTAACTTGATTTTTTACTATGCTTATACATATATGTGCTAGGTATCAAATATTCAGTTTCATTTGTTTTAAAATTTTATAGTGTGAACATTCTTCCAAAATACTGCTAAAACTACCATTTTATTACATTAAAGTAAAATCCTTAAATATACATAGTTCGGAGTATTTTGAGGGAATTCAGTTACTAAAACACAATCTCTTCTATCCAGGAGTCTGTGATTTAGCAAAGATAGAAAAATCTCTTTGAAAGGTCCTGTAACCTTAAGCAAGTCTTTGAAGGTATGAGTTAAATGGATGACATCCCAGGAGGAGGGGGCAGCAGGAGTGAAAACAAGAAGGTAAAAAACAAAAATATGAGTGCTAGTGTGAGACAAGGAAGCAGGCAATGGCAGGATCTACGGATATTTATGCTTACAAAAGTGTGGTCAGGCAGCTGTCAAATGACTCATGCTGACAACGCTGACCACCATTTTCTTTTTTCCTCTGCTACTAGTGGCTTTTCCTTAACTGCTTTTGGGAACAGTTTTATATTGTGTATGTGCATGTATGTATGGGAACCATACGCATGTGGCTTGTTTGAGTCTTGCCTAAGTAGCTGACCCTCAGGCCTCTGTTTGATCATGATTTATACATTGTACAGCAGCCCAGACATCCGGAAAGAATATTATAGAAACTGCAAAGACAAATACGGAAAAAAGATATGCTTGGCTCACAAGCCAAACTGGATTTCTTAATGGGTATGGAAACCAGGTCCCAATCAAGGGGTCCAGTCCCCAGGCCAGGTGATGAGATGCTGACACGTGCTCTGTAGCAGTCCAAATAAACCCAGGAGGCTGAACTGCATCGTCCTGTCTGCTCAGCGTTCTCTAAATAAGGGCTCTCCCTTATCCACCCCTGCATGAGGACACACCCCACGCACATTCTAAAAAGAACTCAGTGTCAGCAAGTTTGTTTTGATCTTGCTTGAGTCCAATATACCACAGTAAAGAGGGGAGGAAAGGAAACTTGTAATCAATTCAATACCAATGATCTTCTAACGCTAATGTTGGGTGCTCTCAATATATTATCTCAAGTGTTATTATTCTTACTCTTGCAAGTCTCTATTTGTAGTGCAATGAACTGAAGTTTGAATCCTAGTCCTGTTACTAATGAACTGTGTGGCCCTGGAGAGTGAGTGGTGGAAACAGAAAGCAGCTTGCTAAGAGGTGAAAATTTAATACATGTAAAGAGTTGATACACTCATGCACTCTTATTGCAGCCCCAGGCTCATGATAGAATCACATTATATTTATTTAGGTCTATGTCCAATGCTATATAGTTATAACCTTTTAACTCCCCTGCTACACAAATCCCCCCAAACCTGTTTCTCAACCCATGTTAAACTTTCAACTTAAAAACAAAGTAACCATTTCATTGCCAACCATCTCTTTCCACCAAAGAGAGGCAACAAATGCAGTTTTTTAGCCAGAACAAAGTCAGTGCTCATAAGGCACAAGGGAAAATGGACTGGGATAAGTAACTTGCAGTTTCCACCACAGTGGCTGAAAGGAAATGTGACCTCACCAACAATGCTTATGATTTGGTTATTGATAAACTGTTTTGGGAATAAAGAATGGAGTATTAAAAATTATTTCCAGGTAGTGAGCATGTGAATGGTGTGGAGTGGACAAGAGTGTTAGTCACTCAGTCGTGTCTGACTCTTTGTGACCCCCAAGGACTGTGGACTGTAACCCACCAGGCTCCTCTGTCCACGGAATTCTCCAGTCAAGAATACTGAGTGGGTTGCCATTCCCTTCTCCAGGGGATCTTCCCAACTCAGGGATTGAACCTGGGTCTCCTGCATTGCAGGCAGATTCTTGAGCCACCAGGGAAGCCATGTGAATGGTATCAAAGTAAAAATAATTACGAAAGACAAAGTAATTTGCCTTAGGAATGAATGCATGCATTTCATGCATGTATGCTTTGGATTTCTTTTCGAATGACCACAGCATAAACTTCCTCCTGCACAGTTCTTGCCTTCCAGTGCTTCCTTAGAACCAGGTTGATGACCTCTCCTTAGAGGGGCTTAGTGAACCAGTCAAGCAAAGTCTGCTCTGCACAATCACATTCCATGTATCAGAACATACAGTTGCAAAGGCAGTTATGCTGTAGTGAACTTGTTTTATTGTATGTACACTAAGCCCTAACCCCTCTAGGAACAGACATTGTGTGTACACCATACTCTGCCCATTGCTTCACATGGCAACTGGCTCTTAATGAGTGCTGAACAAATATTTGCTGAGTTAAATGTCAGTTTCTAAACTAGGCTTCTTGTATCATTTAGCATGTTCCTGGCACAGAGCAGGCACTCAGAATAAAAAATGAACTTGTGAATGAATGAGGGTGAAAAAACACATGAGCAAGGAGGTAAACAAACCAACAAACACCCTTTTCTGCGGGGATTATCCTAATTTCACAGATAATAGCTGCCAGAAAAGTGAAAGATTTCTCCAACAATCTCTCCAAGCTACTAAGTGATGAGATTGAGTTTTAAGTTCAAGAATGACTGGCTTTAAATGCCATGCTCTTGACTCAAGATTTCTTTGGCTTAGCTCTTAAGACTCCAAAGCACGGATAATGCCAAATGTGCTTTTCTTTTTTTTGCAAAAGCATATAAATTTAAAAGCTCCTTAAATAGCCTGATATTTACCCAACTTCTAGTATCTGCCTTGGGAATTTTTCATCTAGAAAGAGAATTGAAATTCTTTTGTAGAATGAGTCTATTTGGTAATATAAAGATGCAATTAACAGAATGATACACCCTTCCTGAAGAAATCTGGCTACTATTGGGTTAAAAACTATGAGGTTCACCCTATGCCCCTAAACAATTGCCCTAGGATGTCCTTTCCCCCCACCACCCCCAGGAATAACTGGTACAGCAATTACCGGGGTTCAAGGATATATCCTTACTCTCTCTAGAGTCCAGAGGCAATGGAGCTGTTTTCCGTAAGAATACAGATGGTTCCTTTATGCTTGTTCTGTGACCCAAGCAGACAGACTATTCACAATGTCAAATCCATTGCCCCTCACAATGACCTTTGAGTGCCAAGGTCAGAGTATGCTTGTTCCCTGTGAAAGCATATATTATGGTGGGTGCTCCAGTATACAAGGCCTCTCAGGGGTCCTGATTTCAGAGCACGCCTCTGCCATCCTCGGGACTCATGGTCCTTCAGCATCATTAATGATCCCAGAATAGCCAAAATATAATGGGCTGCTGGGAAGCTTAGACTGGGAGGCCATCTGGAATGAGTTTGGAGCAGGACCCACCTGTGATGCATTAGGCCTCAACTCCAGAACCGGCTTGGTGGAGAGGAGCAGCTAGGGCTGCTAACTGAGGAACCTGGGGGAGTGTAATTGGAGAAGGGTGATTTTGGAGCACAGGGCTTGCCAGGATCTTGTGTCTCCTGAGAGTGTGCAGGCAGGCTGTCTGTCGAAAGGGTTTTAAGTTTCCACATTGTGAAAGGAGAAAATGACTATACATAAAGATGGTTTGTCCTTTTCTCAGACAACCCAGTGACAGAGCAAAATTGTCTCTCAGATTACAACACTGGGCCAAAAGATGGTGAAATTTGGCATGCTGCACCTGAGGTTTGGAGGTCAGACAGCCTAAGTTCTAATCTTGGCTCTCACTGCCTTTGCTGGGTGATCTCTTTCTCTCAGTTTTCTCATCTGGTTTATAATACCCACCATCTTAGTCTGCGTGGACTGCATGAACTATAACAATACCATAGAAGAGTGGCTTCTAATTCTCACTGTTCTGAAGGCTGACAAGTCAAAGCGCAAGGTACTGGCAGATTAGGTTCCTAGTGAGAACCAGCTTCCTAACTTATAGACAGTTGCCTTCTCACTATGTCCTCACATGGCACAGAGGAGAGGGGGACAGGAGACGCAAGGAGGAGAGACAGGACTTTTGTCTCTTCTTTGTCTTATGGCTGCACTAATCCCATAACGGGGGCCCTACCTGCATGACTTTGTAATCATAATTACCTCCAAAGGTTCCACCTCCAAATACCATCACTATATTAGGTGTCGGGGCTTCCCAGGTGGCTCAGTGGTGAAGAATCCACCTGCCAATGCAAGGAGACTCAGGGGACATGGGTTCAATCCCTGGGTCAAGAAGATCCTCTGGAGGGGAGGAAATGGCAACCCACTCCAGTATTCTTTCCTAGAAAATCCCATGGACAGAGGAGCCTGGTGGGCTACAGTCTGCTGCTGCTGCTAAGTCATTTCAGTCGTGTCCGACACTGTGTGACCCCAGAGACAGCAGCCCACCAGGCTCCCCCTAATCTCAGGACGGGGGTCCCTGAGATTCTCCAAGCAAGAACACAGTCTAGAGGGTTGCAAAGAGTGGGACACGACTGAGCGACTGAGCACACACACACACATTAGGGTTAGGGCTTCAATATATGAATTTGGGAGAAGAGAATACAGATATTCAGTCAGTAACAGTCTCCTTGTGAGAATCTAATAATCCAGACATTTTATTTATGTTGGTTTTAATTTTCTGGGCAACATAAAAGGGAGATATTAACTTTGTTATTTTATAAGAAAAATTAAACGCAACTGAAACCCAGAGGGGAAGAGTAACCTGTACAAAGTCACAAAAATTTGAACTCCAGTTCAATAGGCTTCAGTGCTCCTGTTTTTTTTTTTTTCCCCATGATATGCTAACTTGGTTGAAAGAGAGGTTAAATTACATAACCAAGATTCTCTCTTGTGAAAAAAAAGTCACTGTTTTAGAATGAGTTGATTTGTGTTAGCCCCTTAAGAAAAACAGGTTACCTAAAAGGAAACTCATATTAAAATTTTAGATGCTAATAAATAGAAACGGCCTAAGCTCATCTGATGCTGGGAAGGATTGGGGGCGGGAGGAGAAGGGGACGACAGAGAATGAGATGGCTGGATGGCATCACCGACTCGATGGACATAAGTTTGAGTGAACTCCGGGAGTTGGTGATGGACAGGGAGGCCTGGCGTGCTGTGATTCATGGGGTCGCAAAGAGTAGGTCACGACTGAGCAACTGAACTGAACTGAACTGAACTGATGCTCATCTGGGCTTCCCAGGTGGCACTAGTGGTAAAGAACCGGCCTGGCAATGCAGAAGACATAAAAGACGCTAGTTCGATCCCTGGGTCAGGAAGATCCCCTGAAGAAGGGCATGGCAACCCACTGCAGTATTCTTGCCTGGAGAATCCCATTGACAGAGGAGCCTCGCAGGCCACCATCCATAGGCTCGCACAGTCTAACGCGATTGAAGCAATTTAGCACGCACATGTGGAGAAGGCCGTGGCAACCCACTCCAGTACTCTTGCCTGGAAAATCCCATGGAAGGAGGAGCCTGGTAGGCTGCAGTCCATGGGGTCGCTAAGAGTCGGATACGACTGAGCGACTTCACTTTCACTTTTCACTTTCATGCATTGGAGAAGGAAATGGCAACCCACTCCAGTGTTCTTGCCTGGAGAATCCCAGGGACGGGGAAGCCTAGTGGGCTGCCGTCTATAGGGTCGCACAGAGTCGGACACGACTGAAGCGACGCAGCAGCAGCAGCAGCAGCAGCAGCACGCACATGAACGCATACTCATCTGGCTCACCTCTGATGGGTGAGAAATTGGATGTACAGAGAATAGAAAGGGGCCTACATAAATTCACACTGCATAGTATAGCAGATTCAGAATTTAAACCCAGAATTTTTAGACTCATTCTCAGGTCTCTTTTCCCCAGTATTATACTTGCTTAGTTAAAATGACTTGTCTATCAGATAAAAGTCAGTCCTTAGATTTTTGAGTTCAACTTGAATTTCTGAATTCAAGTTCCCAAGAGGGGTCATTATTTTTATTATTGTTTAAATGCAAATACAATCTCACCAACAGGTCAGAATATTCTGAGCTATTGTTTTCTAGGTTTAGGGTTTTGACTTAGTAATTTCAAATTGGGATTTTCCCTTATAACTCTACTTGCAAAATTTTGCAACATTTCCCATCTACCATAGAAGCCATAATAATATCCCCGACTGTATGAAGGCCAGAACACACAAATCTGCAGAGGGATCATAATTTGTTTCAAAATTTACTTGGTATTTTAAGAAAATATTTAAGAGCTTCTGCCTGAAGTTGACATGGGCAGCTACAGAAAGATCTTTTACATATAATTCTGTGAAACATGTCTTTTCATTTAGAATAGCTTTTTTAAAATTAATTTTTCTCATTATCAATTCAAAATTTTCTTGTGCTTACATAAAGAGTAAAATGATAAAGGTTAATAGATGGCTGCATAGACATAAACCTGGCATTGTATAACTATTTGCAATTTTTTCTGTCAGTGCAATGAAATGTCATAAATAGAAATGAATTAATCTCAACAATGGGCACCTTTTTCACCAAATTAATAGAATCCAGTAAAAAACTTGTGAAGTTCATTCGGACAAAGGTGAAATGCTGATATCACTATTTTACACTCAAAAAGTTAAACATTGAAGATAAAGTGTTTTTGTGGTGGTTATGCAAATAACAATTTTGTAGAATACAGCATTCTGAAAACAATATTCTTACTAAATTAAGTCTCTATGGTAATGTGCAAATATACTTGGAACTGGTTGTGGTAACACATAATTTCCACTTTATCCCAACTCAATCATATTCTACAATTGAAATGGAATCTATAGTTACCAAAAGTTATTGTTTTAACAAATTTAAAATTTTTAAAATTTTGTGGCAAGGTTAATGTTCAATAATATATATATATTCAATAGTACATATATTCTATTTATAGAATAATAAATCTCTATGGAGAATTAATAATTCTATATGTATAATATATATATATATTCTAAAGAGGAGACTGGAATTCATCACCACATAAGCAAGGGAGAAACTGAATAGATTAGTCATTGAGAACTCAAACTGTCTGCAACATGGAACTTTGAAAAGTTTTAATTGCATTTTGGAATGTCTCAACTTGAAAGAATCTTTTGATGAAGCTCCTATTTCTAACTAGATAAATGCTGAGAACATCTACACTTCTGAAACTTAAATTTGGTAAAAATAATTATAGAGACAACCTAATTGGTTGGTTTTATCTTCTAAAAATATTTTTCATATAAAGATTTTCCAAATTGGAATAAATGATAGAACCCATGAAAATATTTGGGCTAAGCACATTTTAATATACACAAAAATAAAAATGATGTATTCATTTAACAAAATTTCCTCTAAACTCACTAGATGCGTCAATATTTATAAAGAGTTTCTTCCAAAATATTATCATCTTAAACAAAATTTTATATAGAATTTATTAACTCAAAAATACAACTTAGAGACAATGTCATCCAATTGTATCAAAAAGCTAAATAATAAGACTATTGAAAAAATTAATTCTGCAGAAAAACATCAATAATATAGTACCACAGAAGGTGGGACTATAAAGAAATAAAGAGGGTGGTATAATGAAGAAATTGATTGAGGGTATGTGTAATTATTTTAAGTTTCTTTTTTCTTTTTAAATCCCATTTTTATTATAAAAAGTTTCTAACACAAACATAAATAAAAGAATATAATGGACCCCATCAACCCAGAAATACATCAACAAGGCCGATCTTGTATCCTCCATACCCCCTACACAAGTATAGTCTCCTTAAATTAACTATTTTGGCCACAAGTGTAGATTATTTTCTTTTCCCTGTATAGTTTTTAATTATTGTTTTAACTTTTACTGAAGTATTGTTGTTTTACAATGTTGTGTTAGTTGTGTACAGCAAAGTAAATCAGCTATATATATATATATATCTTCATTTTTGGATTTCTTTCCTGTTTATGTCACCACAGAGCATTGAGTAGAGTCCTTATGTTTCTTTCTAATGCTCACATAAACCATATAAAGAAAATTTTAACTACTAGAGATATTAATCTTATTTTAACAGTTTTATTTTTAAAAATAATATACGAAAGAGAATTTCAGAAAACATCCCCTTCTGTTTCATTAACTATGCTAAAGCTTTTGTGTGAATCACAACAAACTGTGGAAAATTCTTAGAGATGAGAGTACCAGACCACCTTAACTGTCCCTTGAGAAACCTGTATGCTGGTCAAGAAGCAACAGTTAGAACTAGACATGGAACAACTGATTGGTTCAAAACTGAGAAAGAGTATGACAAGCCTGCACGTTGTCATCCTGCTTTTTTAGCTTATATGCAGAGTACATCATATGAAATGCCAGGCTGGATAAATCACAAACTGGAATCAAGATTGCCAGAAGAAATATCAACAACCTCAGGTAATGCAGATAATACCACTCTAATGGCAGAAAGTGAAGATGACCTAAAGAGGCTCTTGATGAGAGTGAAAGAAGACAGTGAAAAAGCCGACTTAAAACTCAACACTCAGAAAACTAAGATAATGGCATCCAGTCCCATCACTTCATGGCAAATACAAGGGGGAAAAGTGGAGATAGTGTCAGATTTTTCTTTTCTTGGGCTCCAAAATCACTGCAGATGGTGACTGCAGCCATGAAATTAAAAGATGCTTGCTCCTTGGAAGCAAAACTATGACAAACCTAGACAGCATATTAAAATATAGAGAGATGACTTTGCTGACAAAGGTCTGTATAGTCAATGCTACGGTTTTTCAAGTAGTCACATATGGATGTGAGAATTGGACCATAAAAAAGGCTGAGCACTAAAGAATTGATGATCTCAAATTGTGCTGGAGAAGACTCTTGAGAGTTCCTTGGACTGCAAGGAGATCAAAACAGCCAATCTGAAAGGAAATCAATGCTGAATATTCACTGGAAGACTGATGCTGAAGCTGATACACCAACACTTTGGCCACCATCTGCAAAGAGCCGACTCATTGGAAAAGACCCTGATGCTGGGAAAGATTGAAGGCAAAAGGAGAAAGTGGTGGCAGATGACGAGGTGATTAGATAACTTTACTGACTCAATGGATGTGAATTTGAGCAAATTCTGGGAGATAGTGAAGGACAGTGGAGCCTGGTGTGCTGCAGTCCATGGGGTTGAAAAGAGTTGGACACAACTTAGCAACTGAACAACAACAAGAATTATTTACAGGTTGATAAATCTGTTAGCTAATCAAGTACTTCAAAAAGTATGTAAGTTAAATTATTTTAATGTACTCAGAGCATCCCAGTTTAGATAATAAATTAATGTCACTATCTATAAAGACAGATGAAGGCATCTGGCCCATTCTGTGAAATGTAGCCTCCCCAGATTTGTCCTGTGTCCTGTGAAGATTAAAAAATTATTATACCTACAACTGTGAGTCTCTCTCAAAAAAAGCATTTATAATGAGGGGGACAAATCTGCAAATCCTGAGAGCCCAGAAATGACACCTTCTCACTTAATTCCTCTGGATGGGCCAGGACATCCTTGTTTAAATTTCCTTCCCAGGAGAGCTCACAAACCAAGGAAAATTACACAAATAGGTCTCCTGTACCAACTAGACCTGGGGCAGGGGTTTTCTTTATCCAGTCAACAAAAAGGCTCTATGCTCGGCCCTCAGTTTGGGATAGCTGCTGCTAAGTCACTTCAGTCGTGTCCGACTCTGTGCGACCCCATAGAAGGCAGCCCACCAGGCTCCGCCGTCCCTGGGATTCTCCAGGCAAGAACACTGGAGTGGGTTGCCATTTCCTTCTCCAGTGCAGTTTGGGATAGAGAGATGAGTAATTCACAGTACCTGGGCTCAGTCTATAAGAAACAGTAAAAGTGTATTCAACTAATTATAAAAAACAGAATGAGATAAAGCTAACTAGAGGCTTATGTCAAAGGCAGCACAAGCAAAAGGAGGCAGCAGTTAATCCTGGCTGGGAGATCAGCTGTGGTGACATTAAACTGGGGCTTGGAGGGTTTTCATAGTAAAGACAGGATGTTTAGCAAAGGCAAACATGGGACTTCCCTGGTGGTCCCGTAGTTAAGAATCCACTTGCCAATGCACAACATGAGTTGAGCCCTGATGCGGGAGGATCCCATATGCCATGGAGCAACTGAGCCCTTGTGCCATAACTACTGAGTCAGCACTCTAGAACCTGTGAGGCACGACTACTGAAGCCTGTTCACCTAGAGCCCTTGCTCTGCAACAAGAAAAGCCACCACAAGAGAAGCCTGTGCACTTCAACGAAGGGTAGCTCCTGCTCACTGCAACAAAGACCCAGCAGAGTCAAAAAATAAATTAAAAAAAGAAAAGGCAAAGAATAGTGAAAGTAGATTATACAGCTAGTATCCACAAAATCAAGTGATGGGGGTGAAATGTTTCTTTTCTAAGAACAGGTTTGAACAACACACATGAGAATCAGCAATAATTGGCAGGTATGGTGTTATATGAGCAGTTGCTCTCAGGATATTTAAAGGGAGATCCAGAGCAAGCATATGTATATCTGACCCTCACTTCACACTGCTGAAAAGCTCATAAAAAAGATCTGGATAACAATGGATGAAGTTAAACTGAGACTGCAGATACCCCACAGGCTGGCTTAAGACAGCACAAAAAACAGTAATATTTGGAAGTACGAATTTTTACTCCCTTTAGTGAAAACACTCCTTACTTTTTCTTTCACTCCCCACCTCCACATAATATGATCTGATCTCTCTTCTGACCCCGGCTGGACACCTACTAGTATACAATGATCAGACAGCCCAATAAGAGGCTCCTCCTGGGATGAAAAATAATGACTGTTAAAGAAAGTTTCAAATTCAAAGGGACATAACTTTTTCTTCATACACTTTATTTACTTGAACATGAGAAAAAATGTGATATGAAAAGAGCATAATTCTCAAAATTTTTACTTATTCACTAATTCATTCATTAATGAAAGTTTTTATAACCTTTTATACAGTAATGTTTGAAAAACAGATAAGGCTCTAAATGGAAAGGCCTTTAATGCCCTTCTAAAGAGCTTGAAGCTCAACATTCAGAAAACAAAGATCATGGCATCTGGTCCCATCACTTCATGGGAAATAGATGGAAAAACAGTGGAAACAGTGTCAGACTTTGTTTTTTTGGGCTCCAAAATCACTGCAGATGCTGATTGCAGCCATGAAATTAAAAGACGCTTGCTCCTTGGAAGGAAAGTTATGACCAACCTTGATAGTATATTAAAAAGCAGAGACATTACTTTGCCGACCAAGGTCCGTCTAGTCAAGGCAATGGTTTTTCCCGTGGTCATGTATGGATGTGAGAGTTGGACTGTGAAGAAGGCTGATCGCCAAAGAATCGATGCTTTTGAACTGTGGTGTTGGAGAAGACTCTTAAGAGTCCCTTATACTGCAAGGAGATCCAACCAGTCCATTCTAAAGGAGATCAATCCTGGATGTTCATTGGAGGGACTGATGCTAAAGCTGAAACTGCAATACTTTGGCCACCTCATGCGACGAGTTGACTCACTGGAAAAGACTCTGATGCTGGGAAAGGTTGGGGGCGGGAGGAGAAGGGGACGACGGAGAATGAGATGGCTGGATGGCATCACCGACTCTGTGGACATGAGTTTGAGTGTACTCCGGGAGTTGGTGATGGACAGGGAGGCCTGGCCTGCTGTGATTCATGGGGTCGCGGAGAGTCGGACACGACTGAGCGACTGAACTGAACTGAACTGAAAGAGCTCAGTGTTTCCATATTACCCACGGTATTAAAATCAAAAATTTATCATGAATAGCACTATCCAATTTATCCCCTTTAGGAGGATCACTTTAAGTAGCAGAATAAATAACTGATTGGAGAAGAGGTATTATAGTAAGTGTTTAATCAGGAAACCTATTAAAGAGACATTGTAATTATTCAACATAATTTATCTCTTAGGGTGGTGAAGTAACAGACTCAAAAACCAAACAGAAATCTATCATCTGTAAATCTATAAAGCCAAACAGAAATCTATCATCCTTGACTGTATCCTTTCCAGGACATTTTGAATCCAATTGTCACTATCTTCTAATTGGCTGGTGTGAGTGGATAGTAGTAACAACATAACCTGATTGTATGAAAGGAAAAAAGATATTAGCTCTGAGAAGAGAGATATGGTGAATTTTGTTTGGACTAAACAGAGTTTAAACCTGGTGGACTGACTTCCAGATTGGAACTATCTAGCAGTTATTTAGATAAATGGATCTAAAGCTTAAAGGAGTAATCAGAACACTTTGTCTATAATTGTGTGGGAAGGAGAAACATCTCCTAAAAGTTTTCTATCAACTGCTAAACTTCAGAGCATTTTGCTCAGAAATCTGGCTAGTATCCTAGAGAAAATTTGGTAGCTGAATAGACATTTTCTTCAGAAGAAAGAAAATGTAAGTGGGCCAATAAAAGAAGTTCCATGCCTTGTTCTTACAAAATTTTATTTCATTAGTTAGCTGTCCCTGACTTTGCAAAACCCATGTGTTAGTGCATGTCTGTTCTTTCTCTTAATAAAGGTAATTATAGTTTAATGCATTCGGTTGGAATACTGCCAAGAAATTGCAGGCAACGATGTGCAACTGTAACTGAAAATACCCAGTACCCACTTGGCCAAAAACAACCCTACCAGAGACCACCCATTCACACAAGAGAACTCTATACCATGCATGTTCTGACCCATCCATTGTCCCAGTGACCTAGGGAGAGGATGTATCAGGGTTACTAGAAACCTAGACCCTGTTTAAGGAGGTAAGAAAGAAAAGAATATGTCCTGTGAGATTTGAATGGAGGGATAGAACTTGTAAACTCCAGGCTCTGCTTTGTTCCTGGCCAGATTTTAAAAAGTGGCCAGCTCCCTTAGACCAAGACTCCTCCCACATCCTCTGCCACTGTAGGAGTAGCCTAGCCCCTGGTAGGGGCTGGCCTTGGCTGAATAACATTTGAATAATTAATTCAAGAAATTTACAGGTAGTTTTAGGTACTTGATGTATTAGTTAAGGTTCTTTTGATTGCAAATCAACTAGCACTGGCTTAGGTTTAAAGGCTTTTTTTTTTTTTTTAAGAATACTGGGATACCATATGGAATCCAAGAGAAATTAATAAAGCAGCAGAATGGGGTAAAAACCAAGATTTCTCCGGGGACCAGCAGGAGTTTGTAGACCTTTTCTGGAAGCCTGTCAAAAGGTATGAACTGCCTCCAAATTTCTAGGCTCCAGGCCTTGGATAAAATTCTCAAAGGAGAGATTTTGGCTCATTTTGACCAGCTACAGCCAAATGGTGATAAGAAAATATAATACCAGTATGGTTTCCAGGGCCCTACCCTATGGCTCAGGACCCTAATCTATTGCAGAGCAAGGCAGCTAGGCAGACATTCCAATAAATAGCCACAACCCTGGGGAAGTGGCATTAGTTGGAGCACTCAGTGTCAAGGTTTATCTGTCACTTTTCACTAGGTTCTTCTCTGACAATGAACACATTGCAGTGGTACAGAACTTTTCATTTACACTGCTTGCTGGATTCAGTGGCTCTATTCCAAGTTATGGATCAGCTGCTGCTTTGCTCTATGCAGATGATCCAGGCTGAAGAAGTAGGCTCTACCCGAGTCATGCTATTCTTAAAAGGTTGAATGGCAGAATGGCTCTTAAAGTTTCTGGGGAATATTATATATATATATATATATATTACATATAATACATAAGAATATATACATATATAATTTTGCAGGCTTCCCAGGTGGCTCCAGTGGTAAAGAACCTGCTTGCCAATGCAGGAGACATGAGTTCAATCTCTGAGTCAGGAAGATCCCCTGGAGGAGGAAATGGCCACCCACTCCTGTATTCTTGCCTATGGAGTCACATCGACAGAGTAGCCTGGTGAGCTATGGTCCACGGGGGTCACAAAGAGTTGGACGTGACTGAAGCAACTTAGCATCTGTGAGTGCATATAACTTTATCCATATATATGTGTGTGTGTGTGTGTGTGTGTGTGTGTGTGTGTGTGTGTGTGTACACACATATTCTATTCTGTTTCTCCAGAAGGCCCTAACACAATCTCCAACTATAACTGTTAAATTGTCTATTTATCCTTTCAATTCAGTTTTTCAGTGGATTTTGGGCTATTTTAAGGAGCATATATATTTATATCTATTACATCTACATGACAGATTGATGCTTTTATCACTATGTAATTACTCTCCTTGTCTCTAGTAATATTTATCTTAAAATCTATTTTGTCTGACTTTATTAAAATTACTCCAACTCTTATGATTTCTGTTTGTGTTTGTTTTTCCTTTTTAAATTTTTTTCAGCTGATTTGTGTCTTTAAATCAAAGCTTTAAAGATGGATCTTGGTTTATTTATCCAGTCTGAAAATATATGCCTTTTGATTGAATATCTAATCTATCCACATCTAATACATTTATTGATAGATTTATGTCTGCCATTTTGCTATTTGTTTTACAAATGTCTTGTGGCTTTTGTTCATTTTTTTCTCCTTTATTGACTTGTGTTATACAAATATTTTTAGTGTACCATTTTAAGTTCTCTGATAGCTTAACTATGTTTTTGAGGTATTTTTAGGGGCTGCTTTAGAGTTTTCAGTATTTATCTATTACTTATCACAACCTACTTCAAATTAATGCTAACTGTATCCCTCAGAAGATGGCACAAACAATGGGAAGGGAATAAATCTATACTGGAATGAAGGAGCTAATATTGTAATATATATTACAACTATAAGAGCTATACATCCAATAATACTAAGTTATATTTAATTCTTATGTTTTAAAAAAAAGTGAGAAATGAGAAAAGCAACACTGTCTATTATGGAGCTCTTCAGTCCCTCTTCTGTGTATTCTTGCCACCTCTTCTTAATATCTTCTGCTTCTGTTAGGTCCATACCATTTCTGTCCTTTATCGAGCCCATCTTTGCATGAAATGTTCCCTTGGAATCTTTAATTTTCTTGAAAATATCTCTTGTTTTTTCTATTCTGTTGTTTTCCTCTATTTCTTTGCATTGATCACTGAGGAAGGCTATCTTATCTCTCCTTGCTATTCTTTGGAACTCTGCATTCAGATGCTTATATCTTTCCTTTTCTCCTTTGCTTTTCGCTTCTCTTCTTTTCACAGCTATTTGTAAGGCCTCCTCAGACAGCCATTTTGCTTTTCTCATTTCTTTTCCATGGGGATGGTCTTGGTCCCTGTCTCCTGTACAATGTCACGAACCTCCGTCCAGAGTTCATCAGGCACTCTATCTATCAGATCTAGTCCCTTAAATCTATTTCTCACTTCCACTGTATAATCATAAGGGATTTGATTTAGGGAATATCTGAATGGTCTAGTGGTTTTCCTTACTTTCTTCAATTTCAGTCTGAATTTGGCAATAAGAAGTTCATGATCTGAGCCACAGTCAGATCCTGGTCTTGTTTTTGCTATCTGTATAGAGCTTCTCCATCTTGGGCTGCAAAGAATATAATCAATCTGATTTTGGTGTTGACCATCTGGTGATGTCCATGTGTAGAGTCTTCTCTTGTGTTGTTGGAAGAGGCTATGACCAGTGCATTCTCTTGGCAAAACTCTATTAGCCTTTGCCCTGCTTCATTCCGTGCTACAAGGCCAAATTTGCCTGTTACTCCAGCTGTTTCTTGACTTCCTACTTTTGCATTCCAGTCCCCTATAATGAAAAGGACATCTTTTTTGGGTATCAGTTCTAAAAGGTCTTGTAAGTCTTCATAGAACCGTTCAACTTCGGCTTCTTCAGCGTTACTGGTTTGGGCATAGGCCTGGATTACTGTAATATTGAATGGTTTGCCTTGGAAACGAACAGAAATCATTCTGTCGTTTTTAAGATTGCATCCAAGTACTGCATTTCGGACTCTTTTGTTGACCATGATGGCTACTCCATTTCTTCTAAGGGATTCCTGCCCACAGTAGTAGATATAATGGTCATCTGAGTTAAATTCACTCATTCCAGTCCATTTTAATTCACTGATTCCTAGAATGTCGATGTTCACTCTTAGCATCTCCTGTTTGACCACTTCCAATTTGCCTTGATTCATGGACCTAACATTCCAGGTTCCTATGCAAAATTGGTCTTTAAAGCACCGGACCTTGCTTCTATTACCGGTCACATCCACAACTGGGTATTGGTTTTGCTTTTGCTCCATCCCTTTATTCCTTCTAGAGTTATTTCTCCACTGATCTCCAGTAGCATACTGGGCACCTACCGACCTGGGGAATTCCTCATTCAGTATCCTATCATTTTGCCCTTTGATACTGTTCATGGGGTTCTCAAGGCAAGTATACTGAAGTGGTTTGCCATTCCCTTCTCCAGTGGACCATATTCGGCTGTGGTCCCGTGTGATCAGATCGACTAGTTTCCTGTGATTATGATTTCAGTGTGTCTGCCCTCTGAGGCCCCCTCGAAATACCTACCATCTTATTTGGGTTTCTCTTACCTTGGGCATGGGATATCTCTTCACAGCTGCTCCAAGAAAGCGCAGCCGCTGCACCTTACCTTGGATGAGGGGTATCTCCTCAAGGCCGCCCCTCCTGACCTTGAACGTGGAGTAGCTCCTCTCGGCCCTCTTGCTCCTGCGAAGCCACCGCCTATTGGACAAGGGGCAGTTCCTCTCGGCCGCCGGCCCTGGCCTCAGGCGTGGGGTAGCTCCTCACGGCCACGCCTCTCTGCGTGGTTGGTTGAGCCCGGCCGGCATCTCTCACGCCTGCGCCGCCAGGGGCGGCGTCTCTCTGTGCAAAAAAGATCTTCACGACCAAGATAGTCAGATAAGGTGATCACTGACCTAGAGCCAGACATCTTGGAATGTGAAGTCAAGTGGGCCTTAAAAGCATCACTACGAACAAAGCTAGTGGAGGTGATGGAATTCCAGTTGAGCTATTTCAAATCCTGAAAGATGATGCTGTGAAAGTGCTGCACTCAATATGCCAGCAAATTTGGAAAACTCAGCAGTGGCCACAGGACTGGAAAAGGTCAGTCTTCATTCCAATCCCAAAGAAAGGCAATGCCAAAGAATGCTCAAACTACTACACAATTGCACTCATCTCACACACTAGTAAAGTCATGCTCAAAATTCTCCAAGCCAGGCTTCAGCAATATGTGAACCGTGAACTCCCAGATGTTCAAGCAGGTTTTAGAAAAGGCAGAGGCATCAGAGAGCAAATCGCCAACATCCGCTGGATCATGGAGAAAGCAAGAGAGTTCCAGAAAAACATCTATTTCTGCTTCATTGATTATGCCAAAGCCTTTGACTGTGTGGATCACAATAAACTGTGGAACATTCTTAAAGAGATGGGAATCCCAGACCACCTGACCTGCCTCTTGAGAAACCTGTATGCAGGTCAGGAAGCAACAGTCAGAACTGGACATGGAACTACAGACTGGTTCCAAATAGGAAAAGGATTACGTCAAGGCTGTATATTGTCACCCTGCTTATTTAACTTATATGCAGAGTACATCATGAGGAACGCTGGGCTGGAAGAAGCACAAGCTGGAATCAAGATTGCTGGGAGAAATATCAATAACCTCAGATATGCACATGACAATACCCTTATGGCAGAAAGTGAAGAGGAACTCAAAAGCCTCTTGATGAAAGTGAAAGAGGAGAGTGAAAAGGTGGCTTGAAGCTCAACATTCAGAAAACAAAGATCATGGCATCTGGTCCCATCACTTCATGGGAAATAGATGGAAAAACAGTGGAAACGGTGTCAGACTTTATATTTTTGGGCTCCAAAATCACTGCAGATGCTGATTGCAGCCATGAAATTAAAAGACGCTTACTCCTTGGAAGGAAAGTTATGACCAACCTTGATAGTATATTAAAAAGCAGAGACATTACTTTGCCAACTAAGGTCCGTCCAGTCAAGGCTATGGTTTTTCCCGTGGTCATGTATGGATGTGAGAGTTGGACTGTGAAGAAAGCTGATCGCCGAAGAATTGATGCTTTTGAACTGTGGTGCTGGAGAAGACTCTTGAGAGTCCCTTGGACTGCAAGGAGATCCCACCAGTCCATTCTAAAGGAGATCAGTCCTGGGTGTTCATTGGAAGGACTGATGCTGAAGCTGAAACTGCAATACTTTGGCCACCTCATGCAAAGAGTTGATTCGCTGGAAAAGACTCTGATGCTGAGAGGGATTGGGGGTGGGAGGAGAAGGGGACGACAGAGAATGAGATGGCTGGATGGCTTCACCGACTCTGTGGACATGAGTTTGAGTGAACTCCAGGAGTTGGTGATGGACAAGGAGGCCTGGCGTGCTGTGATTCATGGGGTCGCAGAGAGTCAGACACGACTGAGTGACTGAACTGAACTGGACTCAGTCCCTCTTGTGGATCAAAGTTACTACGTGATGTCATCTACTTTCAACCTAAAGGAATTTCTTTAGTATTTCCTGTAGGGAAATTATGCTGGCAATGAAGTCCCTCACTGTTCATTTGGGAAATGTTTTTATTTCATCCTCATCTTTGAAAAATAGTGGGTATAAATTATTGATTGACTTTCTTTTTCTTTCATCAGTTTGGATATGTCATCTTATGCCTATTGGACTTCCTTGTTGCCATCAATTGCATTTTTGTTTCTCTGAATTGTTTTTCTCTTTATGCTTTCAAGACTTTTTGCTTTGGTTTTCAGCAGTTTGACCACGTGGTATCTAAGTATGATTACGTTTCCTATTCTGGGTTCATTGTAGGTCTTGGGGATCTTTAAGTTAATGGTTTTCATCAAATTTAGGAAGTTTGGACCATTATTATGTACCCAAATATTTGCTTCTGTCTCTATTTCTAGCTTCTTCCCGAGTCTCCATTTTACATGTATTGGAACACCTGACATTGTCCTACAATTTTCTGACACTATGCTCATTTTTCTTCAATATTTTTCTTCTCTGTTCAACTTGAATAACTTCTGTTCATATTTAATTGATTTTTTTCTATGTACTTTCAATATGTGCTGTTGAATATATCTGCTACATTTTCTCATACCAATTATTGTACTTCGCTAGTTAGAATTTCAATTTGATTATTTTTAAAAAGTTTTTCTTTTAATAGGTTTCCTGTTTTTTGATTAATTGTAAGATATTGTCCTTTAATTCATTTAACATAGCTTACTTTAAATCTTTAAACACATTTATAATGGCTGCTTTGGAGTTTTTATCTGAGAAGTTAAACATCTGGATTATTTCACCCACTATCATGTGTTCTGTGTGGGTTCAGTTCAGTTCAATCACTCAGTCATATCTGACTCTTTGTGACCCCATGGACTGCAGCATTCAAGGCTTCCCTGTCCATCACCAACTCCTGAAACCTGCTCAAATTCCCGTCCATCAAGTCAGTGATGCCATCCTACCATCTCATCCTCTGTTGTCCCCTTCTCCGCCTGCCTTCAATCTTCCCTACAGCATCAGGGTCTTCTATGATGAGTCAGTTCTTCGCATGAGGTGGCCAAAGTTTTTTTACCTTCAGCATCAGACCTTCTAATGAATATTCAGGACTGATTTCCTTTAGGATTGACTAGTTTGATGTCCTTTCAGTTCAAGGGACTCTCAAGAGTCTTCTCCAACTTTACAATTCAAAAACATCAGTTCTTCAGCATGCAACCTCCTTTATGGCCCAACTCTTACATCCATACCGGCTACTGGAAAAACCACAGCTTTGACTAGACAGACCCGTGTGGGTTGGGGAATGTATAGGAAGCTTCAGGCAATTCTCAAGTGTACCTTGGTTTCTTTTTCTGCCATGTTCTCTTGGGTCTCCCCTATGCACATTTCGTTTTTTAGACAGCAGAAAAAGTGTGGAAAATCTTATCTCAGGCTTTACATCACTATGTCCTTTCTACAGTCTCTCCATAAAGTTTCTGAATGGTCTGTCATTTACCCCAGATTGGAATGGCAACCTTGGTCCTGCACAGATGTTGGTTTTCCCCATCCATTTCCTATTAAGACTGCCATTTTAGCTGGCAAAGTCAAATGGTTTTGCCTCTCATTCCTGTTTGAATTAATCACTTCTGGCAGTAAAGCTGCTGGTTTTGCAGTCAATCCCAGACTGACAAAGCTACTGTTCTTCCTACGCATCTGGTAGAGAGAGGGAGGAAGGAAGGGAGCAGATTCAGGCAAGAGGACCACAGTCAGCTTTTACAAAACTAAATGCTTCTTATTTTTCGTCTGCCTTTAGTCAATTCCTTGTGTTTTGAAATGGTTGCTTTCAACAGTTTTGATAAGTTTTATACTTGTTTGTGAAAGGAAATCACCAACTTCTACAGCCACCTTTATTAAAAGTCCTCTCTGTTTTCCTTGTCTTTGAATGCAAGATAGTAACATCTACCTCAGATTTCTGAGTATGAAATTAGGTTACCTATGCCAGTCAAAAGCTGTGAAAAGAAGAGAAGCAAAAAGTAAAGGAGGAAAGGAAAGATATAAGCATCTGAATGCAGAGTTCCAAAGAATAGCAAGGAGAGATAAGAAAGCCTTCCTCAGCGATGAATGCAAAGAAATAGAGGAAAACAACAGAATAGGAAAAACAAGAGATCTTTTCAAGAAAATTAGAGATTCCAAGGGAACATTTCATGCAAAGATGGACTCGATAAAGGACAGAAATGGTATGGACCTAACAGAAGCAGAAGATATCAAGAAGAGGTGGCAAGAACACACAGAAGAACTGTACAAAAAAGATCTTCACGACAAAGATAATCACGATGGTGTGATCACTCACCTGGAACCAGACATCTTGGAATGTGAAGTCAAGTGGGTCTTAGAGAGCATCACAACGAACAAAGCTAGTGGAGGTGATGGAATTCCAATTGAGCTATTTCAAATCCTGAAAGATGATGCTGTGAAAGTGCTGCACTCAATATGCCAGCAAATTTGGAAAACTCAGAGGTGGCCACAGGACTGGAAAAGGTCAGTCTTCATTCCAATCCCAAAGAAAGGCAATGCCAAAGAATGCTCAAACTACTGCACAATTGCACTTATCTCACAGGCTAGTAAAGTCATGCTCAAAATTCTCCAAGCTAGACTTCAGCAATATGTGAATTGTGAACTTCCAAATGTTCAAGCAGATTTTAGAAAAGGCAGAGGCGCCAGAGATCAAATTGCCAACATCCGCTGGATTATGGAGAAAGCAAGAGAGTTCCAGAAAACCATCTATTCCTGCTTCATTGACTATGCCAAAGCCTTTGACTGTGTGCATCACAATAAACTGTGGAACATTCTTAAAGAGATGGGAATCCCAGACCACCTGACCTGCCTCTTGAGAAACCTGTATACGGGTCAGGAAGCAACAGTGAGAACTGGACATGGAACAACAGACTGGTTCCAAATAGGAAAATGAGTACGTCAAGGTTGTATATTGTCACCCTGCTTATTTAACTTATATGCAGAGTGTACATCATGAGGAACACTGGGCTGGAAGAAGCACAAGCTGGAATCAAGATTGCCGGGAGAAATATCAATAACCTCAGATATGCAGATGACACCACCCTTATGGCAGAAAGTGAAGAGGAACTCAAAGGCCTTTTGATGAAAGTAAAAGAGGAGAGTGAAAAGGTTGGCTTGAAGCTCAACATTCAGAAAACGAAGATCATGGCATCTGGTGCCATCACTTCATGGGAAATCGATGGGGAAACAGTGGGAACCGTGTCAGACTTTATTTTTTTGTGCTCCAAAATCACTGCAGATGCTGATTGCAGCCATGAAATTAAAAGATGCTTACTCCTTGGAAGAAAAGTTATGACCAGCCTAGATAGCATATTAAAAAGCAGAGACATTACTTTGCCAACCAAGGTCCGTCTAGTCAAGGCTATGGTTTTTCCTGTGGTCATGTATGGATGTGAGAGTTGGACTGTGAAGAAAGCTGATCGCCGAAGAATTGATGCTTTTGAACTGTGGTGCTGGAGAAGACTCTTGAGAGTCCCTTGGACTGCAAGGAGATCCAACCAGTCCATTCTAGAGGAGATCAATCCTGGGTGTTCATTGGAAGGACTGATGCTAAAGCTGAAACTGCAATACTTTGGTCACCTCATGCAACGAGTTGACTCACTGGAAAAGACTCTGATGCTGGGAGCGATTGGGGGTAGGAGGAGACGAGGACGACGGAGAATGAGGTGGCTGGATGGCATCACCGACTCGATGGACATGAGTTTGAGTGAACTCCGGGAGTTGGTGATGGACAGGGAGGCCTTTCATGTTGTGGTTCATGGGGTTGCTAAGAGTTGGACACGACTGAGCGACTGAACTGAACTGAACTGAACTGATGCCAGTCAAATAGTATTGCATGATTACTCTGACTTATTATACTGAGAATGATGCATAATACTCAGATTCTAAAGTAAAGAATTACACCTCTTCTTCTTGGCAATTTAACAATACATTAAAAGATGTATTCCACTTTTAAAACACTTAACAAAGTTTCTATGAGGATTTCCAACATAAAACAATGTGAACATCGAATATAAGAATCTTTGTTCAGTTCTGGTTGAGTGGATGTATGGCCATGAAAAAGTTATTAAAGTAAATATAAAGGTAGTCTTCTAAAGTTTTAGGGAAGCTTGACCATAGATAATTTAACAAAGAGAATGACAATTTAACAATGAAAGTAATGAGAAACATAGCTACATCTATTTCTCTATTCTGCAAAAACTATCTGATTAAAAATTTCGGTAGACTTACTAACTGAAGATTACAGCAATGGAAATGGAACAAAATAGAACAAAATGAATTATCAAATGAATTTCCAAATTATGATATCTTTAATGAAAATGTCCATGATGCATGAGTAGCTAACATTTTTAAATAAAGTATTAGATTTTGAATAACTCAGTAAAATTGGTAGTTAATGAATAAAATTATTTACTGAAAAAATATAAAAGCAATGGATTTGTTCAGCATCAAAAGTTTTCTTGTTATGGAAAAATATCAACTCTAATAAAGGTCTTGTATAGTTTTTTAAAGGTGAAATATAATTAAATAAAAATTCCCTGTCTTGGCTAAACTGTTTGATCAGTTTCAGTGACGGGACCAAAGCTATGAGGCTGGTGGCAGCTTCTTCGAATTCTAGGAAGGAGTTCAAGTACAGAAACATTGAACACACAGGCTGCTTCTATATGCTTCACATGCTTTTGGGGACCTAAGACATAAACAAGTTCGTTTTCTTCAGAACTTCGATCTCTCAGAAACAAAAATTAATACCAAATGATTTATGTAAAGTGAACCAAAGGGAAATATCACTAGTTAAAAAAATTATATTCAGATCTGACCTTCTATCTACCTTTATGAGAAAAGTTCCTTTCTCTCTTTTGACTTCTCTATTTTGGTATTTATCCTGTATTATATACATATTTTTTTCTTTTTCCCCCACCAGACTTGGAATAGTATACAAGTAGAGATCATTCCATTTTGGAAACATGGGTTTCTAAAACCTTCCACAGAACTGAATAAGGATGAGGTATCATATATATATTACATATATATATATATATATATGGAGAAACAAACATGCATGCAATGGGATATTCAGTTCAGTTCAGTCGCTCAGTCGTGTCCGACTCTCCGTGACCCCATGAATCACAGCACGCCATGCCTCCCTGTCCATCACCAACTCCCGGAGTTCACTCAAACTCATGTCCACAGAGTCGGTGATGCCATCCAGCCATCTCATTCTCTGTCGTCCCCTTCTCCTCCCACCCCCAACCTTTCCCAGCATCAGAGTCTTTTCCAGTGAGTCAATTCGTCGCATGAGGTGGCCAAAGTATTGCAGCTTCAGCTTTAGCATCAGTCCTTCCAATGAACACCCAGGATTGATCTCCTTTAGAATGGACTGGTTGGATCTCATTGCGGTACAGGGGACTCTCAAGAGTCTTCTCCAACACCACAGTTCAAAAGCATCACTTCTTCAGCGATCAGCTTTCTTCACAGTCCAACTCTCACATCCATACATGACCACAGGAAAAACCATAGCCTTGACTGGACGGACCTTGGTTGGCAAAGTAATGTCTCTGCTTTTTAATATACTATCAAGGTTGGTCATAACTTTCCTTCCAAGGAGTAAGCGTCTTTTAATTTCATGGCTGCAATCACCATCTGCAGTGATTTTGGAGCACAAAAAAATAAAGTCTGACACTGTTTCCACTGTTTTTCCATCTATTTCCCATCAAGTGATGGGACCAGATGCCATGATCTTTGTTTTCTGAATGTTGAGCTTCAAGCCAACCTTTTCACTCTCCTTTTCACTTTCATCAAGAGGCTTTTTAGTTCCTCTTCACTTTCTGCCATAAGGGTAGTGTCATCTGCATATCTGAGATTATTGATATTTCTCCCAGCAATCTTGATTCCAGCTTGTGCTTCTTCCAGCCCAGCGTTCCTCATGATGTACTCTGCATAGAAGTTAAATAAGCAAGGTGACAATATACAGCCTTGACGCACTCCTTTTCCTATTTGGAACCAGTTGTTGTTCCATGTCCAGTTCTGACTGTTGCTTCCTGACCCGTATACAGGTTTCTCAAGAGGCAGGTCAGGTGGTCTGGTATTCCCATCTCTTTCAGAATGTTCCACAGTTTATTGTGATCCACACAGTCAAAGGCTTTGGCATAGTCAATGAAGCAGAAATAGATGGTTTTCCGGAACTCTCTTGCTTTCTCCATGATCCAGCAGATGTTGGCAATTTGCTCTCTGGTGCCTCTGCCTTTTCTAAAACCTCCTGAACATTTGGGAGTTCACGGTTCACATATTGCTGAAGCCTGGCTTGGAGAATTTTGAGCATGACTTTACTAGCGTGTGAGGTGAGTGCAATTGTGCGGTAGTTTGAGCATTCTTTGGCATTGCCTTTCTTTGGGATTGGAATGAAGACTGACCTTTTCCAGTCCTGTGGCCACTGCTGAGTTTTCCAAATTTGCTGGCATATTGAGTGCAGCACTTTCACAGCATCATCTTTCAGGATTTGAAATAGCTCAACTGGAATTCCATCACCTCCACTAGCTTTGTTCGTAGTGATGCTTTCTAAGGCCCACTTGACTTCACATTCCAAGATGTCTTACAGAGCCATAAAGAAGAATAAATGTTGCCATTTGCAGCAATATGGGTGGACTTGGAGGATATTATGCTAAGTCAAATAAGTCAGGTAGAAAGACAAATACTGTATAATATCACTTATATGTGAAATCTAAAAATTATAACAAACAATTTTTAATATAACAAAAAAGCACATCTACAGATATAGAGAATAAATTAATAGTTACCAGGGGGAAGAGGGAAAGGGGGTTGGGGCAAGACAGGGGTAGGGAATTAAGAGGTACAAACTATTAGGTATAAAATAGGCTACAAGGATATACTGCACAACACAGGAAATTTAGCCAATATTTTATAATAACTAAATGGAGTATAACTTTTAAAACTGTGACTCACTGTATTATACACTTGTAACCTGTATAATATTGTACATCAACTATACTTCAATTTTTTTAAAAAAAGAGCAATTAAGGACAAACAAAATCTTTCATCAGGAATATGCTTGGATTATATGGTAATAGGAAACAAACAAAAGAAGTATTATGAGAATGTTAATAGCTCAGTCATGTCCGACTCTTTGTGATCTCATGGACTGTAGGCTGCCAGGCTCCTCTGTCCATGGGATTCTCCAGGCAAGAATACTGAAGTGGGTTCCCATTCCCTTTTCCAGGGATTATGAGAATATACTCTGTAAAACAAAACTGAGCAGGATTCCCTCAAGTAGGGAAAAAACAGCTAAATATCAGCTTATTATAATGTTTTAATAGTATGAAAAAAATGATAATGAAATGAGAGTTAGCCAAAAAGAGAGACAGAGAGATCTGAATACTCCCCACAAAAATCAGAGATAATTAGGTAAAATATTTTTAATTCAAAAGATTAAACATAATTTTAAAATATACAAAAACATGCAGAACTCAAAGAATCAAATACATGGTAGATTTTGGCATCATGGACCAATACCTGATTTTCCTTCCCTTCTTAATTCCCAGGAAGAGTATATTTCCTAGTCATATTGTAGATGGGTGGGAAAATATGACTTGTTTTGGTCAATAGTCTGCTATGAGAAGCAATGCATGTCACTCTGGGCCAAAGCACTTACAAGCTGATGCATGACTTTCCATGATGTATGGGCCTCAGACTGCCATAACAAAATACCATAGACAGGGTGACACAAACAACAGAAATGTGTTTTCTCACAGTTCTAGCAGCTGAACATCCAAGATCAAGGTGCTGACCCACTCAACTCATTGAGGAGAACTCCCACTTTTTTAGCTTGCAAACAGCCACCTTCTTGCTCTGTCCTCATGTGACAGAGAGAGAGATTGCACACAAGCTTTCTGGTGTCTCTTCTTGTAAGGGTGCTAATGCCATCATGCAGGCCCTATATCTATGACTTCATCTAATTCTAATTACTCCCAAAGAGCCCAGCTCCAAATATTATCACATTGGGAGTTAGAGCTTTTGCATGTGAACTTGAGGGATTCATTCAATCCATAAGACATGTTCTCTTCCCCTCCACAGTGACTGAGAGCCCTCATGTTTCAGATGGTGCAGAAACAAAACATTGTAGCTTCAGTCAGCCTGGATTTATGAGGAGTTGCATAGAGCAAAGCATCCAGCTCATTTTTCAGGACATTGTTTCAAGCCATCAAGAATGTGGGATTGTTATTACAGCAGAATTTAGCATAATCTAATCCAAGACACTGTGGAAAAAGAGGCTTATGTGATGTTATAAACACAATGCACAAAATAGAAAAGATACAAATGAAGAATTAGTAAACTGGAAGTAAATCTGACAAATTACATGTAGCACAGAGATTGTATGGGAGGTCCTAGCCACAGCAATAAACAATAAATACAAAATACCAAGATTGAGGGAAAAAAAATAAAATTGTATCATGTGCAGAGATGAAATTGTCTACTTCAAAAATTCAAGAGACACTACAGAGAAACTAGAGAAGTTCATAATTTCAGGTTACTGTATCGGTAAATAAAATTTAGTTGTTGCTATAAACCTGTAGGTCTACAACAATTGAAAAACCATAAACACCATTTACAATAACAACAAAAATACAAGGCACTTAGGCATAAATCATTCAAAACATATGTGAATATCTCCTAGCATCTTTATAGAGGAAATTATGAAACTTTATTGAACATAAAAATATAAATAAGATATGACGAAGATATGCAGAGGATGTGGAGAAAAGGGAACACTTGCACACCGTTGGTGGAAACGTAAATTGGTACAGCCACTTTGGTGGTACAGTGTGGGAAACACTATGGAGGTTTCTTAAAAAACTAAAAATAAACTACCAACTGAGCCAGCAATTCTAGTCCTGGGTAAGTAGTTTAAATAAATGATTAAATTTGAAAAGATGCAGGCACCCCTATGTTCATAGCAGCATTATTTATCATCACCAAGGTATGAAAGCAACCTAAGTGTCTATCAATAGATGAATGGATAAAAAAAATTTATACACACACACACAGACATACACACCACAATGGAATACCACTCAACCACAAAAAAGAATGAAATTTTGCCATTTGCAGCAGTTGTTCTTGGACTATATTATGCTAAATGAAATAAGTCAGAGAAAGACAAATACTGTATGATATTTAATTGTGGAATCTAAAAAATTAGTGAATGCAATAAAATGGAAGCAGACTCACAGATACAAAGAACAAACTTTAGGTTATCAGTGGGAAGAGGGAAGTGGAGACGGACAACACAGATCACTCTATTGTACGCTTGTAAATTATATAATACTATATACCAACTATACCTCATGAAGAAAAGACCAAAAATTATTTTGTCTGAAAATAAAGGTAAATAAATGAAGATGTAAATCACATTTATACTTGAAAAGACAATATTATGACATTTTCCCTAAAGTAATATAAAAATCCATATAATTCAACTTTTTAATCTCTATAATTGTTTTTATACAAATAAAGATGTTGATACAAAATTTTGTAAGAAAGATGAAAGGTCAGAAATAGCCAATCCTATGGTGGGGTAGAGGCAGATTTACTTTACCAAATATGATTATTTAACAAAAGATACAATAACTAAAATGGTACGGTATTGACTCAGAAATAATGTTGCTGCCAGCCACGCAGAGCAGACAGCAGGAAAGGGCCAGACAAAAATAGAACCGCTCTGGGAACCACAGTCTTGGCACCCTTGGGTGCTGCCCGGTGGAAGCTCCTGTGGCAGATTCTGAAACAAAAGCACCTGGATGACTGTATATGACATATATCTGTAAGAATATTTAAATCATTTAATCTGTTTTCCATAACAGAAGCCAAAAAAGGGGAAACTGAAGAGGAAGCTGGTGCCTGGGTCCAATACACAAGCATCTTCTATCCTGAATACAGTATTTTCTCAAGGCATAAAAATGGATCTTTGAATGTTGAAGATGTTCTTACCAGCTTTGACAATACAGGAATTGGCCAGATCAAGCCCTGAGCCTTTGGAGTGGGATAACTGTCTCCAAGACCCTGGACTACAAGAAACTAACCCTCAGTTCAGTTCAGTTCAGTCGCTCAATCGTGTCCGATTCTTTGCGACCCCATGAATCACAGCACACCAGGCCTCCCTGTCCATCACCAACTTCCGGAGTTCACTCAAACTCATGTCCGTCAAGTCGGTGATGCCATCCAGCCATTTCATTCTCTGTCGTCCCCGTCTTCTCCTGCACCCAATCCCTCCCAGCATCAGAGTCTTTTACAGTGAGTCAACTCGTCGCATGAGGTGGCCAAAGTATTGCAGTTTCAGCTTTAGCATCAGTCCTTCCAATGAACACCCAGGACTGATCTCCTTTAGAATGGACTGGTTGGATCTCCTTGCAGTCCAAGGGACTCTCAAGAGTCTTCTCCAGCACCACAGCTCAAAAGCATCAATTCTTGCGCGCTCAGCCTTCTTCACAGTCCAATTCTTACATTCATACATGACCACTAGAAAAACCATAGCCTTGACTAAACGGACCTTTGTTGGCAAAGTACTGTCTCTGCTTTTTAATATGCTATCTAGGTTGGTCATAACTTTCCTTTAAAGGAGTAAGCATCTTTTAATTTCATGGCTGCAATCAGCATCCACAGTGATTTTGGAGCCCAAAAAATCTGCCACTGTTTCCACTGTTTACCCATCTATCACCCAGGAAGTGATGGGACCAGATGCCATGATCTTTGTTTTCTGAATGTTGAGCTTCAAGCCAACCTTTTCACTCTCCTCTTTCACTTTCATCAAGAGGCTTTTAGTTCCTCTTCACTTTCTGCCATAAGGGTATTGTCATGTGCATATCTGAGGTTATTGATATTTCTCCCAGCAATCTTGATTCCAGCTTGTGTTTCTTCCAGCCCAGCGTTCCTCATGATGTAATCTGCATAGAAGTTAAATAAGCAGGGTGACAATATACAGCCTTGACATACTCCTTTTCCTGTTTGGAACCAGTCTGCTGTTCCATGTACAGTTCTAACTGTTGCTTCCTGACCTGCATATAGGTTTCTCAAGAGGCAGGTCAGGTGGTCTGGTATTCCCATCTCTTTCAGAATTTTCCACAGTTTATTGTGATCCACACAGTCGAAGACTTTGGCATAGTCAATAGAGCAAAATAGATAGATTTTTTTTTTTTTGAACTCTCTTGCTTTTTCCATGATCCAATGGATGTTGGCAATTTCATCTCTGGTTGCTCTGCCTTTTCTAAAGCCAGCTTGAACATCTGGAAGTTCACGGTTCACATATTGTTGAAGCCTGGCTTGGAGAATTTTGAGCATAACTTTACTAGTGTGTGAGATGAGTGCAATTGTGCGGTAGTTTGAGCATTCTTTGGCATTGCCTTTTTTGGGATTGGAATGAAAACTGACCTTTTCCAGTCCTGTGGCCACTGCTGAGTTTTCCAAATTTACTGGCATATTGAGTGCAGCATTTTCAGAGCACCATCTTTCAGGATTTGAAATAGCTCCACTGGAATTCTATCACCTCCACTAGCTTTGTTCATAGTGATGCTTTCTAAGGCCCACTTGACTTCACATTCCAGGATGTTGGCTCTAGGTGAGTGATCACACCATCGTGATTATCTTGGTCATGAAGATCTTTTTTGTACAGGTCTTCTGTTTATTCTTGCCACCTCTTCTTAATATCTTCTGCTTCTTTTAGGTCCATACCATTTCTGTCCTTTATTGAGCCCATCTTTGCATGAAACGTTCCCTTGGTATCTCTAATTTTCTTGAAGAGATCTCTAGTCTTTCCTATCCTGTTGTTTTCCTCTGTTTCTTTGCATTGATCACTGAGGAAGTATTTCTTATCTCTCCTTGCTATTCTTTGGAACTCTGCATTCAGATGCTTATATCTTTCCTTTTCTCCTTTGCTTTTCTCTTCTCTTCTTTTCACAGCTATTTGTAAGGTCTCCTCAGACAGCCATTTTGCTTTTTTGCATTTCTTTTCCATGGGGATGGTCTTGGTCCCTGTCTCCTGTACAATGTCACGAACTTCCGTCCATAGTTCATCAGGCACTCTGTCTATCAGATCTAGACCCTTAAATCTATTTCTCACTTCCACTGTATAATCATAAGGGATTTGATTTAGGTCATATCTGAATGGTCTAGTGGTTTTCCCTGCTTTCTTCAATTTCAGTCTGAATTTGGCAATAAAGAGTTCATGATCTGAGCCACAGTCAGCTCCTGGTCTTGTTTTTGCTAACTGTATAGAGCTTCTCCATCTTTGGCTACAAAGAATATAATCAATCTGATTTTGGTGTTGACCATCTGGTGATGTCCATGTGTAAAGTCTTTTCTTGTGTTGTTGGAAGAGGGTGTTTGCTATGACCAGTGCGTTCTCTTGGCAAAACTCTATTAGCCTTTGCCCTGCTTCATTCTGTATTCCAAGGCCAAATTTGCCTGTTATCCCAGGTGTTTCTTGACTTCCTACTTTTGCATTCCAGTCCCCTAGAATGAAAAGGACATCTTTTTGGGGTGTTAGTTCTAAAAGGTCTTGTAGGTCTTCATAGAACCGTTCACTTCAGCTTCTTCACCGTTACTGGTTGGGGCATAGGCTTGGATTACTGTAATATTGAATGGTTTGCCTTGGAAACGAAGAGAGATCATTCTGTCATTTTTGAGATTGCATCTAAGTACTGCATTTTGGACTCTTTTGTTGACCATGATGGCTACTCCATTTCTTCTAAGGGATTCCTGCCCACAGTAGTAGATATAATGGTCATCTGAGTTAAATTCACCCATTCCACTCCATTTGAGTTCACTGATTCCTGGAATGTCGATGTTCACTCTTGCCATCTCCTGTTTGACCACTTCCAATTTGCTTTGATTCATGGACCTAACATTCCAGGTTCCTATGCAATATTGCTCTTTACAGCATCAGACCTTGCTTCTATCACCAGTCACATCCACAGCTGGATATTGTTTTTGCTTTGGCTCCATCCCTTCATTCTTTCTGGAGTTATTTCTCCACTGATCTCCAGTAGCATACTGGGCACCTACCGACCTAGGGAATTCCTCATTCACTATCCTATCATTTTGCCTTTTGATACTGTTCATGGAGTTCTCAAGGCAAGTATACTGAAGTGGTTTGCCATTCTCTTCTCCAGTGGACCACATACTGTCAGACCTCTCCACCATGACCCACCCATCTTGTGTGGCCCCACATGGCATGGCTTAGTTTCATAGAGTTAGACAAGGCTGTGGTCCATGTGATCAGATTGACTATTTTTCTGTGATTATGATTTCAGTGTGTCTGCCCTCTGATGCCTTCTCACAACACCTACCGTCTTACTTAGGTTTCTCTTGCCTTGGTCGTGGGGTATCTCTTCACGGCTGCTCCAGCAAAGCACAGCTACTGCTCCTTACCTTGGATGAGGGGTATCTCCAACTCAGTCATAAAAAGCAATTGAGTCAGTTCTGATGAGGTGGATGAACCCAGAACCTATTATACAGAGAGAAGTGAGTCAGAAAGAGATAAATATCATATTCTAATGTACATATACAGAATCTAGAAAAGTGGTACTGAAGAATTTATTCACAGGGCAGGAATGGAGAAACAGACATGGAGAATAGACTTATGGACATGGGGAGAGGGGAGGAGAGGGTGAGATGTGTGGAAGGAAACTTACATTACCAAATGTATGTATGGAAACTTACATTCAGTCAGTCAGTCAGTCAGTTCAATCTCTTAGTCGTGTCCGACTCTTTGCGACCCCGTGAACCACAGCACACCAGGCCTCCCTGTCCATCACCAACTCCAAGAGTTCACTCAAACTCATGTCCATCGAGTCGGTGATGCCATCCAGCCATCTCATTCACTGTCATCCCTGTCTCCTCCTACCCCCAATCCCTCCTAGCATCAGACTCTTTTCCAGCGAGTCAACTCGTCGCATGAGGTGGCCAAAGTATTGGAGTTTCAGCTTTAGCATCAGTCCTTCCAATGAACACCCAGGATTGATCTCCTTTAGAATGGACTGGTTGGATTTCCTTGCAGTCCAAGGTACATTACCAAATGTAAAATAGATTGCCAAGGGAATTTGTTGTTTGGCTCAGGAAACTCAAATAGGGTGTCTGTATCAACCTAGAGGGATTGGGTAGGGAGGGAGATGGGAAGGAGTTTCAAAAGGGAGGAGATATGTGTGTGCCTATGATTCACGTTGAGGTTTGACAGAAAATAACAAAATTCTCTAAAGCAATTGTCCTTCAATAAAAACTAAAAATAATAAATAACTTGAATAGTAAGCCTAAGCTTTCATCATGTAAACAAAGAAGATGCATGTTTAAACATTTATCTTTGATTTATTTCTTAGATATTTAATATATTCAGCAATTAACTAATAAAAAATAGATTTTATTTTAAAAAGAAATAGATTAAAGAAAAATAGTGTTTAGAAATGGATTTACACATATATGAGAACCATAAATATGAGATAATCATTAGAAGTTGATGAAACAGGAAGGATTAATCCCCAGATGATACTGGGGTAATTGGCTATCTATGTTTGGGGGAGAAAAAATAAAAATAAATATTTAAAGTTTATGAAGTTAGAAGATGTAAAGCCATAAAAGTAAAAGCAAAACTCAAACTATTAGAAGGTAACATAAAAGTATCTCATGACTTCAAGGTAGGGGAAGATTTACTGAATCAAAACACAAGAAGTACATGCAAAAGAAGAGATGAATAAGACTGAGCACTTTAAACGGAGAAGGCAATGGCAAGCCACTCCAGTACTCTTGCCTAGAAAATCCCATGGATGGAGGAGCCTGGTAGGCTGCAGTCCATGGGGTCACTAAGAGTCAGGCACGACTGAGTGACTTCACTTTTCACTTTCACACATTGGAGAAGGAAATGGCAACCCACTCCAGTGTTCTTGCCTGGAGAATCCCAGGGATGGGTGAGCCTAGTGGGCTGCCATCTATGGGGTCGCACAGAGTCAGACATGACTGAAGCGACTTAGCAGCAGCAGCAGCAGCAGCAGAGCACTTTAAAAAATTAAAGCACACATTCAATGAAATCCAGCATACTTGAAGTGGCAAGACAAACTTTCAAGTAGGGAGATGGGATTTGTCAAGAGGTGAAGTAACAGGTTTTCAAATGTTTGGGATGATGCCAGCTTCAGAGGAGCTCTGGTTCCTCGGAAGGGCAGGATAGAGCAAAGAGATTTCAGGTTTTTAGAGAGAGATTCAGTAAATTTTGCAGCTATTAAATCTGGATCGTGAATATGCCTGGGCATCTATTTTCTCATTTTTGTGTATTTTGAATATTTCATAATAAAAGAAAAATCTACGTCTACCCTTGCACGTGGACACACTCTCTTTTTAACTTCCGCTTCTGTGAACATAAGCATGAAAAGAAACTGAAACTCAATCCTTAAGTCCTGGTTCAGAGTAGTGGGCAGAGTTTCCCATACATTTCTAGTACCTGGCATACAGCAGGTGCTCATAAATGCTTATTGAATTGAAATAGTTTCTGCAATTACCAGGATTCCCTGCCTCGTCCCTCAGATTGAGGACTTCCAACATTCCCTGTACTTACCCATTCCACCCAACACTCATCAGATTGGACTAGAAGTATTCAGTTAATATCTAGTTAGCTCTGTGAGGGCAAGAAGAGCATCCCAGGAGATAGCACAGTGCCTGATACTTATTAACTAAATTAACAGTGAAAGTTCAATCCATTCTTCACCATTGGTAGTTACCCAGATCAGTCTATTCTCAATACTCCAGAGACAAAATGTGAATCAGGATCTCTCACCTCTTGCCTTCTAGAGAATTATACCAGGGCTGCTCCCTCTTCTGCCAGTCTCTGAACTCTGCCCAACTGATGACCACCTTTGCAAGCTTGTACTGAGTTACCCTCTGACTTTGGTGACCTCGCTTTGTACCCAACTCTTCAGCTGTTGCTCTCAGAGGCACCTGGAATCTTTTCCATCCTCCTGTTTTTGGCCACCCAGGTAGAGTCACTGGGCTTGAGGGTAAGTTTGTGCTCAGCTTGGTTTTAGTATTGGGCCACCTGGGTTTGGCAAGTTGCCTACAAAGAAACTATCACAGAGTCCCTTGACTGAGCAGGTCCTACACACAGGACACTGAGAAAGCACTCAGAATCCCTGGATCAATCCTGAATGGCCAGTTTCTAGCCCACAGGAAATGGCCTAGTGGCCAGCAATGAGTTTGGGGCTGCTTTATCTGGTTCCCAGGGACTGGCCCCACCTTGGACAGAAATAGTCTCACGGTAGTCACACAGTAACCAGAAGTCAGGGCCTAACAGTGACTGCCAGTGCTAAAGCCCCTTGTTAGGCTCTCTCTTTATAAATGGATTACATTGGGTTCTTGTTTGGTTGTCTTTCCAGTAGCTGAGGTTCAGACACTCCCATCTCCTGGTACTTAACATTCCTATCCAGGCAGCACTACTGCTATATATCACTTACACTCCCTGCTGACATTTTATAGGGATTTTAAAGCAGCAGGTGTGTGAGATAGAAGCCATTGTCAATCATTGTGTTAAAAATGCTCCACGCTTTCAAACGCCTAATCAGCAAATTTGATGGATTGCAGCTGGTTGCAAACCAGCCAGGGTTTGAAGCTTTCAAGGCAAATAGCACCAGCCCACTTTGGGAAAGGAGAGGGTGGAAGGCTTGGGAAATGGGCAACTGAGAAGCCCAGACCAGGCCAAGGCACTGCGTGCAGGCGTGCTCAATTGTGTCCAATTCTTTGCAACCCCATGGACTATAGCCCACCAGGCTCCACTATCTATGGAGTTTTCCAGGAAAGAATACTGGAGTGGGTTGCCCTTTCCTTCTATAAGGGATCTACTCGACTCAAGGATCAAAACTGTGTCCACTGTATTGGACTCCACATCATCATAAAAGTAGTGGAAGTGTTTATCCACCAAAAGGAAGTCAGCATAAGTAATGTGCATGGTCTTGCTCCTTACTGTTGCTCTTTGCATGGTATTTATCCATTCCAAAGGTTATATTTTGAAGAAAGCATCCTTAAGCACTGATGTGTGTGTGTGTGTGTGTGTGTGTGTGTGTGTGTGTGTTAGTTGCTCAGTCGTGTCCTACTCTTTGCGACCCCATGGACTGTAGCCTGCCAGGCTCCTCTGTCCATGGAATTCTCCAGGCAAGAATACTGGAGTGGGTTGCCATTTCCTTCTCCATAAGCACTGATAGATGTCCTATTTAGATAACCTGAAGGAGTACCCTCTCAGGGTCTGCTCTCTTTCAAGAGGAGTATTAAATGGGAGACAGGTAACTGACCCACTTCATATGAGGGTCTAAATAGGCTGTGAGATTGCATCTTAATTGTGTGTTGACTGAGCTCATTCACCTTATATCAGAAAACCCCTTCCCTTTACTGTAAAGATTTGGAGGATATTCCCATAAGCAATGCCTGGGGAAATAAGTCCTTGGCTCTTCAGCAGCTGCAATAACCTGCATAACACTCAAGCCTTCAAGGTGGCTCAGTGGTAAAGAATCTGCCTGCCAATGCAGGAGTCACAGGAGATGCAGGTTCGATCCCTGGGTTAGGAAGATCCCCTGGAGAAGGAAATGGCAACCCACTGCAGTATTCTTGCCTGAATAATCCCATGGACAAAGGAGAATGGTGGGCTACAGTACACGGGGTCACAAAGAGTCAGACACAACTGAGCACGCAACACTCACTGTTGAACCTCAATGACTAACATAGCCTAACTTTTATAAGTGCTGTCCAAGTATACAATAAATGTCTCTTTCTGATCCAGACTGTAGCTCCAAATTCTACCTATTTCTAGATTGATTCTTCCATTTTACCGAATCAGAGTAACACACTTTAAGTCAAGTAAAGGAGAAGTGGGATGTGTGGCTCTGGACCTCTGTAACCATCACAGGATGTTTGCATGCTGCTTCATGAGACCCACTGAATATACCTGAGTCCTTGTAACCCTAGTTCCGGGTTTGCCTCTCAGACATTGGCTCTACGTTCTGTCCCTTCTTGGACTTCCTGTCTCCTCTCTCAACTGCTCCTGACCTCTGTCCACTCAGCACTTTTTGTGCATGCTTGTTGGTGACCTGCCTATGAACCCGCTGTCTGACCTCAAGTACATCTTTTAACAGGGCTCTGGAGAACTTGTTTTTGAGTCTTTTATCCCCACTCAATTAATAGCCTCTGGAAGGTAAAGTCATCCTTTACCTGCAGTAACTCAGTACAAAGTAGGTTGTCTCATTAATCTCTGCATTATCAGTCCTCTAACCTCTACTGTAACATTTATCATATAGGATCCAATGTCAGTGAGTTAATTGTCTAGTACGAGGGCAAGTTTACTTATCTTTAAGAAACTACATTTAAAAATACACAAAGTGGGTGTATACAAAGGACAAGAGGAAGGGACAGCCAAGATACAAATAGCCATGATATTAGGGGATAGGAAGAGGTTAATACTCACACGGTGATCCAAGAGATCTTGCTTAGAACTGATGATATTTATAAAGTACTAGGAAGACTGGTCAATCATCCACTAACAAAAGAGGAACTAATGCTGAAAAGACAGGTAGAACATAAGCTCTGGGGAACTTTGTCCTTAACTTTGCCAATGTCAGGATGGGGTTGAAAGAAGACAATTCCACAGGAAATAGACCTCTGGTCTTTTCCCCCACACTCTTTAAATATCTCTTTTGCTCCTTCTTCTCTGCCAATTGGGTAAAATCTAGGGCAATTCTTTTGACCCTACTGCTCACTCTTTTTTATCCCGGTGATGAAAATACACAACCCCAGGTAATAGCAAAAAATTCCAAATCTCATTTTCGTTTAAGCAACTTTCCTCTTGCAGATTTGGGGGAAGGTGAGCATCTTTTTTCTGTCTGGTCTCCTATTTATCTGTTTCTCCCCAGCTGGCTAGCCCAGGGTGTAAGGAGGTGTGGGTAGAGACTCAGGAGGGAGGAGAGAGAAGAAAAATGTGCCTAGGTTGACACTATCGTGATCATCCATTGGTGCCCTTGGGATTGGTAAATGTTCAAAACTGGCTTTTTTCTCTAATGGTCTGTTTTTGTGTACCCTTTAGTGATTACCTTTGGGAACATTTGACTAAACTTCTTTTAATAGGAAGTATGAGTTACCTATTACCGCATAGATATACATAAAGTACCCTAAAACTTAGCACCTTCAAACAATAAAACATTTATTATTTGGTTAACATTATTTGGCACATGTTTCCTGGGCTCTGGAATTCAGGACCAGCTTAGCTAGGCGATTCTGGCTCAAGGTATTTCAGGAGGCTGTAGTCAAGCAGTTGGCCTGGAAATAAGTCATCCAAAGGCTTGGCTAAGACTGAAAACTGCTTCCAAAATGGCTTAATTAACATGGTTGTTGGCTTGAGGCTTCTGTTCTTTGCTATGAGGAAGTTCCAGTGTCCTTGTAACATGACACGGCGGTCTCTTATAACACCTTTCTCTACCCCAGCATGAAGTCCCGAGCTGGGTTAGGACACCAGGCAGTGCATCTTGCCCCCAAAGTGGCCATTTCTCTGCTCCACCACTAGGAAAATAGCAAAACCTCTTGTTTTGCTATTCAAAAGACTCTTCAGGTGTGGGTCAGACACAAGGTCCCAGAGCACCCACATCTCTCTGATGGACTCTCTGCAGCCTCCTCATTAAACGTGGGGTAAGCAAGCATCCACGGAGGAGGCTGGGCAGAGAAAATGCCACCGCATCATAAAACCTTTCTTCTCGGTCCACTGCATACCTCAAGGGTATAGAAGTAGTTGCGGGCAGGAAAGCCCCAATAAAAATTAAGACATATTTTTACCAGCTCAGTTGAATAGGAACTCTTCAGTTGCTCTATGGGAAAAAAGAGAGAGAGAGAGACAATGATATATTGTTTTGCATACCTGCGTGTATAAAAAACTACTTATGAGAAATGTGAAAGCATATAGTGACAAATATATTTAAGTCTATGCATTAATCTCATGAAATTGAATGAGATCTTCACCATAAACTTAGTGCTGGTTTATCTCTGATTCGCCTGGGGGGAAATGAAGATCAGAATAAGAAAAAGACTTGCCCAAGTAATACAGTTATTGAGCACCCCATTTGGAGTTAAAACACAATCTCTAGAAAACTAATTTTCCCCATTTTGCTCCCTCTCCTCCATCGCATAATCAATGAACCTCTCTGGGACCCAGTTTCCTTTTGTTGACATGCCTATTCATCTAATATTGAGCACTCACCATGTGCAAGGCTCTATACTGAGAGTGAGGGCATGTAATTACACGTGAATATTGTGAAGTTCCTGCCCACAAAGGAGCTTGAATACACAAAGTACATATTCCTAAATACAAAGTGTTTTTAAGGCTATGAAGGAAGGATAGATTTGGGGTGCAAGGAGATAGTGGGGAGGTGATATGTTCAATGTGAGCACAGACTGCTATGAGTTAGCGCCGCAGTCTCCAGACTGGACTTGGAACCATTTCAAAAGTTTTTCCTAGTTACAGAAAAGGTCATCTTGGGTGTGGGAGTCAGCACAGGCTCTGCTGGAAAGTTATTTTTGAATATGCATCCTGCAGTGCAGGGACAATCAATCCTACTGTGCCACTTCCAGTTAGGGGAGGACACCCTGAGAAACTCCTTTGTCTAACTAATATTTGAAGTTCTTTTGCTCTGATTCCAGTCACCTTTTCCAGTCTTATCTTCTGCTCTTCCCTTCCTTGAACTCTAATTTTCAGGCCAATCCAACTTTATGTAACTCCATGACAGTATCCTTAATGTATCTCTCTTCCACGCTTTCCTCTTCTGCTAAAACCAACCTGTCCTTTTCCCTGGAAGAGATGATGGAGCCTACTTGCTAGGATTCCTGTATTCAGAGGAGAAAGCAAGGTTGCAGGGGTGGGGGTAGGGGGTGGGGGGTGGAATGTGATGGAGAAGGAGGGAGGGGATATAATCCTTAATTCAAAATACAGAGGCCTGAATTCAGTCTACTACCGTAAGGCTACCAGGCTACATGACTTTACAAACTGAAAGACCTTACCTCTTTCTGGACCTCAGTTTCCTCATCTGTGAAATATAAAATGAAGCTTGCCTACCTGGCAGGGCAACTACAAGACTCAAGATAATTTTTGTAAAATGCTTTGCAAATTGTGAAGCAATCCTTTATGCATGTGTTTGCTTATGAAAACGTAAGGGATTGTCATTAGTATTCAGGATCTTCCTAGCTGATGTGTTTTTGCAAGAGTTTGGCTAGAATCATGATTAAGATATGTCCCAGCTGAGTAGCTTCTTCCACTGCAGCTTCATCCAATAGCCACAAAGGGGATAAAATAGGTCTTTTGTGATTATTTTCACATAGTTGGAAATATATCAAAGAAAGTGAGTTCTGCTTTATTTGCATTAAATCTAGGTCCATCAGTGCCAAAGAAGTACCATAAACTTATGATTCCAAAGTTAATAGCTTAAAATAAAAGTTAAATGTCCTGTAATTTTTTTTTAAGATTCAGGATTTGCAAAGTATTCATATATCACTGACAATACTGATGAGTCACATTTGAAAGGAGAATTGAGGAAGCAAATCTGGTTAAACAGGAAGTTCTTGTAGGCTGATAATGAAGTGTAAAACTTTCTCCTTGGCTGTCAGAAAGATATAACTTGGATTTATTGATTGATTACTTCACTGGATCTATGAACAAACACAAACTAGAAAGAAAAAAACATAATAACCCAAAACTTGAAGGAGAGTATTCGTACCTAAAAGATACTGAAAAAAGGAGTAGGTTGGGGAAGAATAGGATGAATTCATTTTGGAATATATTAATTAGTTTCCAACTGCCTTTGAGAGTATGCACGTGTACGTGCTCAGTTGTGTCTGACTCTTTGTGACCCCATAGACTGTAGCCCACCAGGCTCTCCTGTCTATGGGATTTCCCAAGCAAGAATATTGGAGTGAGTTGCCGTTTCCTTCTCCAGGGGATCTTCCTGACCCAGGGATCGAACCCGAGTCTCCTACGTCTCCTGCATTGCAGGCAGATGCTTTACCGCTGAGCCATGAGAGTAGGGGTGGTAGATTTTGGAGATGCGAAGATAAAGCTCAAAAGTGGTGAGTTGAGCTAAGATTTGCAAGTATTGGCAAATAGCTGTTGAAACTGGGAGGAGAGACGGTGAGTGAAGGGAATGAGTGTAGCACTGAGGGATCGGCACAAAGGTGAACATCCAGCAAAGAAGGCTCCAGAGGGGCAACCAGAAATGTGGTAAGAAATTCAAGTGAATGTGGTATTAGAGTCAGGGCAAATGTAAAGCAAGGCAGAGGGTCAGTAGTCAGAAGTGAGAGAGGCTGCTGCTAAGTCTCATACAGTGAGAACTACTGAAACTGGTTCATTGGATTTAGCAACATACAGGTGACTCAAGAAAGAGCCACTTCGGTAGAATTACAGGGCAGAACCAGTCTGGAACAGGATGAAGAGAGAATGAAAAATGAAGTGGAGACAGAGTAGTCAAGTTTTTCAAATTTCTGCAATTAAAGGAAGGAGAGGAAGGCAGCAACACCTGGCGGGGACGTGAGCTCCTGAGTCTTTTAATGAAATTGGCAGAGATCAGGGCATGCTTTACTATTGACAGAAGCAGCCCAGTTGAGAGGGAGAAGTTAAAGACACAGGGGAAAGAGGCACACAGTTTCTGAAAAGACAGAAGCACATTTTACCAAAGCACAGATCAGGGTCACTATTCCATCTGATGGTGGAAGGAAGCTACCTGGTAAGGATGATACCTGACCCAACCCATTTAGAGGATGGATGAATGTATCCAGGCAGGAGAATAGATGAAGAAAAGTAGAGCTCACCCAGTGCTCGTTTCAGTTTTACCACTGGGGCCTCTCAAATTGCTTGGATTGAGTGGAAGAAAGTGCTCTTGAGTAACATTTCATGGAGCTGTAATTTTTCTAAACTCATTTTTATAAATAAAATGTGGGTTTGCTTATACAAGGCTTATATTGTGTGTCTCCACCCAAGGTATATTTCTCATCTGGGTTATTTCCTTTAGAAAATGTGCAGCCAATGATAGTGAGTCTTAACTCCCAAGCGTCTGCAACTATTTATATAATGCAATGGGTTGCCTGACTGCCTATCACATTTCCTATGTTTTTCATAAGTGAATAATTTCCTTATAATCATGATGCTGCCTAATTAGAATCTGTCCATCTCAGCTGAAAGGAAGAACTTGGCCTTTTAGGTGGTCAGGACTGAACTCACTTGATGAAAGACATATTTTTTCAGTGGTGAGAGTTTGGGGGTTGGGTCTGGATTGGGAAGGAGATTTTAAAGAGGCAGAATATTCTGTGAGAGGCACTATCCTCAAGGAAAAAAATAAGCTATTAAAGATAAAAATGTTTTATTTTTTCAAAGCTAACTGTGTGTACTAACCAAAATACATGGGAAGAAATTTAATTCACAATTACGTACATGGACTGATATTCAAACTCTCTAATAAATTAAAGGCTCATTAAATTCAAGTAATATTTTCACTATTCAATTAGCAATAATTTCTTTTAAAATACTAGTTAACTAAAGCTAGTGAATATATGGTGGAAGCAATACCTTCAATCATTCCTAGCATTGGGGTAAATTAAGGTAATTCTTTGGGAAAATGATAAAAACCATAAAACAAGAGATATAAAAACATTTATATATCTTGATCCAGAAATTCTCCTTCAGGAAATTTATCTTTAAAAAAATAAGGTATGAATTTTATCTCACATACTCAGGGTGAAATAATTCTGATTTTTTATGATGTGATGATGATGTGAAGTTGCTCAGTCATTTCCGACTCTTTATGACCCCATGGACTGTAGCCTACCAGGCTCCTCCATCCATGGGATTTTCCAGGCAAGAGTACTGGATTGGGTTGCATTTCCTTCTCCAGGGGATCTTCCCAACCCAGGGATTGGACCCGGGTCTCCAGCATTGCATGCAGACGCTTTACTGTCTGAGCCACCAGGGAAGCAAGTTGGTTTTTTATCAGTTCAGTTCAGTCGCTCAGTCGTCTTTGCGACCCCATGGACTGCAGCACGCCAGGCCTCCCTGTCCGTCACCAACTCCCAGAGTTCACTCAAACTCATGTCCATCGAGTCAGTGATGCCATCCAGCCATCTCATTCTCTGTCGTCCCCTTCTCCTCCCACCCCCAATCCTTCCCAGCATCAGAGTCTTTTCCAGTGAGTCAACTCGTCACATGAGGTGGCCAAAATGTTGGAGTTTCACTTCAGCATCAGTCCTTCCAATGAACACCCAGGATTGACCTCCTTTAGAATGGACTGGTTGGATCTCCTTGCAGTCCAAGGGACTCTCAAGAGTCTTCTCCAGCACCACAGTTCAAAAGCATCAATTCTTCGGCGATCACTCAACTCAATTTCTGACTCTGAAATCCATTTCTTTGATTATCCTGGAAAACTTAATCTCAGTTATAGGGGTTTCCTGAATACAGGATTGCATCAGGCTTCAGGATCATTTACAGTTCTGAAGCTTCTTGAGATTGGGATGAAGCTGGCCTTTGAAAGTGAAACATCACCCCACCCTTAAGGTGCCTTGGAGCTCAGCCTCTCTATTGCTTCTGCATCACATGTAAGCCAGCGGGATCACTGATAAAGAGGAGAATTTTGTAAAAGGTTGTGCTTTTAGCCCAAACCCAAGCCCCCTAAATGCTGTTTGGATGAAAGGTGGGGACACAGAAAAAAATTAAGATCTCAAAATATTACTTTGATATACATGCATGAAGATTGCTATGACAGAAAGAAATGGTGAAGGAAACAAAAAGTTATCCAACAGTGGGACATGATCATGTAATCAGTCTCTAGAGCAGACTTAAAAAAAATTTTCTGATTTTAATCCTCATAATAATCTTTGATTGACTATCATGTAATCATCAGAAATAATTCTGAAGACAAGGCATCAATCTGGAATAATAATATCACTAGTAATCTCTGGTTATATATAAATATATTTTATATTATCACAAAAACCAAAAGTTATCAGCAAAAATGAAATTATCTTATGCATTTAGGTGGTAGGATTTTGTGTGAATTGCTTTTTTAACTAGGATGATGTGACAACATTAAAAAGAAATAGAAACAGAAAAAAAATACTTCTTTTTTTGTTTGTTTGTTTGTTTTTAATTTATTTTATTGGAGGCAAATTACCTTACGTTAATATATTGGTTGGTTTTCCATACATTGACACGATGACCTGGAGGGAGGATATGGGGAAGAGGGAGGTGGGAGGGGGGTTCAAGAAAGGGAACACATGTACACCCGGGGCAGATTCATGTCAATGAAAAAATACTTCTTTTCAGATTTGGAATGAAAAATGAAAAAATCCTTGTGGATTTTGTCTCAAAGGGGATTATTAAGATCTAGTTCCTAGAATTCAAAGCTGTTCCATCAGCTGCCATTTTTAATGAGTTGAGATTACAAAGACAATCTCTTTTTCTTTTACTTTATTTTTTTATTGAAGGATAATTGCTTTATAGAATTTTGCTATTTTCTGTCAAATCTCAACATGAATCAGCCATAGGTATATATGTATACCTATGAGATTACAAAGACAATCTCTTGATTTAACTTTCTCGGATCCATTAATGATAACATCACCAGCTCAATGAACATGAGTTTGAGCAAACTCTGGGAGATAGTGAAGGACAGGGACACTTGGCGTGCTGCAGTCCCTGGGGTTGCAAAGAGTTAGACACAACTTAGCTACTGAACAACAATAACAACAATCCACTGAGACCTCTTCTTTGCTTCTCCAGATCCTTACCATCCTTTACTGGAGAAGTTCAGGATAAGAAAGAATTAGAAAGAATAGTCATTGAGACCTTTGGTGGTGAGCCACCTGGCCCATATGACAAAGCTTTTATTTCTAAAGAAGGGGAAACACAATGGCTGAGCACCTTCCACAGAAGGTGCCCAGACCTAGGGGCAGAAATTTTACCATCATCATATTTAATAGACTTTATTGGTTTCATTTTACTTATGTGGAAACTGAGGCCCAAAAAGACTAAGCGATTTGCCAAATGCCATTCACTAATGAATCAGAATCCAGACTTAAGTCTGCCTGAGCCCAGAGTCCCGGTTATTTTCCATGACATTATGTGGCTTCTTCTCAAAGTGACCTCTCATTGGCAAGCCCATTCTGTCTGCCTGAGGCAATTTTAAAAACACAGAAAACTTCATTATCAACTTTAATTAGTAGAAATACTAAATAATGCATTGTTCTTATTGGGAAGCAATAGCACCATAGACAAGCATTTCTCAAAAGCAGAGTCCAAGAATGATCCCTGATAGAAGGGTTCCATGGCCAAATAACATGGGCAGAGGCTCTATACTACTGGCCTCTTTTGGAAATTCATAGTCCCCTGAAAGGCTCTGAGTATAGTTAGGGAAAAAAAAAAAAAAAACTTCCTTTTTATCTTTTTTAGTCCAGTGACACCCAGAATTTCATAGTCACAGAAGACTTTTCATGCTAATACTCTTACAGCTCCTTGCCCAGTTGCATAAACCTGTCAGAGACCATGGAGGTGGTCTCCAGGGTTAGGCTAAAGGATGCTACTCTCCTGGGGAAGGAGGGTATTCTCTAGGACACTAGGACAGCTGTGCTCACTGAGATGGTCACCCTAGGAAAAAGCAATGTTCTCCTCAATCCTGAACAGAACCAAAAAGGCTTTAGCACAGTGAAGGCTCTAGGAAATGTGACTCCACTTTGGCACAGCAAAAGTCTTCAGCCTTGGGAACATCAGAAGACAGGCAGCATCATGCCATGGCACAGAGGTACCCAGCAGTGATGAGAGGTCCTCTGGTGTTTTCCAAGCCACATGCCTCAGTAAGGGCAGTTAGAACAAGAGAGGAAGGCAATGCCTGGCCCAGTACAGGCACACTGCTGCTGTTGCTGCTGCTGCTAAGTCACTTCAGTCGTGTCCGACTCTGTGACCCCATAGACGGAAGCCCACCAGGCTCCCCCGTCCCTGGGATTCTCCAGGCAAGAACACTGGAGTGGGTTGCCATTTCCTCCTCCAATGTGTGAAAGTGAAAAGTGAAAGTGAAGTCGCTCAGTCGTGTCCAACCCTTAGCAACCCCACGGACTGCAGCCTACCAGGCTCCTCCATCCATGGGATTTTCTAGGCAAGAGTACTGAAGTGGCTTGCCATTGCCTTCTCAGGTACAGGCACACAATCAATGCTAAATGAAAAGATGAAAAGTTTGCTTGAATTTGCTTGAGTTCCCACAGGATCACAGGAAAGAGATGGTGGACTCAGAAAAGCTAAACTGAACAACAATTCAATGAAGGGATTGTTTATAGATGGGCTTCCCTGGTGGCTCAGATTATAAGTAATCTGCCTACAATGCAGGAGACCCAGGTTCAATCCCTGGGTTGGAAAGACACCCTGGAGAAGGGAACAGTTACCCACTCCAGTATTCTTATCTGGAGAATTCCATGGACAGAGGAGTCTTGTGGGCTATAGTCTCATGGGGTTTCAAAGAGTTGGACATGATTTAGTGACTAGCACATTATTTTTACAGATACATGGAAAGCGTTAAAGGAATCACCAAAGGATGGATAGGTATCTAGCATTGGCAACTGCAGGAAGCTTTTTACACCCCTGGGTCTAAGGAAGAAGGGGAGAAAGCAGTTTCATTGAATCTTGGTGGGAACTGGAGCCCCAGAAGAGGTCCCATCTGCCAGGGGATGTGAGAGGACAGAAGAGCCAGCCCAACAATAAGACATCTGGGATGGGCTAACAAGCCTACAGAAGTGGATAGGGAAACAGTTAGTGTAATGTGGATAATTATTATTAACTTATTGACCACAGATATAGTAGTAAGTTTTTTGTCACCCAAATATTATTGACTGGAGATGTATCCATATTCACTTACAAAACCAATCGCTGGCAATAGGTGTTAGTTTCTGCAAAAATTCCTTGGTCAATAATGTCTTCAGTTCAGTTCAGTTCAGTCGCTCAGTTGTGTCTGACTCTCCATGACCCCATGAATCACAGCACGCCAGGCCTCCCTGTCCATCACCAACTCCCGGAGTTCACTCAAACTCATGTCCACAGAGTCAGTGATGCCATCCAGAAGATGAAACAAACTTTTTGGTTGGGCAAAAAGTTTGTTTCATCTTATGCAAAAACCTAAATGAACTTTTTGGCACACCCAATAGATTGTGACCTCTTCCATTGGGTGTGCCAAAAAGTTCATTAGGTTTTTGCATAAGATGAAACAAACTTTTTGCCCAACCAAATATATTCATAGGATGGGGAGACATAGACACAAGAATTACAGCAACAAACTCAGAATCTAAGAAACTCAGAATCTTAGAATTTTAAAATATATATAGTCATGGTTAACTTGGGGAAAAAATATGTTTGGGTGAAACTGAGGCTCTCCTTTCCATCTTTGTGGCCCACTGCATTTTCCTCTGATTCATTTATAAAAAGTTTGCTGACTTCATTTACATGTGTTGCCTTCTTTTCAGCTTTCCTCAGATAGGACACTTGAAAACCATGGTGGCAGGTTTATTTGCTTAAGCATTTCCTGTGGATGAGCCCACCCACAGCATCAAGGCTTTTGCCTTAGGTGGAGTGCTTCTACCCCATCTAAAGAGAAATAGGCTATCAGACCCCACTACAAGCCCCAACCCTGATTCCAAGTCATTCCAGGAACACCCAAGGAACTGTTGTTCTTGGGGCTTGGGTCCCCATGTCCTTCTCAAAAATGTGCTTGGAAACCACAATGGTGCCTGGATGATGGCCCAGAATGTGTGGAATGCAGGGCCCAGGATTCTCTGGACCAAAAATGGATGCATACAGTCAGATGTCTCTGATAGTGGGCCCTGCATGGAGAAAAGATGAAAGACGGACCAAGAGAAGATGATAGCCGTGGCCAAAGCCACTACCACCTGTCCGACTAGAGAGACAGGGAGGAGATGCTGCTTCCAAAGTGCCATGAAAGCTGGAATGCCAGGAAGCCTGCTGAGTGTGAGCTTGGACCATAAATAGAAAGAATTATCCAGTGATAGCCAGACTGACTGAAGTCATGAAGGCTTTGCTGGAGATGCTACTTAAAGCAGAGAGAGTTGGGGGAGAGATACCCCGGTGCATCTTCTCCTCTGCCCTCCAGTCTCTCTCCAGTGTCTCCGATAAACTCAAGCTAGTCTGAAGCCAGCTGGCAATGGATATTAGAAACTGTATTTCCCTACAACATAGAACAGACTGAAAAAAAGGTATGGAATGGATATAAGACCAAACAGGCAAATTATTACACCCTATTCTCTGTGGATGTTCACCCATCACAGCTCTGCACTGATCTCTTCAGTATAATCAATGACCTTTGTATTGCCAATTACTATGTTAAATTCTTATTTCTTACCTTAAACTCTCAACAGTATTTAAACCAGCTGGCCAATTTCTTAAGTCATTTTTTAGTTGGTGTCTCTGACACATCCCTTGGCTTCTGGTTTTTCTCCTTTATCATTTGCTACATCTTTTTTGTCCCCTTTTCTAGTTCCTCCTCATTTTTCTATCATCTAGGTTGGAAAGCCTTAAGAGTCTTTCTTTGATTATTTCCTATTTTATGTCTACTTTTATGCTTTAGGTGATCTTATCTGTTCCCGTGGACTTAACTACCACTTATCTAGACATTGTTGGTGGTGTTGTGTTAGTCTCTCAGTTGTGTCCAACTCTTTGCCACCTCATGGAGTGTAGCCCACAACGCTACTCTGTCCATGGAATTCTCCAGGCAAGAATATTGGAGTTGGTTGCCATTCCCTTCTCCAGGGAATATTCCCAACCCAGTGATCGAACCCCTGTTTCCTACACTGCAGGCAAATTCTTTACCATCTGAGCCACCAGGGAAGCCCTATCTAGACATTATCACCCTGAAATATATAAATCCAGATCCATTCCTATTATATCTTATGTATTTCATGTATCCAAATGCCTGTTGGAGGGATCCAGTGGGACACCAGTGGGTGTCTCAAATACAGTGTATCCTAAATTTAGATTTTTTTTTTCTTCCAGAAATCTATCCTTTCTCCATTTTCAAACCTCGGTTCTGTGCTCAAAGTAGATGTGGAATTTATATATATTGTAGTGAATATTATGAATACATTTTCCATAATCATTGTGAAGATTTTATAAGCATTTCATTCAATAAACACAAGCAGACAGCCTGGGAGGTGCCCAATTCTGTTCCTGAGTGAGGCGCTGAATAAAGAAAAGTGAATCAGACATGGTACCTGACCTCAAGGGAGAGACAGACACATCATTTATGCCCTTTTGAGCATAAATTGTATATATAATCTTCCAGCTGCCTTTAAGTTCCTTGACCTCAAGTATATTGTTACAGTTCTTTGAGTTGAGATATGGGCTAGTTTGATCAAGAGGCAGGATTTGGGGGTCTCTCATAGACGTCAGAGAATCATAGTAATTGAATCACAGGAAGGTAGAGAGACTTCAGCACCAGTGTGTCTGACTTTTCTCTAGAATGCCATGATAACAAGAATCAGCTCCCATCTCATGGGCATTAAAAGAATATAATCACAAAGGAGATCAGCTCTATGAGCTCCAGGCTCCTCATCTGTAAAACTGAGAAATTAATAATGCAGTGCTGTTGTGAGGATTAAAGAACAGATACACAAAACACAGGGCATGATATCTGGCCACAATAAGAGCAGCTATCACTCACTGGGTGCTGACTATTTTAGTGTTTATTATAATTAATATTTATTGTGACTAATCTTTTAAGTGAGCTTCCCAGGTAGCTCAATGGTAAAGAAACTTTCTGCCAAGCAGAAGACATGAATTTAACCCGTGGGTCAGGAAGATCCCCTGGAGAAGGAAATAGCAAAGCACTCCATTATTCTTGCCTGAAAAATTCCATGGAAAGAGGGGCCTGGGAGACTACAGTCCGTGGGGTCACAAAGAGTCAGACACAACCTAGCAACTAAAGAGCAGAACAGAATCTTTTAAGTAGATGAAAATTAGGGGCCAGGGGGACAGCAATTTAATGTCACCCTATAAGTTAGAACCAGACACAGAACAACTGACTGGTTCCAAACTGGGAAAGGAGTGTGACAAGGCTGTATATTGTCACCCTTCTTGTTTAACTTACATGCAGAGTACATCATGCAAAATGCCAGGCTAGATGAATCACATTTTGGAGTCAAGACTGTCAGGAGAAATATCAACAACCTCAGACAGGCAGATGATACCACTCTAATGACAGAAAGTGAAGAGGAACTAAAGAACCTTTTGATAAGGGTTAAAGAGGAGAATTTAAAAAATGGCTTAAAACTCAACATTCAAAAGACTAAGATCATGGCATCTAGTCCCATCACTTCACGGCAAGAAAATGGGGGAAAAGTGGAAACTGTGACAGATTTTATTTTCTTGGGTTCCAAAACCACTGCAGATGATGACTGCAGCCATGAAATAAAAAGAAGCTTGCTCCTTGGAAGGAAAGCTATGACAAGTCTAAACAGTGTATTAAAAAGCAGACACAGCACTTTGCTGACAAAGGTCCATATAGTCAAAGCTATGGTTTTCTCAGCAGTCATGTATGGATGTGAGAGTTGGCTGAGTACCGAAGAATTGCTGCTTTCAAACTGTGGTGCTGAAGAAGACTCTTGAGAGACCCCTGGACCGCAAGGAGTTCAAACCAGTCAATCCAAAAGAAAATCAACCCTGAGTATTCATTCGAAGGACTGATGCTGAAGCTGAAGCTCCAATATTTTGGCCACCTGATGCAAAGAGACAACCCATTGGGAAAGACCCTGAGGCTGGGAAAGATTGAAGGCAAAAGGAGAAGAGAGATAAGATGGTTAGGTAGCATCACCAACTCAACGGACATGAAATTGAGCAAACTCTGGGAAACAGTGAAGAACAGAGGGGCCTGGCATGCTGCATTTTGTGGGATTACAAAGAGTCGGGCACAACTTAGCGACTGAACAACAAGTAACTTATTCAGTAACAGAACTGGGACCAGAACCTTGGCCACCAAACTGCTAGTCCAGCACTTTCTTGATAACATCATTTCGCCTCTTCATAAGGTTTATCCCCTGAGACTCAGAGTTCCAGAATCGCCATGTTTGATGAAATTTTCATGTTTATCAATGATTCATCTTACATTACACAACTAATGGCTGAACCTATCTGTGAACCAATGAACTCCCCAACAGAGCCCATTTAGGGGCAAGCTTCTAGAAAGTTCTATGTACATCATACCAAATCTACTTCTTTCAACCTCAGCCTTTTGTTTTACCTTCAGAAGACATTCCAAACTTGAATCAAATAAAAGCTTCCATCCATTCCAAGATAAAAAAAGATTGTAATCATTCTAGATTCTGGCTTCCCTTATCTCTGAAACTCTATTAAATACCAGTTCTTTTAGTACTACCACATTATAATATCTCAAGCAATTCCCTATGCTCTACTTCTACTGCCACTACTCTACCAAAGATTCTGGCTACCTTTCAGCTAGATTACTGCAATTATCTCTTTAGTGTGGCTCCACCCTCTACTCTTTACCAGTTAATGCATTATCTATACTCGGAGCTAGAGTAATTTTTCTAAAATGCAAATCTGACATCATCACTTGGTTCCCTGAGTAGATGTGTGTGTGCTCAATCATGTCTGACTCTTCATGACCCATGGACTGTAGCCTGCCAGGCTCTTCCATCCATTGAATTTTACAGGCAAGAATATTGGAGTAGGTTGCCATTTCCTATCCCAGGGTATCTTCCTGACCCAGGGCTTGATCCAGTGTCTCTTGTGTCTCCTGCATTGGCAGGTGGATTATTTATTGCTATGAAACCTGGGTTTCCTATTGCTTATCAAATAAATTCTTAACTCCTTACCATAGCACATGCAGACCTTCATGAAAGAACCTCTGGCATATCTCACCGTTACTATCCAATGATACTCAACTTTCAAAAGCAGGCTAGGAAAGGCTGTTTTAAAGTTGAATTGAGAAATGAGAGTATTCATAATAAGGGTGGTGAGATTCAAATCTCAAAACAGGGGTTGTTGGACTTGGGAGGTACCTCAAAAGAATACAATTTTTACTTATCTCTGCCATCCACAGATAATTTCCAGATTCCTATTTTGATTGACAAAAGAGATGCTGGTATAACTCACAGAGACTAAGACACAGAAGGAACATGATGGGGGAGCTTAGGAAGCACAAGATGACAAGTGCACTTTTCAATGAGATGGAAGAAACCGTCTGTACATAGAGAGGTGTGAGAGACATGACACGGGAAGCTGAACATCAGCAGTAGTGCAGCCTGTTCTAGAATCAGCTTTTTCAGTGGCCACAGGGCATGGCTGGTTCTTATTGAGCTACAAGTGGAATAAAGTCTACAGATGAAAGGATAATGAAGTCTCGGCCCCTGTCTGACCTTGGAGTGGGAAACCAGCTTCAAAACAGCCATTGTATGTAACTGAGGAAGGTTGTTTTTTTTGCTGTAAAGAAACAGTCTACTTCACTCAAAAGATTTGTTTGTTTATCCTTTAATCATGAAGAATGCCTCCAGCTGTGGTAACTCTTCATAACTTACGCTTTCTTTTTCCTTGCCCATGACTCAGAGCTCATCCTTTAAGGGAGGGAGGTGGGTCTTTATTTGGCATAGAAATGAAATATAGGCTAAAATGATAACCTTACATCTCCAAGATACATATAGTAGCTTTGTCAGTGGCCAGGTGAAGCCAAAAGTCAGAGTAATTCATTTTAATAACCACCATTTTATTATAATGGATTCTAGTAGATCATCAGCAATTATTCAAAAATCTGATTTTCAGATGGAGATACTGAGGTCCAGCCAAGTTAAATAATTTGTTTAAGGTCATACTTCTACTAGTCAGATCTGTGTGACTCCTTGAATTTGTCCTCATTATACCCTTCAAAGCAGTCAAAAAAAAAAAAGCTAGGAGGTTGGCTTGGCTAAATAAGTAGCTATGTGCAGAGACAAACAGGGTCAGGAGTGCACAATAATTTGCCATGAGACGTAGCACTGGGTGTAGGGACTAGGATTGCTTATTCTTCTGTGTGACTTGCAGCCATTCACTTCATCTATTTCTCACCTGAAACATGAGAAGAATTTTCTTTGTCCTCTTTGCCTGATAATGTTGCTATGGTGTTCAAGCAAGATCAGTTTAGAAAAAATGAGCTATAAACTTTAAAACTTTGTACACATATTATTTGCTTAATCGCTCAGTTGTGCCTGATTCTTTGTGATTCCTTGGACTATAGCCTGCCAGGCTCCTCTGTCCATGGGGATTATCCAGGCAAGAGTAATAGAGTGGGTTGCCATGTCCTCCTCCAGGGGATCTTCCCAACCCAGGGGTCAAATCCAGGTCTCCCACACTGCAGCCAGATTCTTTATTGTCTGAGTCACCAGGGAAGCCCAAAGTCTAACCACCCCAGATGGGACTCGAACCCACAATCCCTGGCTTAGGAAACCAGTGCCTTATCCATTATGCAGAGATATTAATCAAGATCATAATTTGTACTTATGATGATTATGATCATTATAATAGCAAGTTCATTTCCTTTTCCTCTGAACCTGAATTAGCACATCCATAAAATGTTTAACTTTCACCAAATAGTTTCTAGATCCCTTGAAGCCCTATTAGCATAGAATCATGAGAACTTTAAATACAGAAAGTAAGGGACTAGTGTGTAAGAAACACAAGGAAGATCCCCTTTGCCTGAGAAAACTGCAATGTAAACTGAAAACATTCATCTTGAAGGCTAATTGTCAACTTAAGAACCTTTATTAAGCCTCAAAGAACAATAAAATATGTGCATTCTTGAAAATCAATTAGGAAATGCTTTGAAGTGAAGTGAAAGTTGCTCAGTTTTGTCCTACTCTTTGTGACCCCATGGACGATAGAGTCCATGAAATTCTCCAGACCAGAATACTGGAGTGGGCAGCCTTTCCCATCTCCAGGGGATCCTCCCAACCCAGGGATCGAACCCAGGAATGCAGGAGGATTATTTAGCAGCTGAGCACAAGGGAAGCCCAAGGAAATTGTTGGCTTGGGGCCACCTAAATAGGGTCATATATATGCAAGGTCAGTTCACTTCAGTCGCTCAGTCGTATCTTACTCTTTGTGACCCCATGAACCGCAGCACACCAGGCCTCCCTGTTCATCACCAATTCCCGGAGTTCATTAAAACTCATGTCCATTGAATCAGTCATGCCATCCAACCATCTCCTTTTCTGTCATCCCCTTCTCCTCCCACCTTCCATCCTTCCCAGTATCAGGGTCTTTTCAAATGAGTCATCTCTTCGCATCAGGTGGCCAAAGTATTGGAGTTTCAGTTTCAACATCAGTCCTTCCAATAAATATACAGGACTGATTTCCTTTAGGATTGACTGGTTGGATCTCCTTGCAGTCCAAGGGACTCTCAGGAGTCTTCTTCAACACCATAGTTCAAAAGTATCAATTCTTCGGCACTCAGCTTTCTTTATAGTTCAACTCTCACATCCATACATAACTACTGAAAAAACCATAGCCTTGACTAGACAAAACTTTGTTGGCAAAGTAACGTCTCTGCTTTTTAATATGCTGTCTAGGTTGCTCATAACTTTACTCCCAAGGAGTAAGCGTCTTTTAATTTCTTGGCTGCAATCACCATCCACAGTGATTTTGGAGCCCCCCAAAACAAAATCTGCCACTATTTGTCATCTATTTGCCATGAAGTGATGGGACCAGATGCCATGATCAAAATTTTTCTGAATGTTGAGTTTTAAGCCAAATTTTTCACTCTCCTCTTTCACTTTCATCAAGAGGCTCTTCAGTTCTTCTTCACTTTCTGCCGTAAGGGTGGTATCATCTGCATATCTGATGTTATTGATATTTCTCCCAGCAATCTTGATTCCAGCTTGTGCTTCCTCCAGTCCAGCGTTTCTCATGATGTACTCTGCATATAAGTTAAATAAGCAGGGTGACAATATACAACCTTGACGTACTCCTTTTCCTATTTGGAACCAGTCTGCTGTTCCATGTCCAGTTCTAATTGTTGCTTCCTGACCTGCATACAGGTTTCTCAAGAGGCAGGTCAGGTGGTCTGGTATTCCCATCTCTTTCAGAATGTTCCACAGTTTATTGTGATCCACACAGTCAAAGGCTTTGGCATAGTCAATGAAGCAGAAATAGATGTTTTTCTGGAACTCTCTTGCTTTTCCAATGATCCAGTAGATGTTGGCAATTTGATCTCTGGTTCTCTGCCTTTTCTAAATCTAGCCTGAACATCTGGAAGTTCATGGTTCCAACGGCTTCAACAGAAGTCCACAGCTTCAATGGTTCACGTATTGCTGAAGACTGGCTTGGAGAATTTCAAGCATCACTTTACTAGCATGTGAGATGAGTGCAATTGTGCGGTAGTTTGAGCATTCTTTGGCATTGCCTTTCCTTGGGATTGGAATAAAGACTGACCTTTTCCAGTCCTGTGGCCACTGCTGAGTTTTCCAAATTTGCTGGCATATTGAGTGCATCACTTTGACAGTATCCTCTTTTAGGATTTGAAATATCTCAACTGGAATTCCATCACCTCCACTAGCTTTGTTCATAGTGCTGCTTCCTAAGACCCACTTAGGAAGGTCATGCATGGTCAACCATGAGCATAAAGCCATATCTGGTGACTTTTATGGGCTTCAAGGAGGTGGTAGGGTGGAAGACTTTATTGCCTGAGGGCTTGTCCCTTGACCTTCATCCATGAACACTTCATATTAGAAACATTCTGGATATGTGTGCATTTTAAAGGATTTAACTTGTTCTCCTTTCATGAAAAACCTATCTTGATATATTAATATTTTCCCTCATGTTACTACATACCTGGAGCTCTTTCTCAGTACTTTAACATTGATTTTCATATTTGAATGTAATCTGACCCTGTAAAGCACCCTGATGCTGGGAAAGATTGAGGGCAGGAGGAGAAGGGGACAACAGAGGATGAGATGGTTGGATGGCATCACCAACTCAATGGACATGGGTTTGGGTGGACTCCTGGAGTTGGTGATGGACAGGGAGGCCTGGCTTGCTGAGGTTCATGGGGTCACAGAGAGTTGGACCCGACTGAGCGACTGAATTGAACTGAACTGAAAGCGTCCTGGCTTGGGGAGCATAGAGAGTGAGTTGAGGCCCACACCACGACATCTGCTCACCACGTTAGACCTTGGATAAATCTGATTTGGCCCAGGATTCCTTTCTGTGGGACTTTTCTGTTACTTTGGGGACTTGCTCTTCCTTAAGAACTATCTGCTGCTTCTAGGAACTTCCCAGCCTTCAGTGAAGAGGGGATAAATCTGAAACCATTCCTTAGGCCATACAAGCTTATCTGTGCACAGAGCAACTCAGACAATCTCTTCACAGGCCAACCCCTCAGTGTCCATCAGCACCGAGCACTCTATTAGGTGCTACAAGTACTGTAGACTCAAAATTTATCCGTTAAATCTTAAAATCAATGGATAGTATTTGGAGATGAGGGTCTTTGGCAGGTGCTTGGGTCCTAACAGTGAAGCCTGCATGAATGGAATTTCTGTTATTATAAAAGAGACCACCATTTTATGAGCTCCCCCCCTTCTCCTGTCATATGAGGACCCAGTGAAGAGACTGCCATTTATGAGCCAGAATACAGGTGTTTACCAAACACCAACTTGCTGCATCCTAAACTCGGGCTTCTCAGCCTTCAGAACATGGGAAATGTCTGTATTTTATAAGCCACCCTGTATATGTTATTCTGTTACACCAACCTGGACTCACAATGACAATACAGAACCCCAAATAAGCTAAAGACACTGCTTTGATCACGAAGCCTGGACTCAGTTTCCTGGATTCAAAGTTTTAGCCTTACCACTTCCCAGAATCATCTTGAGAGAAATTACCTAACCAATCTGTGCTCCAGATTCCTTGTATCTTAAAGGGACAATAGTTATATTTACCATCTTGGACTACTTTTTTTTTTTGCCACAGCATAAGGGATCTTAGTTCTCCAACCAGGGATCGAACCCATGCCCCCTGAAGTGGAAGTCCAGAGTCCTAACCACTGGACTGCCAGGGAATTTGCCCTTGTTGAACTTTAATGATGATTAAAAGACATAATTCATTTAAATGATTTACATTAGGGTCTCCCAACCTCCCCACTATTATTATAGCATCTTGAACCATATAACTCTTTCCTATGGGAGTTTCCTATATAACAGGGATCTCCCACCCCAGGGCCACGGACCAGTCTGCAGCCTGTTTGGAACCAGCCTGCATATCAGGAGGCAAGCAACAGGTGAGCAAGTGAAGCTTCACCTGCCTCTCCCTATCACTTGTATTACCGCCTGAACCATCCTCAACTTCCCACCCCCTCAGTCCATGGAAAAATTATCTTCCACAAAATCAGTCCCTAGTGCCAAAAAGGTTGGGGACTGCTGCTGTATACTGTGGGGTGTTTAGCAGCATCCCTAGCCTCTACCTGCTGGATGCCATAGCATCCCAAATATGTCTTCAGACATTATCAAATGTCCCCCAGCATCAAAACTGCTCCCTTGAATTGAGGACCACTGCTTTACACAAGCAATAACTTGATGAACGTTATAACTATTCTTGCGATATTTATTATTGTGTTGGGATCATCAACATCTTCTTCTGAAGATGAAGTATGGGTTTCTTTCTGTTCTATGCTACTGTAGAGAGGAAAGAACTCTGTTTTTAAAGCTCGGAGAAATAAAAGAATTCTGGTATCACCGATATTCTGGCTGCAGTTTCCCTGTATGTTAACTAGAACAATGTCACCGCTTCTGGGGCTGGTGAAGGTTAAGTGAGCAAACACAGGTCACACAGCCTCGTACTGAGTGAGGGTTCACCGACTATCCCCAGAATCACACTGTATGGAGAGGGGTCTATGAGCTGAATCCCTGTAAGCATCTTGAGGAGGGGCATGGCTGGGTGGTAGGTCACAGGCAGTGCTTATCTCAGCAGAGCAGAGTCAAGGTTGGTGAGCACAGCTGGGGGTGGCCTTTCTTGGGGTTCCCTAGAGGTGAACCTCTACTTTGTAGATGAGTCTTTTGGTACCAGGATGAACTCAGCTAAGCCCAACTGAGTGTCTGCCAGGCACAGAGCAGCCTGAGTCTTGCCCACACACCTGCAAGCCTCTCCTCCTGGTTAGGGAAGTAAATTCACTTCCAGCCCCTCTGCCTGGGAGAAAACTGCCCTTTCCCTGTCTTTCTAAATAACTTGCTGGGAAGCCCAAGTGTGTATTTGTGTCAGACTGACACATGGCAGGGGATCAAATTACATTTTCTAAAACCTTCAGTTCAGTTCAGTTCAGTCGCTCAGTCGTGTCTGACTCTCCGCGACCCCACGAATCACAGCACGCCAGGCCTCCCTGTCCATCACCAACTCCCGGAGTACACCCAAACTCATGTCCACAGAGTCGGTGATGCCATCCAGCCATCTTATTCTTGGTCGTCCCCTTTTCCTCCCGCCCCCAACCTTTCCCAGCATCAGAGTCTTTTCCAGTGAGTCAACTCGTCGCATGAGGTGGCCAAAGTATTGCAGTTTCAGCTTTAACATCAGACTGTGCTAATTTTATATATACTGCTTCACTTAACCATCAAAGGAGTCAATATTATTATTGGATTTTGTAGATGAAGACATGAAATCTCAGGGAAGTAAAGTCTATTTCCTAAGAAAACACAGCAAGCAAGTGGTGAACCTTGGATTTGAACCCTTGTCTGTCTCACTCTGTGCCCTCTTATCTTTCTAATATCATACCTGAAGAGAGTTTAAGAAGAAAAGTAAATCAGGAGGTGGTTTTCTGGGATACCTAGCTGTACAAACCTTGTGAGAAATATTTATTGAGTCTCAAACAGATGAAGAAGTTATCCACTCAAAAAGACCAAGAAACAGATACATCTCTGCACCTTTATCAGGAGCAATTTCATATCTCTGAGAAGTCAATGTCTCACATATTCCCTCCCTGGCCAGGCAGACCCAGTGTTAGAGCTAAGAATCCTGATCTGAAAAGCCTAATTCAAAGACTTGCCTGCTCTTGAAATGTCCATTGAGAAAATAAAAGATACGGTCCTTTTGATATTTCCTTGCAAGGTCTCGATTGTGACAATTGTATATTCCAAATGCTATGGGAGCAGCAACCAGCTCTATCTGGGGAAATTAGATCCTCCCATTGAGTCAGACATGACTTAGCGACTAAACAATAACACTGAAGACAGCTAACTGAATCTTAAAGGATGAGTAGGAATAAGTACAAAATGATTTGTTCCTAAGCCTGGGCCTGTATGTGGTTGGATGTATCGCAAGATGCAGCCCTGGCTAATGGGGTAGACACTTACTGGTAATTCATGACCCTTCAGGATATTATGTCATGGCCCTCCAGGATATTATATCAAGACATTAATGAGGAAACCTGAAGCCCAGAGAAGTAACCTGGTTTGTTCAGGGCCACTGGAATGAGAACCCCTCTAGTAATTCCCAGAACAACATTATCTTTGTCATTGGCTATTTCTTGCTTAATCACTCTCACTTGGAGCCACCGCCTGTTTGTCTCCTGCCTGGCCCAGATTGCTGGGTCTCATACCACAGGAGACCTAAGAGGGTGCGTTAGTCATTTGTATTATTATCCAACCAGCACACTTTCCTGGCCACAAAGGCTTCTGGCTTTGAAGATGTATAACATGTGCTCATTTCCCTGCTGGGTTAGGCTTCATTTAAACTCAAAAAAATGAGAAATGCTACAAAAAAATGTACAGTCCTTGACCTTTGAGCTCTTCCACTTGGCCAGTGGCCTTGGGTGAATTCCTCCCCTGTGAATCAAAGTAAGGAGACAAGTTGCATTATTTTAAGGACTTCAGGCTCAATGTCTTTTCCCTGTCTGGAATGTATATCCATTTTCCTCTGAAGTACTACCAGATCTTTGAGGTGCAGGCCAGGTACCATCTCCTTTAGAAGTTTCTTTTATCCCCATCTTTCCATCTCACCGCCCCCCCATAGTGCTTGCTAACCTCTCTGAATTCCTAACATACTATTCTTTTAATAGCCATTCTACAATCATCATATTTTTATTTAAATATGAGAAAAGAAAATACCGATCATGTCTTGTAACCTTCCCAACATTATATACCTGAAGTTTTTCTCTTATCCCTTTAGGTGTCATCTGTTTCAAACCAATGGCATATTGGCTTCCTTCTACTTCAGTATGTCATTTCTGTCATCCTTCATATTGTTCTCACAGTAATAGCCTTAGTAAAGGCTGAATCATGCAACAAGTTGACTCACTGGAAAAGACTCTGATGCTGGGAAGGATTGGGGGCGGGAGGAGAAGGGGACGACAGAGAATGAGATGGCTGGATGGCATCACCGACCCAATGGACATGAGTTTGAGTGAACTCCGGGAGTTGGTGATGGACAGGGAGGCCTGGCGTGCTGTGACTCATGGGGTCACAAAAAGTTGGACACGACTGAGCGACTGAACTGAACTGAACTGAACTGAAGGGCTGAATGCTTAGCCATGGGCCAGCAAATTACCATGCTACCTAAGCTGCCCATTGCAACCTGGATGCTATCTGACCCACCAAGCCATAAAGCTGGGCATACAGAGCTGTACTACATCATCAAATGGACATGGTACAGATGAGACTGAGCTCACAGAAGCCCTAAAGGCACAGGTGAGTCACATGAAGAAATGGTCCAAATGCCTGTGTTCCCCACTCCTGCTGTATTAACTTCTCTTCCCAACCTTACACTAGCCTCATGAGAAGCACTCTACCATTAGTTGACACCTTCTCTTGGATGACCGTAGAAGCCTTCTCCTGGATGACTCTAGAAACCTCTGAACTGGTCCCCCACCTCCAATCTCTTCTGTTTTCTACTCACTGCTACATGTTGCCACCATGATCTTCAAAAAAAATAATTCCACTCTGATCACATTCTTCTTCTCCTCAGAAACCTGTGCCCATAACTGTTACCAGCAAAATTCTTGCTTACTCTTCAAGGTCTTCAACACACCCTACTGATTTCTCTAATCACTTCCCAGATGTCAGCTCAATAGCACTTCTCAAATGTTATCTTCAAGGACTCTTAAGGACAAATGAAAATGATCAAGTGCCCCTATGGGTCCTAGAGATACAGCCCAAGGCCACCTCGTTAAGAGTCTTTAAGGACTAATGACTTCTCTAAGAATTATGACCATTTGACCTTCTAGCCCATATTTCTAGAAGTGTTCACGTTATTTAAAAGCTACCTATAAGATTTATGAGCTGAGAACTATAAAACACTAATAAACAAAATCAAAGATGGTTCAAGGAAATAGAAATATATCCCATGCTCTTGGATTGGTGGAATCAATAATAGTTAAAATGGTCATACTACCCAAAGCAATCTACCAGTTTAATGTGATCTCTATCAACTTACCCTTGAAAATTTTCACAAAACTAAAATAAATAGTCCTAAAATTTATATGGAACCACAAAAGACCCAGAATTGCCCAAGCAATCCTGGGGAAGAAGAGCAAAACTGGAGGCACAATCCTTTCAGATTTCAGATAATGCTACAAAGCTATAGTAATAAATCAGAGTGGCACTGGCACAAAAGCAGGCCTATGGATCAAGGGCACAGAATAGAGAGCCCAGAAATAAACCCTCATTCCTACAGGCAATTGATCTTTGACAAGTGAGGCAAGAATATACAATGGGGAGAAGACAGTCTCTTCAGCAAGTGGTGCTGGGAAAGTCTGACAGCTACATGTAAATCAGTGAAGTTAGAACACTCCCTCACACCATACAACAAAATAAATTCAAAATAGCTTAAAGAGTCAAATATAAGACATGATACCATAACACTCCTAGAAGACAACATACACAATATGTTCTCTGACAAATTATAGCAATGTTATCTTAGGTTATTCTTCCAAAACAATAGAAATAAAAGCAAAAATAAACAAATGGTACCTAATCAAATTTATAAGCTTTTTTGTACAGCAAAGGAAACCATAAACAAAAAGACAACCTACTGAATGGGAGAAAATATTTGCAAATGATGCAAAAAACAAAGGATTAATTTCCAAATTGTACAATAGCTCATACAATTCAATAGACAGAAAAACAAACCACCCAATCAAAAAAGGGCAGAAGACCTAAACAGACATTTCTCCAAAGAAGACACACAGGTGGCCAACAGGCACATGAAAAGATGTCCGACATCAATAATTATTAGAGAAATGCAAATCAAAACTACAATGATGTATCTCCTTATTCTGGTCAGATTAACCAAAATCAAAAAGTCCACTAATAATAAATGCTGGAGAGGGTGTGAAGAAAATGGAACCCTCCTACAGTGTTGGTGGGAATACATATTGGTGCAGTCACTATGGAAACAGTATGGAGGCTCTTTAAGAAAATAAAATTAGAATGACCATATTCTTCAGCAATCCCGTTCCTGGGAATATATCTGGAAAAGATGAAAGCTCTAACTCATAAAGACACATGAGCTCCAATGTTCAATATTTACAAAAGCCAAGACATGGAAGCAACATTAAGAGTCCTTCAACAGATGAATGGGTAAATATGTGGAATGTACACATACACACACACACACACACACACACACACACACACACACACAATGGAATATTCAGTTCAGTTCAGTCGCTCAGTCGTGTCCGACTCTTTGCGACCCCATGAATCACAGCACGCCAGGCCTCCCTGTCCATCACCAGCTCCCGGAGTTCACTCAAACTCATGTCCATCGAGTCGGTGATGCCATCCAGCCATCTCATTTTCTTTCACTATAAAAAAAGAATGAAATAATGCCATTGGCAGTAACATGGGTGGACCTAGAGATTATCATACTAAGTGAAGTAAGTCAGACAGATACATTTTCTATATCACTTATATGTGGAAACTAAAAAAAAAAGTACAAATGAACTTATGTATAATAACAGAAACAAACTAACAGACATAGGAAACAAACTTATGACTTAAAAAGGGGAAGTGGGGGAGGGAAAAATTGGGAGTATGGGATTAACACATGCATACCATCATATACAAAATAAATAACAAAGACCTATATATAGCACAGGAAACTATATTCAATATCTTATAATAAATTATAATGGAATAAAAAAAGAATATATATATGTGGATATATACATCCAAATCTCTTTTTTGTACACTTGAAAAGGGTTGATTTACTTACACATCTCTAGTAGATTTGATATGCCATGCAATGTTCTATCTTTATCCTGTAGATCTTCATATACAGCACTGACATGCCATCAGCCTTCCTTCATGTGAGTCCGACTCTGTGCGGCCCCATAGACGGCAGCCCACCAGGCTCCCCCGTCCCTGGAATTCTCCAGGCAAGAACACTGGAGTGGGTTGCTATGTCCTTGTCCATCCTTCATGCTAGTATTCTCAAATTTGAGAAAAATGGACCCTCTAGCACTTTTTCTGGACTTCTGTGACGTGGGCATGTTTCTGTGCCTGAGAAACTCAGTCTAGAGGAGAAAACCCCATACCTGGCTAAGAGTGGGTATACATCATAAATAGTACATAGTACACAGTACTGGGCATCTGGACGGCTTATGTACTCTCAGTATCAACCAAAGGCTAAATTCCTTAGCCTGAAATTGAAGTTAAGTCCTGACTTCACACAAGAATGTTAATAATAACAGTACTATTTACATAATACCAGTAGCTACAACCTATACAGCACTTGCTCTGACCAAATAATTCTCTAAACTTTTCGTTTGTATTAACACATTTAATTCTCAGATCCACCTCATACAATGAGTACTGTTAATATTTTCATTCTAATTATATGAGGAGAAAACTGAGTTTGGCTTTGAAGCAGGCAGCCCAGCTTCAATGACCATGACTTAAACCACTCTTGTTACGACACATCCCAATTATTTTTAATATTAAATAATTGTAATGGCAGCAGAGTTATAAGAATAGTTGTAGCTATAACCACAATAACTACACGCACACACACACACACACAGTCCCTTAGACATTAAATGAAATAGCATATAAATCACCATGCTATCCTCCCAGCAGAGACTAGTCCATTATAAGGCCTTCCTAAACAACCCCTCTCCAAGCTCCCCCACCCTTTGCTGCCCACAGAAGTTCAAGCAAAGGTCTCCTAAGATCTCTGTGGTTAAAAGTTCAGGGAGAATATGTTGAGACTGGATGGCTATGCAAACAAATTAAGACAGATCTGTGCCTGTAAGAGTCATAGGCAATAAGAAGGTGCAGTTGCAAAAAGGTGAACTCCTCTCATGGGTATTCAAGGACCCACTTTGGTCTGGCTCCTCCTAACCAACTGGTATCCTCAAACTAAAGATGCCCTTTCTCAGAATGAAGTTCACATTTTAGATCCAGGAACAGGCTCTATTATTGAAAGAATGTAAAGGAGCTAATGGTGGGAAGCCACAGGACATGATTTCAGATATAACTAACTCCAAGTCCTCCCCACGAGATCCCAGTGATGGAAGCAAGACCATCATTTTACAGATGAGGACACTGGTGGTCAGAGAGATTCCATACCTTACCCGTGGTAATATAGAAATAAACGTGAGCACTGGTATTTGGAGTCATATACATCTCACCACAAAGCTTACTTATAACATACATGCTACAAGGACCTATGTTTCTGACCAAGGATATAACATTGTATAAAATTTTAAAAGAAAATGGCTCCAGAAACACAAGGAACTTTAAATTTGAAGTCTCTCGCTTAGTGTGACTGCTTTTATAGGACATGGTTTCCTAAAATCTGAACTCAGAATTCCCTTAAATATTGTACTTTATTAGATGAAATGGATACTGACTTCCACCAGGTGTGGTGACAATGGCCCAATGTGTACTTTCTAGGATCCAGCCATTTGCAAAGCTGAAAGGAAAGGGCAGGGGACAGAGGGTAGATGCAGTAACTGGCAATAGGGGAAAGTTTGAGCAGGAGAGAAACTCCTCTGAAGGTTTAGCTCAGTCAGTTATTTGGAGGAAGAGCAGTTAAATGGATGAAGGTGGGGAATGGTTATGGTTGCTATTGGGAGAAGGAACAAGCAAGGACTTCCAGGTATGGATTTCACTGTTTTCCCCTAAAGGTTACCAAAAATGGTATCAGGAACAAGACCTAAGTCTAATTACAGAAACAGGAGCAGAGGCCAAATATCCAAACCAGAGATCAATGCAGGAACAGGGTTATCAGAAAAGATAACTTGACACAGAATCCTAGGAAATGCCAAACAAGGACTCTCATGGTTCTGTATCTGGGGATAGCTGTGTAGGATTTTGCCAAATGCTGAGATCATAAAGGGTATAAGAAGCAAAGAACAGCATGTACCCAAACATAAAGGGTGGACTGGTGTGGCATTTGAGGGGAAAAGTAAATGTTCTATTAGATCTGGGATTAGGAGAAGTCATACTTAGAAAATGTTCATTAGGGGCAACTGATAGAGGAACTTGAATGTTAAAGATCCTGGAGTTTACTGTAGGAAATCAACAAGTCTGGGTGATGCCAGCTGGTAGATGATAGAGAAGGAGACACAAGGTCCATGGTGGATGCTTTTTAAAAAATGGATTGTGATTGACTACAACCGAGGGGTGACACATGAAATAATGAAGAAATGATTGAAAATATTTAAGTTAGAAAGAGATCTTGGGGACTCCCTGTGTAATTCCTTATTTCACAGTTGGGAAGACAAGTCTATGAGTGGGATCTCATGGTGATTCATAAAAAACTGATAACCAATTCTCTTTCTAGTCCATGATACTTTGCAATTGCAAGGTTAAAAATTCTATTTAAAAATGCTCCATACTTTGGCATTGTTGGTTATAAATTATGGGGAAAAAAAAGAAAATCAGAAAATTGTGTCCTGGGAGCAGGGCTAAATAATAACTCAAAGTGAATTTTCTGTCTTAAAAAACACAAAGTCCAAGAACTTGACCGTGGGTTGTCCTTGGCTCTTCTCCCCAACTGCTGCAGGTCAGCCTTTTGTGTATTTAATCCCTTGGTCTGCAAGCCTTTTAACCTGTAAACTGCATAAAACATTGAAAAGTCAGGCAAATAATTGCAAGAGATTTCCTGTTTGACTGACTTAGCCTGGAAATGAAATCTGATCCCAAGAGAGAGCTAGACACTAAATCCAGGGAAATGAAAGATCAATATAAAGATAAATCCAGTTAAGTTACCAGCCACCAGCTGGCATGTTCCCTTTCCCTTAACAGAGGCCTAAATAGAGAAGTAAATAAAATGAACCTCTAATACCTAAGTCTCCCAAGGTGGCAAAGATCCACTGCTTACTTCTGCCTGTCTTATTACACACGGCTGCTGTCTGAGTGAGACAGAGACACTCATTGTGTACACGGAGCCCAGAGAAGGAAACCACCACCACTGGGGGAACCAGAAGCCTCACCAGGAGACAGATTTGAATTCATCTTTGAAAGATTAGAAGGTACTTTTTCAGACAGACAAAAGACAAGAGGAAGGTTATTTCAACAGAGGACACAATTTATGCACAAGCATGAAAGGGACTACTGAGTGGATAGTGAACAGTTCAGGCTGGTGAGAAAATGAAGAGATTGAGGGTGTGGAGAAAAGAAAAACATTTCAGGCTTATGAGAGGCCATTCAGGTGTGGAAGAAACTGAGTCTCAGGGCAGTGTCAAATAGTTCCAGGTGGGCTGAGCCCAAGGCCACACAAGCAGGCCTGTAGAGGCAGACAAGGCTGGAAAGAAAGATGGCCCCAGCCAGGGAGGCTGTGTGTACTTTTATAAAGAAGCTGGCTTTTATTTTGCAGGTAGTAACAGGTGGGGGAAGCTAGGACAAACCTAGACAGTGTGTGAAAAGCAGAAACATTGCTCTGCTGTCAAAGGTCCATATAGTCAAGGCTATTGTCTTTCGAGTGGTCATGTGCAGTTGTGACAGCTGGACCATAAAGGAGGCGGAGAGCCAAAGAACTGATGCCTTCAAACTGTAGTCCTGGAGAAGACTCCTGAGAACCCCTTGGACAGCAAGGAGATAAAACCAGTCAGGCTTAGGGGAAATCAACCCTGAATGCTCATTGGAAGGACTGAAGCTGAAGTGCCAGTATTTTGATCAACTGATGTGAACAGCCAACTCATTGGAAAAGTCCCCAGTGCTGGGAAAGATTGAGAGAAGAAAAAGAGGGTGTCAGAGGATGAGATGGCTGGATGGCATCATCAATGCAATGGACATGAACTTAAGCAAACTTCAGGAGATAGAGATAGGAACGCCCGGCGTGCTGGAGTCCATGGGGTCGCAAAGAGTTGGACACGACTGGGGGACTGAACAACAATGGGTTGGGGGTGGGGAGAATAGCACCTGAGCAGAAGGGTGACACCATTAGAGCATATTTCGGGGGAAATGGATTAGAAAGTGAGACTGAAAATAGAGTGGTTAAAACATGTGCTAGGTAAGAATTTCAAAGGATGCCAATGAGGGCCTGATTAGTGATCTACATCCAGTTCTACCAAGAACGTTTCCCTAGGTTTTCTACCTGCACCAACGTTGCCTTGCTCTCCCACATCACTACTAACATGAGTCCTGGCCACTGGACATTTAACAGCACTACTAACTGTAGATTAGCTCCCTTCTGCTATGACCAGCTCGACAGCAAGGACAGAGTCTGAATAACCTCAGTATCCTGGCACCTAGCAAAGATGTCTGTTGAGTGAATGCAGGCTGGCATGTCCAAATCAATCAATGGAAATAGGATGCAGCTGTATGCACCACCCACCTCATTCTCTTCCCCATCCCCTCCCATCCTTACCCAGATCCTAACAGTGGCTGAGTAACAGGGCACAATTGTTTCTTCGTTTATTTACTGGCAATACAATATTAATTACTTTAAGGACCACTTGCTTACCACTCAAACAGGAATGTGGGGGCAATATAACCAGTTCTCTGGTGACTGGTAGGATGTCCTATTTCCTCTGACCAGGACATCCTGAATGTAACTCTATTCACTCAGGTCTACCCTGGTTCTACCTATACCCCGCAGAGCTGAGTCCTGGAATTGAAAGGGGTGATCAAAGAACCGACAGAGTTGGGTCCTTAAGCCCTCATGTACCTGGCTCAAGACCACAGGGATAGGATCCTTCCAAATAAGTAACTGTCTTTTCCCATCTATTTTCCATCTGTACTGGATGGCACAACAACATCACAAAGTAGGTTGGTTTTACTGTCCCCATTTGACAGATGAGGGACCCAAAGCCTAAAATGATTAACTCATTGGTTCTAAACCCTGGTTGCAGTGGACAATCAACTAGGCAGCTGTTAAGTGATTCAACCACCAAGCCCCAGGCCAGGCTGCTCGAATAGAGCTTCTGGGATAAGACTCAGGTATCAGAGTTCAAGGCAACGTGGATGGTGAGTAGAAAATTTAGGACTGGAACTCAGCCTCCCCCGACCTCAGTGCCATTTCCAGAGCTCCATCGACAGTAAGTAAAATTCTGTAGGAGCTCTAAATCTGATGAAGAGCTGAGTAAGAGACAGGGAGGCTGATAAATGGGAAAAAGAGACATCAATTTTTCAGTTTTCTATGTTCTTGCTTTTTATCTCAAATCACAGGATTGATCTGTGACGTCTATGAGACATCAACTGTTTAGGTTCCAGGTCCATCCTACTCAGAACACAGCACAGCTGCTTTCCTGCCAAGCAGGAACTTCCGGGCACAAAGGCCTTGCCTCTGCCTTCTCTTTGGGGTAAAGCAAAGGGCCGCTTTGGCAGCTTAATGGGCAGCTTCTCAGGTTGCTCATGCAGCCGCCTGATGGATAGCCTGCCACCCTGCACTACTGGGGCCATGTCCCCAGTGTCACCAAAGGAGCTCACTCAGGCATGTGTTTTGGCTCTTTTTTTATTATTATTTATATTGGAGGCTAATTATTTTACAATATTATATTGGTTGGTTTTGCCATACATTGACATGAATCCACCCCGGGTGTACATGAGTTCCCCCTCCCGAACCCCCCTCCCATCTCCCTCCTCCCCTTATCCTTCCTCTGGGTCATCCCCGCAAACCAGCCCCAAGCATCCTGTAACATACATCAACCCTGAACTGGCGATTCGTTTCACATATGATAATATACATGTTTCAATGCCATTCTCCCAAACCATCTCACCCTCACCCTCTCCCACAGAGTCCCAAAGACTGTTCTATACACCTGTGTCTCTTTTATTGTCTTGTATACAGGGTTAAGGTTACCATCTTTCTAAATTCCATATATATGCATTAATATGCTGTATTGGTTTTTTCCTTTCTGGCTTACTTCACTCTGTATAATAGGCTCTAGTTTCATCCACCTCATTAGAACTGGTTCAAATGCATTCTTTTTAATGGCTGAGTAATACTCCATTGTGTATATGTACCAAGGCTTTCTTATCCATTCGTCTGCAGATGGACATCTAGGTTGCTTCCATGTCCTGGCTATTATAAACAGTGCTGCAATGAACATTGGAGTACATGTGTCTCTTTCAATTCTGGTTTCCTCGGTGTATATGCCCAGGAGTGCGATTGCTGGATCATATGGCAGTTCTATTTCCAGTTTTTTGAGGAATCTCCACACTGTTCTCCATAGTGGTTGTACTAGTTTGCATTCCCACCAACAGTGTAAGAGGGTTCCTTCTCTCCACACCCTCTCCAGCATTTATTGCATGTAGACTTTTGGATAGCAGCCATTCTGACTGGTGTGAAATGGTATCTCATTGTGGTTTTGATTTGCATTTCTCTGATTATGAGGGATGTTGAGCATTTTTTCATGTGTTTGTTAGCCATCTTTATGTCTTCTTTGGAGAAATGTCTGTTTAGTTCTTTGGTCCATTTTTTGATTGGGTCCTTTATTTTTCTAGAATTGAGCTGCAGGAGCTGCTTGTATATTTTGGAGATTAATCCTTTATCAGTTGCTTCATTTGCTATTATTTTCTCCCATTCTGAAGGCTGTCTTTTCACCTTGCTTATAGTTTCCTTTGCTGTGCAGAAGCTTTTGATTTTAATTAGGTCCCATTTGTTTATTTTTGTTTTTATTTCCAATATTCTGGGAGGTGGGTCTTGGAGGATCCTGCTGTGATTTCTGTCAGAGAGTGTTTTGCCTACGTTCTCCTCTAGGAGTTTTATAGTTTCTGGTCTTACATTTAGTTCTCTAATCCATTTTGAGTTTATTTTTGTGTATGGTGTTAGGAAGTGTTCTAGTTTCATTCTTTTACAAGTGGCTGACCAGTTTTCTCAGCACCACTTGTTAAAGACACTGTCTTTTCTCCATTGTACATTCTTGCCTCCTTTGTCAAAGATAAGGTGTCCATAGATGCGTGGATTTATCTCTGGGCTTTCTATTTTGTTCCATTGATCTATATTTCTGTCTTTATGCCAGTACCATACTGTCTTGATGACTGTGGCTTTGTAGTAGAGCCTGAAGTCTGGCAGGCTAATTCCCCCAATTCCATTCTTCTTCCTCAAGATTGCTTTGGCTATTCGAGGTTTTTTGTATTTCCATACAAATTGTGAGATTATTTGTTCTAGTTCTGTGAAAAATATCCTTGGTAGCTTGATAGGGATTGCATTGAATGTATAAATTACTTTGGGTAGTATACTCATTTTTACAATATTTATTCTTCCAATCCACGAACACAGTATATTTCTCCATCTATTAGTGTCCTCTTTGATTACTTTCACTAGTGTTTTATAGTTTTCTATGTACAGGTCTTTTGTTTCCTTAGGTAGATATATTCCTAAGTATTTAATTCTTTTCGTTGCAACAGTGAATGGAATAGTTTCCTTAATTTCTCTATTTTCTCATTATTAGTGTATAGGAATGCAAGTGAGTTCTGTGTGTTGATTTTATATCCTGCAACTTTACTGTAATCATTGATTAGCTCTAGTAGTTTTCTGGTAGAGTCTCTAGGGTTTTCTGTGTAGAGGATCATGTCATCAGCGAACAGTGAAAGCTTTACTTCTTCTTTTCCAATTTATATTCCTTTTATGTCTTTTTCTGCTCTGATTGCTGTGGCCAAAACTTCCAGAACTATGTTGAAGAGTAGTGGTGAGAGTGGGCACCCTTGTCTTATTCCTGACTTTAGGGGAAATGCTTTCAGTTTTTCACCGTTGAGGATAATGTTTGCTGTGGGTTTGTCATATATAGCTTTTATTATGTTGAGATAGGTCCCTTCTATTCCCACTTTCTGGAGGATTTTTATCATAAATAGAGGTTGAATTTTGTCGAAGGCTTTCTCTGCATCTATTGAGATAATCATATAATTTTTATTATTCAATTTGTTAATGTGGTGTATTACATTGATTGATTTGCGGATATTGAAGAATCCTTGCATTCCTGGGATAAAGCCCACTTGGTCATGATGTATAATCTTCTTAATGTGTTGTTGGATTCTTATTGCTAGAATTTTGTTCAGGATTTTTGCATCTATGTTCATCAGTGATATTGGCCTGTAGTTTTCTTTTTTTTGTGGGATCTTTACCAGGTTTTGTGATTAGGGTGATGGTAGCCTCATAGAATGAGTTTGGAAGTTTCCCTTCCTCAGAAATTTTCTGGAAGAGTTTGAATAGAATAGGTGTTAGCTCTTCTCTAAATTTTTGGTAGAATTCAGCTGTGAAGCCGTCTGGACCTGGGCTTTTGTTTGCTGGAAGATTTCTGATTACAGCCTCTAGTTCTGTGCTTGTGATGGGTCTATTCAGATTTTCCTTTTCTTCCTAGTTCAGTTTTGGAAAGTTGTACTTTTCTAGGAATTTTTCCATTTCTTCCAGGTTATTCATTTTATTGGCATATAATTGCTGATAGTATTCTCTAATAATCCTTGTATTTCTGTGTTTTTGGTTGTGATCTCTCCATTTTCATTTCTAATTTTATGGATTTGGTTCTTCTCCCTTTGTTTCTTGATGTGTCTGGCTAGTGGTTTGTCAATTTTATTTACCTTCTCAAAGAACCAGCTTTTGGCTTTGTTGATTTTTGCTATGGTCTCTCTTGTTTCTTTTGCATTTATCTCTGCCCTAATTTTTATGATTTCTTTACTTCTACTAACCCTGGGGTTCTTCATTTCTTCCTTTTCTAGTTGCTTTAGATGTAGAGTTAGGTTATTTAGTTGACTTTTTTCTTGTTTCTTGAGGTGTGCCTGTATTGCTATGAACTTCCCCCTTAGCACTGCTTTTACAGTGTCCCAGAGGTTTTGGGTTGTTGTGTTTTCATTTTCTTTCATTTCTATGCATATTTTGATTTCTCTTTTGATTTCTTCTATGATTTGTTCATTATTCAGCAGCGTGTTGTTCAGCCTCCATATGTTGGCATTTTTAATAGTTTTTCTCCTGTAACTGAGATCTAATCTTACTGCATTGTGGTCAGAAAAGATTCTTGGAATTATTTCAATTTTTTTTAATTTACCAAGGCTAGATTTATGGCCCAGGATGTGATCTATCCTGGAAAAGGTTCCGTGTGCGCTTGAGAAAAAGGTGAAATTCATTGTTTTGGGGTGAAATGTCCTATAGATATCTATTAGGTCTAACTGGTCTATTGTATCATTTAAAGTTTGTGTTTCCTTGTTAATTTTCTGTTTAGTTGATCTATCCATAGATGTAAGTGGGGTATTAAAATCTCCCGCTATTATTGCATTATTGTTAATTTCCCCTTTCATACTCGTTAGTAATTGTCTTACATATTGCAGTGCTCCTATGTTGGGTGCATAAATATTTATAATTGTTATATCTTCTTCTTGGATTGATCCTTTGATCATTATGTAGTTTCCTTCTTTGTCTCTTTTCACAGCCTTTGTTTTAAAGTCTATTTTATCTGATATGAGTATTGCCACTTCTGCTTTCTTTTGGTCTCTATTTGCATGGAATATCTTTTTCCAGCCCTTCACTTTCAGTCTGTATGTGTCCCTCGTTTTGAGGTGGGTCTCTTGTAGACAATATATATGGGGTTCTTATTTTTGTATCCATTCAGACAGCCTCTGCCTTTTGGTTGGGGCATTCAACCCATTTACGTTGAAGGTAATTATTGATAAGTATGATCCCATTGCCATTTTCTTTATTGCTTTGGGTTCGAGTTTATACACCCTTTCTGTGTTTCTTGTCTAGAGAAGATCCTTTAGCGTTTGCTGGAGAGCTGGTTTGGTGATGCTGAATTCTCTCAGCTTTTGCTTGTCTGCAAAGCTTTTGATTTCTCCTTCATATTTGAATGAGATCCTTGCTGGGTACAGTAATCTGGGCTGTAGGTTATTTTCTTTCATCACTTTAAGTATGTCTTGCCATTCCCTCCTGGCCTGAAGAGATTCTGTTGAAAGATCAGCTGTTAGTTATCCTTATGGGAATCCCCTTGTGTGTTATTTGCTGCCTCTCCCTTGCTGCTTTTAATATTTGTTTTTTGTGTTTGATCTTTGTTAAATTGATTATATGTGTCTTGGAGTATTTCACCTTGGGTTTATCCTGTTGGGGAATCTCTGGGTTTCTTGGACTTGGGTGATTATTTCTTTCCCCATTTTAGGGAAGTTTTCAACTATTATCTCCTCAAATATTCTCTCATGGTCTTTCTTTTTGTCTTCTTCTCCTGGGACTCCTATGATTCGAATGTTGGAGCGTTTAACATTGTCCCAGAGGTCTCTAATATTGTCCTCATTTCTTTTAATTCCTTTTTCTTTTTCCTCTCTGTTTCATTTATTTCTACAATTCTATCTTCTAGCTCGCTTATCCTGTCTTCTGCCTCCATTATTCTACTGTTTGTTCCCTCCAGAGTGTTTCTGATCTCATCTATTGCGTTATTCATTGTATATTGACTCTTTTTTTATTTCCTCTAAGTCCTTATTAAACCTTTCTTCCATCTTCTCAATCCTTTTCTCCAGGTTATTTATCTGTAACTCCATTTTTCTTTCAAGATTTTGAATAATTTTCACCATCAAAATTCAAAATTCTTTATCAGGTAGATTCCCTATATCTTCCTCTTTTGTTTGTATTGGTGGGCATTTATCTTGTTCCTTTCAGTTCAGTTCAGTTCAGTTCAGTCGCTCAGTCGTGTCCGACTCTCCGCGACCCCATGAATCACAGCATGCCAGGCCTCCCTGTCCATCACCAACTCCCGGAGTACACTCAAACTCATGTCCACAGAGTCGGTGATGCCATCCAGCCATCTCATTCTCTGTCGTCCCCTTCGTGAGGAGCTACCCCACGCCTGAGGCCAGGGCCGGCGGCCGAGAGGAGCTACCCCACGTCCAACAGGCGGTGGCTGCGCGGGCGCAGGAGGGCCGAGAGGAGCTACTCTGCGTTCAAGGTCAGGAGGGGCGGCCTTGAGGAGATACCCCTCGTCCAAGGTAAGGTACAGCGGCTGCACTTTGCTGGAGCGGCTGTGAAGAGATTTTCCACGACCAAGGTAAGAGAAACCCAAATAAGATGGTAGGTATTGCTAGGGGGCACCAGAGGGCAGACAAACTGAAATCATAATCACAGGAAACTAGCTGATCTAATCACATGGACCACAGCCGAATGTGGTCCCCTGGAGAAGGGAATGGCAAACCACTTCAGTATACTTGCCTTGAGAACCCCATGAACAGTAACAAAGGGCAAAATGATAGGCTACTGAATGAGGAATTCCCCAGGTCGGTAGGTGCCCAGTATGCTACTGGAGCTCAGTGGAGAAATAACTATAGAAGGAATAAAGGGATGGAGCAAAAGCAAAACCAATACCCAGTTGTGGATGTGACCAATGATAGAAACAAGGTCTGGTGCTGTAAAGAGCAATATTGCATAGGAACCTGGAATGTTAGGTCCATGAATCAAGGCAAATTGGAAGTGGTCAAACAGGAGATGGCAAGAGTGAACGTCGACATTCTAGGAATCAGTGAATTAAAATGGACTGGAATGGGTGAATTTAACTCGGATGACCATTATATCTACTACTGTGGGCAGGAATACCTTAGAAGAAATGGAGTAGCCATCATGGTCAACAAAAGAGTCCGAAATGCAGTACTTGGATGCAATCTTAAAAATGACAGGATGATTTCTGTTCGTTTCCAAGGCAAACCATTCAATATTACAGTAATCCAGGCCTATGCCCCAACCAGTAATGCTGAAGAAGCCGAAGTTAATCGGTTCTATGAAGACCTACAAGACCTTTTAGAACTAACACCCAAAAAAGATGTCCTTTTCATTCTAGGGGACTGGAATGCAAAAGTAGGAAGTCAAGAAACACCTGGAGTAACCGGCAAATTTGGCCTTGGAGCACGGAATGAAGCAGGGCAAAGGCTAATAGAGTTTTGTCAAGAGAATGCACTGGTCATAGCAAACACCCTCTTCCAACAACACAAGAGAAGACTCTACACATGGACATCACCAGATGGTCAACACCGAAATCAGATTGATTATATTCTTTGCAACCAAAGATGGAGAAGCTGTATACAGTTAGCGAAAACAAGACCAGGAGCTGACTGTGGCTCAGATCATGAACTCCTTATTGCAAAGTTCAGACTTAAATTGAAGAAAGTAGGGAAAACCACTAGACCATTCAGATATGACCTCAATCAAATCCCTTATGATTATGCAGTGGAAGTGAGAAATAGATTTAAGGGACTAGATCTGATTGATAGAGTGCCTGATGAACTCTGGACAGAGGTTCGTGACATTGTACAGGAGACAGGGACCAAGACCATCCCCATGGAAAAGAAATGCAAAAGAGTGAAATGGCTGTCTGAGGAGGCCTTACAAATAGCTGTAAAAAGAAGAGAAGCGAAAAGCAAAGGAGAAAAGGAAAGATATAAGCATCTGAATGCAGAGTTCCAAAGAATAGCAAGGAGAGATAAGAAAGCCTTCCTCAGTGATCAATGCAAAGAAATAGAGGAAAACAACAGAATAGGAAAAACAAGAGACCTCTTCAAAAAAATTAGAGATTCCAAGGGAACATTTCATGCAAAGATGGGCTCGATAAAAGAAATGGTATGGACCTAACAGAAGCAGAAGATATTAAGAAGAGGAGGCAGGAATACACAGAAGAACTGTACAAAAAAGATCTTCACGACCAAGATAGTCACGATAATGTGATCACTGACCTAGAGCCAGACATCTTGGAATGTGAAGTCAAGTGGCCTTAGAGAGCATCACTACGAACAAAGCTAGTGGAGGTGATGGAATTCCAGTTGAGCTATTTCAAGTCTTGAAAGATGATGCTGTGAAAGTGCTGCACTCAATATGCCAGCAGATTTGGAAAACTCAGCAGTGGCCACAGGACTGGAAGAGGTCAGTCTTCATTCCAATCCCAAAGAAAGGCAATGCCAAAGAATGCTCTTGTTTCTTTACTTGCTGGGTATTTCTCTGCCTCTTCATCTTGCTTATATTGCTTTGCTTGGGGTGGCCTTTCCGTCTTCTGGCAGTTTGTGGAGTTCTCTTTATTATGTAGTTTCCTCGCTGTGTCGGGGGTTGGACGGGTGACTTGTCAAGGTTCCCTGTCTAGGGAAGCTTGTGTCGGTGTTCTGGTGGGTGGAGCTAGATTTCTTCTCTCTGGAGTGCAATGAAGTGTCCAGTAATGAGTTATGAGATGTCAGTGGGTTTGGAGTGACTTTGGGCAGACTGTATACTGAAGCTCAGGGATATGTTCCTGTGTTGCTGGAGAATTTGCGTGGTATGTCTTGCTCTGGAACTTGTTGACCCTTGGGTGCTTGGTTTTAGTGTAGGTATGGAGGCGTTTGATGAGCTCCTATCGATTAATGTTCCCTGGAGTCAGGAGTTCTCTGGTTTTCTCAGATTCAGGCTTAAGCCTCTTGCCTCTGGTTTTTGGTCTTAATCTTGGAGTAGCCTCTAGTCTTCTCTGTCATTTCCAAGGTGGTTCCCTCTGTATTAGCTTCTGTTTGCTGGTCTCTTCAGTGTCTAATTTCCGCCCTGACACTAGGGGGCAGGTGGACACTTTTTAAGGCTCAGTTGTTCAGTCCTGTTCTGGGAAGGGAAGAACGCTGCAGACAAATATCTCTGGCATCTGTGGGGAGTGCTTGCAGCGTCTTGGCCACACTGGGTTTGTCCCCGCTCACAGCGTGTGTGCTGTCCCAGTCTACACTGCACAGGCTCTAGGTTGCTCTGCTGGGAACTGTCCAAGGCCGGCGCTGGGTTGTATGCACTTCCCAGGTCTGAGAGGCTCAAGTTCAGGTTCTCAGGTACTCCACAAAGGCGCCGACTTGGTTGGGCCTGCGTTTTGTGCCTTCCCTGGTCCGAGCAGCTCAGGTGACCAGGTGTTTGGCGAGCGTGGTCGCTGTGACTTATCGCCTCCCCAGTCCCTGCCACTCGGTTTTCTGGGTGTATAACCGGTGCACCTTCTCAGGCGGATATCGACCGGCCCAAGCCCAAGAAGTCTTGATTAGCAACAAGCCTGCCTGCAGTTTCTATCAGATGCCTTTCTGGGGCCGCGGTTGCCCCCTCCAGCTCTAACTGACCTCCCTGCCTGTCTTGGAGGGGGATAGGGGATGGGCCGACCGCAGCCAGCTCACTCTGCTCAGCCCTTTGTTCTGTGAGTGGCACTGGCAGAGTCTTAGGTTAGAGCTTTCTGCCTTTTCATGGGGAAGCTATCCAGTCTGCTTTGCTATCCCCAGTTACTTCTTTCAGATTGTTCCCGTGGCATTCAAGCCCAGTCCTCTCTCTAAGCAGGTCAGCCGGCTCCTCCCTGCCCAGCCCCCGCTTGCTAATGGCGTATGCAGGCGTCTGCGCTGCTTCTCCTCTGGGAGTTACTGTTCTGCTTTGCAGAAATCCAGGCATCATCTTTTGTTTCATACAGTACATGTGATACATGCCAGGATGTGCATTGATTCCCTAGAATACAGATATACATAATTTGTGTGGCCATACCTGGTAGCTTCATAAGACTAATGTCAACCTTAAAATGAAGCTATCATTTCTGTAGCAGTTAAGGTTACCAAAGAGTCCTCTTCCTTCTGGAGCACAAAGATTACCAGTCAAACGGGAAACAATCATCACTTTTTAAAATTTATGTAATCATCCTATGTATCTGGTAGCTTTTGTTATACAACAGATCACCCCAAAACTTATGAGCTTAAAATGATAACCATTTGTTACTGCTCACAGAGCTACAGGTCCGCTCAGCAGTCCTGCTGATCTGGGCTGGGCTGGGCTGATCTTGGTTGAGCTCACTGATCTAGATGCATCATTGGACAGGGCAATCAGAGGATGGCCAGTTTCTGATGTCCTTGACTGGGCTGGTTCAGATGACTGAGACCTCTCTCCATTGGTTTCTTTTCATTCAAAAAGTCAGCCTGGCTGTGCATGGAGATCACAAGGTTTCAAGAGAACAAAGGGGAGCAGGTAACATCTCTTAAGGCCCAGGCTCAGACCTCTCCAATCACTTCTGTTTCTTTGCTTTGGCCAAAGCAAGTCGACAAGCCAATCCAGATGACAGAGATAAAGAAACTGACTCCACATCTCAAAGGGAGAAGAAACAAAAACCTGTACCTGTAACTCAAAATTACTGTCAAGGGTTAACAGTTGAAAGGGCTTAGGTTTCCATCTGAAAGCAAAATGACCTATACTCTTCCTGTGATACACCCAGTTATACAGGGAGAATCTAGAAGAGGCAACAGAAAATGGGAATTGTTAGCAAGTGGTCAGAGTTTTCCTTCATTGGCACTGAGCATATTAGATTCTGCTTTTCAGGGGAGAGTGTCTAAGAGAGTGGAAAAAGAGTGAGTCAGTCTCCCTGAGAGGAGCGTAGAAGGGACAGTCTCTCTTCTACAGGTCAAGGTGGAAAGTGGAAAGAAGTGAAGATCCCTTCTTCATCAACAATCTCCAGTTCTCTGAGCCTCCATTTCCTTGTCTAGATTTGAAGTTACAGGGCCAAAAACACGTAGTATAAAAGACTACACATGTTGCCCAGATTTTAATATCAAGGCCAGCTAGGACCAGCTGTACTTGATGCCTATCCTTAATAGCTTCGAGACCTTTGCTGAGAGAGCCAAACAAGGCTCTCAATTGTATGTGCTGATGTTTTGCTCCAAGCACCCTTCTAAGCTCCTTAACAGAAAATAGGACCTAAAATCTTCACCACTCCAAATGACAGCATTATTCTTCTCAGACTAAATTCTGAGAGGTGATGAGATATATTCAAGATTACAGTTAGTTAATGGGGTAACGTGGACCTAAATTTGAATTAAGGTTCTCACCAAAGTCCAAATTTTTTCTCTGTTAAAACATCTACTCATATCTTTGTCATGTATTATACACAGCAGGAAAACTGGGTTATTTTCTTTCCTAAAAGATTCTTCTTTATTCTTTAGTTCCTGCTTTCTCTTGCCTTGGAATGTGCTAACAACCTCATTTTGGATGATGTAATCTTCCCTACCTGCACCTGCTACCCTATCTCAATCTATATGACTCCTAGCATCGTTAAAGGACCAGCTCAAATACAACCTTCTCCAGGATCCAGAATTAAGGTCTGCTCTTTCCTCATCCCTCCAGCAGGAAGTCCTCTCCCCCTACTTCCTCTACACTCCTACAAATTTTCATTTCATACCACTTTTGCCATATGCCATTACTTATATTTACTTATTTACATCTTCTATGCCTTGAAATCTTGTTGAGTCATAGGGCTCATCATTGCAACCCTAATACCCAGAACAGACCTTTGTCGTTGACTGAAGGGACAAAAGCAACAACAACATATAGGAGCTACATGATTTCCATGCGCAAGTTGCAGCCATTGAGTAAATCCTCATTTGCTGCTAGCAAACCTGGGAAGGCTGCCTGGAGGAAGCTTTGAATCTGGACCCATGAGAAACTTCTGATTTTCCTCGTTGCTTTCAGTCCTTCTCACCTCTTTGGTCTCTGATATCTAAAAACTGTTGAAAGCACTTTGGTCGAAATCAGTAGTTTGTCAAGCTGGTTACAGACATTCCTGGAAGAGACAAGGGGGAAAAGTGCACAGAATGGTGTGGTAATATTCATTTTATCCAAATAAGATGTGGAAGACTGCTTGAAGTGACACATTTCTGGCAGTAAATTGTCCCCAGAAAAGATAAAAGAAAGGAAGAGTAGAGAGCACTTTGTCAAAGCTCTCACCACTCCAGAACTAAACCACTCTTCTTTCTAATTCTCAGAGAAAAGAGGGAATGGGAGAGGTGATCTTCTAAAGGTAAAAGAGTAAAAGTCTTCACTGGCTCTGAGTGGGGGTCAGATATCCAGTAATTCCTAGCATGTGTACAGTACTTTACAATCTATAAAGTGCTTTCCAACTAGTCTCCCAGGCACATAACAAGCCTATGCAGTAGATGAACCAATTGAAGAGCTAGAAGTGCTTGAAGCTTAATCTCATGGTATAATTTAAATTTTGCATTGACACTTTTAGTATGACACATGTTTTCTTTTCGATGACCTTTGATTCTTCTTCCAAGACACAAAGACTGTCTCTTTGAAGACAACTCTGCCCCCGCCAGGCAATCTAATGGAGAGGAAGTGATCCAAGACAGAAGAATAAAAGGAGTAAGATAAAGACTTGAAAGCAAAAGAAACACTTCTGGCTCCAGATTCTAGCCTGGACTTGCTTATAACCCACTTCAAGACCTTGGACAAGTTGTTTCAAAAGTCTTAAGTTTCCCAGGCAGAGAGTTTATCATTTCCTCCACTTTCTTCCCAGAGTGGTTTCAGCACTATTTTATCATTTCCATGGTTTAATGTGCACTGTTTGCTACAAGCTTGTCTACAAGTCATACAGACTCCATGATCCTCCTATGCAGCATGGCTTCTCTCATCATTATTCTCAATCTCTGCCCCTTGCTGGCTACCTTCATAGTGCTGATCACAATTTACCAGTATTTTCTTTATTTCTTGGCTTACTTGGTAGCATTTCTGGCTGTCTCCCCAAATGGAATGGCAGCCTAGTGAGGGCAGGAGCCAGGTCCCGTTTTTCTTCACCAGTTCTGTGCCTCAAGGAAGTCAGGTCTCAAATATTGACGGAGAGAGTGATGCCTCCTGCAGGAGATGGGGGAGGAGTGGGGTTCTTCTTTTAGTATAAGGTCTGTCACAGGACTGGTGTTCAATTAGGACTATAATTGACAAGAGGAACCTGGCTCCACCCCTGACCTCACACTTCAGTCTGGCCCACAAAGGAGGGAGTGTCTGCTCCCAGCCTTAATAATAGATATTCAATTCAATTCAATTCAGTTGCTCAGTCGTGTACAACTATTTGTGACCCCATGAATCACAGCACATCAGGCCTCTCTGTCCATCACCAACTCCCGGAGTTCACTCAAACTCATGTCCATCGAGTCGGTGATGCCATCCAGCCATCTCATTCTCGGTCGTCCCTGTCTCCTCCCACCCCCAATTCTTCCTAGCATCAGACTCTTTTCCAGTGAGTCAAATTGACACATGAGGTGGCCAAAGTATTGGAGTTTCAGCTTTAGCATCAGTCCTTCCAATGAACACCCAGGATCGATCTCCGTTAGAATGGACTGGTTGGATCTCCTTGCAGTCCAAGGGACTCTCAAGCGTCTTCTCCAGCACCACAGTTTAAAAGCATCAATTCTTCGGCGATCAGCTTTCTTCACAGTCTAACTCTCACATCCATATGTGACCACGGGAAAAACCATAGCCTTGATTAGATGGACCTTGGTTGGCAAAGTAATGTCTCTGCTTTTTAATATGCTATCTAGGTTGGTCATAACTTTACTCCCAAGGAGTAAGCGTCTTTTAATTTCCTGGCTGCAATCAGCATCTGCAGTGATTTTCAGTTCAGTTCAGTCGCTCAGTCGTGTCCGACTCTCCGCGACCCCATGAATCACAGCACGCCAGGCCTCCCTGTCCATCACCAACTCCCGGAGTACACTCAAACTCATGTCCACAGAGTTGGTGATGCCATCCAGCCATCTCATTCTCCGTCGTCCCCTTCTCCTCCCGCCCCCAACCTTTCCCAGCATCAGAGTCTTTTCCAGTGAGTCAACTCGTCGCATGAGGTGGCCAAAGTATTGCAGTTTCAGCTTTAGCATCAGTCCCTCCAATGAACATCCAGGATTGATCTCCTTTAGAATGGACTGGTTGGATCTCCTTGCAGTATAAGGGACTCTCAAGAGTCTTCTCCAACACCACAGTTCAAAAGCATCGATTCTATGGCGATCAGCTTTCTTCACAGTCCAACTCTCACATCCATACATGACCACGGGAAAAACCATTGCCTTGACTAGACGGACCTTGGTTGGCAAAGTAATGTCTCTGCTTTTTAATATACTATCAAGGTTGGTCATAACTTTCCTTCCAAGGAGCAAGCGTCTTTTAATTTCATGGCTGCAATCAGCATCTGCAGTGATTTTGGAGCCCAAAAAAACAAAGTCTGACACTGTTTCCACTGTAAAAATAAAGTCTGATACTGTTTCCACTGTTTCTCCATCTATTTCCCATGAAGTGATGGGACCAGATGCCATGATCTTTGTTTTCTGAATGTTGAGCTTCAAGCCAACCTTTTCACTCTCCTCTTTCACTTTCATCAAGAGGCTTTTGAGTTCCTCTTCACTTTCTGCATAAGGGTGGTGTCATCTGCATATCTGAGGTTATTGATATTTCTCCCAGCAATCTTGATTCCAGCTTGTGCTTCTTCCAACCCAGCGTTCCTCATGATGTACTCTGCATAGAAGATAAATAAGCAGGGTGACAATATACAGCCTTGACGTACTCCTTTTCCTATTTGGAACCAGTCTGTTGTTCCAAATCCTGTTCTAACTGTTGCTTCCTGACCTGCATACAGGTTTCTCAAGAGACAGGTCAGGTGGTCTGGGATTCCCATCTGTTTCAGAATTTTCCACAGTTTATTGTGATCCACACAGTCAAAGGCTTTGGCATAGTCAATGAAGCAGAAATAGATGTTTTTCTGGAACTCTCTTACTTTCTCCATGATCCAGCGGATGTTGGCAATTTGATCTCTGGTTCCTCTGCCTTTTCTAAAACCTGCTTGAACATCTGGAAGTTCACGGTTCACAAACTGCGGAAGCCTGGCTTGGAGAATTTTGAGCATGACTTTACTAGCGTGTGAGATGAGTGCAATTGTGCGGTACTTTGAGCATTCTTTGGCATTGCCTTTCTTTGGGATTGGAATGAAGACTGACCTTTTCCAGTCCTGTGGCCACTGCTGAGTGTTCCAAATTTGCTGGCATATTGAGTGCAGCACTTTCACAGCATCATCTTTCAGGATTTGAAATAGCTCAACTGAAATTCCATCACCTCCACTAGCTTTGTTTGTAGTGATGCTTTCTAAGGCCCACTTGATTTCACATCCAAGATGTCTGGTTCCAGGTGAGTGATCAAGCCATCATAATTATCTTAGTCGTGAAGCTCTTTTTTGTACAGTTCTTCTGTGTATTCTTGCCACCTCTTCTTAATATCTTCTGCTTCTTTTAGGTCCATACCATTTCTGTCCTTTATCGAGCCCATCTTTGCATGAAATGTTCCCTTGGAATCTCTAATTTTCTTGAAGAGATCTCTTGTTTTTCCTATTCTGTTGTTTTCCTCTATTTCTTTGCATTGATCGCTGAGGAAGGCTTTCTTATCTCTCCTTGCTATTCTTTGGAACTCTGCATTCAGATGCTTATATCTTTCCTTTTCTCCTTTGCTTTTCGCTTCTCTTCTTTTCACAGCTATTTGTAAGGCCTCCTCAGATAGCCATTTTGCTTTTTTGCATTTCTTTTCCATGGGGATGGTCTTGGTCCCTGTCTCCTGTACAATGTTACGAACCTCCGTCCAGAGTTCATCAGGCACTCTGTCTATCAGATCTAGACCCTTAAATCTATTTCTCACTTCCACTGTATAATCATAAGGGATTTGATTTAGGTCATGTCTGAATGGTCTAGTGGTTTTCCCTACTTTTTTCAATTTCATTCTGAATTTGGCAATAAGGAGTTCATGATCTGAGCCACAGTCAGCTCCTGGTCTTGTTTTTGCTAACTGTATAGAGCTTCTCCATCTTTGGCTGCAAAGAATATAATCAATCTGATTTCGGTGTTGACCATCTGGTGATGTCCATGTGTAGAATCTTCTCTTGTGATGTTGGAAGAGGGTGTTTGCTGTGACCAATGCGTTCTCTTGGCAAAACTCTATTAGCCTTTGCCCTGCTTCATTCCGTGCTCCAAGGCCAAATTTGCCTGTTATCCCAGGTGATTCTTGACTTCCCACTTTTGCATTCCAGTCCCCTATAATGAAAAGGACATCTTTTTGGGGTGTTAGTTCTAAAAGGTCTTGTAGGTCTTCTTAGAACCGTTCAACTTCGGCTTCTTCAGCGTTACTGGTTGGGGCATAGGCCTGCACTGGAAGATACTGAAGGATGATTTTCTACTTTAACAGTCTCTTTTTACAGGTGTAAAATCAGGTGCAGAAAGGTAAAATGACTGGCCCCAAGTTAGCCTACACACAGTTGTTCATAAGAAGCCATGATGCAGAGCTTGGGAAAGTTCTAGGAATCCATGCAGAGAGCTTCAAAGAAAAATGGATTGCCTGGTGTGTGTGATCCCTCACTGGGGAAGAAGATGCTGTTTCTTTGCACACAAGGCCTGGGTTGCACATCCCTTTCTTTAAGATCTCACAAAAGCTCCCTCTATTATTGGGAGGTGGGAAAGTTTAATAAATTCTTTGTCCAGGAGATCATTCCTAGGAAGCCATAAGCCAGGCCTAGCAATTTATTCCTCACAATTCTCCATCAAGATGGGAATCATCTCACGCTGTGGAGAAGGAAACTTAAAGGTACCAAGCAGCTCTGATACTCTAAGTCCAAATAACACAGCTCATAGCTGCCCTCTCTGATGGGGGTGGGGAGAGGGAGGGGACAGCTGTCCAGTTTCTGAAGACCTTCTCTTTCCAGGCACCCTGTGGTACATGCTTCTGCTTCCCTTGGTCATTCATTAATCAAAATCACCATGCTTATTTGTTTGCCGTATTTGTTTCTTTAACAGAAAACATGATTCATGGCGGGGAGGGAATCTTGTCTGCAATGTTTTTTAGTATTTCTTTGGGCTTTGGGCAATGCCAAACACTCAAGAAAGGAGGAGGGAAGGGAATGAATAGGGAAGAAGGAAGAGAAGGAAGGCAAGGAGGAGGAGAGGGAGGGAGGAAAAGAGGGAGTGAGAAGACAGAGGAAGAAATTCAGTTTCTGGTCTTCTTTCTAGAATCAGGTCATTATAATGACAAACCCTCAACTGGGTACAGTCTTTACCTTCTATAGAATGTTTTTGCATTGCTTGCATCCTTCCAATAGCCCTGTGATTAAAAAGAGAAGGATCTTTATCCCTATTATATAGATACATCTATATAATACATCTACATAAATTAATCATCTCCTGACAACGATTGATAACCATGATAGCCTTGGGATGCTGCTCTGACCACAGCCTGGCTCTCTCAGGGTTCTCTTTTTGCCTATCTCCCCAAATGAGTATTTCAAGCAATAAGGACCTGGAATGGGGCTGCGTACAGAGGGAAGCAATTTGTTCCAAGAGGCCTTCCGGACTCTGTCTTCCAGGCAGAGCAGATGCTCGAGACGAGGTTTGGAGGAGCATGTGTGGAAGAACAGGAAATATGAAAGTGCACACGTCTGGGAAAGGGTGGAGCCTTCTGAGACCATCACGGCTGGAACCTCAAGATGCATGCAAAAGAGCAAATCCAGGTTCTGACACTGGAATCATGAATGGGGGCCAGACCTCAGGGAGGCCTTGAAAGCTTAACATCAGCTTGAGACAAAGGGACAGTTGACGGTTGTGTGCTAGACAGTGGCCTGACCTGATCTTCACCCTGGGGGAGAGTGGCGTGGAGCAGGGCAATGTTGAAGGGCAGCAAGAATGGTTAGGAGGCTGGAAGGATCACCCTGGATGGACAGGAAGGCAGACTGCACTGAGGCTGGCCTGCAGCACTGCAGCTGAGGCAGCGGGGGAAGGAAGGATCAACACCAAGAGGGACTGAGCTTCCGGAAGTGCAGATCTGCCTGAAGGCTCCAGTGCAAGTAATTGGCAAGCCTAAGTCTTCCGCATCCTATCCAGCATCCTTTCCCCCTGGGCGAGCACTGCTTCACACTCTCAAACACGCTGGCTGGCTCCCTGCTTTCTCACCCCCACTGCAGTCTACTCTCCGCTCACCCACCATCTCCTAGGACTGGCTGCCTCTGTTTGCCACCACAAGATTAAAATTTCTTTCCCCCTTCAGGAGTTTTAGAAATTACAAAGCTGCAAGTGATAGGTAATCGCTCAGTCATGTCCAACTCTTTGTGAATCCATGGACAGTAGCCCACCAGGCTCCTCTGTCCATGGAATTCTCCAGCCAAGAGTTCTAGAGTGGGTTGCCATTTCCTTCTCCAGGGGATCTTCCAACCCAGGGATCAAACCTGGGTTTCCTGCACTGTAGGCGGATTCTTTACCATCTAAGCAATCGAGCACGTAATAGGAGAATGTCCAATTCCATCTACCCTTGCAAGTAAAAGTGGGCCATCAGTCCCGGCTGTATCTCCTATTCACTGGTTTACGCAGCAAGTATTTATTTTGTGCGGAGCACTGGGACTCACCTGGCCTCTTGGGAACCTTCTTTACTTCTATTTCTGAAGGTTTGTTTAGTGTTAAAACTCAATGAAACTTTTGAATTCACCTACCGACTCCAATATTCTTGCCTGGAGAATTCCATGCAGAGAGGAACCTGGCGGCTACAGTCCATGAGGTGGCAAAGTGTCAGATGCGACTCAACAACTAACACTTTCACTTTTTTGTCAGGTTCAAGGGAACCATGTGACTCATTCAATCCCACGGCAAGCAAGTGGGCAGGGCAGGTCTCTGACTCTCAACCCCATAGAATTTCCATGACCTCTTAGTGGCCTAGAAAACTAGGACTTGGGTCTGATCAAACCAGAATGCTTTCCTTGAAAGGAATGAGGAGGGTGGTGGTGCACCAAGGAACCAACAGGTGAGTGACTGTCATTGGTTCCAGGTGAGGCAAGTGCAAAGCTGCTCCCTATCCCCCTCAGCCGCAGTCAGCACTCTGATACATGTGGTGTTTATCTTTCTCTCATTCTGCGGTGATGTGTCCGTTGATGAGCTGTGGAGCACATCCAGAATGTTTTTGGAGCTGTTAGCTATTATGTCCTAAAAAATAATAGATTGCATGCTGTGGCTCTGTTTCTTACCCCTTTTCTTGCTTTCAAAGCAACTGGAGGGCTAAAAATACCAAGCTCCTTCCAGGACCCACATCGCATCAGAGTCACCACCAACAGGAGGGTCCCCCTGGCCCTGGAGCCCTTGTTTACTTTGAAAAGCTCACTCAGCACCAGCTGAGAGCCCTCTTGGCCCCAGTGCCTCCCAGAGGATGCCTTCCTGGGCTCCTTTGTGCAGACACAGACAGCGGGCTGCCCACTGTGGTGCGGCATGGGCTGCACCCCCAGCCTGCGGCTAACCTGCTCCCTGGGCCACCAGGTCTGAGTTTATTATTCCAGATGATAAAGCATACTGTCCTGAGGAGTTCAAAGCTCCAAGTAACCGGCTGCCTCATGGGCAGGAAAGTTGCCGTTATTTATTGCCTAGAGTAACCAGCCCTCCCCTTGCCCTCCCCGCCCCTCCCTCTCTCTCCCTCTCCCCCCACCACCCCCTCGTCTCCCTAACCTCTTTTTATCTTTTCTTTCCTTCTCAGAACCTATTCCACTTCCTCTATTCTCTATTCTGCTCTTTTTCTTTTCCTATTCTTTTCTCAAGCCCCCGAGGCAGCTGTGTAGAAAACAGTTTGAAACCCCTGAGTTAGATGCTAAAGGGCTCCCTGGCACTGATGTCGTGTAAGAGCCATTCCCTGCCATTGCATCTTAGGCAATGCATTTGGAGTGAGAGTGTAAAAGGTGGGCACTAAGTGATAAATGGATGTGAACTTGAGCAAATTCCGGGAGACAGTGGAGGACAGAGAAGCCCGGCGTGCTGCAGTCCATGCGGCCACAAAGAGTAAGCCACAACTTAGCAACTGAACAACAAGTGATAAATGCCCAGCCCTCAAGCCAAGGGATAGAAATCCCGGGTCCGGCCTAGCCTGCCTGGACTATAGTATATTAATAACTTATTGACCAAATACATATTAATGTGTCTTTTGTTACATGAAAGTTATTGACGGGAGTGTTTCAATAGTCACTTACATAGCAAATCACTGGTCACAGGCATTGATTTCTGTAAAAATCCCTTGGTCAATAATGTGTTAAAAAGCATGAGCATAAATGAGAATATCTATGTGGATTGATTAGAAACTTAGACAATTCCTCAACATTCCTAGATCTGAGGAAAAATATTTCTCTGTAGGCCTCAGCTTCTAATACATCTAAAGAGGTTAGGAATCCCTGTCCTGCCCTCTCCCAGGAAAGATTAAAGTTTACCTAGGATCACAGGGAAATTCTTTGGTGCCCCCACACCAGTATAGTAATTTTATTAAGGGCTACATACTACCCACAATTATGGTTAAGAATGAAATAGGAATATGTATATAAAATCCCTCTCAGAGTGTCAGGCACCATAAAATAACATTGACTGCAATTGTCACTTGCGGCTAGATAGTCCCCAAAGCAGCAGGCTGGGATGGGGTTGTGCAAGCGTTAACTATATCTGGGAATGCTTTCAGGAACCCCATATCCTAAAAGGGAATGAAAGGAAAGGGGGCAAGGTCAGGTAGAGGAAGATGTGGATGGCAACCCAGCTTCAACAGAGGTCTTGGCCATTGTTAAGTAGGGAGGGTCTTTCTGAGATACACCAAAATAGGGGAAAGGGGCCAAGCACTTATACCCTACCCTACCCACATCACTGGATGTGGCTGCCCCAGGAAGGCAGTATAATCTCAGAAGGGATAGTTCATTCTCTTCAGCTGATGCAATCCTCAAAGAGGACTAAGAATTGAGGGCTGTCTGCTGGCAGCCCTCCCAGCAGGTAGAGGAATAATTTTTTGAGCACAGAGGTGAGATCTGGACTATACATCTCAGTATCCCCTACAACGTCATTGTAATTATATAAATAGAGTGATTTATTTTGTTTCCTCGTGTAGCTAAAAGAAATTCGGCTATTATCCAAAGAGTTTGCAATATAAGAGAAATGTGGGGAAAAGATTTTTACCTAACAAACTAGTAAGTAAACCCTGATCAGCAGCTCCCCAGTGGAACACATCACTGACCCAGCCAATGGGTCCACAGCTGCTGCTGCTGGAGAAGGGTCCACAGCAGAGACTCTTATTTCTCAGATTAACTGCAGTGGCCTCCAATTGCTCTCCCAGCTCTGCACTCTCTGTCACCCCCTACTGGCCAATCCTGTGTACTACCTCTGTGGCTTTCTTACTCTTGCCTCTATGTCACCCTGTTCTTTAAACATAACTGATGACATCCATCCCCTAGGAAAGCAGTGAAGACTCCTCTTCACAACTAGCCCATCTCCCCCTTAGCAGGCTCATTCCCTGCCCCTCCTTCAACCCCTCCTCCTCATGACCCCAGCAGTCATCTAACACTCCAAATGCAGTGCTGTGTTCATGCCTAGAATCCCTCCCCACATTTTCCTCATGATGGATTCCTACATATCCTTTCAAGCTCAGCCCAAATGCTTCTTTTTTTGTGTCCTGGATGCACTGCAGTTGTAAGACTTAGATAAATAAACAACCAATCATCTTCAAGGTGATGCTTCTGATACTAAAAGCAGGGCACTGCTGTAAGGAACAGGCTTGGCTTTACAGCTGAATGACCTTGGTTTGAATCTATTCTACTGCATCCTGGGAAGTTTAAGCTGGGAAGTCTCCTAAGGACTTTGAGGCTGTTTCCTTATCTGTTACCAGAATAATACCTTCTTGAAAGGATTGTTTGGGAGATGGATGTATAATATTCGACTGAATGTTAGGCATGAAATCAACGTTTGCCGAGCTGCACTCCCTGTTAGGCATGCAAGGAGCAGTGTCCACTCTGCCTTCTCTTCTTTGAGCACAGATTCAGCATGGCACAGTTAAGTTCCCTGAGGACAAGGTCTCTCTCTCCTTGCTCACGATTGCTTTCCTCATCTTTTGAGCCTCAGTGCCCCAAAAGATTTTTTTTTTTTTAAACAAGTGAAACATAGCCATTCTGGAAATGTTGAAGTAAATGGACTTGAATTCCTTAAGTTGTCTCCAATGCAGAGGACATCTATGTCATTTTTTAGAGAAGGGTGAAATGAAGGCTCCTAAGATGGTGACCAGCCCTGCAGCCTTGGCAGATAGGCTAAGGGGTAAGAAAGGGCCTGCCATGATGATTAACACTCCCATCTTTCCTCTCTTTCTGAGGCAGCTGCCCTCTACAGTGACGCAGCCATGCTGGACAAGTTCAGACTAAACACATATACATCATTGTCTTCACGCGTGCTTCTAATGCGTCCGCATCAAACTCTGGATAGGGCTCCTGGGGACAGTAAATGGGGCTGAGACCACCTCGAAGTAATTTGGAACGTGCGTACTTGTCATCTGCCTGTCAGTCTTCCTGGAGTAGCATCAGGGCAAATCCATGGGGGCAATGATTCCATGATTCCATCCAGCCTCCAAATGCATCCTTCATGACCTGGGCCCAGGCCAGCACACCAGATCCCACTTCTAAGAAGAGAGCCTATCGTGTGGCTGACATGAATTCCAGTGAGAAGAGCTGGACACCTCTTAGCTTCTTTAATTGTTCCTCATGAGGGACATTTATGATATAACGATAGGTTTTTGGAGGAACTCACATTCAGACAGTAATTTACTTGGGGGGAAAAAAACCTATAAACACTGAAAAGAAGACCAAGAATATCAAAGGTTGTATTTTTCTTTCTCACTCGATAGTGAACAAATATTTATTAAATATCCACCATGTGTCAGACATTACTCTGTGTACTAAAGGCCCAGGGATATGAGACTCATCCCTGCCTATATAAAACTCACAGCTAACCAGGCAGTCAGTGTGATGAGTCCTCTGGTTAGCTAAGTACACAGGCAGATCAGAGCCCCACTGTGGACTTGGAAAGATTCCCAAGAAAACCGTAATTTAGCTGAGGCCTAAGGGATCATCTCAGAGTTCCTCTTGTGAGAACAGGCAGTAGACAGATGGGAAAAGTGTGCCTCTATGAGAGAAAGTGGTATGTGAGAAAGCACAGGCGTAAAACAGAGGATTGGCCATTAAAAATGGCAAATCAAGTTATGGCAGCTAGAACACTAAGTATGCAGATGAGTGGTCATAAGGAGGCTGCGGAAGGTGACAGAGACCCCACAATAGAGGGACTTAGAAGCCATGTTGGAACATTCAGATCTTTTTCTTAGAGCACAGAGGAGCCAGAAAAGCCCTTCAAGCAAGATCAAAATGCTTGGTGGGAGGGTGCTATCTGCTACCTTCATTCAGTGAGAGTCTACCAAGTTTCAGATCCTGTGTTGGCCCTTGAGTGCACTGTAAATAATCAACCAAATCTAAGAGAACTTAAGCTCTCTTGCAGAGCTTGTCAAAGTCTCAGGGAGTATGAGACATAGAAGAGTAGATTAATTCGATGGTTAATTCTATTGGTCAGCTGGGTAGGCAATGGTACCCAGTTATTTGGGCAAATAGCAGTTTATATGTGGCTATGAAAGTCTTTTGATTTTCATATGATAAACATTTATAATCAGTGGACCTTAAAGAGATTATCCTCCTTAGTGTGAGTGGGCCTCATTCAATCAGTTAAAAACTTTAAATGCAAAACTCAGTTTCCCAGCAAAGAGGGAGTTCTGCCTCAAGACTATAACATGGAAACCATGCCTGAATTTTCAATCTGCTGACCTGCCCTGAGGATTTGAGACTCAAGACAGCAGTATCAACCCTTAACTGAATTTCTAACCAGCCAGGCTGCCCTGCAGATTGCAGGCTTTTATCCCCTATAATTGCTTCCTTAAAATTAATCTCTCAATAGGTGATAAATAGATGGGAAGAAAAATAGATATGGGAGGAAATGTATACACACACACATATTTTCTCTATCTTTGGAGAACCCTGAATAATACAGTTAGGTACCTGAAAACTCATTCCCATCTTCTCTCTGTCATTAAACTTCCCTGAGCCCATTGTCTCATCAACATAATAGAGACTAATCCCCCACCTTTAGCACCAAGGCTGGCACATGGTAGGTGCTTCAGGTCATTTCCATCCCCCTTTCCATGACTGATTGATAGGAACAGATACATATCCAAAAGGGGCACTTTTCACTGACACAGGCTGCACTTGATGAAATCTGATCTAGAATGAGAAATACTAAACGAATCAAAAAGAATTTACTCTTCGAGTATTATTGCCACTGAGATGGATGGTTGCTCCAAAGACTATTTCTCAAGAGTTCACAGCAGAGAAAAATGTTCAGTCTTGATTTTATATGTGTCCAGAAAATAAATTGTATGACAAGGGTGGCGACATTTGGACGGGGAGAGGGCTTAGCCAAGGAATTAAACATGTCAGGAGCCTCAGAAGGAAAATAATGTTGAAATGGAAGGTGAAAGGGCATATTTGGAGAACTTGACAAGTGGCACAATGGGAGGAAAGGTGGCACTCTGGAATGGATGTCAGCCATTCTCTGCCACTAAAGCCGCGATCTGCCCTTAGTAACTCAGCAAGGTGGAAAGGAAAAAATATGAGCCCAGGTTCTAATGCTCTGTTATCACAACTGGCTTAAATTATTTTTCCTTGCTTCATTGACCACGCAGCAAACACACAGAGAGTAAAACCAGGCAGGCTTTTTTTTTTTTTTTTTGAGGAATCTTTGCCTAGGTCATCTCTCAAGTTGTTGTCAACAAAACTCCCAACATTAGAAATCAATGAGATGCAGAGAAAGAAAATATCTGAGATGATGTCACACGGAACACTAGCAGAAAACCCAAGTCTAAAGCCCAGAACTGTGAGCTCCCAACCCCAGGGCTTTGTAAGGAATGAAGAACATTATCTAGGCAGGGGGATGGCAAATAGGCTGCACTCAGTTTTAATTGATTGATTGTGCTGACTGAGGTGTGTGAGAGCAAATGCAGGTTTAGCTGCCTGAAAGTGGGGCTTAATTGATTAGTGATGTCTGTCATGGGAGCCAGAGGTTCTGTAGGCAGGACAAATATGTATCATTTTTATCTGATCCAACCTTTTTCTCCCCCCCTGTATTATAGTTCAGCAAAATATAGCCCACAGGCCAAAGTAAGCCCACTGCCTGTTTTTATAAATAAAGTTTTATTGGAACACAGTTTGGTTCATTCATTTGCCTATTTTCTATGGCTACTTTGGCTCCACAACCACAGAACTGAACAATTGCAACAGAGATCATACAGTCCACAAAGCCTAAAATATATGTACATTGTCCCTTTATAGAAAAAACTTGCCACACCTGTTTCAGAGTATACTGTGACCCAGGCTGACTTGATTCCAGATAACGAGGCCATTCATTGACTCATTGCATATTTATTGCATGTCTGATATGATATGTTCCACACACATTATTAATCTATATATAAAATATATATGTAATATAATATTTACTATATATCATAATAATCTATACTATGAAGGGAAATAACCTTAGCTTGACATGTTTATAGATAAATTTACATTCAATATATTAGATAAATATTTATAATTGGACAAATATATATTTCCAATCCATGTCACCCTAAAGCTGTTTCCCTTGATAGTCACAGGATGGCTGACAGTGACAACCTGGTCTGTATGCTTCCTTGTTTATATCCAGCAGAGGAGAGGAAGATTATGCTATCTCCAGAAGAAATTATAAATCCTCCCCTTTTTTCAGTTTAATTAGGCCACTAAGGTCACAAGCTCAAACCTAGATAAACAACATTTGCCAAGGGTGAACCATGCCCAGGGTGGCTTTGTTAGGTTCCATCCCTCAACTAGGGGTGGTGGCAGCAACCCCCTAGCCACATGGGAGAGAGATGAATTCGTGCCCCAAATCAAGTTTCTCATAAGGACAAGGAGACAGATGGATGATGGTGACTGGTAACCACCAGGATCTACCTGGCTATCTCAATAGCATAGGAGAAAGATAATGGTGACTTCTTAGAAGAGAGCAGGAAAGAACAGAGAAGAGTGGAGACAGAAGGACTTGTTAGACTGGATGTGACCGTAGAGAGCACAAAGTTGACCTGAAAGTTTCTGGCTTGCGCAGTGAGTCAATGATTTTTTAGCAATAAGACAGAAGAGTGGAAAGGTCAGGGAACTCTAAACTAGGAAGACCCAAGCCTTCCTGCCCATTTTTAAAGCCTGGCAAGCTTTAAAATCTGTTTGTGTCTGGGCCCCCCTCCAGACCAATTAAACCAAAGTCTCTAGAAAGAAGCCTGGGCATTGGTGTTTTTGAAAAGTTCTCCCAGGAGGTTTGAATGCACAGCCTGTGCTGAGAACCACTTCTCTAAACCATTCAAGTAGGAGTGAAGCCAAGAGATTATCTGACCAAACCCCTCACTTTGAGTGAGAAAACCCGAATCCTGCCCAGCATCGCACCCTTCACCACATTTCCCTTTCATTTCTCTAAGTTGTGTCTGGGTGGCCATGCTGGGGGGCCATGTGATGAGACAGCAAGGTTAGTAGAGGTGCTGACGCCCAGGACTGCAGAGGTCGTGGGAGGAAGGACCACAAGTGTGGCCTGTGTGCTGTAGCAGGAAGAGTGTAGTTTCTGGAAACAAAAACCAGGCTTCAGTTCCTGGCTCTGCCACCACGAGGTCTTGGATGAATTATATGAACAAGAGTCTTTTACACTCGGAGAGGTGAGGACAATAACGTGTGCCTCATGCAGGAGTGGACAGGAAAGCATACGGAGTGCCCACAGAGGACCAAGAGACACTTGCAAATTATTAGCACCTTTTCAAACAGGTTGGGGATGGTTTGTGGACTGGAAAGAGCCCGGGCTGGGAAATAATTCTGCAACTGAACTCGAGGCTTCTGCCAGATGATCTCGGTGGACCAGGAGCCTACAAATGCATAGCATGATGAGCTCTTATGATTCCAGTGTAGATTTCAGTAACAAAATGACTTCTCTCCTCGAGATGACTGATCCCAGAAGACAGCCTCATCTAAAATTTAGAGGATTTCATAGCTCTCTCAAAAGTCCAGAAATGTGATTTGTCTTCAGGCTTCAGAGCTTCCAAGATCATTGCCAGAGCCAAACCGATCATGATTCTTTCTTGTTCCCTCTCTCTGCATCTTGAGCTATGATTCACTGAGACCACAGAATCACTTTGGGAACTGAGAGATGCACTTGACTGGCCCCCCCTCCCAGAGCCATCCAACTTTCCATGATAGGAGAGGATGTGAATCACTGGGAACTTGCACATGTGTGTGCCTGTGTGTGTGTGTGTGACAGAGAGAAAGAGAGTGCAAGAGACTTACTCATTCCTTCTACATACATTACCAAAGGCAACCACAAAGCCATGAGTGACCTGGAATGATGGGGCCAAGTGATCATACGCCCTGGGTCCCTAGACCTGACACAAGACCATTGACAGCCTCAGCACACAAGCACATGCCTCACTTCCCTTGTAACTTTCCCAAGGGAACAGCTGGTCTGAGGTGCCCCAGTAAAGAAAAATAATCTTTAGACTCAAGGAGAGGATTTAAGCTCCTTGGGAGAGAAAAAGTCCGGCTAAAGTTGACAAAAAAGAAATACTCTGCAAAAAATGATGCCAGGATTGAAAGTGACATTTGTCTGTAGAGGAACAGGACGTATCTATACTGAGCACTGCCTGTGTGTCAGGCACTGACACGGCAAATGTAAAGCAGCACCATAGCATTTCCCTGGTGGCTCAGTGGTAAAGAATCCACCTGCCAATGCAAGAGACACAGGTTCAATCCTTGATCTGGGAAAACCCCATATACCACAGAGAAACTAAGCCCATGGCCACAACTATTGAACCTGTGCTCTAAATCCCAGGAGCCGCACTACTGAGCCCATGTTCTGTAATTACTGTAGCAAATGCTGGTGACTAATGACCAGTAGTCTCTAAGCCAGGCAGTGTACTAAATAGGTTACCAACACCATCTCATGGATTCCACAGCACCCCTATGACAGGCAGAGCTTAGAGCCATTGCCCAAATGAGAAAACTGAGGCCTCTACCTGAGGTTCAGGGTCAGATTTTGCATTAAGAGCAGAGTCAGTACTGTAAGCCCTGGGGGCCTGATTCCAAATTTTATTCCCCTCAATAAATGGGGACATTATAACTGTTGTTGTTACTTAGTTGCTAAGTTGTGTCCAACTCTTTGCAACGCCATGGACTGTAACACACCAGGCTCCTCTGTTCTCCATTACCTCCCAGAATTTGCTCCAGTTCATGTTCACTGAGTCAGTGAAGCTATCTGTGGGCATTTTAATTTTCTAAACTGTAAGGTAGCAAAGTATGGTCTTGAACCTATTCATTCGTGGCTCCTCGTCCACTGTTATTTCATACTTCTGCCTTAAAATGTCCCATAAAATATAAAGCAGGTCAAATGGCCAAAGAGGGTCGGGAAATTCCCTGTAGTTTCAGGGTGTTTAGGAGTCTCCCATGCTGAGGAGCTCATGGAAAAATGAAGGCCAATAGGGTGGATCACAGCTCATGATACTTAACAAGTGGCCACAGGACTGGAAAAGGTCAGTCTTCATTCCAATCCCAAATAAAGGCAATGCCAAAGAATGTTCAAACTACCGCACAATTGCACTCATCTCACACACTAGTAAAGTCATGCTCAAAATTCTCCAAGCCAGGCTTCAGCAATATGTCAACCGTGAACTTCCAGATGTTCAACAGGTTTTAGAAAAGGCAGAGGCACCAGAGATCAAATTGCCAACATCCACTGGATCATGGAGAAAGCAAGAGAGTTCCGGAAAAACATCTATTTTTCCTTCATTGACTATGCCAAAGCTTTTGACTGTGTGGATCACAATAAACTGTGGAAAATACTGAAAGAGATGGGAATCCCAGACCACCTGACCTGCCTCTTGAGAAACCTGTATGCAGGTCAGGAAGCAACAGTCAGAACTGTACATGGAACAACAGACTGGTTCCAAATAGGAAAAGGAGTACGTCAAGGCTATATATTGTCACTCTGCTTATTTAACTTATATGCAGAGTACATCATGAGGAATGCTGGGCTGGAAGAAGCACAAGCTGGAATCAAGATTGCCGGGAGAAATATCAATAACCTCAGATATGCAGATGACACCACCCTTATGGCAGAAAGCAAAGAAGAACTCAAAAGCCTCTTGATGAAAGTGAAAGAGGAGAGTGAAAAGGTTGGCTTGAAGCTCAACATTCAGAAAACAAAGATCATGGCATCTGATCCCATCACTTCATGGAAAATAGATGGAAAAACAGTGGAGACAGTATCAGACTTTATTTTGTGGGGCTCCAAAATCGCTGCAGATGCTGATTGCAGCCATGAAATTAAAAGATGCTTACTCCTTGGAAGGAAAGTTATGACCAACCTAGATAGTATATTAAAAAGCAGAGACATTACTTTGCCAACCAAGGTCTGTCTAGTCAAGGCTATGGTTTTTCCCATGGTCATGTATGGATGTGAGAGTTGGACTGTGAAGAAACCTGATCGCTGAAGAAGTGATGCTTTTGAACTGTGGTGCTGGAGAAGACTCTTGAGAGTCCCTTGGACTGCAAGGAGATCCAACCAGTCCATTCTAAAGGAGATCAATCCTGGGTGTTCATTGGAGGGACTGATGCTAAAGCTGAAACTGCAATACTTTGGCCACCTCATGTGACGAGTTGACTCACTGGAAAAGACTCTGATGCTGGGAAAGGTTGGGGGCGGGAGGAGAAGGGGACGACAGAGAATGAGATGGCTGGATGGCATCACCGACTCAATGGACATGAGTTTGAGTGAACTCCAGGAGTTGGTGATGGACAGGGAGGCCTGGCGTGCTGTGATTCATGGGGTCACAGAGAGTCAGACACAACTGAGCAACTGAACTGAACTGAACTGAACAAATGGCAGCTGAGCCAGGCATTTTATGCACATCATCTCATAGAGTCATCAACCAAGCCTATGAGCAAAGTACACTTATTTCTGTTTTAGAAGAAACTGAGGCCCACAGAATTGAAATGACTTGTTCACTGTCACTTAGCTGGGATTTGACAGAGTATGTACTAGAACAATAATGTTTTTTTTTCTTACTATATCGAAATTCCTTGAGGTTAGAGCATGTTTTGATAGCTTTCTATTCATAACATCACAATGCCTGGAAAAGAATCAAGACTTGATCACTGAAAGTTACTATGAAGAAATATGTGCCAATATAATGGACAATCGAAGAAATGGGCAAGTTCTTAGACAGGTATAGTACCCCATGACTGAACCAGGAATAAATAAAAAATATGAACGTACCAAGTACCAGTAACAAAATTGAATCATTAGTATGAAAATATCCCAACAAACAAAAGCCCAAGACAAGATGTCCTAACTGTCCAACAACAGATGAATGGAAAGATGATGTGGTATATATATATGTGTGTGTGTATACATATGCTGTGCTTAGTCACTCAGTCGTGTCTGACTCTTCACAATCCCATGGACTGTAGCCCACCAGGCTCCTCTGTCCATGGGGATTCTCCAGACAAGGATACTAGAGTGGGTAGCCTATCCCTTCGCTAGGGGCTCTTCCCAACCCAGGAATTGAACCATGGTCCGCTGCAATTCAGGAGGATTTTTTACCAGTTTAGCTATCAGAGAAGCCCATACATGCACACACACACACACACACACACACACACACACACACACAGTGGAGTACTACTCAGCTAGCCTTTGCCCGGCTTTATTTTATACTCCAAGGCCAAACTTGCTTGTTACTCCATGCATCTCTTGACTTCCTACTTTTTCAATCCAGCCCCCTATAATGAAAAGGACATTTTTTTTGGTGTTAGTTCTAGAAGGTCTTATAGATCTTCATAGAACCATTCAACTTCAGCTTCTTCAGCATTCATTGTTGGGGCTAACAAGCAAGTGTGGCCTTGGAGTACAAAATGAAGCAGTTCAAAAGCTAACCAAGTTTTGCCAAGAGAATGCACTGGTCATAGCAAACACACTCTTCCAACAACATAAGAGATGACTCTACACATGGACATCACCCCATGGTCAACACCAAAATCAGAATGATTATATTCTTTGTAGCTGAGGATGGAGAAGCTCTATACAATCAGCAAAAACAAGACTGGGAGCTGACTATGGTTCAGATCATGAACTCCTTATTGCCAAATTCAGACTTAAAGAAAGGAGGGAAAACCACTAGACCATTCAGGCATGACCTAAACCAAATGCCTTACAATTATACAGTGAAAGTGACAAATAGATTCAAGGGATTAGATCTGAAGGAGTGCCTGAAGACATATGGACCGAGGTTTGTAACATTATATAGAAGGCTGTGATCAAAACCATAGCCAAGAAAAAGAAATCCAAAATGGCAAAATGGTTGTCTGAGGAGGCCTTACAAATAGCTCAGAAGAGAAGTGAAAGACAAAGGAGAAAAGGAAAGATATATCCATCTGAATTCAGAGTTCCAAAGAATAGCAAAGAGAGATAGGAAAGTCTTCCTAAGTGATCAGTGCAAAAAAAATAGAGGACAACAAAAGAATGACTAGAGATCTCCTCAAGAAAATTAGAGATACCAAGGGAGTATTTCATGCAAAATGGACACAATAAAGGACAAAAATGGTATGGAACTAACAGAAGCAGAAGATATTAAGGAGAGGTGGCAAGAATACACAGAAGAGATATAGACCAAAAGATCTTCATGACCCGGACAACCATGATGGTGTGATCACTCACCTAGAGCCAGACATCTTTGAGTGTGAAATCAAGTGGGCCTTTGGAAGCATCACTATAAACAAAGCTAGTGAAGATAATGGAATTCCAGCTGAGTTATTTCAAATCCTAAAAGATGATGGTGTGAAACTGTCTCACTCAATATGCCAGCAAATTTGGAAAACTCAGCAGTGACCACAGGACTGGAAAAGGTCAGTTTTCATTCTAATCCCAAAAAAGGGCAATGCCAAAGAATGTTCAAACTACCACACAATTGCATTCATTTCACATGCTAGCAAAGTAATGCTCAAAATTCTCCAAGCAAGGCTTCAACAGTACATGATCCAAGAACTTCCAGATGTACAAGCTGGGTTTAGAAAAGGCAGAGAAACCAGAAATCAAATTACCAACATCCATTAGATCATAGAAACAGCAGAAGAATTCCAGAAAAACATCTGCTTTGTTGACTATGCTAAAGCCTCTGTCAGTGTGGATCACAACAGACTGTGGAAATTCTTAAAGAGATGGGAATACCAGCCTATTTAACCTTCATCCTGAGAAATTTGTATGCAGGTCAAGAAGCAACAGTTAGAACCAGACATGAAAAAACAGACTGGTTCCAAATTGGAAAAGGAGTACACCAAGGTTGTATATTGTCACCCTGCTTATTTTAAATTGTATGCAGAGTACATCATGTGAAATGCTGGGCTAGATGAAGCCCAAGTTGGAATCAAGATTGCAGGGAGAAATATCAATAACCTCAGACATGCGGGTGACACAACCCTTATGGCAGAAAGAGAACAGGAACTAAAGAGCTTCTTGATGAAAGTGAATGAGGGGAGTGAAAAGCTGGCTTGATACTCAACATTAAAAAAAAGAAGATCATGGCATCTAGACATCACTTCACGGCAAAAAGATGGGGAAACAATGGAAAGAGTGACAGTCTTTATTTTCTTGGGCTCCAAAATCACTGCAGATGGTCACTGTAGCCATGGAGGTAAAAGATGCTTACTCCTTTAAAGAAAAGCTATGACCAACCTGGACAGCATATTAGAAAGCAGAGACATTACTTTGCCAATAAAGGCCCATCTAGTCAAAGCTATGGTTTTTCTAGTAGTCATGTATGGATGTGAGAGTTAAACTATAAAGAAAGCTGAGCACCAAGGAATCGATACTTTTGAACTGTGGTGTTGGAGAAGACTCTTGAGAGTCCCTTGGACTGCAAGGAGATCCAACCAGTCCATCCTAAAGGATGTCAGTCCTGAATATTCATTGGAAGGACTGATGCTGAAGCTGAAGTTCCAATACTTTGGCCACCTGATGCAAAGAACTGACTCAATGGAAAAGACCCTGAGGCTGGGAAAGATTGAAAGCAGGAGGAGAAGGGGAAGACAGAGGAGAAGATGGTTGGATGGCATCACTGACTCGATGGAAATGAGTCTGAGGAAGCTCTGAGAGTTGGTGATAGACAGAGAAGCCTTGAATGCTGCAGTCCATGCAGTCGCAGAGTCGAAAACAACTAAGAAACTGAACTGAACTGAACTACTCAGCTATAAAAAAGAATGAAATTTTTTACATTTGCAGCAACATGAATGGACTTGGAGGATATCATGCTATGTGAAATAAGTTAGACAGATGGAAGACAAATATTCTGTTATCACGTATATGTAATCATAAAAATAGAACAAACAAGTGACTATAATGAAAAAGAAGCAGCCTCACAGATGTAGAAAACAAACTATTGGTGTGGGGTGGGGTGGGAAGAAGAGGGAAGGACCAAGATAGGGGTAGGGGAATAAGAGGTATAAACTATAAGAGATAAAATAAGCTATAAGGATATGGAACACAATACAAGGAATATAGCCACAATCTTATAACAACCATAAATGGAGTACAACCTTTAAAAATTGTGAACCACTATATTGCACACTTGTAACTAAAAAAAGAAAGAAGAAAATAAGGGTTTATATTCCTCTTTGACACTAATGTTATCCACTCAAGAATGTGCCTGGCATTGTTCTAAATGCTTTATAACACATTATTTTTCCAGTATTCAGAGTAAGCCTATGAGATAGCTTTGACATACACTTTTAAGGTAAGGAAACATACAGAGACTAAGATTCTATAATTGATATCTTGGTTTGGACAACTGCAATATTGTGTGTTGTCCAAGTCTATACATCTCTTCTTTTTTGAAGGACTTTGGGGCCAATAGTCTAATTTCTGGAACTGCCCAGTATCCATGTCCTGAGTGCCCTCAACAATCTTCTTCCATTAGCCCCATTGCGCTTGCCAAGTGAGAAACTGGAGGCTCATTGAGGAACCGAGTTTACCAACATTTTCCAGGACGTCTTGGTATTCCTAGAGCCTGAAATCAGTTTGTAAGGAGCACCAACCTCTGCTAATTCTATTTTTATACCTGGAATGTGTTGTGAGCCAGCTGGCTGCTGCTACAGCTCAGATATCACCTGGCGCTTTCTTCTGAGCAGGGTGAATAAATCACATGAACAGCTAAACCAGACTGTGTCTGTCTGGGTCTGTATCTGATAAGAGACTCTCAACAAGTGAATTGTGTTCCTCTTACTGCAGGGCTGACTGTGTAAAAGGTGGCGGCCCAGTGGATAAGGATCACAAAACTTCAAAAGGAGAAGGCCCATCCAACCCCATTGCTTTGCAAGTAGAGAAACTGAGACCCGGAGCCTTAGGCTGGTATATCAGCTTGCAAGACACGGAAAGCCATTCAGTTTATGGAGAGTGGTATTGATGCTGTTGTTTGGTCGCTCAGCTGTGTCCTCCTCTTTGCAACCCCATGGACTGCAACACACAGAGTGGTATATTTAAATACAAGAGGGTATTTTATGAAACCCCCCTGTAGGAAAGACAACCAGAATATATGAGAACTGGAAAGTGCTCCCTCTTGTGGTATACCCAGAGATGCATCACACAGGACCCTTTCTAGGAAAAACAGTGCCCAGCTCAGGAGAGTGCTGTCAGCAGCTTCCAGCTAGCAACTGCTTCAGGGTCTGCCTTAGCTCTGAGGCCAGGCTAGTCTCACTCAAGGTCATGCCCTTGCTGGAGTAGCCCACATCCCATGATTATGCAAGGCAGCGTATACAGTTCCAGTCATTTCTACCAGACAAGTTACAAGTCTGATCAGCAAAATTTGCTCCAGAACACACACTTGCAGTTGGAACTTCATCACAGTTCAGCTTCTCCCTCTTCCCAGTATCACCTCCTCTTCCTTTCTTTCACAAGTGTTGGTCCCTAATAAATTTTGTGTACCCAAATTCTAAATATCTCCTTTGGGAATACAACCCTGACTCTCTCTGGACAAGTGGGATTTCCTTTCTGCACTCCTTGGTTTGCTTCATTTAACAGCACTTTTCCTATAGTCCACTTGTGATGTCTTCTTGAACATACCCATCACGACTGCCTCCGGACCTGTGACAGACCATGTTTTCCAAACCGACAAATGCAAGATTTTTCAATCCTGCAAGTTCTTCCAAAAACTGGCCACTCCCCACTAAAAGGAAGAATCTGTTTCTTCTGTTGAAGCTGGACTGGATTTTGTGAGTACTTTGATGAATAGAATGAATGTTATTTCATTCATTCTGGAGCTGAGTCATCAAAAATAATATGGATTCTACTTGGTGCTCTCTTGTTCTCTCTCTTTCTGGGGACACTCAATCTTGGAACCTAATCACCAGGCTGTGAGGGAGCCCAAACTAGCCCATGTGATGTGATGGTATGGAAAGGAACCTGAAAACCAGCATCAACCACCAGACGTGTGATTTCATGAGACTTGAGATGATTCCAGCCCCCCACTTTTGAATCTTCTAAGTGCCAGACATGGTGAAACAGATACAAGCTGTTTATTTTTGTGTGTCTCCCATTGGTGCATAAGCTTTCCATGAGATAAAGGGCTTCGCTCCACCTAGAGCAGTGCCTGGTACATGGCAAGGCAGGTGCCCAATAAAATTTTACTGACTAAATTAATGAGGTATGCACTGTGCGGTCTTAGGCAAACTACCTCTCCTCTCTGAGACTTAACACCCTGCCTTCTGAGAAAGGGATAATGACATCCTCTTCATGGGTTGTTGAGAGGCTTAAATGAGATAAGCATGCAAATCCTGCCCCAGAGCAGGTGTGCAAAACATGCTAGTTCCCTTTCCTTGGAGTTCTGCATCCAGTAGAAGGCCAAAGTGCAGGGGGACAGACAATAAAAAAGTGAAGAAGGAAATGAAGAACTGGTGCTGGAAAAGTTAGGGACATCTTCCTGGAAGAAACAGAACTAAAACTAGGCTTTGAAGAGGCAAGCTGAGCTATTTTTGCTTCAGAGCCTTCAGGATGGACTCAAGTTCAAAATGAGGCAGGGACAACAGTTTCCTGTATGTGCTTCCCCAGGTCCCCATCAGAACAGAATCATCAGAGTAGAGACCCTGTACCAAATGGATGTGCTGTCCCCTCAAAGTTTTTCAAGCTGTGTGTTCCTGGCACCAGACATTGACACAAATGTCTCTGTTAAGACTTTTGTAAGCTAGAGGCTTTAATGGATGAGCCTCTGAGTTCTGACCCTCTCAGTCATCTCATGAGGATGTCAACAAAGCAAGTTACACAGTTGTTTTCACATGGTTTTCTTTTGTATTAAATTGTCAAAGCAAACCCTGAAGAAAACTCTAACATGGCTTGCTAGGAATCATGGTTTGGGAGTCAAGAAATAGAGTCAACATAGCAGAAGTGGGAGTTAAATGGCTCTTGGCTGTACATATTTTCTCCCCCTTTCTGGGCCTCGATCTTCCCATCTATATAAAGAGAAATCTGGGTGAAAGATTGGAAGTCATCTCTTTTATGATTCTCTTGGGCTGAGATCCTTGAGGAATAAATACCAGGAATGCTGATGGGTCCCTGTGCATTTGGACAACCTTCAAGGTTGTGGAATCTGGGTCCCTTTGCAGCCACATCAGAATGGCCCCACCACTGACCTCATTCTCTGGCACATCCTCTGTAATGACAAAAGCCTTGGCGCATCCAATAGGCCTGCCCTGGGTCAGGGGTGCAGCTGGAGCACAATCCAGCCAGCTTCAGCAGAGTTGCCTAAACCCCAGGAGTTGTATCCCTAGGAGGCCAGCTGGTGCCAGTAATTAGGGTGGATGGCTAAAGTGACTCACAGAACCTGCCAAGGGTAGAAAGGGGGTGACAAGAAGCCCTGATTTCAGGGTCAAGAAACCAAAGAAGCACTCCAGTCCCCTTCCCAACCAACTGAATGTCTATAGGCAGGTGTTCACCCTTTCTGAGGACCTGCTTTTCACATCTCACATAGGGAATGGGATCCTGCACACCTCAAGGGAGCCTGTGAAGGTCAAATGAGATCACAGACGCAGGCCCTTGGAATATTACCAGCTCACAAGGTTAAGATAATGTTGTTTTTGATGGCCTGCATCTACAGAACACTTGACAATTTATGAAGCTTGTTACTGCTAACGCAAATTCACATGGGTTATCTCACACACACGCCCCCACCAACAGCCCTAAAAGGAGACACGATGAACCTTCTTATCCGCTTGCCTCTTATCTGCTCCTCTCTCGGGGCACTTAGAACATTAAACCTTCAACTCTGTGTTTTTAGTTATTTATGCACATGTCTAATCTCCCCACCTTGAACAGAAGCCAGAGAAGGCATGAGGGCTGATCATTCTTGCTCTGCCACCCCCCAACTCCCCATCTACTCTTTGACTTCTGCATGGTAGGTCCTCAGCCAGTAAGAAAAGTAAGGAAAAGGGGAAAGGTGGGAGGAAGACAAAGAGAGACAGGGAAGTAGTATAAACTGAGTCTTTATTTCGATGGTGTAAGTTAAGGTGTCTACCATGGCAGCCACTAGCCACGTGCGATTACTTCAATTTAAACTAATTAAAATTATCTACACTTAAAAATTCAGTTCCTCTGTTGAACGGCCACATTTAAACTGCTCAGTGGCTCAACATTTCCATCATTGTCGAACACTTGGTTGGAAAACACTAATATAGAGAAGGGAACCCGGGCTTTTCTAGGAGTCAGACAGAACTGGCTTCCAATGCTGCATCTGTGATCCATGCAAGCCACCTCACCTCTCTAAGCCTCATTGACCATACTTGTCAGTCGAGGGTGCTCATCGACATAATTATAGCAATGTCCCTCACACAGCGTTGTTGAGAGAATTAAGCAAACTACTTGCTTCACACTAGTGTGAGCAGTGCCTCTGCTCTGTTGCCTCCACATGACAGTAAACAAAATGGCGGAACTTGAGGCTGGTGTTTGCACCATAGGAAGAGATGGGGCAGTATGGAACGAATATAGAGAGATGGGCAGACAGACTGAAGTTTGAATCCTGGTTCCACTTGCCAGGTACATGATCTTAGAAGGATCATTCAGCATCTCCGGCACTCATTACCTTCCTTTTCCAGGTGGGAAAAAAAAAAATCATCATCTTGTTTGATTCTCATAACATCCCTAGAAGTTAAATATTCAATATATAAAAAATATTCCTCAGATTCATAGGACATGCTCAATAACTAGAAAATTACTACATTATAGTAATATAAAAATAAAACACATAGTTGAAATTACTAGTATCTGCTTTAGGTATCAGAGAAGGCAATGGCAAGCCACTCCAGTACTCTTGCCTAGAAAATCCCATGGTTGGAGGAGCCTGGTGGGCTGCAGTCTGTGGAGTCGCTAAGAGTCGGACACGACTGAGCAACTTCACTTTCACTTTTCACTTTCACACATTGGAGAAGGAAATGGCAACCCGCTCCAGTGTTCTTGCCTGGAGAGTCCCAGGGACGGGGGAGCCTGGTCGGCTGCCGTCTGTGGGGTCGCGCAGAGTTGGACACGACTGAGGTGATTTGGCGGCGGCGGCAGCAGCGGCTTTAGGTATGTGTGGTCATTGTTTTGTTATTATGCTTACTACTACTTCCCAGGTGGTGCAAGTAGTAAAGAACCCGCAGGAGACATAAGAGATGCGTTTCAATCTGTGGGTCGGGAAGATCCCCTGGAGAAGGGAATGGCAACCCACTCGAGTGTTCTTGCCTGGAGAATCCCATGGACAGAGCAGCCTGGCGGGCTATTGTCTATGGGATCACAAAGAGTCTGGCATGACTGAAGAAACTTAGCATGCATTACTACTACTAACTAGTTGATTGAGAGTAGGTACCCTAAGCATAGTGGGAAGTTTATAGATCCTGAGAGTTGAAATAATGTACTTTCCCAGGAGCCTCTGCTCAAACGTCACCTCCACAAGGGCTGTTTTTCCTCGTGTGTGTGTGTGTGTGTGTGTGTACGCACTTGCTCAGTCCTCTCCTACTCTTTGCAACCCTATGGACTGTAGCCCGCCAGGCTCCTTTGTCCTTGAGACCGTCCAGGCAAGAATATCAGAGTGGGTTGCCTCCCCTGGTCCCTCTTCCAGGGGATCTTCCTGACGCTCCTTTTTATCACACTGCCTTATTGCTCTTTATAGACTATCATCTCAGGCAGTGATTTACTTCCATCCCTTTATTCACCTTTGAATTCAATGTTTGTTAATGTAGTAATTAGTAACTTGAACATAGTCTCCGTGCAGGAGAGACATCGTGATCTTTATTGCTTTTATCCTGTGCCTAAAACAAGACTTAGCCTGGAACAGGTTCTCAGTAAATTTCAATGAATTTCAACGTTCAAACAAAATCTCTCAGGTCCTGGTTGACTATCCATTTTAAATATAGCAGTATGTACATGTCCATCCCAAACTCCCTAACTATCCCTCCCCGCCACTATCCTTTCCCTCCAGCAACCATAAGCTCATTTTCTCTAAGTCTGTGAGTCTGTTTCTATTTCTGTAAATACGTTAATTTGTATTATGATTTTTAGATTCCACACCTAAGGGATGTCATACAATGTTTCTGCTTCTCTGACTTACTTCACTCAGTATGACGTCCATCCAACATTGCTACAAATGACATTACCTACTGTACAGCTCAGGGAACTCTGCTCAAAGTTATGTGGCAGTCTGGATGGGAGGGAGTTTGGGGGAGAATAGATACATATATATGTATGACTGAGTACCTTTACTGTCCACCAGAAGCTATCACAACATTGTTAATCAGCCGTATTCCAATACCAAATAAAAAGTTTAATAAAGATAAATAAACTGACTAGGAAACTAAGAATCACCTCAGAATAATCATAGGAAGGAATTAGATATGACTAGCCATGTGTAACCCTGATGCTGGGAAAGATTGAAGGCAGGAGGAGAAGGGGACGACAGATGATGAGATGGTTGCATGACATCACCGACTCAATAGACATGAGTTTGGGTAAACTCCAGGAGTTGGTGATGGACAGGGAAACCTGGCGTGCTGCAGTTCATGGGGTCACAAAGAGCCGGACATGACTGAGCGACTGAACTAATACTGATAGCCATGTTAAAAGACAGAAATTAGAGAAAAACAAAATTATTTCTTCTGTGTTATTAGTCACTCAGTCGTGTCCGATTTTTTGCGACCCCATGGACTATCGCCCACCAGGCTCCTCTGTCCATGGGATTCTCTAGGCAAAAATATTGGAGTGGATAGCCATTTCCTCCTCCAGGGGACCTTCCCAACTGTACATAAAGGAGACTTCATTAATGTGCGTTAGAGGATACCCCAGGTTAACTGTCATAGAAAACTGTTTCTTGAGCCTTTAAATTCTATACCAACTCTACACCTCTGGTGGGCCAATTGTTTCTTTATTTAGGTTTTAAGTGAATGACCTGGGGCTATTTGTTTCCATCAACCTGATTGAGAATCTAAAGGCACAGTTGAAATGTCTATTTTTCTTGCTATCCTCAGAAGAGACTGCTGCAAATCTACTGCAATTCTCATTCTGTTCAGCTTACAATACAAATAGCTTATTATTTTTTGCAACCTATGTCTTATAATAAAGCAGTGCTGAAAATTTAAATAGAAGAAATTTCAGTTGCCATATAGACTACTAAAATGATTTGCTGGTGGTGATTTTTAAGCTTGATTCTAAATAGATTTACTAAGAAGGGCACTTGGAAGATGTGGTTCAAATTTTGCTATTTAAGGTATCTTGAAATTACAGGCTCACTCTCCCTAAAATTTCAAAAAGCATAGAGTTTAGGCTCTTAAGGGTATAGCAGTGATAAAAGCTTTCATAGTCATTTCTAAAAAGCAGAACTTCATAGTTTTCTCTCTCCGATAGATTTCTAATATACTTGTAGAAGGAAGGCAACGGAAAACCAAGAATAAAAATAGTTGAGCTCTCCACAGTTGGGCTTCCTGCCTGTTTTCCCTGTTCAAAGAAAAGCGTATGCCTGCTCAATATCTAGTTATACATGTTCTCAACCATGTTGATTATTGATGCATTTTTATTATTGTGATACTGTGATTTAGTATAAGAAATACAGTAAATATATTGGGTCTTTGTCCAATATTCCTGGCACATAGCTCCTAAAAATCTTGGAATTTCCTAACTGATGGAATCAGTCCTGAATATTCATTGGAAGGACTGATGCTGAAGCAGAAACTCCAATATTTTGGCCACCTGATGTGAAGAACTGACTCATGGAAAAGACCCTGATGCTGGGAAAATTGAAGGCAGGAGGAGAAGGGGACAACAGAGGATGAGATGGTTGGATGGAATCACCAACTTGATGGACATGAGTTTGAGCAAGCTTCAGGAGCTTGTGAGGGAAAGGGAAGCCTAGCGTGCTGCAGTCCATGGGGTCATAAAGAGTCGGACGCAACTGAACTGAACTGAAGTGATGGGAGCTAGAAAGGTATCTTTTGTTACGTTAATAAGGGGACCCAACCTAAGGATTGGAGAAGGAAATGGCAACCCACTCCAGTATTCTTGCCTGGAGAATCCCATGGACAGAGGAGTGTGGTGGGCTATATCCCACAGGGTCGCAAAGAGTCGGAAACAACTTAGCAACTAAACAAACAACAACCTAAGGATAGGAACTTGTTGTCAGGAGAGCCAACTGCAGAATTAGAGGGTTAGAACTTTCAGTCCTGCCTCCTTGACTTCTGGAGAGAAGGGAGAAGGGCTGGAGGTTGAAGTAGTCTCTAATGGCCAATGATTTAATCGTTTGTGCCTGTATAATAAAGTCTCTGTAAAACCTCAGAGAGGTTCAGAGAGCTTCCAGGTTGACAAACATGTGGAGGTTAGGAGAGAGAAGCACGCTCAGAGAGTACAGAACTTACAGCACCTTTACACACACCTTGCCCTATGCATTTCCTCCATTTGGCTGTTTCTGAGTTATATCCTTTTATAATAAACTAGTAATAAAGTAAAGAGAAAAAATCTCCCAGGTCCTCGGAACCAACCCTCCCTCTTCTGATATACACAGATGTAGTCTTGAACTAAATAGCCATACTTCCAAATGTATTCATTTACCCACCCATTCCCCAATTACTGACCACACACAGTGTGCCCAGGCCCTGGCACAGTGCCTGCCCCAACAGGAAGCAGATGCCCTTCCTTTAAAGATCCTTCTCCCAGCCCATGGTCCCATCCACATGCAGGACATTGTCAAATACAGTATCTTAGATTGAGTTGAGGGACAGAATTCTGTAGAAATCCAGAGGAGGGGATGCCTTCTTCAGCTGAAAGGCATCAGGAGAAACATCTCAGTGGAGAAGACCTGTGAGCTGGGACTCATGGCCCCATTGACAATACTATACCCTCTGGAGCCAGGTTGCCTCCACCACTTCCCAGCTGAGTGACAATGGCAAGTTCCCTCACAGATTGGTCCCCCAGGTCCCCCATCTGTAAAATGAAGACTATAATATTATATGCCACATAGGGTTGTCGTGAGAATTAAATAGAATTACCCATTAAAAGGGCTTCCCTGGTGGCTCAGTGGTAAAGAATCTGCCTGCCAATACAGGAGATGTGGGTTTGATCTCTGGGTGGGGAAAATCCCCTGGATAAAGAAATAACAACCTAGTGCAGTATTCTTGCCTGGGAAATCCCATGAACAGAGGAGCCTGGCAGGCCACAATCCATAGAGGGGTTGCAAAAGAGTCAGACATGACTTAGTGACTAAACAACAACATCCATTATTTAAAAATAAAAAATCCTGGTGCCCGGTACATAGTTCATGTCCAGTAAATATTACTTATACAGTCATTTTCTTGGGACAGTGGAAGCATGCTGGACAGTAATGGAAGGAGGCCAGTGCTCCCTCACAGCTGGAACATAGAATCTGTGAGACAAGGAAGCATGTGGAAGGTGAGGCTGGCTGCAGCCACGCCATGGAGGACTTCGTAAGCTGGCAGGGTTTGGCTTTGATCTGAAGAGAAGGGAAAAGTCATAAAAAGATTCTAAGTTGGAAAGTAATGTGCTGGCATTTGCAGTTTAAGGAACAGTCTGGCTGTAACATAAGGATGGGAAGGAGCTGGCCAGACTGGAGGCAGGAAGGAAAGAGGCTGTCACGCAAATCCAACTGAGAAATAGAGTGACTTATTCGTAGGGGGAAGAAGAGAAAGATCCTGGGGAAATAAAATGAATAGGCTTGGCCACTTTTGCACTCTAGGTCTGGCAGGACACAAGAGGCACAGTCAGATGGATTTAACCCAACAGAGCTTAGGAAAAGGCCTTTTTGAGAGATGTGGTCTGGGATCAGGGAACCAGGCACAACCATGATGGGACGGCACTGCCAGCCCCAAACCTGAGGGACCTTGGGAGGGGATGATATTACAAGAGCTCAGAGAATCAGGGGCCAGGGAAGACAGCTGACCCAGCAGAGGCTGCAGTCTCAGTGAGGATCACAGCTTCCATAGGCATGGCCAGGTGGCGGGAAGTGGGGGTAGGATTAAAGTACCCAGCCTCCCTCCCCTTCCACCCTGATCTCATGTCAGTGCCTCTCATTGGCCAAAACTAACTGAAAGCCACAGGTCAGGAGAGCTTGGTCATGTGATCTATAAATGTCAACCTTCATGGGTCAACAGGAGGTCAGAGGAGGGTAAAATGGGTCTGGGGGTGGGGAACATACATGAAGAACAAGTATCACAGCCACTCATTAGAGGGGAAAGGGGTTTAGTTGGGGATGCAGAAGGACAGGAAGTTTTCTGAACCCCTGAGTTTCCCTGTTCAAGAGATTTACCCAATTAAATATCCATGAACTGAACTGGAATGCCCATCCATGCAAATCACATTCGAGTCTTCACGTGCCCCTCAGTGTGTGCCCCAAACATCTGGACCTTCTTCCCCTTCCCTTTCCTTCCTTTAGCAGATATGTACTCTTGCTAAAGGCTTGGAAAAGTTAGCCAGAAGAGGATTTGCAACAGATTAGTATAACTTCACTGGTACCATAGCTAAAAAACAAACCTGCCTATAACATATGTTCAAAGTCATAAACAAAGATAAATACATGAATGACCTGGGGTGAGACGAGGTGAGGCTCGGGGAGAGTGGGGTGAGGGGGCGCTGGGAGTTCCTTTCTCACTCCTTTACAAACAAAAATTAATTTTTCCGCAAACACTGCTGGGATCCAAAAATCGACATGGAAACTGTCCCAGCCCTAAGGCCCTGCCCGCCTCTGCCTGACACATCTAATTCCCTTATCTCTGACGGGTTGCAGGCCTCCATGATCTACCACAGCAGAGCACCAGGCCACAGTGATGTTGTTCTCTGAGTGATGCTGGGGCAGGCACACCCTAGAGATGGGAAAACCGCCTGAGATGAGGCTTCTGTGACTAAGAGAGGCACAGGAACTGTTGACAGCAGCGACTTCTTTCTGCAAAGTGTGCCCAGGAAGCCCTTCTAGGCCTGAAGAGAAGAATGGTTTTCATCATTAACTGACATATTTTCCACCCTGGGGCCAGAAGCAGGACTAGCCCAGAGACACTGGGAGGTATAGAGGAGACAGCCAGCAGGTATGGGCAAGTCTCGGCTTAGAACTCCACTCTGTGTATCACAGGAAAAAGTTTTAGCTCCTTGGGAGGTCTGCCGAGACACTTCAAGATCTGATGTCTGCTTGTCCAGGTCACTGCATAAGCACTTCCACGCTAACCTTTCACCCAACTAAGCTACTCGCATTTTAATCAGACACACCCTGCAGCACTTCAGGTGCCTAGGTTTTTTCACACATCCCTGTGCCTAGAATACCCTTCTCTTTTCCACCTAGAATTCTCCTATTTTTTTCTATAAGACCTTTCTCTCACTACATCCAGATTTCTCAAGAAAAACACTGCAGAGAAGGAGTTGACAGATACTCCTACCTCTCTGCCTCTGTAGAAACTTGGACCACCCTCCGAAGCAGTAAACCAAGGCTGATACAACATTGTAAACAGACTACACTTTAGTTAAAAATAAATGAGTAATTGGGGAACAGTGTGCTATTTCCACCTCAAGACTATACACTCCTAAAAGCAGGTTGGGCATCTTAGTAATCAGTGGTATTCATACCTTAGCACTGGGTTTGTCCCAGAATAATAACATGACTAGCTCATGACACTAAAGTTGACAGTTCTTCTATGGGACAGTTAGTCTCACCAGAAATTTCTTTCCAGTTTTTTCCCTGAAATCTGGAGCATTTATCTGACACTTACCAATCTTGTCTTCTAAAGTCATCCATAAAAATCTCTTCCTAGTGCTGTATCCCAGCCACTGAGATCTTCTAAATCAATATCAAGTACCCACTAAGGCTCCTATCCACCATAGTCTTTCTTTTAGCTTGAATTAGCTTTTTGCAAAACATCAGTTTTGGATTCAAACAGATTTGAATTTGGATATAAGTTCTGCCACACCCTTATCCCAGATTACTTATCTATCAAATGGGGATAATATCAATAATAATCTCTACTCTGCAGGGATGTTGAGAGAAAATGAAATGTTGGATGGAAAACAGCTATCACAGGTTCTGACAGATAGTATGTCTTCACAGAAATAGTTATTGATGAATTGAACAATGAATGAGTGAGCTGGAGCTATGTGTTACATAGCAGAGTAATATTTTAGATCTCTAACTCTCTTATACTAGCTCAGAGTCAATAAATGGTAGATCTACACTAGGTAGATACTAGGATCAATATAGGAGAGACAATGAACAAATAAGGCTTGCATGATCCATGATCTAACAGCCCCGGGGGAAGTCATTGATGTGTGAAACAAAACACAGGTGTGATAAGTGGTATGAGAGTGAACTTGCAGGTCACTCAGATGAGTTCATCTGAGCAGGATTTTGTACAAGTAAGGACTCCTTGTAAAAAAACTCCTACATTAGAAAATGTAACATGTAAGCAATTATTAACTAGAATTATTTGCTCCTTGTCCTATTATTGTTTGTGTAGTTCACTTGGGAATGTTATGGAGAAAGTAAGATAGATAAGCAGACAAGAATGTTGAGTGCTATATTTAATGTTATAAAATTTGAACAACTGAAAAGCTTCATCCTTAGTCTCTGAAAGTTACATCAATTGGTAAATATGATGGTAAGTACACTAATTGTTAAATATGCCAAGTCAGTGGTTCTCAAGTGACAATAGATGTTTTATAGGTTTGATATAAAAATTTTATTAATGCATAAAAGTTGTCTGTTTCAACTGAGATTATATATTATTCCTGCAATACTTCTCAGCTGCAAGTTTGAGCTGTAGAAATCATGTACCCTTGGTCTCCAGTGGAGTGAAATCTGCTGTTGCACTACCAAAATTTCAATTCAATATTGTACTGGAAATCTTAGCAAGTGCAAAGTGAAGAGGAGGGGGGAAGCAAAAAACTGGGAAAAGAATAAATAAGACCATTATACACAGATGACAATAATGGTATATGTAGAAAACCTAAAAGAATCTATGGACACACTATTAGAATTAACAAGTGAATTTAGTATGACCAATAAATTCACAAGGTCAATATATAATTAAAAAATAAATTTTAAGAATATAATTTATAATGGCTTTAAGAAATGTCAAATATACAGGAATTAATCTAACAAATGATTTGCAAACTTTATATGTGGAAAACTGTAACCATTACTGAGAAAAATCAAAAAAGTCCTGCCTGAATTGAAGACTATACTGTGTTCAAGGATTGGAGGACTCGATATTACAATTTGGTTCTACCCAATTGGATTTATACATTCAATGCAATCTCAGTCAAAATCCTAGCAATTTTTTCTGAAATGTCTCAGTTTAGATCACCCAGAAGTAGACCCTGAGATGAGGATTTGTGGGCAAGTGATTTATTAAAGAAACATTCTCAGAAGAAACTGATTCAGAAATGAATAAGTAGACCAGGGAAGAAGAGGAAAACAAGCTAAAGTCTGATTTCAGCCTGATCCTCCAAGGAAGTGCAGGAGTGCAACTTACACCCCGAAGACCTCCCCTTCAAGGAAAATAAGCTAGGCTTTCATACTCCTGCACCAGTTAGCAATAGCGAAGGTCAGCCCCAGGAGGACTAGGGCTTCTAAGCATTTCCAGCTCTCTGTACATTTGGGCAAAGTGGCTCCAGTAACTTTTATGGAGTCCTTCAAAGAGAAGCACAGATTCAGGCTGTAGGAAGTAAAACAAAGAGAAGTTAGAACGGGAGGGAAAACCTAAAGAGTAAAAGGAATCTGAGGAGTTTGAAGCAGAGCACAAACACCTACTATATGAAAACTGAACAAGCTGGTTTTAAAATGTATATGAAAATGCAAAGAACCATGCCAAACAAAGATAGTCTGGAAAAGGGGAACAAAGTCGGAGAGCTTATACTGCTAGATTAAAAGACTTACTATAAATCTTCATTAATTAAAACAAGTATGGCATTGGTGCAGTAATAGACAATAACCAATGGAACAAAATTCCAGAAACAGATGCACACATATTCAGCCATTGGATTTATATCAAAGATGCCTGCAGTACAGTGGAGAAAGAATAATGTTTTTAATAATTGGTACTGAGTTAATTAGATATTAACAGGGAAATATAAACCTTGAACTCTAACACACACTGAATTCAATTTCAAATGGATTAGAGGCCTAAATGTGACAGGCAAAAAGTAATAATAAAGCCTCTAAAAACATATCTTCTTGACCTGGGGGTAGGAAAATATTTCTTGTGTAGAATACAAACTGCCCTAATCATAAAGGAAAAGATTCATATACTTTACTTTGTTAATATTAAAGCTTCTGTTTATTAAAAGAAACCATTGGGACAATGGAAAGGCAACAGAGTTGGAAAGATATTTGCATTACATATATCCAACAAAGGATTCATAATCAAAACATCTGAAGAACTTCCATAAACCAGTAAGACTAGAACAGATATTTTTTTTAACAAAGCCTTGAAGAGGCATTTCATGAAAGAGAATATCCAAACAGTCAATAAGCACATATTCAACATTAGTAGCTATCAGCAAAATGTAAATTAAAACCGCAGTGAGATTCCACTGCACATCCACAAGAATTTCTAAAATGAAAAATAAAAACAAGAAGTCCTGACAATACCAAACATTTCCAGGAATGTGGAGCAACCAGAACTTTTATGCACTGTTGGTAGGGGTGTAAACTGGCTCAACAACTGTGAAAACTGGACAGCTTTACGAAGACTAAAAAATGCAGTCTGCAGCCGAGTAATTCAACACCTACACATGTGACTAACAAAACTTTTGTTAAGTTGTGCAACAAAAGCCTCATCCAAGGAAGCTCAGAGCAGCTTTATTAAAAATAGCCAAAAGCTAGAAATATCCCAAATGTCAATATGTACACAACGCAATGCTCTAAAGCAAAATAAAATAAACAACTACTGCTACACTTAACACACATCAATCTCACTGGCATACAAATGAAGGAGGATCAATACAAATGAATAAAAACTGCATTATTCCACTTTTAATTAGCAAAGACAAAATCAATCAAAGCAGATAGAAACCACACTAGTTAAGATATGTATAGAGTGTACTGACTCAGAAGGGACATGAGAAACTCCTAAGGTGTGACAGGGGTTTAATATCTTGATTGAGATGGTGGTTACTTGGATATATATGTTTGTGAATATTCACCAAAGTTTAATATTTGCATTCTTTATTATATGTAAATTATAGTTTGGTAATTAAAAAAAAGAGATCTTAAAACACTGAAGTCCCTCAAATTTATCATAGACACTTTAGAAAGTATTCAAGTACACAATGGGACATCTCAGTGTTAATAATTTTTATTACAAAAATGACAGTGTATTTTAAATGCAGTCCTGTAGCCTAAAAACAATGTACCTATAAACAGTATGTCATGAAAACTCCCCATTCAGTACATTTTGTACTACAATATAAAAATATTTGCTGTGCAAAAGGAAGGGTATTACATGACTCCAAGCCAGTTAAAGAGAACTTCAATTCCAAGCACACAGGGATGAACTGCAGAACAGAGGAGAAAATAGTTCTGAAAGAGGGGTGAGCCTGAAGGGTGACCACAGAAACATGCAGTAACAATTCATACAATTGTTCATACAGTATATGAGGGCTCTCAACCTTTCTGTGTTTGCCATGCCCTTTTAAATACTGAATTTTTGCAACCAATGTTAAAGTATTTAAATAGAAAACTCATTCCATTCTCTTTTTAATTTTTATATGTACTAATTAGCAGTGATAAATTATGGAAATGTTTTTGAAACTTGAAAACTATGCAGAAAAAAATCAGATAAGCCTTTGGTGAGGACAAGTTTGAGAATCATTGAACTAAATCATCACTAGTAATGTTTCTCCCCAGTGATCTCATACACGCCAGTGTTTGTGATCAGTTATGGCGCTTGATATGTCAGCCATTACAAATTTAAGGAGAAAACAACTGTAAGTGGTCTGTAGGTTTTTATGAATTAAAGCAGATTCAGATATATTTCTATACTATTTTACTTATTTAAACACTAAGATGTTAATTGTATGGAAACCAAAATTTTAAAAATGGTGTTTCATGAAGTTTACAGGGAATTGAATAGTGTTTCATGGAGGTTAAAGGAAATATTCTTGTTTTCCAGTTGAGTTTGGCCAGTAAATGCTGGCAGGATCGTGGAGGGCAGAAACGAGAGAGGGATGAGTTCTTAGTCTTTCTGCTCCCTCCCTGCACCCCCATGGTTTGGGCAGTGGTTTCGTCTCTCCACAACAGCCGCATAGGCTGCCTCTTTCTCATCTCTCAGTTTCATGGGGTTCTAGTAATGTCCTGCCATTTTAGCACCTGGAATGTCAACAGTTTTTGGTGACTGTTAGAAGGAAATGGCAACCCACTCCAGTACTCTTGCCTGGAAAATTTCCAAGGACTGAGGAGCCTGGTAAGCTACAGTCCACGGGGTCGCAAAGAGTCGGACATGACTAAGTGACTTCCACTTTCACTTTCTTTTTTCGGTCTCTGGGAATATTACATATCCTATGTTGGTTTTCTCTTTAAAATTCTATTTAATTTTTATTTTAAAAAATTGTATACAGTTTTGAATGGTTATTCTACATTTACAGTTATTATAAAATATTGGCTGTATGTCCTGTGATGTGCAATGCATCCTTGTAGCTTGTCTGACACTCGATAATTTATACCCCCCAGTCCACCACTCCTATATTGTCTCTCCCCCATTCCCCACTACAGTTTGTTCTCTGTATCTGTGAGTCTGCTTCTTTTTTGTTAGATTCAGTGCATTGTTGTATTTTTTTAGATTTCACATAGAAGTGGTATCATGTAGTATTTCTCTTTCTCTGACTTGTTTCACTTAGCATAATGCCCTTCAAGTTCATCCACATTGCTGCATGTGGCAACATTTCATTCTTTTCCATAACTGGAGAGTGTTCCAGTGTGAGTGTGTGTGTGTGTGTGTGTGTGTGTGTGTGTGTGTGTGTGTGTGTTTGCAGATATAGGGTTGTGGTTAGAAAAAATGTTTGATGTGGTTTCAGTTTTAATTTATCTAGGCTTGTTTTGAGGCCCAGCGTATGATCTATCCTGGAGAATGTTCCATGTGCAATTGAAAAGAATGTGCATTCTGCTGCTTTCAGGTGGAATGCTCTCTCTGTATAAGTTAAGTCCATCTGATTAAACGTGTCATTTAAGGCCAGTGTTTCCTTATTGATTTTCTCTCTGAATGATCTGTCAATCAACATAGAGTGTTAAATCCCCCCACTCTTATTGTATGATTGTCAATTTCTCTTTTTATATCCATTAATATTTGACTTATATATTTAGGTGTTCATATTTGGGTACATATATATTTACAATTGTCTTATCTTCTTGGATTGATCTCAATCATTACATGGTGTCTTCCTTTGCCTCTTGTAACAATGTTTACTTTAAAGTTTATTTTGTCTGATATAAGTATAGCTACTTGATTTTCTTTTGGCTTCAATTTGCATGGAATAACTTTTTCCATCCCCTCACTTTTAGGCTACATGTATCTCTAGATCTAAATGGGTCTCTAATAGGCAGCATATATACATGTCTTGTTTTTATACACTTTCAGCCATTCAATGTCTTTGGTCTTGTGAACTTGTTACAGGCCAGAAAGGAATGGTATATTTATGGTATCTTTAGTATTATTTTTGGATTCCTTTTACTTTTTTGTGTGTATATATACGAAAGATTCTTGGTTTGTGGTTACCATGAGATTTTTGATTAACAATCTACCTATATACATGGGTTTCTCTGGTGGCTCAGACAGTAAAGAATCTGCCTGCAGTACAAGAGACCTGGGTTTGATCCCTGAGTCAGGAAGATCCCCTGGAGAAGGGAATGGCTACCCACTCCAATATTCTTACCTGGAGAATTCCATGGACAGAGGAGTCTGGCAGACTATGGTCCATGGGATAACAAAGAGTTAGACGTGACTGAGCATCTAGCACAGGCACACACTATCTATATATGTGATTGTTTTTAGTTGCTAATATCTTAATTTAAAATGTCTTTCAAAAAGACTGTATTTGCTCTTCCCCTCCCTATCAATTACTGTGTTTGATATCATATTTTACATCTAATTTTTCTGTGTGTCCTTTGACTGTTTATTGGGTATATAGATAATTTTACTACTTTTGCCATTTGACCTCCCTACTAGTTGTGGGTGTGGATCATTTCTGATGTCTACTGTATGTTTGCCTTTACCCATGAGCATTTTCATTTCATAATATTCTTATTTCTAGTTGTCTTTTCTTTTTTGCTAGAGAATTCCCTTTAACATTTGTTGTAAAGCTGGTTTTGTAATGCTGAACTCTTTTAGTTTCACTTGTCCATAAAGCTTTTGAGGTCTCTGTCAATTCTGAATGAGAACCTTGCTAGTTAGAGTATTCTTGGTTGTACATTTTTGTCTTTCATCACTTTAAATATATCATACCATTCCTTTCTGGCCTGCAGAGTTTCTACAGAAAAATCAACTATTCTCCTTATTGTAGTTCCCTTGTGTGTTCTTGGTGCTTTTAATATTTTCTCTTTATCTGTAATTTTTATCATTTTAATTATAATGTGTCTTGGTGTGCTTCTTTTTGGGTTAATCTTGTAAGGGAATCTGCTTCCTACACCTGGATGACTTTCTTTTCCCAGGTTAGGGAATATTTCAGTTATTATCCCTTCAAGTATTTTCTCAGGCTCTCTCTCTTTTCCTTCTAGAACCCCTATAGTGTGAAAATTAGTGCATTTGATATGGTCCCAGAGTTCTCTTAAACTGTCCTCATTTCTTTTCATTAATTTATCTTTAGTTTGGTGGCAGTGATTTCCATTTCTCTGTCTTCCAGTTCTCTGATCTGATCTTTTGTATCAGTTCAGTTCAGTTCAGTCGCTCAGTTGTGTCCGACTCTCCGTGACCCCATGAATCACAGCACGCCAGGCCTCCCTGTCCATCACCAACTCCCTGAGTTCACTCAAACTCAGGTCCACAGAGTCGGTGATGCCATCCAGCCATCTCATTCTCTGTCGTCCCCTTCTCCTCCCGCCCCCAACCTTTCCCAGCATCAGAGTCTTTTCCAGTGAGTCAACTCGTCGCATGAGGTGGCCAAAGTATTGCAGTTTCAGCTTTAGCATCAGTCCTTCCAATGAACACTGAGGATTGATCTCCCTTAAAATGGACTGGTTGGATCTCCTTGCAATCCAAGGGACTCTCAAGAGTCTTCTCCAACACCACAGTTCAAAAGCATCAATTCTTCGGTGATCAGCCTTCTTCACAGTCCAACTCTCACATCCATACATGACCACGGGAAAAACCATAGCCTTGACTAGACGGACCTTGGTTGGCAAAGTAATGTCTCTGCTTTTTGATATACTATCTAGGTTGGTCATAACTTTCCTTCCAAGGAGTAAGTGTCTTTTAATTTCATGGCTGCAATCAGCATCTGCAGTGATTTTGGAGCCCAAAAAAATAAAGTCTGACACTGTTTCCACTGTTTTTCCATCTATTTCCCATGAAGTGATGGGACCAGATGCCACGATCTTTGTTTTCTGAATGTTGAGCTTCAAGCCAACTTTTTCACTCTCCTCTTTCACTTTCATCAAGAGGCTTTTGAGTTCCTCTTCACTTTCTGCCATAAGGGTAGTGTCATCTGCATATCTGAGGTTATTGATATTTCTCCCAGCAATCTTGATTCCAGCTTGTGCTTCTTCCAGCCCAGCGTTCCTCATGATGTACTCTGCATACAAGTTAAATAAACAAGGTGACAATATACAGCCTTGACGTACTCATTTTCCTATCTGGAACCAGTCTGTTGTTCCATGTCCAGTTCTGACTGTTGCTTCCTGACCTGCATACAGGTTTCTCAAGAGGCAGGTCAGGTGGTCTGGGATTCCCATCTCTTTCAGAATGTTCCACAGTTTATTGTGATCCACACAGTCAAAGGCTTTGGCATAGTCAATGAAGCAGAAATAGATGTTTTTCTGGAACTCTCTTGCTTTCTCCATGATCCAGCAGATGTTGGCAATTTGATCTCTGGTGCCTCTGCCTTTTCTAAAACCTGCTTGAACATCTGGGAGTTCACGGTTCACATATTGCTGAAGCCTGGCTTGGAGAATTTTGAGCATGACTTTACTAGCGTGTGAGATGAGTGCAATTGTGCAGTAGTTTTAGCATTCTTTGGCATTCCCTTTCTTTGGGATTGGAATGAAGACTGACCTTTTACTACTAATTCCTTCTATTGTATTTTTTATTTGTTATCGACATAATGAGTCAGGCAATCTTCCAAGCTCTGAAATTAGATTTTGAATACAATTGACAGAGTAGCTGGGTGATCAAAGTTTACATTCTAACTGGAGCAGACAGTGATTCTTTTCTCCTCTTTCTCTGCGCTGTGCCATGCTAATTTGCTTCTGTCAGGTCCAACCTCTGTGTGGCCCTGTGGACTATAGTCTGCCAGGCTCCTCTGTCCATGGGATTTCCCAGGCAAGAATACTGGAGTGGGTTGCGATTTCCTTCTCCAGGGAATCTTCCCAACCCAGGGAAGGAACCTGTGTCTCCTGCGTTGCCAGGTGGATTCTTTACCACTGAGCCATGAGGGAAGCCCACAAATTGAATAAGTATTATTAATTTAAACCTCACATCAACCAACAAGGCAGATGAGCATTATTTTGCCTTTCTTGTGGATTACAGAAATTAGGCTCAAGAAGATTCAGAAAAAAAGATGTCAAAAGGAAAAAAAAAAAAAAAAGACTTTGAAATAAGCTACATGTGACAGATGATGTTAATAAAATACATACCCATGGCCATATTTTCTAACACAATGAGGAAGGTTCTGAGGCCTATGACAGATGAACCTAGTATCCATAGGCCCCTTTGCTCTCAGTGCCTTTTCTCATTAATAGTTTGTTCCTGGTTTTAATCCTCTCTCCTCAGTTGTAGTCAAGGGTCTGAGGCCTTATGGTCTTTTATGATTATACATGGAAAATGCTAGTTGAAAATCAGTTAAAGAGTAATCACATGATAGGAAGTACTTAGGATGTAAACACCCACCAGCTGTCAGACATTGGACTCAGCACTGGATAGAAAATAGCAAACTAGGCAGAGATGATCTCTTTCTTTGAGGAGTCTACAGTCTAGGGTATGAGATTCAGAAAATAAATTGAAAAAAATAACTGAATTTCTGATTATACAACAATAAAGATGACTGGAATAAGTGAATGAAACCATGAAATGCTTTCTCAATGAAAAATGGAAATTTACATTATGTTTTCTTTATTCAGAGTTTTATCCCCTTTAAATTTTTGTATTCTGCAAGAATAGAAAGACATTAGCGTCAATTTTGGGTAACCAATATAATAGTTAGGTAGAAGGAATTTCTGGGCAAAAGAGTGGAAAGAAACTTTGGAACCAGGTAGACCAAGAATCAAATCTTGGTTCTACCACTTTGAAATCCAAAACTATTGCAATCTCATCTATAAATCTTGATAGTTATGTTTAGGTTGCAGTGAGGCTGAGAAAATGAAATCATTTCACATTTTTTAGCAATAAACCTGTTCTGGATACTGTATTAAGAATTTGGGGTGTTGTGGTTTCTAGTCAAAATTGTCAACCTATATATATTAAGAAAAAGAAGGGAAGGAAGTAGGTCTGATATAGGTGCAACCACTCTATTTCTCTATAAATGTCCCCGTAATCCTAATTAAGGCCACTTTGGGGATAAAATGCTATGGTAACACTCTCCATTTGATTCCAAATTGTGTTCTTAATTTTCTACTCTAAAGAAAAAAATCACAAGATTGCACATCAATAAACAAGAAAAAAACATACAAACAAACAAAACCATCTTCTCAATGGCTGAAATTTCATATTGGAGTCAATTTCAAGATTTATTGGAAAGTCAGAGTTAATAATTTTGTCAACCAAAACCTGGAATTCGTAATTATCCTAGAAACTATAGATTGTGTTTGAAAGAGCCTATTTGCTCTCAACTTCTTTATCCCAGAATTGCCCCCTACCCATAACCTCTTTCTGCAAAATTTCAACTGTCTGCAAGAGTAGTTAAAATCATGGTGCCTGACACACTCTCCTGAATTTATAAACCACTGTCTATTATCAGTGTTATGATTACATCACCAAGACTATTTATTCAAAAAATGACCTGACCCTTTCCCTGTAGTATCTGGAGAGGTGGCTAAATAATAGATATAAAAATATACACATAAGTTAAATAAGTTGGTTTGGAAACTAGATAATAAAATACATGCATCAAGAAGAGAAGCGAAAGAAGCAAAGTTCTTAAAAAGTAAGCAAGTAGTTGTCAGAAACAAACCAGGACTGGAGTAGGAGAAGGGTGCAGAAAGGAGCCTAGAGAGAAACAGGAGGTCAAGGAGAAGAAGAGGAGAAAGAGGGGAAAAAACAAAAATGGGAAAAGAAGCCTGAATTCAAACCTGCAAAAGTTTACAATCAACATTAGAGTTTCTAAAAAGAATGAGTTTTCTCCCCTATTTTGGCATCCAGTGTCATTGCAGATTTAAAAGACTCCACTATCCAGGGGTTATTTATGGACTCCAAGACTGTAAATCTTTTCTATATGGCCTTGGAGCATGGCTTGTGTCCTCTGGGCATGTTATATGATACAGCTGAGCCTCCATTCCAGCTCATTCCCTAACCTTGATGCCTTTCTACATTCTCCCAATCTTCCCACATTAACCTAGAATTCCATACTGGCAGTGCTGAAGGGCTCCTGGAGGTCATTCGTCCCAACACCGCCATACTAAAGAGAAACTGAAGCCCCTAGAAGTAGAGCATTATCTGTCAAAAAAGCCCTTCTTTCAGAGCAGAGTGCCTTGAAAAAATGAGTTTTTATACAGAGCTGCAATTGGGGTGAGTTGATCAGGAAATGCCTACATACCTCTCTCTCAACTTATTAACTGCTATTCCCTGTGCCCAGTGATTCCTTTGATAGGAAATAAAGCTTCTCACTCTTCAGGGAGGATGAGGAATGTTGGGACTGATATTTATGGGGCACTTTCTATGTGCCAAGCACTGCGCTTCACATCTATGACCTCATTTAATCTTCATGGCAATTTAATAGCACAGGTTCTACTAGTCCCCTTTTCCTTCTCTGAGATTCAGCTTCTTCAGCTGTCAGATGACCTTCCCAAGGTCACACAGAGAAAGTTCCAGAAATGGGATCCAACCACAGGTTTGCTTGCCTCTCAAACAGCAATGGTGCTACAATTTTGGGGGGGTGATGGATTTTGAAATCAAATTATATTAGATAAAGCACAAAGATGATAATTCTCAATAAGCTCTGAGTATTCTTTTCAGAATCTCTTCTGAGAACATTTGGGTAGGGATTGGAGGCTGGGAGAGGATAAAAGCAGTATTCATTAGTATATTTTTCCCGTAGACGGCTGGGTCATTTTAACAATTGTATTAGGGTAGGCTATCAACTGTTTCTAGTTTTGCTGTTAAACCACCGAAATGTAAAAGTTACTTCTTGCCCACTCCACAGTGTAATCAAGTGTTCAGGGACAGCCTTCTTTCTGCAAATTCAGGGTCCAGACTCCTCACATTTTGGGGTACTGCCATCTCCAACATGTGACCACCAAGACTGCACAGAATAGGGAAGAGAGGGTGGAGTACCCTGCAAAGAAGAATACAGCACTTCTATCCACCTTCCATCAGCTCCATCATAAGCACAAGAGGGCTGGGATGAGGTGCAGCTATGTATCCAAGAAGAAGAATGGAAATTGGATTCTTACTGAACACTAGTGTTCTCTGTCACCACAGCTGCATCAAAAAGGCAAAAAATGCTTTCATTACCCTCTGATGAGTTTCCCTCCCATAACCATGTGAATTCAGCGCACTCAGGATGAGACTATGAGAGGAGAGGGGAATTTCATTTGCTAAAGATCACACAGACTAAAGCCGCAGAGGCAGGAACATCTGCCTATATCCAGAAATGTCCCCTCCAAGCTGTGTGTAGGTCCTGGTCCATTCCAGGCTAACAAAGGGAACTAGGTCAGATCTTGCCCCTCCTTACCTAATGAAGCATCTGCAAAGAGTTCCTCAACTCTGTATGGACTACAATATAATCATCACACACATTGAGACCCTCCTCCATTCCCCAGTTTGCTTCCATCAGAATCTCCAGATAAATGCAGCCAAAGAAAGACGAGTCTGGGGTTTTCTGTCTGAATTCTTGGAATCATTGAGTCAAACTGTCTGGCCTAGGAAATCTCAGGAAACCATGTTGGCGCAGTCTCCATGGAGGAAGTTAGGCATTCTGACTTCTCACTCAGAACTCTCTATGCTTCCAAGAGCACATGAGATAGTTGGTCACTTTTATCCAATGTCTTCCCATAAAAGATAATGGTTTACAGATTGGAAATTAAAAGTTCAGTCTTCAAATGCAAAGGATGCATTGGCTTCAATATATGGTTAAAATAATAAAATCAAGAGAATTTAAAAAAAAAACTGGAAAACAGAGCATTAATAGAAACCAAAGCAGAGTGATAAATGTGGGTTCAGTGCCTGACTTTGAGACTTCCAATCTGTGAGACCCTGGAACAGCCAGGTTCTCTCTGAATCTCTACATCCTCTCTCATTAAAACAAAATGGGTTCAGTTCAGCGGTTCTTTCTGGAGCTAGCTCTGCCCTTTAAGGGGCATTTTTTATCATCACAGTAACTAAAGGACACAACTGACATTCATCAGGCAGAGGCCAAAGAAGGTCCATGTCCTGCACTGCAGGGCCAGTCTCACCCGATTGAGAATCCTCCCTCCCATAATGCTGAGGGCACCTTTGTTAGAAATCCCTTGATAATCTTACTGCCAGGATCAAAGATTTGTAATGTAAAACTGTCCTAATTTTCTGTTTTGGTACCTAGGAAACTCAGAGCAAATTGGAGAACTCTCATTCACAGTTTTGCAGCCCAAGTCTTTGTTATTTTGATACTTTCTACTTATTCTTCCCCATATCCTTTTCTATACACACATTCGTTTCATACGTCTTGACTTTTCACCCTTTAACGGCAAATATTAAATTGATTTTTGTATTCTATTGCTAGGACATTTTAAGATATATTTCTCCTTTAATATCACATTGTTTCATCGTGAACTATTTATACACATCCCCCAATTAGATCAAGTGGTGCAGTGGTAAATAATCCGCCTCAGGAGATGCAAGAGACGCAGGCTCAATCTCTGGGTCTGGACGATTCCCTGGAGAAGGAAATGCAACCCACTCCAGTCTACTTGTCTGGAGAACTCCACAGACAGAGGAGCCTGGCGGGCTATGGCCCATGGGGTTGCAAAGAATCGGATATGACTGAGCATGCACGCAAATAAGCCCTCAGTTCAGTTCAGTCGCTCAGTCGTGTCCGACTCTTTGCGACCCCATGAATCACAGCACGCCAGGTCTCCTTGTCCATCACCAACTCCTGGAGTTCACTCAGACTCATATCCATTGAGTTGGTGATGCCATCCAGCCATCTCATTCTCTGTCGTCCCCTTCTCCTCCCACCCCATATCCTTCCCAGCATCAGACTCTTTTCCAGTGAGTCAACTCGTCGCATGAGGTGGCCAAAGTATTGCAGTTTCAGCTTTAGCATCAGTCCTTCCAATGAACACCTAGGATTGATCTCCTTTAGAAAGGACTGGTTGGATCTCCTTGCAGTCCAAGGGACTCTCAAGAGTCTTTTCCAGCACCACAGTTCAAAAGCATCAATTCTTCGGCGATCAGCTTTCTTCACAGTCCAACTCTCACATCCATACATGACCATGGGAAAAACCTTGACTAGAAAGACCTTTGTTGGCAAAATAATGTCTCTGCTTTTTAATATACTATCTAGGTTGGTCATAACTTTCCTTCCAAGGAGTAAGCGTCTTTTAATTTCATGGCTGCAATCAGCATCTGCAGTGATTTTGGAGCCCAAAAAAAAATAAAGCCTGACACTGTTTCCACTGTTTCCCCATCTATTTCCCAAGAAATGATGGGATCAGATGCCATGATCTTAGTTTTCTGAATGTTGAGCTTCAAGCCAACTTTTTCACTCTCCTCTTTCACTTTCATCAAGAGGCTTTTGAGTTCCTCTTCACTTTCTGCCATAAGGGTGGTGTCCTCTGCATATCTGAGGTTATTGATATTTCTCCCAGCAATCTTGATTCCAGCTTGTGCTTCTTCCAGCCCAGCGTTCCTCATGTAAGTTAAATAAGCAGGGTGACAATATACAACCTTGACGCACTCCTTTTCCTATTTGGAACCAGTCTGTTGTTCCATGTAGAGTTCTCACTGTTGCTTCCTGACCTCCATACAGGTTTCTCAAGAGGCAAGTCAGGTGGTCTGGTATTCCCATCTCTTTCAGAATGTTTCACAGTTTATTGTGATCCACACAGTCAAAGGCTTTGGCATAGTCAATGAAGTAGAAATAGATGTTTTTCTGGAACTCTCTTGCTTTCTCCAGGATCCAGCGGATGTTGGCAATTTGATCTCTGGTGCCTCTGCTTTTTCTAAAACCTGCTTGAACATCTGGGAGTTCATGGTTCACATATTGCTAAAGCCTGGCTTGGAGAATTTTGAGCATGACTTTACTAGCGTGTGACATGATTGCAATTGTGTGGTAGTTTGAGCATTCTTTGGCATTGCCTTTTTTTGGGATTGGAATGAAGACTGACCTTTTCCAGTCCTGTGGCCACTGCTGAATTTTCCAAATTTGCTGGCATATTGAGTGCAACACTTTCACAGCATCATCTTTCAAGATTTGAAATAGCTCAACTGGAATTCCATCACCTCCACTAGCTTTGTTCGTAGTGATGCTGTCTAAGCCCCACTTGACTTCACATTCCAAGATGTCTGGCTCTAGGTGAGTGATCACGTTATCTGACTATCTTGGTCGTGAAGATCTTTTTTGTACAGTTCTTCTGTGTATTCTTGCCATCTCTTCTTAATATCTTCTGCTTCTATTAGGTCCAAGACCTTTTAGAACTAACACCCAAAAAAGATGTCCTTTTCATTATAGGGGACTGGAATGCAAAAGTAGGAAGTCAGGAAACACCTGGAGTAACAGGCAAATTTGGCCTTGGAGCACGGAATGAAGCAGGGCAAAGGCTAATAGAGTTTTGCCAAGGGAACGCACTGGTCATAGCAAACACCCTCTTCCAACAACACAAGAGAAGACTTTACACATGGACACCACCAGATGGTCAACACCGAAATCAGATTGATTTATTCTTTGCAGCCAAAGATGGAGAATCTCTATACAGTTAGCAAAAACAAGACCAGGAGCTGACTGTGGCTCAGATCATGAACTCCTTATTGCCAAATTCAGACTGAAATTGAAGAAAGTAGGGAAAACCACTAGACCATTCAGATATGACCTTAATCAAATCCCTTATGATTATACAGTGGAAGTGAGAAATAGATTTAAGGGACTAAATCTGATAGATAGAGTGCCTGATGAACTCTGGACGGAGGTTCGTGACATTGTACAGGAGACAGGGACCAAGACCATCCCCATGGAAAAGAAATGCAAAAAAGCAAAATGGCTGTCTGAGGAGGTCTTACAAATAGCTTTGAAAAGAAGAGAACTGAAAAGCAAAGGAGAAAAGGAAAGATATAAGCATCTGAATGCAGAGTTCCAAATAACAGCAAGGAGAGATAAGAAAGCTTTCCTCAGCGATCAATGCAAAGAAATAGAGGAAAACAACAAAATAGGAAAAACAACAGATCTCTTCAATAAAATTAGAGATTCCAAGGGAACATTTCATGCAAAGATGGGCTCGATAAAGGACAGAAACAAGCCCTACTAGTCCAAATTTAATAATATCAGGGAATATGTCTTGTTCATATTTATTTATTCATTCAATCATTCAAAATGACATTTTATTTATTTATTTTTTCATTCTATTTTCTTTATTCAAAGGTCAGTAAATTAGAGATAGAACTAGAAGGTGCCAAACAAAAGTTTAAACAAGTGACTGACAGCTATCAGAAAGAAATTGAGGACAAAAAGTTATTAGAAGAAAATCTTTTGGGAGGGAGCCTGGATGGGCTTCCATCTATGGGGTCACACAGAGTCGGACACGACTGAAGTGACTTAGCAGCAGCAGCAGCAGCAGCAGGAAAACCTAAATATGTTTGAGAACTTGTTATACTAAAACCATATATTTCTATGTTAACATTTTAAGAGAAAAGTAATAGTTCTTACTTTTAACATTATAATTCTTTAGAAGATTTAGTAAATTATATCAAGGACAATTAATTAGCTTTTTAAAATAGAAACTAAAATTATTATTATGTTAAGTATTTAAGTATTGAGTAGTGTATAACTGTTTTGAAAAGATTAAATGATCTTTACAGTGTTATACTGTTATCTCACTTGATAGAAGACCCTAACTAAAATAAACCAAAACAGTAGTGCATTTTCTACTTGGCTTTCCTAATTTCCTGGTGTTTGATTTCTTCATTTTAACCTAAATTTAACATTTGAGTTTAATTTGCTTTTTGGGCATTAATTTTAAAAAAACTTTAAATTTATTTCATAGGTTGCAAAAGCAAAAGTAGTAGCTGATGAAGCAGTAAAATTACAGAAAGAAATTGATATACAATGTCAACATAAAATAGCTGAAATGGTAGCACTTATGGAAAAACATAAGGTAATTTTTTCCCTTTTGTATAATGAATCAATTGTATCAATTTTAGAAATATTTGTGCATAAAATGGTAAAATATAGTATTCTGATTTGTTAGAGAAAATTGTCTAGACAACAGTGTCTAATTATAGCTGGAATACCCTTGATCTCTCATTTTCCTGAATCTTCACTACCTGAAGCTGAGCCTAAGTGTCACTTCCTTGAAGAAGTCTTTCCCCATCATTTTATGGGTAGATATAACCACTCTTGTTCTCAGTTTTCTTAGTAGTCTCTTACAGAATTTTCCATCTTATTTTTATTTAAATACATACCTAGTATATGTGCTTAAATAAATATAATATTTGTATCCTCTACCTGTGTCCAACACATACTAGACTAAACAATAATAAATAGATGTAAAACTATGTTAGTTGTGTTTGTGAGTGTGCTCTACTTTTTACTGTTGTTTTATTTATTTATTATTTTTTTTTTAAATTTTATTTCTAAAAAAGAATTTTATTAAAAAAGCACAAATGCAAAGAAATGAACAGAGGAAAATCTATGCGTCGAACCTGGACTGGTCACTTATGATAATATACATGCTACAATTCCATTCTCTCCAATCATTCCACCTTCACCCTCTCCCACAGAGTCCCAAAGACTGTTCTAAATGCCTATGTCTCTTTTGCAGTCTCTTATACAGGGTTTAGGTTACCATTTTTCTAAATTCCATATATATGCGTTAATATACGGTATTGATGTTCTTCTTTCTGGCTTACTTCATAATATACATTTAATTTATATACCTGGAGCACTTACTATGTACCAGAAACAGATGAGGAAATTGAAGCTACAAGAGGTTAAGTAACTTGCTCAGAGTCACACAAGTAGGTACTGGATTAGAAAAGGAGGCTCATGGATGGAAGCAAGTTCCTAAACTCAAGAAGCTTGCATTCTGACAGGTAAATACATCAATAGAGACAAGCAGCATGACAGTCTCCAAGTGTAATTGTAGAGATGCAAAATGAACCCCAAAGAGAGGCACAGAGTCCTAAGTCCAGAGAAGAAACACTTCTTCTCTGGTCCAGAGAACTGGTACCTCACCTGAAACTAGAGACCCAGGGAGGGTGGCCAGAAAGGCAAACAGAACAAAGACATGCCAACGGGGACCCAAAAAATGAGAGAGTGCAGATTACAAACCTGAAAAGGTCAGCATTGTAAGTCATTGCTCAGAATATAACTGACCAATAGGAAAACTGAAATCCAGGAAGAAACGATGCCTTGCTAAAGTCCCAGAACGTGATTCTCCTGGGAATTAAGGTGAACAGATGCTTGGGGCATAATAGCCTGTGGCCTCGGTGTCAGTCTACCTCACATCATAAGTGTTCTGGCTGACTTCTCTAGATACTCCCCAGGCCGGGAGGGACAGGAGAACTAAGCTCTTCCTAAAGCTGTACTTGCTGTTAAGCATCTTCTCTGCTATCTCATTTCACCTTTCCCTCTGCCCCATTGGGAAAGCCTTATTATCCCATTTCATAAACAGGAATACTGAGGCTCAGAGAGGACAAAAATGTAGTAAACTATGCCAGGAATAAAATAAATCTGTCTGACTGCAAATTCCCAAATCTTAGGAGGGTACCATACCATTCCTGCAGGCTCAGTCAACATTTGCTCAACCCAGTCATCCTTATCAACTCTGCTTTTCAGGGATTTCAAGAGGCCCATGAGTCTCCCTGTCAGATCTGCTACTGCTTCTAGACATCAGTGTTTACTTAAAAGGTCTTTGCCCCTCTTCTGTGTGGTCTGAAGGAGCAAATCCAATGTCAATTTTGTTCATGCTCAATCTCAGTTTAGATAAACCGGTTAGCAGAATATGTATGATAAAACTCTCTGCCAAGTTATAAACTAAGTAGTCAAACAAACAAACACAAAATCAAATGGAGATCTAATTAGCTTGGTCCAATTACGCTCTTCCCTTCCAGTAAGTTTAGGATAATCTATAACAAACACCAGGGAAGAAAAATAAACTGCCGAGTTTCAAGTCTTTTCCTCTCTTCTTTTTAGCATTTCTCATCTTTCCTTCTCTCTCTCTAGTTCCCCTCTGTTTTTCATCATTTCTTCCTTTAATCCCTCTCTTTCTCCTTCTTCCCTTATTTTCTTTCTCTTTTCCCTCCTTCCTTCCTTCTCCTTGTCTCCAGTACCCAAGCAAGGGACTTAAGTCTGGGCGAGATTTAAGTAGTCTCATAAAAGCTGAATTCTGCAAGTGATCTGTCAGTTTTTTCCTGTGATACAAACAGCCTTGACCTAAAAACCAGCTCAATACCTTTTAGCCACGAAACTGGATCTGGGATGCTGGAACTAGAATGGGTCTCCTGTCCTGTCAAAGTGTTTGCGACCCAGCTAACAATAAGGACCACTCCATCTGAAATGCCATTGGGAAGGAGGCCGAGGGGCATGGAATCGCCTGGCGGGCACACTGGGCACCAGACCTAAAGCCTTCTTTACATGTCTCAGTCCCTGCCCCAGTTAAAAAATATATATCCATTCCAAGCAGAGAGAATAAGATGACAAGTCAGCCAAGCTTTAGCTTTTTAATAATGTGAAAATTGAAGCAATTGAGGAACAGTTATTAATAAACACAGTTCACACTATGAAAGCATGGAAATTTTTCCTCTGTAATGTAGCAAAACCATGCGGTTGGAAATGTTGATTCATTTGAAATGAAACTCTGGCCCTAACCTCCAGCAACTGAAAGGAAATATGCTTAGTGGGAAGAGCATAAACTTGGAGTCTAACTGTCCCCCAACTGCGACCTTGGGCAGGTCACTTACCTTCTTGCACCTATCCTCTCGTTTTTTCCTCTATAAAATAAGGGAAATAAATAAGCAAACAAATCAATAAACAGAATTTCCCGTGAAGAGTTTCTCTTTAGGATTATATGAAATGAATAGTGTTAAATCTCAGTTTAATAAAAAAGTAGCAGGACTGGGAATTATAAGAGTCTTTCCCACATTTCCTCGTTGGCTTTATGATTGGAAGAAAGTTACTTCTCCTCTCTGGGCCTCACATAACCTCCATTCAGAACTAAGTCACACACCCAGGAATGCAAAATGGTATAGCCACTCTGGAAAACCATTTGGCAGTTTTGATCCAATTAATCATATAGTTAACCTACAACTCACCAATCCCACTACTGAGTATTTTCTCTAGGGAGAAAAAAAAAAAATAAGTTCACACAAGCATCTGTACACAAATAAGTAGAGTTGATCTCTTCATAATCAACGACAAGTGGAAACAACTCACATGTCCTCTAGTGACTGCCTACATAAACAAGCTATGATATATTCATAGCTTTGAAATCTTGCTCAGCAATAAGGGTTCACCCAACAACTGCACAAATATCAAAGGCGTAATGCTGAGTGAAAAGAGTCAGTCTCAGGAGGTTGTATACTGTATGAGTCCATTTATCTATTGTTCACCATTTCCAAAATGATAAAATGACACTAGCAGAGAAAAACATCCCCACTGTTGCCAGGGATGAGGGGTGGTGGGGATAATGAAACTATGAAGGCGTTCTAGGGGGGCTTGTAGAATGATTCAATATCCTGATCATAGGGGTAGTTACATAAATCTATTGTTGTATTGTTGTGTGTGTGTGCTCCATCTCTTTTGCGACCCCATGGACTGTAGCCTGCCAGGCTCCTCTAATTCTCCAGGCAGAAATACTGGAGTGGATTGCCATTTCCTACTCCAGGGGATCTTCCCTGACCCAGTCCATGGGGTTGCAAAGATCTGGACATGACTAACTAACACTTTCACTGTTTTTTCAACCTGGAAATGTGTTAAAATTCCTAAAACTGTACACCAAAAAAGAGGTCATTTTCCTGTCTTAAAAAATAATAAATTGACTAGGAAGAATTGTAATAAATTACTCTCACATGTCGATCATTTTTTGATCCACAAAGTACTTTCATTTGATCCTCATAGCTCAGAAACCACAACCGACAAAAATAGAGCATCTTGCCTGGTAAATTTTGATGTGATCCTTGAAACCCATCCTTCCAAATTTAAATTATGAGTCCTTTTCAGCACACCTCACTAAGTGATATTTGAAGTCCTCTTCTTGTCTAAAAGGCTTTGTGTTTGTAGGAGAACCAATTATATATTGTCTTTTTTTTTTGTCTTGTTTTTTTTTCCAAAGTTCTCGTGTCATCCTGCTCATGTTCCTGGCAATGTTTATATTTTCTCAGAGGAAAACAAAATAGGCCAATGCACAATTCAGTCAAATGAAACTTTAGCAGGAAGACACTGTTTTGACTGATTATTTGGATGATAAGAAAAATCAGTTGTTGTAAATGCTAAATTATTCATTCATGTATTTCCTCCTTTCTTGATCTTCCCTCAACCACATCACAGGCTATGCCGTGACTTAGCACAAGTCATTTCTACTGCTGTGAACTCTCTCCCAAAGTCCCTTCCTGGCTAGCACCTACACATCCTTCAGACCTTGGCAGCCGCATCCCTTCCCTCATGGCTTTCCCTGTCCTCCAACAAGCTTGCTTAGGTGTTTTCTTGGGACCCCATAGCATCCTGCACACTGCTCTACATTGATGCTAATCATTTCAATACAGCAGGATAGCTGCCTCTCCCACTGGACTGTGAGCACTAAAAAGAGAGGGGCCAGCTCTGAATCATCTGGCACAGGCCTTAATTAGCACAAATAAGGGGCATTCATTCACTCACTCATTGGACAGTCGTTTCTAAATCCATTCTTTGTGCCAGGCAATATTCAACTGCAGAGAAAAATGAACAGCCCACACCCATATGGAGCTTATCATGTAAAAGTGAAAGAGACAAGAAAGAAACAAAAGGTATGCACCAATTCTTGACATTATATTTTATGTCAATGAAGGAAAATAAAAGAGTGCAAGGCGACAGAATGTAATGGGTTCTTGAGGAAGAAATATTTAAGCAGAGATGTGAATGAGGCAAACCTTTCACTCAGTCCTCACCCAGCAAGCATTTCCTGAAAGCCTAGTACTGCATTTTTTTCCTCAGTCTTACAGGGCTGGGGTCCCCCTCTGGCCCACCGTGACTCACTAAGCATAAGCCCATTGGCTAACATTGGTACTTTGGGCCCTGGTCCCCACAGTGACTGAAGCAACTGGGATTCTATCTGCCTGGCCCCAGGGCACACTTCCCACTCCACTGCCTCTGACAACCTCAGCAAACTTCTCCTGGGAAAGGGGTGCTGGGAGTAATTTTGTTTTGGAATCTGAGTCGGTGTTTAAATTTCAAACAGGTAACCTGCCAGTCTCCAGCCATTTGAGAACTTGGTTTCCTGTGACTCATAAAGTGCCCTTTATGCCTCAGAGGTGACATAAAATATCATTCCAATTTTGCCCTGAAATACTCCTGACTGGTGCATGAAATGGGCCTTTATGGTACATCAAAGGCCCATAACTGTATCTTTTCTTGGACCTTTGATATTTTAATGTTTGGCCCATGGAAGTATTATCTCTTCAATCCACATAGCACTTATTTATTTCACTGGTTATATCTTTGTTATTGCTTCAGTGGTGAAAGGACTTAACAAGGAGAAAGTCTTAGCCTCCTGGCAGCCCCAGATCTAGATATCCTCTGGTTTTCAGCTCCGAAAGCAAAGGCACTCAGTGTTTGAACTCTTTTGGCCCAGGTCTCATAAGGGAAATGTCAGACAACATCCCCCTCAATAAGTGCCTCTAATTTATGTTTCTTCAGAAGTCACACTAGTTCCTTCACTGGCCTCCCGTAGGCTCTGGACCTTGAGGAACTGGTATTCAGTTTAAAATAGGAGCCCAAACTTCCATAAACAGAAATGTGCTGCTCATATTCAACTGAGGGGTATTGAATGCCTACTGTGGGTCTCCTTTTCAATTAGAAACCTGAGAACCACCTGAAATCTCTTACCCGTGTATTCTTATATTCAAGATGTATTTATTCAGGTTCCAGTGTGCCTCAGACTCTGGGGGGGAACCCCCGGGATACTAGTCATGAGACAGTCTGCCCTCAAAAACTCTTCAGTTGAGTTCCCTTCTGGTGTATCCTCATCTTAATTTATTACCAAGTCCCATGGATCCTGCCTCCCAAATAATTTTCAGATTCATCCTCCTCTCTCTATACCCTCTTCCTCAGATCAGGATCTCATCATCTCTCAACTGAATTATTGCCACTGTCTTTTTGGGCTAAACCACAGGCCACCTGTGCATTCTGGCTCATGTTGAATTATTATTCCCACAGCCTCTCACTACAGTTGCCTCATAAAGGGGCCCAAACCAAACTGCCTCATTTCTCGCCCTGACCACTCCCCACCTCTGCCTTTTCTGTGTTCTAGCTATATTTTAACTGCAGTTTCCCCCAAAGTGTACACATTCACACCTTCATGAATTTGTTTATGGTATTCCATTTCCCTGAAATTACCCCAGTTCCTCACCTAGAGAGTTATGTTTCATCTTTCAAAACTTATTCTCCTGTATAACCTCCTCTGAAGGACCTAGAAAAAATTGATTCCTCCCTGTCTTACTTCTCTGTCCTCTATACTGCACTTTGCATTTATTGATTAGTGGGCAGAGAAGATAGATGTGTTATTGGGAAGCTCCCTCTGGGCGGTACTTGCTGGGTGACACAGAGCAGTCTTTGCTGCCCCAGTGTCTTGCATACAGCAAGCACTTCACTAGAAGTGCGACAAACTGAATTATCAAATTCAGTGCTAGGAAATTATACATAATTATTATTATTATTTTTTTTTTTACAAGAAGCAGCTTGACAAGCATGCGTTACTATCGCATCCGTTTCCTAAATGAGGAAACCAAGACTCCAAGAGACAAGGTGGCAGCCTGAGGTCACAGGGAGTGAGGAGTGGAGCCCAGGGTTTGGACAGAGGCCAGCCAATGTCCAATAACATGGCCCACCCACCTCTAAAGTCAAATGTGAATAGGCCAATGAAGAGTTCTAGAAACATCTATTGTGTCTGCTGCTGCTGCTAAGTCACTTCAGTCGTGTCCGACTCTGTGTGACCCCATAGATGGCAGCCCACCAGGCTCCGCCATCCCTGGGATTCTCCAGGCAAAATAATCCAAATGTTGTTAAGGTCAGTGACAGCAGAAGATGAAATGGATGAAAAAGAAAATGCAAAAACAGAGTCACACACAAAACATATGACTCTCCTTAAGCATGCTTGAGTGCCTGTTACAGACTGTTAAGTTCAGAGACTATTCTATTATGCAGGTATCCCGGGTTCTGGCTCCAGTCTTGCTTCTCACTTGCTCGGTGACATTAGGCATGTCACTTCCCTACTCTGAACCTTCAAGTTTTCACCTTTAGATGTGGAAGCTGGACTCCATGGTAACTGAGTTTCCTTCCTGCTGTGTGTGTCTCACTTCATGTCACTAACATCCAGAGAAATGACAGGAATTAATTGTTCCCAGATCTGCCATTCCTGAAGCTCCATCTTCTGCCATCTTTCCTTGTCAATCTTTCCCTTTGGATCTCCTAGAATCTGGGAGGCCAGGAATGAGTCTGGAAAGAAGAAACAGTGAATAAGAATGATCCCAAATTTTCACATTAAGTGGGAAGATTTCTATGTGCACAGACCAATCAAAGGCATGGCCTAACACAATAGGAAAGTCCTGCTGTTTCGAAAGACTTGCAGTTTCCATCATTTTTGTTTATATCTTTAAAATGCATGACTAAAGTATTTACTGATATTTAATGGATTGATCTCTACTCTTTTTAAGTGTACTTGATTCCTAGTCCTTCCTCTTTGAAAAAAAGCAGAAGAGAAAAATGCTTTCAGTGACAAATTTACCAACCACTTATTCAGGAAAAGGTTGCTAGTCTTATGATAATTTCTGGCTTTCATACCAGAAATTCCATACCTCACACTAGGTGCCAGAGACCAGAGGTAGGGATATTCATGAGGAATTGTAGCAGATCAGACTTTGATCCCTCCTGGCTTGATGTTCAAGAAACAGTTGGAAACACTAAGCTTAACCCCATCTTAGGAGACTGCATTATTGTCAAAGCATGTTCCTTTCAGACTCTTCTCTACTGGGCCTGTCCTTGAGGAGAATCATAGTTTCCATCCTATTGACATTGGACTTGTCCATGTGACTTGCTTTGGCCAACAAAATGTAAAAGAAATGATAAGCATTATTTCCAAGCAAATTTTTTAATAGACTAACAATGGTTCTCCCTTGTTCTTTTCCCTCTTTCATGAGACTGGCATACGCCAGAGAAGGGCTGCTCCTTCCACTTTGATCCAGGAAAAAAAGACCTGCAGCAGACTCACAGCTAGTCCAAGAAAGCAAGAAACAAATCTTTATTGTCATGAACTGTTAACATTGGAGGGTTCTTTGTTACAGCAGCCAAACTTAAGCTAAGCTAAGTGATATCCCCACCCTCTCATTTTATAGAAGAATAAATACAGACCTAGGAAAAGAAATTGGAAAAGGTATAGGAGAAAAATTATCTCAAGGCTTGTGAATCTTAATAAAGTATATTTTTCTCTCATATCCATGCAGAAGTTCTCATGTCAACAGTCTTTGTGTTTCTTGAAATTAATATATTAGAATTGAATATTTTGGTAGCATGGCCCAGTTTCCCTTGTTTTGAATAAGTAAAACATTATTTTCCTCTGCAGAGATATCATCTGTAACTTGTTTTCTCCCTCAGTTTAAAGGTTCCTGTCTAGCATCAAAGACCATTAACATTAGATTTCTTTCCCACCAATTTCTTTCCCAGCTTCAGATGACTGACTTTATACACAAAATTATTACTTAAGGCCAGGTGTGGGAATTTTTAAGACCAATAGCCATTTAACAATATTTGTGTAGAGAAAGAAAGAACACAGGACCAAGAGTATAAAAGTCCAAGTTTTATTCTCAATGGGGCTGCCAAATGGCTGTGTGACCTTGGAAAATTCACTACACCTCTCTGAGCCTCCGTTCTTTATCTATCATAGAGGAGTAATATATGCCATGGCTATTTCTAAGGTTTATTAGAAGATAAAAGAGTCTATTTGGAAATGTCCTTTGAGAAACGGAACATTGAAAGAAGAGATGTGTGGGAGGTGGGAGATTCCAAGTATTGCCAAATAACCTTGGACAAGCAGACTCTTGGCACAGATTAAAATCCTAGCTGCCTGTGAAAGCATCTGTACCATGCCAGGCCAGGAGGCAGAAGTTTGGAGGGAGGAAAAGATTTTTAAAAGTGTTTCCAGCATTTGCATTTCCTATAGAGTGGGATTTCTCCCGAAGTTTCAGTGGGTAGGGGGCAGGCAGAATTCTAGGGGTCTTCTCTGAAGTGGTGGTCATAATGACAGTGATCTATTGTCTTTAGAACGTGAGTGCACACTAACTCGCTTCAGACATATCCGACTCTGTGCAATGCTATGGACTGTAGCCTGTCAGGCTCCTCTGTCCATAAGATTCTCCAGGCAACAATACTGGAATGGGTTTCCATGCCCTCCTCCAGGGGATCTTCCTGACCCAAGCATATGACAATGATCTCTTGTCTTTCAGTTCAGTTCAGACGTTCAGTTGTGTCCAACTCTTTGAGACCCCATGGACTGCAGCACGCCAGGCTTCCCTATCCATCACAAACTCCTGGAGCTTGCTCAAAGTCATGTCCATTGAGTCAGTAATGCCATCCAACCATCTCATCCTCAGTCCTCCCCTTCTCCTGCCTTCAATCTTTCCCAGCATCAGGGTCTTTCCTAGTGAGTCAGTTCTTCACATCAGGTGGCCAAAGTATTGGAGTTTCAGCTTCAATATAAGTCCTTCCAATAAATATTCAGGACTGATTTCCTTTAGGATTGATTGGTTTGAAATCCTTGAAGTCCAAGGGACTCTCAAGAGTCTTCTCCAACACCACATTTCAAAAGCACCTATTCTTTGGTGTTCAGCTTTCTTTATGGCCCAACTCTCACATCCTTACATGACTACTGGAAAAACCATGGCTTTGACTAGAAGGACCTTTGTTGGTGAAGTAATGTCTCTGCTTTTTAACATGCTGTCTAGATTGGTCATAGCTTTTCTTCCGAGGAGCAAGTATCTTTTAATTTCATGGCTGCAGTCACCACCTGCAGTGATTTTGGAGCCCAAGAAAATAAAGTCTGTCACTGCTTCCATTGTTTCCCCATCTATTTGCCATGAAGTGATGGGGCCGGACCTCTCGTCTTTAGAACAATATATCACAAATTGCAAAACACCATCACAATAATCCAATCACAGTCTGTTGTTCTGAATCTTCTTTCTATGAGAAACTGAGTGTCAGAGACATTAAAATGTGCAAAATGAAGACCCAAGGATAACTTTTGAAGAAAGAAGGGACACAAGTGAAGGCAAACTTTAGAAGATGAGGCAGGAGACTGGAGGGGTAAAGTGGAAGCAGAGAGGCCAGGAGAAAGAAAATTATCCCAGCTGTCCAGAGGAAGATAGATGATTAGGGCCTGGAGCACACAGATGGCCTGGGAGTGAACTGGAAATATTTTCAAGACAGGTCATTTGCCCAAGGTCATGTGGCAAATTAGAGAAAAAAAACAGACTTGGAACTCATGTCTTGGACTCCCAACCCAGTGCTCTTCCTCTTATTTCTTATTCTTGCCACATAAAAACAAAAGTGATACACAAAAATTTACATTGAGCAAAGTCTTGAATCATAAAGTCAAAAATTCTAAAGAAGCACATGGATAAATAGACATGGAAAACAACTACTATGTCAAATGGCTTCTACAGCATCTAACAAACCTGCTAGAGCCGGATGTGTGCTCTGCTGTCTTTCTTTATTCCCTCTCCTACTCTGCCCTCTTCAAAAGAAGCACTAAGAATGTATCAAGAGAGTTACAGGAATTAAACTAATGGAGACTAGATATATGCATGTATGTATATATATATATAAATAATTTGTGCAAAAATGAAGCAAAACATTTTTACTTATCTAAGATCATTATTGGCAAATCTTTTTTAGGAAAGGAAAGATAGTAGAAATACCAGGCTCTGTTGCAATTCTGCCATTATAGGCAAAAGCAGCCATAGGCAATATTTCAATGGAGTGTCTAAGTTTCAGTAAAGCTGTCTTTACAAAAACAAGGAGAGGGCTGGATATGACTCAAGTAACATAGTTTACAGTCCCCTGCTTTAGAAAAAAGTTGTCAGCCATTTCCTTCGCGTGTCATCAGTGAGAGGACCTCTGGTGGGTTGTGGAGTTCGGCTATCATGGCAGAAATAACTCAGGAACGTGTAGAGGATCGACTTCCCGAATTAGAGCAGCTGGAGCGCACTGGACTCTTCAGTGAAGCAGAGATTAGGGCAATCATTAGGAAGTCTTTAGAACTAGAATACAGAATACAGCGAAGAAGTCTTCTAAAGGATGACTTTATCAGATATGTTCAGTATGAAATTAATCTTTTGGAGCTGATCCAGAAAAGAAGAACTCGCGTTGGATATACATTTAAGCAGGATGAGATTGAAGATCCTGTTATACGTCAGATACGGAGTGTCTTCCAAAGTGCAGCAATTAAGTGGAAAGATGATGTTCCACTTTGGCTGTCTTTTATAGCCTTTTGTAGGAAGTGGGCTGCCAACGTTCAACTTAGCAAGATATTTTCTTCCTTGTTGGCCATTCATTCGAACAAGCCAGGTTTGTGGATTCTGGCGGCCAAATGGGAACTGGAAGACTGCTTTTCTTCAGAAAGTGCGAGACAGCTGTTTCTTCGGGCTCTGCACTTTCACCCACACTGCCCAAAACTTCATGAGGAATACTTTAGGATGGAGCTGATGCATGCTGAAAAGTTGAGGAAGGAAAAGCAAGAGTTTGAAAAACCCAACATGGATGTGGGGAATCTCGAGCATGCTGAAGAAATCCTTTCGGGAGGGTTGCAATGGATCATCTATAAGAATTCTATAAGTGTAATTAAAAGTGCAAAACTTCATGTGTCACTGCTTTCAGTTGCACAGCTGTTCGACTTTGCCAAAGATCTGCAAAGAGAAATTTACAATGACCTTAAGGCTCTGCATACAGACGACCCCGTCACTTGGGACTATGTGACCCGGCAAGAATTAGTGATTGAATCACAGCCAGGAGAAGAGCTGCCTACAACCAAACAAGCCAAAGAGAAGGAGGTGGGCTGCCGGGAGGAGAGGTGCTGTGCTGTGTATGAGGAGGCGGTAAAAACTGTGCCCACAGAGGCTATGTGGAAGTGTTACATGAAATTCTGCATGGAGAGGTTTACTAAGAAGACAAGCAGTCACCTCCTCAGAAAGAAGAGGCTGCAAAGAACCATGGTTGCATTCTGGAAGGCACATGAGCTCAAACTTTTACCAGAACTCTAGTACAGGCAGTTGAGCAAGTTGTTGCTGCATCACCGGTTGTTGAAGGAATCCCTGCAGGTGGCAGACGCTGGGGTGAAATTGTTCAGAAAATCAGTGGAGATGTGACAGGTGAAGCAGGAGGCCCTGATTTCGTCAGAGAGCCAGGAGATGACCAAGGTTTTTAACCAAGCCTTTGAGTACCTGAAACCCCAGATTTGCCTTCCATTGTGGCTTACTTGGGCCCGGTGGAGTGAAGATGCTGGAAAGCAAGAAGACACTGAAATGATCTATAAGAGAGCTATCTATGGTCTCCCAGGAGCTGGCTCAGTCCCTGCGAAGGAAATGTACCTGGATTGGGCTTATTGAAGTGGTAGTTACAAAAAGGCTACAGATGTGTCTAAAAGTTTACAGGAAAACCGTCCATTTTCAGTTTATTTTTTCAGGAAGATGATCCAGTTTGAGAAGGAGCAAGAATCCTGTAAGATGGAGAACTTAAGAGAGGGCTTTGAGAGAATTTGGAACTGTTGATTCTGATCTCTGGATGGATTACATCAAAGAGGAATTGAACCACCCGCTTGGTAGACCTGAGAACTGCGCACAGCTCTATTGGCGAGCCATGAAAACATGCTTTGCATCAAGTTGGCCATTTGTGAAAAGAGGAAGAGCACAGTCACCTTTGTGAAATAGTGCTATAAGCCCTCCGGGCAGATTTGTTTTATGCAGTCATCTGCAGTTTGCTGAGACGGTGTCTCATTTTGAGGCCTGCTTTAATTTTGTTGATGTGTTAATCTTGAATTCCAGAAAAAAGAGCTGCTGTTTAATGTCCAGAAGCCAGTTGTTGAGGCCAGACCTATGTAGGCCTTAAATGTTTTACTTGTTTTTACTACATCTGGTCACGCTTGAGTACTCTTAATCTAGACCTCAGGTTCAGTTAAAATGGAGATGAAAATATAGTTCTATTTTCTCCTTATAAAAGTATATGTGGTATGCATTTATTGTAAAAGTACGGAGGGAACAGAGTAATGTTGTAATCTTGTCATCTGGACTTAAACTCACTGGTGTGATTTCCTTTGTTAGAATTGGATTTATATTGTTAGATCATTCATTCATTGAGTCCCTGTCATGGGCTTCTTCTGCTCCAAGAATGTCCGTCTCTGCTCTAAGCCACCCTCCATCCTTGCCTCTGAAGCCCTTCTCTTTCTAAGCTACTCCCTACCCCTGCCTTTCCTTGTTACTGGGTCTCTCCAGTGTAAACATTTCTCTCCAGATCAGTCCCAAAGACAAAAACACTTTTGTAATTTCTTAAAGGACAACTTTGCCCCTAATACCAAGAAAGAAGACAAGCTTTTGGGATGGAAGTGGGGATTAAAGGAATAGAGCTGATATCCTGAGTTGGTTGAAGCATCCTATTCTGCGGTTGTTTGAGTTGTATATCCTTCAACATAACATGATGTCACTGGGAGAAGCATACAGTACAGTTTTACTTACAATGTTTCACTTAATATTATGTTGTTTTCCATGTTATTAGCCTTGAAAACGTGAAATAAATCCATAGCATTCCATTGGAAAAAAAAAAAAGAAAGAAAAAAGTTGTCTAAAATGGTGAAATATCAGAACTAAAACTGGGGAAATAGTCAGCATTCAATAATCATATCAACATAATAGATAAATATTCTAATAGCTATGAGACATTCATCTTATGGCGTATTGGAGAGTTATTAAAACAAAGGCACAGCCACTACAGAGAACAGTATGGAGATTTCTTTAAAAACTAAAAATAGAGTTACCATGTAATCCAACAATCCCAACCCTCAGCATGTATCCGGAGAGAACCATAATTTGAAAAGATATACATGCCCCAATGTTCACTGCAGCATTATTTACAATAGCCAGGACATGGAAGCAAACTAAATGTCCAACAGAAGAATGGATACAGAAGCTGTGGTACATATATCCAATGGAATAGTACTCAGCCTTAAAAAAGAATGAACTAATGCCGTTTGCTGCAACATGGGTGGACCTACAGCCTACAATACTAAGTCAGAGAAAGACAAATATATGGTATCACTTATATATGAAACCTAAAAAGGGATACAGATGAACTTATTTACAAAACAGAGTTACAGTTACAGATGTAGAAAACAAACTTACGGTTACCAGGGGTAAGGGGGGTGGGATAAATTGGAAGATTGGGATTGACATATACATACTACTATATATATAAAATAGATAACTAATCTGTTTATAGCACAGTGAACTCTACTCAGTATTCTGTAATGGCTTGTATGGGAAAAGAATCTAAAAAGGAGTATGTATATGTATAACTGATTCACTTTGCTATACACCTAAAACTAGTACAACATTGTAAATCAAACATACTCCAATTAAAAAAAAGAAAAAAACAAAGGTTATGGAGTCTATAGAGGTGCATTGAGCATTGTCAATTGCCAAGCACTGTTCTAAGCATTTTACATTAAATAACTCTTTTAACCCTCCCAACTATACCGACAGAGTAGGGGTTGTTGTACATCTCCACTTTTCAAAATGCTTTTATTGTGCTTGCATAGCTTATATAATGCATATATGAATAGAAAGGTCATAAGGAAAAAGAAACTTGCAGGCCTCAGAGATCTCAGGTACAAAAGTTTTTGACTAAATCCAGGCCTTTTCCACCTGAGTGGTTCACTCATGGACTCTTGTCCCCTCAAGGCAGACTCCTTACTGAAAAGGACTGCCATCAAATTCTAATAATTTCCAAAAGCTGAAGGATTTGTAACTTTCCAAAGCCAAAATGCCACTTGAATTTAGTTACTATTCCCTAGGAGACATTTGAAACCTGAACAGCTCTCTAATCGCACAGACTTCCAGAGAAAGACTGCATGTGCACAGGAGTACGTATCCTTAAGCCGCCCCCATTTTTCATCATAAGCAGACTGTCTGCATGGCCCAGGAGGGGAGCAGACGGTTCTCTCTGGGCCCTCATGCTGTCTCACTTTGAGCTTTCTGGAAGATGGTTTCCTTATGTGTTAAAGGGGTGCGAGACAACAAGTCACACCCAAGCTAGTCTTTCCTTTCAAACCGTACATCTGTGTTCAGAGGGGTGGAGGGGCAGAAACTGAAGTTTGAGAAAATGGGATTCTAGTCCAGACTGTCACCATGTAGTTCCACAACCTTAAATAAGGTTTAAGGTCTGGGCCTCAATTTTCCCAGAAGGTTAAAAAAAAATCATCATAGATAACTCTTACAGTTATTGTGTGTGAAGCACTAATCTAAGCCCTTTACATGTATTTCTGCATTTAAGTTCTTACAACTACAAGGTAAATATTATATATTGTCGTCAAGCCTATTCACAGGTAACAGAGGTACAGAGAGGTTAAGAAATATGCCCCAAAGTCACATGAGTACACTTGAACCCAAGTCAACTGGCTCCAGAGACCACACATCTAAGCTTGACATTAGAATATCCCTAGCGACTGAACTGAACTGAAAAAAAACTGAGCTGGATGATCTCTAAGGACTCTCCTGGTTTGTACCTTCTTTGGGTCTATGATTCTGAGTCATCTGCATCTTGCTACTTTTCCATCCCCTGTGCCATTCTGTCTTCTGCTCCCCTCACCACTTGCACACCCCCACCCCATCCAACACTCTATATGGGAGTTGTGAAGATTTTCTCTGTGGCTGGAGAAGAAAAGACAGCTGATTCTGTTGCAACCAGCTCTGCATAAGCCCAAGGCTCTGGAAAGAGGCAGCTAATTCACACCCCTTGGGAACAGACACAGGCTCAGGGCTTCTCTCCGCCAAGCGGGCCTTGGTAACAGAAGGTAACAGTTATAACTTTCTGAGCTCTGTACCTGGCTGGGCCTTGGGTAGAGGCTTCATCACCCTCAGTTCAAACCCAGATTTTCAATTTTATTTTCAACATTATATTTTTATTGAGCAAATCATTAATTTCTGTTCTATTTCTGTTCTGTGTTCAGTCACGTCTAACTCTTTGTGACCCCATGGACAGTAGCCTGCCAGGCTCCTTTGTCCATGAAATTTTCCAGGCAAGAATACTGGAGTGGGTTGCCATTTCCTTCTCCAGGGAATCTTCTCGACCCAGGGATCAAACCTTCATCTCCTGCATTACCACTGTGCCACCTGGGAAGCCCACTGTGTGCTGGGCACTTTTGTTTGGGATTGATATATATACACTGCTATGTATAAAATAGATAACCTAATGAAAATGAGATGGCTGGATGGCATCACCGACTCAATGGAGGTGAGTTTGAGTGAACTCCGGGACTTGGTGATGGACAGGGAGGTCTGGCGTGCTGTGATTCATGGGGTCGCAGAGTCAGACACGACTGAGCAACTGAACTGAACTGAAAGAGAATCTACTATATAGTACAGTGAACTCAGTGCTCTGTGATGACCTAAATAGCAAGGAAATATAAAAAAAGAAGGAATATATGTGTAATTAATTCACTTTACAGAAGAAACTAACACAACATTGCAAAGTAACTATACTACAATAAATTTTTTTTTAATTTTAATAAAATTGTTTTTTAAAAGAAGGGAGTTGGGAGAAATAGAAGTGAATCTACAGATCTAGTTTCTGCCCTCCTGGAGCTTCTAGTTATCAGGGGGGAAAGCAAGTCACAGTGTCTGAAGTGTGGGTACAGGGCAAGTAAGGCTGATAATCAACTGTTGCTAGTCAAAGGGATGAGGGACAGAAATCAGGAACAAAAACCTCTCCAGGCTGAGGGGAAAGTGTGGTGCCCTCAAAGTAGGAGCCAAAATTCAGACTTCATCTCTCTGTGGAGCAGAAAAAGAGCATTTGGAACAACCACTGTGTGCTAAGAGACTTCTACATTTTACCTTGTTTAATCCTCAAAGCGATCCAAAATCACTGCAGATGGAGACTGCAGCCATGAAATTAAAAGACGCTTGCTTCTTGGAAGAAAAGCTATGACCAAATTAGACAGCATATTAAAAAGCAGAGACATTACTTTGCCAACAAAGGTCCATCTAGTCAAAGCTATGGTTTTCCCAATAGTCACATATAGATGTGAGAGTTGGACTATAAAGAAAGCTGAGCACCGAATTGATGCTTTTGAACTATGGGGTTGGAGAAGACTCTTGAGAGTCCCTTGGACTGCAAGGAGATCAAACCAGTCAATTCTAAAGGAAATCAGTCCTGAATATTCATTGGAAGGACTGATGAAGCTGAAGGTCCAATAGTTTGGCCACCTGATGCAAAGAACTGACTCATTTGAAAAGACCCTGATGCTGGGAAAGATTGAAGCAGGAGGAGAAGAGGATGATAGAGGATGAGATGGTTGGAAGGCATCACTGACTCTTTGGACATGAGTTTGACCAAGCTCCGGGAGTTGGTGATGGACAGGGAAGCCTGGCGTGCTGCAGTCCATGGGGGTCACAAAGAGTCAGACATGACTGAGCAACTGAACTAATCCTCAAAGCAATCCTGAGCAGTTGGCATTATTTCCCCACTGCAGACTGATGAACCTGAGCATCTAAGACCAAACTGCATCAGGGTTTGACCCCAGAACTGTGTACCCCTAAAGCCTAAGCTCTCTTCTCTGAGTCAGGCTGCCTCTCAAGGGTGTTTGGTTGTGGAGTGAAGAGAGGCAGAGTAAGAACCATAGACCCCTGTCACTCAAAGTATGGTCCAGGGGCAGGGGTCCAGCCCCTGAATTGAGAACAAGCATTTAGAAGATTTAGAGCAATTTAACACAATACTTTTCATATGTCTGTTGGATTTAATAATGAAAACTCAGATTTGTCATTGGTGTGTCTGGTTTTTCCCACTATATTTCTCCATGTGCTTATTTTTATTGCATTTTTTTAAAGTATTGGTCCACAGCAGACTGAAATTTTTAAAACCTAGTTTTGAGATGCTCAGAAATGCTGCTTTCCAGGAAATGCCATGGATTTGAAATTTGAAGACCTGGATGCTGGTTTCTGTCAGCTCGGCCAATGATAGCCCCCCTCCCCCAACACCCAACCAAGGGAACTTAGCAGAACATCAAGCCTCCCTTGGATGAGTTACAACTTGCTGTAAATGGTCAGATCATCAGAGGAGTCCTCGTATTTAAAAATCAAATCACCATTTGGTGGTATGGGGGAGGTGTGGTGCTGAAGGGAGAGGAGGGGAGAGGAAACAAGATCAAGATTATACACTTGACTCTCTTTTTATTATATTCATTATTTGATGAAGGAGACTGGAAAATACAGATGAAGTCAATTATTTCTAACTTTAAATAAAAAAAAGGAAGACTCGGATCCCGTTTTGGAAAACACTCATAATCAAGGGGCGTGATCCAACTTCTCCTAGTGCCAGAAGGGTCTGCAGCTGCCTATGACCTCATGTCCTGTGCTCTGCTGTATGCCCCAGCCCAGTCCTCCACCCAGGCAACATGAAATAGGTGCTCCCTTTGTCCCCTTGCCAAAGGCTATCCCTCAAGCTCATGTTTCCTCCACCTAGAACCAGAAAGCCCTTCTGACTCCTGCCAGGATTTGGAATCATCCAATTTCCTCCTGGAGAAACTGGGAAATTTTCAGATCCTGATTTAATACTCTTGTTTTAACTACGGAGAAATGGAGGCCCCAGGATGGGGGAATGACATACTCAGGATGGCGGACCCAGGTCTCTTGTCTCTCAAATGCATGTCCCCCTTCCCCTGCTCCATTAATGGTCCCTGCCCTGTGTTGCCTCTTTGCCCCGTTAAATGTTTGTGTCAGAAGCAACCCTAGCACTGTGGCTGTGAGTTCATTTTTCACTCTGTAATTCCTCAGGCAGGTAATTTTGTTTCCATTGCCCTGAGGGAAGGAATTCATGAAGCGTGTGGCATGCAGTTCAAAGAGAAGGGCAGAATGAAAGTACAGCCACCCACCTTCCGGAGTCCCTCCCCCGCCCTGCCCAATCATTTCTCAACTTGTCTCAAACCCAATATGAGTCTACATGAAAGAAGAAATCTTCGTGGGTGTTTTTAAGTTAAGCCCAGCCAAGGGCAATGGCTGCCCCAGACTCAAATGCCATCTTTCAGGAACACTCCAAGTGCCAGAAGGTCATTTGGCCTTGCAGGCCTGTTTTGTAAAACCAGACAGGTGGGTTATGCTTTGTCCCCTGCCTGACAACTGCCAAGAGCTCTTTGGCCCCTTCTTTTTTTGCTGTAAAGTGAAGTGAAGTGAAAATCACTCAGTCGTGTCCAATTCTTTGCAACCCTATGAACTGTAGCTGCCAGGCTCCTCTGTCCATGGAATTCTAAGGCAGAAGGCACAAACCCTGATCCAACTCCAAACATAGGAGTTTTTCTCCCTTCAAACAAGTATTTCAGGATTTCCTTTGCCTAAACCTTGATATTTCAACTTCCTCCCTTACCATCCCTGCCAACAATTTTGCACCTGAAGTTTCCTGCTACTCCCTCCTTAAATGGCTCACCTAGAATCTGAGAGATAAACTCAAATTAATACCAAACTTTGAGGCCTTGCCAACAGAGTGCCAGAAACATTCTGTTTGGATTTTACAACCAGCTGTCCAAATTCAGCAATCATTACTTTATTCATTAATTTTAAAATTGATTTTACACATATACAGTCTTAAACATCAAAGTGCTTCTCTGTAAAAAGAGAGAATAGAAGAAGTTCAAGCAGAAAATCTTGCTTTAGAAGAAGTAGGGGTTAAAAGCATGGATCAGCCAGATCTAAGGACTAACCCTGTATCTGCCACTTAGTAGCTATGTGACATCAGTAAATTAACTGAAACTTCTGGGTCTCAGATTTTGCTAATAACAGCACCAATCTACTAATAAGGTGCTTGGAATAACTAAAATTATCCATGTAAAACATTTACACAGTCTTAATACAGCTAACATTCACTGCATGGTTGTAATTATTAATATGATAATTAATATGATCTGACAGGAAGCCCCATGAGGGCAGGAACCTCAAGTGTCTTTTTGCTTCCCTAACTCCACTGCCTGGAACAATGTCTGTCTCAGAGAAGGTTCCTAATAAATATATGTTAAATAAATAAGTAAATAATATATGTTAAAAAAAAAACTTAAAGATGACCTGGTCTTAATCAGATACCTAGAGTTCTACCAAGATATTAGCCATCTTAGTTAATTTATTTTTGCATATTTAAAAGTTATTTTTCTGATTTATAAGTTTTCCAAATTGACATGCATTCATTCTTTTCTATTTTATTTATACCCTTTGTGTTTACAGATTACCCTTACTTCCATCACCTAGAGTCTTCTAATATTACCTTATTTCTCTCTCAGAGCAAATTTTGATACATAATACCAAAACATTCATTTCCAAGGGAGCTCTCCTACACTGTTGGTAGGAATGTAAATTGGTGCAGCCACTAGGGAGCATAGTATGGAGGTCCCTCAAGAAACTAAAACTAGAGTTGCCATATGATCCAGCAATCCCACTCCTGAGCATATACCCAGACAAAACTATCATTTGAAAAGATAAATGCACTTCTATACTTTTATGTTCATAGCAGCACTATTCACTCTAACAGCCAAGACATGGAAACAACCTAAATATCTATTGACAAATGATGAATAAAGATATATATATATATATATATATATATATATATATATATATATATATTATAGTGGAATATTACTAGGCCATAAAAATGAAATAATGCCATTTCCAGCAACATGGTTGGACCTGGAGATTATCACAGTAAGTAAAATAAGTCAGAAAGACAAATACCATAAGATATCACTTATATGTGGAATCTAAAATATGATACAAATGAGCCTGTTTACAAAACCAGATATAGACACACAGACATAGAAAACAAACTTGTGGTTGCCAAGTGGAGTCGGGGGAGAATAGATTAGAAGTTTGGGATTAGCAGATGCAAACTGTTTTATATAGGATGGATAAACAAGGTCCTAACTTGTACAGGGAATTGTTTTCATTATCCTGTGATAAACCATAATGGAAAAGAAAATGAAAAAGAATCTATACATATATATATATGTAAAACAGAATCACTATGCTGTACAGCAGAAATTAACACAACATTGTAAATCAACAATACTTCAATATAATTAAAAACAAACAAATGATTCATTTCCGACAGTGAAGCTGCATAGATTTCCAACCAAACTTAAAAAAACTTTTAGGTCCCTTTATATCACACCTGAATTTATGCAAATGAGGTAATTCAGGTTGGGCCCTTAGATGGTTTCAAGGAATAGGCCAGCCATAGACTTGATCAGAAGGTTCAGTCCAACCTCATAAAATCCAGGGAGAAGAGAGGAGCTAGAGAGTGAGTTCAATCACCAATGACCAATGATTTAATCAACCATACCTAGGTAGTAAAACCTGAATAGAACCTCTTGAACAATGAAGTCTGGAGAGCTGCTAGGTTGATGAGTACTTCAGTGGTCTGGGATGGAGGAATAGCCTGAGAGGGCATGGAAACTTTACACCACCCCCCACCAATGCCCTTGTCTTAGGCATCTCTTGCATTTGGCTGTTCCTGAGTTATATTCTTTTTAATAAAATGGTAATTGTACGCATGGCACTTTCCTGAGTTCTTTAAGTTGTTCTAGTGAATTATAGGATGGGGTGGGGAGGGTGGTATATGAGAAACCATGAATTTATAGCCAAGTTGGACAAAAGGCTTCCCTGGTGGCTCAGTGGGTAAAGATTCTGCCTGCAGTGTGGGAAAGCCATGTTTTATCCGTGGCTTGGGAAGGTCCCATGGAGAAGGAAATGGCAACCCACTCCAGTATCCTTGCCTGGAGAATTCCATGGACAGAGGAGCCTGGTGGCCTACAGTCAATGGGGTCACAAAGAGTCGGACACAACTGAGCGACTAACATTTGGACAAAAGTACCAGTAGCCTTGAAAGCAGGACCCTATGTTTCTTGCCCTCTCCTCCAACCACATCCCCTGCCTGCCTTTTGTCTGTGAAAAACTTTAGTCAAAGAGTAAGTTTAATCAGAGAAATGCAGAAACAAAGGAAAACAGTCAAAGGAGACCAAATAATAATGTAATCATTAAGCACAGTCAAGGTCCTTTAGTTCTTTCTCAAAGGCTCTAGATAATATTCTAAGCCACATCCTGTGAGTTGTCTTTTAAATACTAAAACACCAGGGTGAAGAAGTTAACTACGTGATGACCAGATTACCAGACGGTATCCACGACATAAGCTGCCATAATTCTGAGAATTAACCTCAAAGAAATGGGAACAAAGGGACACTGGAACTAAAGATTAACTATCTAAAACAACTAAGATGACTCTGGTCAGATCACTGACGATCAATTTGAAGATGACTGTCAGAGCTGACTGTGCTGTTTCCACATGTATCCCCCTTTTGTCTGTAAAAGTTCTTGACCCACTGGTTGCCAGTACTTGGTGGGGGGTGGGGGGGATGTTAGTCAGCCTTTGGACAGATGTCCACCACCCTCCCCCCTAAACTGCAGGCATCTGAAATAAAGCAAACTTTCCTTTACACCAACCTGACTTGTTTATTGGCTTTTGAACAGCAAGCTGCCGGACCCCACACCCCCTTTCAGTAACAGTTTGGGGATCTGGGACTTGCTACTGGCTTCTGAAATAAAGAAAGACTTATGGGACTGAAGTCTAAAATCTGTGGAGTCTGACACTAACCCTGGATAGTTAGTGTGAGAATAGGACTGAGTTGTAGGACATATGATTAGCGCTGGAGAATTGGTGTTGATAAGACCCAGGTAGCTCATCTGTTAAATAGGAAAAATAAGGCTCAAAGGGAAAAAAAAAATGTAACTCAAGTCACATTTTTTTTTCTCTCCATATATTTCCTATGAAGACTGCCTGCCTCAGAGTCAACTTTTAGCCCATCTTCCCCACATGGTACATAATCAGAGAATAAATGATCACTCTCATAGCTGAACAGTGAGAGCCTGACTCTCATTGGCTCATGTTTCTAAAGCAGGCAGGATTAAGAGCCTTTATTCCTTTATCTCTGTTTCTTTCTACTGGAACTAGCTGGCTGAGGGACAGCAGTTCTTCTCGCACCAGGCTGCAGAAGCATTTGTCCATCCTATAGATTCATATTTTCTTAAATGTGTCATCCAAAATCCTGTTCTTGGGGAAAAGGATAAGAAGTCTATTTGGCCTCAAATCCAAGCCCTGCCATCCAATGCAACACTACCAACAATGAACCCAGAACTTTTACCTTCACCCTTCCACCTCTTGTGTTTATTTCCCAATTGGATCAGAACTCAGAGAGAGGGAGTTACTATCACTCAAACCTCTAATCCATGAGGCACTGCTTTTAATCTCCAATTCCAAAATCTCATTTCCTTCTATTATTGCACATAGTCTCATAACATCAGGGCAAAAGACTTTGGGAGAAAAGAATGAATATATAAATAAGCATGTTTTTCAATTTGTAGACCAGAACATTAATAATATTGTGTAAGAGGAAGCAGATAGTCTCCGGATCCTATCCAAACTGCCTCATGTGGCTTGAAAATTTTGTAATAGTTCCTGGAAATACTTTCTGTCAAAAAAGAACTCACCCTGGGTAGTGCCAGCATATGTTTCCATTTGTCATTTTATATATTTTATATTTGCTTCAATTATGGAACCAGCCCTTTTAAAGCCAGGAAGCATGCATTTTTTTAAAAACTGTATGTGTAGAACAATAATTTTTCTTAAGGTTTATTTCATTTAAAAATAAAATAGAATAAAACCCACCATGGATCAAATGAAATGACCCGATTAAAGACAACCCTTCTTTTCCTGCAGGTCTTTTTCTAACTATGGCACTAAAATATCCAAGGTATCATTTTGACTGTTTTCCTAAATTGTTAACATATTGAAAACAGCTGTTAGGCGCAACGAGCTAGAGGGAAAATGCCACAGGTATTCTTTTCTCTCCCACATGAGTTTACCCATTGAGGGGTGGGTCATCTCTGTCCCTTTGTGATTTGAGAAAGATGAACTTTAGCTGAAATCCATTGTTTCCTAAAGGGCCATGCTTCCTGTCTCACTGGATTTCTGAAATTTGCATGTTCTGCCCAGGTGTGTTTAATCAGCTCATTAAGTCTCTCTCACCAAGACCACTAGTCAAATAAGAACCAGAAGCAATCATTTACTACCTATATATATGAGGTTGCCTTGTCTAATCCTCAGGTCAATTCCACAAGACAGGTATTTTTATCCACATTTTACAAATAAGGAAATAACATTCTGCAATGCCAAATGATGCAGGGCCTTTCTGAGGTCACAGATCCTAGTGGGTGGCTGAGAAGGAGCCGAAATCTAAATGGGACTGGCTCCAGGGTTGGTATTATTAAGTGAAACAGCATGCCTTCCAGACCAGGAAACCAAAGGGAGCATGTGCAGATTTTGCCGAACTAGTGAGCCTACAGCGAAGGGCTCCTTAAATGTTTAGCAAACTCACAACGGATAGAATCCCATGTTTTGTTTTAAAGTGAAACCATCTGAAGTGGCCTCATTTCCTCCTATGAAGCAAGTTTTAAGGAGAAAAAAATATTATCTGAGAGGCTGCAAGGCATCCTCTTGCCTTGCAAGAGGTTGGTGGCGGCAAGATATATCAACTGCACAGGAAAAGGAAGCCTGCACACTTGGAGCTGTGGTCTTGCCTCCAGAAAGCATCTCACTGCTCCTCAGAGCAAGGGAGTTGATGAGAGCAGAGCTCTACCTGCCTCTCCTCCTGTAGTAAGGTGGAGTTGCTGTGAAAAAGCGCCAGGAAGTTTTGTGTTGTAGAAGACTCTGGATTTCACCCTACCCTGCCCCCCAACCTCTGTTTCCTCCTCAGACAGGTTCTAGCAGTGGAGTAATTAGACCAGGGAGACTATGTCTCGGGAAGCCCTGTCCCCAGAGGCTCATCCAGACTTGTTTAAAGACAGCTGCTCTGATCGTTAAAATGAAATAGGACATGTAACTAGATTACGGGGAAATTATTGCTATTAAAAGCAATAATTACCCTCTGTTCAAGTAGCTTCCTGAAATAAAAGACATCAAAGCAGAAGCTTTCAATTACTTTACTTAGCACCCTGTATGAACCCTATGGGTATGTGTTTTGCCATGCATCAGAGAGAGAGGAGGAAAACTGGCTTGGGGGAAAAGGGGAAGGATGGTGCAAGTGTGTGTGTGTGTGTGTGTGTGTGTGTATGCACACATGTACATGTTCCTAGGTGTGCTGGAGAATGGAGGAATAGTTTGTATTTTGCATGCGTGCTCAGTTGCTTCAGTCATATCTGACTTTTTGCAGCCCTATGGACTATAGCCCACCAGGCTTCTCTGTCCATGGAATTTTCCAGGCAAGAATATTGGTGTGGGTTGCCATGCCCACCTCCAGGAGCTCTTCCCAACCCAGGGATCAAACCCGTATCTCTGGTATCTTCTACATTGCAGGCAGATTCTTTACCACTGAGCCACCTGGGAATCCCCGTTTGTGCTTAACTGGATGTGTATTATGGGAATTTGACTTTGAAGGCCAGTGGGACTTGATTACAGAACTTCCACAGGACTGGGGAGAAAAGAATCTCTTGGAGGGCACAAACAAAACCTTGTGTGCACCAGGACCCAGGAGAAAGGAATAGTGACCCCAAAGGGACTGAGTCATACTTGCCTGTGAGTGTCCAGGAGTCTCCAGTGGAGACATGGATCAACAGTGGCTTGTCACAGGGTCAGGGGCACTGACTACAACAGTCCTGGGAAGCACAGCATGCCAACGTTAAGTCTTTTGATGGAGATCACCAATGGTCTCAGGCCAAACTACAGGGAGGGAGTAGTTTCCCTATCCATTAGCAGGAAATTGGATTAAAGATTTACTGAGTATGGCCCTGCCCATCAGAACAAGACCCAGTTTTCCCCACAGCCAGTCCATCCCATCAGGAAGCTTCCACAAGCCTCTTATCCTCATCCATCAGAGGGCAGACAGAAAGAAAACCGCAATCATAGGAACTGACCAAACTGATCACATGGATCGCAGCCTTGTCTAATTCAATGAAACTGTGAGCCATGCCATGTAGGGCCACCCAAGATGGATGGGTCACAGTGGAGAGTTCTGACAAAATGTGGTCCACTGGAGAAGGGAATGGCAAAGTACTTCAGCATTCTTGGCTTGAGGATCCAATGAGCAGTATAAAAAGGCAAAAAGATACGACACTGAAAGATGAACTCCCCAGGTTAGTAGGTACCCAATATGCTACTGGAGAAGAGTGGAGAAATAGCTCCAAGAATAATGAAGAGGCTGAGCCAAAGCAGAAACAACGCCCAGTTGTTCATGTGTCTGGTGGTGAAAGTAAAGTCCAGTGCTGTAAAGATAAATATTGCACAGGAACCTGGAATATTAGGTCCATGAATCAAGGTAAACTGAAAGTGGTCAAACAGGAGATGGCAAGAGTGAACATCGACATTTTAGGAATCAGTGCACTAAAATGGACCAGAATGGGTGAATTTAATTCAGATGACCATTATATCTATTACTGTGGGCAAGAATCCCTTAGAAGAAATGGAGTAGCCCTCATAGTCCACAAGAGATTCCAAAATGCAGTACTTGGGTGAAATCTCAAAAATGACAGAATGATTTCTGTTAATTTCCAAGCAAACCACTCAATATCGCAAAAACCCATGTCTATGCCCCAACCACTGATGCCAAAAAAGCTGAAGTTGAACAGATTTATGAAGATCTACAAGAACTTCTAGAACATCAAAAAAAAGATGTCATTTTTCTCAGGAGAGTGGAAAGCAAAAGTAGGAAGTCAAGAGATACCTGGAGTAACAGGCAAGTTTGGCGTTGGAGTACAAAATGAAGCAGGGCAAAAGCTCATAGAGTTTTGCCAAGAGAACTCACTGGTCACACCTCTTCCAACAACACAAGAGATGACTCTACACATGGACATCACCAGATGGTCAATACCAAAATCAGATTGATTATATTCTTTGCAGCCAAAGATGGAGAAGGTCTACACAGTCAGCAAAAACAAGACTGGGAGCTGACTGTGGCTCAGATCATGAATTGATTATTGCAAAATTCAGACTTAAATTGAAGTAGGGAAAATCACTAGAACATTCAGGTATGACCTCAGTCAAATCCCTTGCAATTACACAGTGGAAGTGACAGATAGATTCAATGGATTGGATCTGATAAAGTTCCTGAAGAACAATGGACAGAGTTTCATAACACTGTACAGTGGTGGTGATCAAAACCATCCCCAAGAAAAGAAATGCAGATGGCAAAATGGTTGTCTGAGGAGGCCTTCCAGATAACTGAGAATAGAAGAGAATTGAGAGACAAAGGAGAAAAGGAAAGATATACCCATCTGAGTGCAGAGTTCTGAAGGATAGCAAGGAAAGATAATAAAGCCTTCCTAAGTGAACAGTACAAATAGAGGTAAACAATAGAATAGGAAAGACTGGAGATCTCTTCAAGAAAATTAGAGATACCAAGGGAATATCTCATGCAAAGATGGACAGAAACGTTAAGGACCTAACAGAAGCAGAAAATATTAAGAAGTGGTGGTAAGAATACACAGAAGAACTATACAAAAATTATCTTAATGACCCACATACCTATGATGGTGAGATCACTCACCTAAAACCAGACATCCTGGAATGCAAAGTGAAGTGGACTTCAGGAAGCATCACTGCGAACAAAGTCACTGGAGGTGATGGAATTCCAGCTGAGTTATTTCAAATCCTAAAAGATGATGCTAAAGATGTTAAAGTGCTGCACGCAACATGCTAGGAAATTTGGGAAACTCAGCAGTAGCCATAGGACTGGAAAATTTCAGTTTTGCCCAAAGAATGGCAATGCCAAAGAATGTTCAAACTACCGCACAATTGCACTGATTTCACATGCAAGCAAGGTCATGCTCAAAATCATCCAAGCTAGGCTTCAACAGTATGGAAGGGGGAACTTTCAGATGTACAAGCTGGGTTTAGAAAAGGCAGAGGAACCACACATCAAATTGCCAACATCCATTGTATCATAGAAAAAGCAAGAAAATTCCAGAAATACATCTATACCTGCTTCATTGATTACACTAAAGCCTTGGACTATGTGAATCACCAACAAACTGTGGAAAATTCTTCAAGAGATGGAAATACCAGACCACCTTATGTGCTGCCTGTGAAGCCTGTATGCAGTTCAAGAAACAACAGTTAAAAACAGACATGGAACAATGGACTGGTTCCAAACTGGGAAAGGAGTATGTCAAGGCTGCATATCATCACCCTGTTTATTTAACTTATATGCAGAATACATCACGTAAAATGCTGGGTTGCATGAAGCACAAGCTGGAATCAAGATTGCTGGGAGAAATATTAATAACCTCAGATATACAGATAATATCACTCTTTTGGCAGAAAGCAAAGAGGAACTAAAGAGCCTCTTAATGAAGATGAAAGAGGAGAGTGAAAAAACTGGCTTAAAACTCAACATTCAAAAAATGAAGATCATGGCATCCAGTCCCATCACTTCATGGCAAATAGATGGGGAAACAATGGAAACAGTGACAGACTTTATTTTATTGGACTCCAAAATTACTGCAGATGGTGACTGCAGTCATGAAATTAAAAGATGCTTGCTCCTTGGAAGAAAACCTATGACCAACTTAGACAGCATATTAAAAAGCAGAGACATTACTTTGCCAACAAAGATCCATCTAGTCAAACCTATGGTTTTTCCAGTATGGATGTGAGAGTTGGACCATAGAGAAAGCTGAGTGCCGAAGAACGGATGCTTTTGAACTGTGGTGTTGGAGAAGACTCTTGAGAGTCCCTTGCACTGCAAGGAGATCAAACCAGTCAATCCTAAAGGAAATCAATCCTAAATATTCATTGGAAGGATACATGTTGAAGCTGAAGCTCCAATACTTTGGCCTCCTGGTGCGAAGACCCAACTATTGGAAAAGACCCTGATCCTGGGAAAGATTGAAGGCAAGAGGAGAAGGAGATGACAGAGGACAAGATGGTTGAATGGCATCACCAACTCAATGGATATGAGTTTGAGCTAACTCTAGGAAATGATGAAGGACAGGGAAGCCTTGTGTGCTGCAGTCCAGGGAGTCACAAAACGTGGATACGACTGAGTGACAGAAAAACAAATTATAAATTATGCAAATATCTATTTTTCATTAAAACATTAGTGAGCACCTGTAGTGTGCCAGGCTCTATCAGAGGTGCTGTGGGAACCAACCCAAATAAGACAGAGTCTCTGCCTCCCCACCACCCCAAGCTCTAGTTGGAGCAGGAGGTAGCCAAAGAGAGGATTGTAGGTCAGTGGAGGACATGGTCAGTGCTGTGCTAAAGAGAAGCATGAGTGGCTGCAGTAATGCATGGGAGCAAGCCTCATCCTCCTGGCTGCGGATAAGGACAGGGGTACTTCTGGAGGACAGGATGCCTAAGGCACACCCTGAAGGATGGATGAGAGAAGTGAGATGGAAAGAGGAGACTAGGCAGGGCTTCTAAGAAGAGGGTCCAGTCAACTAAAGACACATGGTTTGAAACAAACAGCTGTAATGATCTCAATTACTTGGGATGAGGCTATGGACAGACAGATCAGATATAGAATACAGAAGTCCATGGAGAATTTTAAGCAGGGGAAGAAGTGTTTTAGTAAGATAACTGTGCTCATACTGTGAGGAAACCATGCTAGAAAAGAGATAGACCCAAACCCAGGAGGACATATAATAGAAAATTTTGAACAATTAAAAATTTCTAAAATGTGGTCAGTGGTGAATAAAGGGAAGGTGATATTCACAGCTTCAACAACCAAAACTGCACAGGCACTGCCCAATCAGAATAAATACTATCCAAACACAAAGCCAGACCACGCATCTGGCAGATGGCAGCCCTGGAAGAACAATAAGTGCTCTTCCGTCTAGTTCACTCTCCTGGTGAGGGGGCCAATATGGAGTATCTTGCTTTATCCAGGATTTCTTCTCACCCCTGCCATGCTAGATTGATTGCATTGAGGTCCCCCTGTTTTACTCCTCCCTATCATTTCTGACTTTGGAGTTTCTCTGTTAAAGGCTGCGTATACCCCCTGAAGCCCTTGTGGCTAACTTCAACCACTACCAACAGGTGGACGTGACAATGTGCCAGCTCTGAGCCTAGGCCACAGAGGTCCCACATGTGTCCTTTTGCTCATTTTCACCCCTGCCATTACCAGAAGGCCATACCTGGGCTAATCTGCTGGAGAATGAGGGACACACAGAGCAGGGCAGAGTCACCCTAGCAACCCCAGTGGAGGCCATGCTGGATCAGCCATCAGCCAGCCGATCCCTGACAAGGTAAACAAGCCCAGACAGGACCAGCAGAGCTGTCCTGCTGATCCCCAGCAAGCTCCCAACAGAGAAAGGCTTATTTGTTGTCATAGGCATTGAAGTTTTGTAGTCGTTTGTTGTGTGCTTAATTATTCATTCATGTCCAACTCTTTGTGACCCCATGGACTATACAGTCCATGGAATTCTCCAGGGCAGAATACTGGAGTGGGTAGTCTTTCCCTTCTCCAGGGGATCTTCCCAACCCAGGGACTGAACCCAGGTCCCCTGTATTGCAGGCAGATTCTTTACCAGCTGAGTCACGAGGGAAGTTGTTTGTTGGACACCCTTATTATGGAGGTAGATAACAGATACATTCACCCTTCTGCCCCCTGCTTTTCAGAGCACTTGTGTACAAACGTGTTTTATAAAACAGTCAGGGTGTCATCAGCATTCTTAATATAAAAATATCAAAAATATTTAACAGGAAAGTTACCTGAAAAATCAATCAGCAGGTGACTTGCAAGCTGAATGTCTTTTAAAATCCCCACTCTCACTGGGTGGAGGAAAAATCCCTCCAGAAAAGGTACACAGGTGGTCAGAAATGCACAGGTGGGGAATTAGCTGGGGCATCTCTGCCCTCCATTATTTGAGTACCCTGCACACACATTAAGCACCTCTTTATTATTAATCCAATGCATTAGGACTTTAGGATATCAGCAAACAATGTACTTTTTTCTCTTAATTCAAACCAACTAAGATAAACATGGGAGACAGGCAGATATACAGAAAAAGGTTAACTTTTATGCTGATAAATGGAGCTCATGGTTTGAGATAGGATCAAAGGGCTGGTCAACAACATTTCAGCCTGAGAGTAAACTTACCCACCTGGCACAGGGGGTGCTGGAAACTGCTAGTTCCCTGCAGGACAAGAGACCTAGGTGAGGCTGAGAACAGACCAGGACACACATTCCCTGGAGGCAGACAGGCAGGCCTCCCACACCCACCATCAGAGGGGTGCCCCTGTCTCCATGAGGAGGACTAAGGGGGGAGGGGGGAAGCCATGTGGTGCAGGCTTCATGGGGAAAGGTGAGGGGCAAGGAAAAAGTTTCCTGCTGACATCCTGGCAATATTCTCCTGCCCCAAATTCCAGTGAAGTTGCTGCTGGCTTTGCTTCAGGACAGGGCAAGTCCCTTGCTCCCTGACAGCACCCATGGCACCCTGGCAGGAATATTCTCTTCCAATCTTGCTGTCCTTGGATGTCTCTTCTCATGTAATCCAGCTACAGGGGCACACGTACACAAACACAGACACACAGATATATACCATGCAGCAAATAGAAGGCCTTCACTCTTGACAACCTTCTAACCTAAACTCTTGAGGACCCAGACCTCCCAGAGCACACTGGCCAGAGCCGTATAGATCCTGGAGAAGTGTAACTGCAGTCTGAGACCCATACACTAAACTAAGCGAGTCTGAACCCTGTCCTGCTATACCTCCTAATCATCTGTCCTTAGGGAAATTAATCTCTTTGAGTCTCTGTTTCCTCATCTATAAAACGGGATAATGGAACCCCTTAAGTTTGTTGTGAAGCTTGAATGAAATAATTCATATATCCATCCTGTAGTAGTTAGGGTCATGCACGTGTGCTCGGTCACTTCAGTCGTGTCTGACTCTGTGACTCTATGCACTGTAGCCCTCCAGGCTCCTCTGTCAATAGGATTCTCCAGGCAAGAGTACTGGAGTGGGTTGTCATGCCCTCCCCCAGGAGATCTTCCTGACTCAGGGAATGAAGTCACATCTCCTGTGTCTCCTGCATTGCAGGCAGATTCTTCACCCACCTAGCCAGCTGGGAAGCCCAGTTAGGTCATCCGTTCAGTTCAGTTCAGTCTCTCAGTCGTGTCCGACTCTCCGCGACCCCATGAATCACAGCACGCCAGGCCTCCCTGTCCATCACCAACTCCCGGAGTTCACTCAAACTCATGTCCATCGAGTCGGTGATGCCATCCAGCCACCTCATTCTCTGTCGTCCCCGTCTCCTCCTACCCCGCAATCGCTCCCAGCATCAGAGTCTTTTCCAGTGAGTCAACTCGTCTCATGAGGTGGCCGAAGTATTGGAGTTTCAGCTTTAGCATCAGTCCCTCCAATGAACACCATAGTCCTCCCTGAATTGCATGTTACATAAAAACACATGCATAAAGTGTGTAACTACATCTTATCTGGGGGCAGGAGGGGCTCTGGAGGGATTCTAATCCCTCCTCAGCCTGGCTTACAGGCCCAGCTCGGCAGGTCCCTGACTACCCCTCCACCTTCGTCTCCACCACCCACCACGTTCTCCTTGCTGCAGTTGCGCTGAAGACATTTTGTTCTCCACTCTCTCCAGACACTGCCCCCTTTGCCTAGAATAGTCTGACTATGCCTCTTCCCTTCTCACACACACTTTTATCCTGTATAACTGCTACCCAAGGATCGGGCTCAGCTAAGTTTCATTTTCATTCATTCAATAAATATCTATTGAGTGTATGCTTCATTTCAGTTCAGTTCAGTCGCTCAGTTGTGTCTGGCTCTTTGAGACCCCATGGATTGCAGCATGCCAGGCCTCCCTGTCTATCACCAACTCCTGGAGCTTGTTCAAACTCATGACCATTGAGTCGGTGATGCCATCCAACCATCTCATCCTCTGCTGTTCCCTTCTCCTCCTGCCTTCAATCTTTCCCAGCATCAGGGTCTTTTCCAATGGAGTCTGTTCTTCACATCAGGTGGCCAATGCATTGGAGCTTCAACTTCAGCGTCAGTCCTTCCAATGAACATTCAGGACTGATTTCCTTTAGGATTGACTGGTTTGATCTCGTCTCAGTCCAAGGACTCTCAAGAGTCTTCTCCAACACCACAGTTCAAAAGCATCCATTCTTTGGTGCTCAGCTTTCTTCTTGGTCCAACTCTCACATTCATACATGACTACTGGAAAAACCATAGTTTTGACTAGATGGACATTTGTCAGCAAAATAATGTCTCTGCTTTTTAATATTCTGTCTAAGTTGGTCATAGCTTTTCTTCCAAGGAGCAAGCATCTTTTTATTTCATGACTGTAGTTACCATCCACAGTGATTTTGGAGCCCCCCAAAATATAGTCTGTCACTGTTTTCATTGTTTCCCCATCTATTTGCCATGAAGTGTTGGGACCAGATGCCTTGATCTTAGTTTTCTGAATGTTGAGTTTAAACCAACATTTTCAGTCTCCTCTTTCACTTTCATCAAGAGGCTCTTTAGCTCTTCTTCACTTTCTGCCATAAGGATGTTGTCATCTGCTTATCTGAAGTTATTGATATTTCTCAGAATGCTTAATGTGTCTTAATGCCTATATTAGTCTGCTCAAGATACTACAGCAAAGTACCACTGACTTAGGGACTTAACAGATAGAAATTTATCTTCTCACAGATCCACAGGCTAGAGGCTCAAGTTCAAAGTGCTGGCAGCGCTGTTTCTCCTTAGCCCTCTCCCCTTGGCTTGCAGGCATTCATCTCTCCCTCTCTCCCTCTGAATCACACAGTCTTTCCTTTGTGCTTGCGCCTGTCTGTGTTCCAATCTCCTCCTCTTACCAGAACACCAGTCATATTGGCCTAACACCCACCCATCTGATCTAATTTTACCTTTGACACCTTAAAAAAATTATCTCCAAATACAGTCACATTCTGAGATACTAGGGGTAAGGATTCAATGTATGAATTTCAGGGGAACACAAATTCGTCTTCTAACAGCACCAGAATGTAAACCATTTTATTTTCTCCCCACCAAATCTGGATGAGAAGACACTTGCAATCACCTCTCTACATCTCCAATTATGTTAGGGTCCTTCATTATTGCCTGCTTCTTCACCAAATGAATTGTATATCAAGCCAGACTTCAGCCCAGGAAGGAAAGACTCTGTATTGGTCTTAGTCAGTTTATTAAACGTTTCAGATATGATGATGAGCAATATGTAGTAGAGATAACGACGGATATTTCTTGAATGAATGAGCTTTCTTTGCTACCATTTCTGCATGCCAAAGCCACATCCTTAATAGAAAATGTGGCCAAGAAGAACGTGTGATAATCATCCCCACATTCAAAGGGCCCTTTACATATTCAGGAGCCTTATTTCCCTTCCTCAGTGGCCCTGTGGAATGGGTACAGGCATCTTCATTTGGCAGGAGCAACTGAGGCCCAGCAAAAAGAAAGAGCTTGGCTAAATTCCCTCTGCAAGCAAGTAGCTTCAGTGGACCCAGGGAATAACTGCAGTTTTTGAAATAACAGTGAAATAAACTAAGTTTGTAGTAAAATTCACTGCCTCCCTTGAGAAGCTTGAAGCTACCCTGGCAATTGGAATAGCCAAGAAAATGCATCTTGGATTCCCTGGTGCTACACTGTGTATCATTCTCTCTTCCCAGGGTGACAGGACTCTACACATCCCACATATTTAAAGGCTAGTCTCATCCTTTAAAGTATGAAAGACTAAAAAATCGCCTGAACTTCAAAAGGCATTTAAGAGCCTTGCCCTTTCAAGTTTAACATTTCTTCAAGAACAAAAAATAGTTCGATGCTTGTTGCTTTTGGAATCCAGTTCTTATTACTCATGTATTTTTCCTCCAAAAGAATCATTTCACATTTGGGTAATGCTTCTTGGCAGCATTTGTCAAGAGCAGCCCGCAAAACACCTCCTGGATCCAGCAAGACCTGGCTACAGAAAGGGAAGCAGGGCATGGGAAACTATGTGCCTTTTAGAGCAGCCATTTGAAAGCAAGAGAGTCATCAGAGAGGCTTACACCAAAGTATGCTGTGACCCATGGGTGAAGGAGACACAAAGTGAGGCTAGAAAGCTTGGGCTTTGCCACATTTAGACCTGCTTTCAGATCCTAGTTTTACCACTCTCATTGTGTGATTTGGAGCAGGTAGCTTAGCCTTCCTAAATTTCAGTTTCGTCATCTGTAAAATGGAAACTATAATAAGACATACTTCACAATATTGTGAGAATTAACAAATTACTACATGTCTTGTTCCAGTACCTGGCACATTAAAAACCAACATTTGCGCAGAGCTTACCTGCCCCATGCCAGCCTCAGGGGATAGTCAAGAAGAGGAGTCCCAGGGATGATTCAAGCTCCAGCATGGAAGTCCTGACCTAGCCCTTCCTCTCTAATTGGGGTGCTTGTGATTGTGGCTTTTGTGGTCCTGAAAGAAAGCAACTGTCTTCCTCTCCACTTACTCTGGCATCTGCCCTCTGCCAAACCATTCTTCCCCTAATCCACCCTGTTCATCTCAAATTTCTACCAAACTTCAGTTCTGATGCTCCAGCCCCACCTGACAAATAGCCTTCCACCCCACCTCACATCCTCACTCCCAGGCAGAGCTCTTTGGTTGCAAAAAGAATAGGTCATACTTGAACAAACTAAAACAAAATAAAAACCAGAGCAGCAGTAAAGGAAATACATAGATACTGTATGGAAACAAAACACAGTTGGACCTCTCAGAACAACAAAAGGCGCAAATACCACCATGAGGTCTCAGCTTCTATGTGAACCAGTCAGAATCTCCGAACCTTCTCTGCCCTCCAGATTTCTCTTCTTGGCCACCATATGCAACTGAACTCAAATTCAACCAATCACCACTGTTTGACTATATACTTTGAATCTCTCTCAAGGGACAATTTGGATGTCCCAGTTTTTTCCTATATACAAGTGCCCTTGAATCAGGTGCCTGCTTGTACCCCAATTGGTATTGGCCAGGGAGGTGGGGTGTGTGGCATCAACATGGCCAGCCATGTCCCTTCCTTCAGCAGGAGCCTCAGAAGAAGTTCCATGCTCAGAGAACAGGTTATGGAATGTTGAAACGTCATTCTGTTGATGTGAAGCCACTTCTGTCTCTGGCTTTCAACTACAGGACTGCTCTAGTCTGTTGGGAAGAGAGAAAGGAGAAAGCATGAGGAAAGAGTGGGCTGGAATTGGAGTGCACAGGCAGAGATGTTTGCCCAAGACAAGAAGAAGCAGGGCAAACAGCTGGATAACCAGAATTATTGCCTGGAGACCCTGAGATCAATGCCAAGGATGCAGGGGCCATGATCAAATTAGGGTAGTGAGGCAGGTTGATCTAGTAGAAGATCCCTATCAGAGTCAGAGATAGGGAGGGTCAGAAGCAACCCAGAACTATATAGGAATATAGGTCAAAGAACTGGTTCAGAACCAAGAAAGGGAATGGTACCTATGCTGACTCTTAGCTGGAGTTTGGATCATCTTCCCAGGTTGGGTTGACCATTTTAAGGTGGCTATTGGTGGTGGTGGTGTAGTCACTAAATTTTGTTCTACTCTTGCAGTCACATGGCTGTAGCCTGCCAGGCTCCTTGTCCATGGGATCTTCCATGCAAGAATACTGGGTTGCCATTTTCTTCTCCAGAGAATCTTTCCAACCCAGGGATTGAACCCACATTTTCTGCATTGCAGGAGGATTCTTTCCTGCTGAGAAGTTGACTGTTAGAAGCAGGTTATCCATTCATCCCAATAGTTACTACCTACAAGGCTCCTATGCTCATCCTAGTATGAGGAAGTACCCTCCTTCCCTGTGTGCTACACTTCCAATTTTTCTGGTACCCAATAGCATATCCAATGGCTTCACTCTTTAACCCAATTTCAGTTTTCAGCTACCCACAGTCCCTATCCCCCTTGGAATGCAAATAAATTCCCTGGGTTCATACTAGAAGACAGTTTGAAAGATCCTGCCCTGAATTTTGCTCAGTCCACGACTCCTCACTGACCACCAACCTGTGTTGAAGGCCAACTTGCTGTACCAACTTGTTCCTCTTGAAATGAGTTCCTTTTTCATCCAGTATTTATACCTTCCTGCAGGATGTGAGGTTGCTATTTTTCCATTATTTCTCACTAAAAGGAATCCTGGCCCTGGGATCAGCCATTAGATCCAGTGGCTCCAGACATTGTTTCTTCTAAAAGGCACACTAGGAGCTCTTGTAAATATCGCTACCTTGGACCCTGGATGGTGTGACTCCCCATTTGTCCAATGCTTCATGATCAGCTTGGCCTCTCCCCAGGCCTGTTCCTGCATCTTATACAACATCTGGGTTCCTTTCCACTTACTCCTCTTTGACTAATTAATTTATTTAATAAAAATTATAGGACCTATTCTTTGCCAAACACTCTGTTATGTACATTGACAGCATTTTTGCTTTAGCTTCCAAAAGTTTCTACTTTCATGGGACAATAAAACCAATGCATCAACAATTTCAATAAAATATGATACTAATGCTTGAATAATGGGGCAAGAGGATTCACTGAGAATAAGAAAGATTGGAATTTATCCCAGGTTGTTGGGGTTGGGGATGAAGGGTCTTGGAAGGCTACAAGAGGAGGAGACAAAGACAGAATTTTGAGGAGTCATGCTGAACTGACTACCTGAAGAAGAATGAATAGAGAAAGAATGCAGGGAGATAGCATTCCAGACAGAAGAGCACTATGCTGAAGGTTGAGGGTGGGAGATGGAGAGCTATGTGTGAAGACCTACACAGTTTTCCAGTTGCCCGGCGATTTCCCTATGAATCTATCGTCTGAGAGGTGAGGTCAGGGAGCAAAGCAGAAGCAGGACCCTGAGGGGAGTGATGCCATTAGGTCTGTGTTGAGGGAGCCCAACAGAGGATGGGGGTACTGGCCTTGCTCCCTCCAAATGCTACACTGGGAGACCACCCTTACACCCACCCGCACCTACTGCAGGGTCTCCAGAGAGAAGTGCCGATGGAGAAGGGGAGTGGGAGGACATGAATAGTTGACCTCTCAAATGACTCTGCAGTCTCTCCTTTCCTGAGCACAGCAAAGAAAAATAAATCACCCCTCAAATGGCAGAGACCAGGGCTTGCTGCACGGTTGTCTAATTAGGTGTGCGATTACACCACAGGTCTGGTTACTGGAGGCCCACCGGGATCAATTCCAACAGCATCAGACAAGAATAAGTGAGACCTTGCTGGAAGTGAAAACAGGAGAGAGAGAAAAGTCTACCACTACCCCCTCCTCATCCTCCAGCTACCAAATTGAATAGTCAGATTTTAACGAGGGATTTAGAAGGAGGAAGATAAATGATTTGCTAAGATTTTACACTCAGTTTCACTTCTGACGTGGATCTCTGATTACATACAGATAAGGTATGAAAGAATAAAGGAAGTGAGAGATAACCATAAGCCCAGTTTACTCTTCTAATAAACATTCCTGAAAAGTAATTGTCTGCTGTGTGTAAGATGCTGCACTGTCTGCAGGGTACACGGAAGTGATTAGGACATGGCCTCTTCCCAAGGAGCTCACGGTCTAATGGGGAAGAATGACTCAATAACTCATAACAGAAATTTGTTCTTTTCTCCTAATTTTGATAGGGACACAGAGAACATTCAGAAAGTTGTCACAGAAGACGCTGGCTTAACTGTCTTAAAAAGCTCACCAGGCGATGAAGAAAGAGAAGAAACTGCTTACTCAAAAACATATATATGAGAAAAATGAAGGGTTTTTCACAAATAGCAGGGACCATAGTCCCTTGATTCCAAGAGTTCGCTGGTTTTCAGGCATGCCATTCATAATACTTTCTTCAGTTCAGTTCAGTTCAGTCGCTCAGTCGTGTCCGACTCTCCGTGACCCCATGAGTCACAGCACGCCAGGCCTCCCTGTCCATCACCAACTCCAGGAGTACACTCAAACTCATGTCCACAGAGTCGGTGATGCCATCCAGCCATCTCATTCTCTGTCGTCCCCTTCTCCTCCCGCCCCCAACCTTTCCTAGCATCAGAGTCTTTTCCAGTGAGTCAACTTGTCGCATGAGATGGCCAAAGTATTGCAGTTTCAGCTTTAGCATCAGTCCTTCCAATGAACACCCAGGATTGATCTCCTTTAGAACGGACTGGTTGGATCTCCTTGCAGTACAAGGGCCTCTCAAGAGTCTTCTCCAACACCACAGTTCAAAAGCATCAATTCTTCGGCAATCAGCCTTCTTCACAGTCCAACTCTCACATCCAAACACGACCACGGGAAAAACCATAGCCTTGACTAGACGGACCTTTGTTGGCAAAGTAACGTCTCTGCTTTTTAATATACTATCAAGGTTGGTCATAACTTTCCTTCCAAGGAGTAAGCGTCTTTTAATTTCATGGCTGCAATCAGCATCTAGGGGATAAAAAGGAAAGATGTGTTACTAAATAAAGATGCATAAAAACTATCTACCCATAATAGCATATATGCATCTCCACCTTTATAGAATACTTTATGTTACAATTTCCCTTATTGTAGTGTCTTATCTATATTCAGCATCCAAAAACACTTCTGCTTCATCTTTGGGCGCTAGAAGTTATATGTAGCACAAGAGTGACTCACAACTTATTATATCATGTTCTCCACATCTTGACCTCATTTGTACTTCTATGACTGACAGTATCATTTTTAGAAGTATTTTACAATAGCAGGATTTCATTTGCCATTTGAGAATACTCATATATTTCCTCCCTTTCATTGAATTATACGATGCAACATCATGACCTCTTAATTTTATTCTGTCATATTTCTAAGGGAATCACCCACTTTGTCTGATACAAAATGAAACTAAAAGCCTAAATACTAACATAACTATTAAAGAAATTGAAGACTGGTTTTAAATCTTCCCACAAAGAAAATTTCAGGCTCAGATGGATGGTTTTACAAGTAAATTCTACCAAACTCTCAAGGAACAGATAATTCCAATATTATACAAAGTTTTTTAAAGAACAGAAATATTCCCCAACTAGTTTTATGAGGTTAGTATAATCTTGATGCCAAATCTAGACAAAGATAGAATAAAAAATATAAATTACAGGTATTGTCACTCATAAATTGAGCTTCAAATAAGCCAAGATACCTTCCCGAATATGTGGAAACTTGCTTCATGGCAGAAGCAGCTTTGCTGGTATGTGGGAAAGACCAGCCATTTAATAAACGGTGCTAGGAATATTGGGTACAAATTACTGGGTACAAATTATGGGGAAAAATATAAAACTTCATTTTACCTCACATCATATATGATAATTAATTCCAGTGGATTAAGGACCTCAATATAAAAAGTAGAACTTTAAACATATGCAGAGAACAAGCTTAATGAGTACCAAGGGGAAATTGCGGGGAGGGATGAATTGGGAGATTGGGATTGACATACATACACTGCTATGTGTAAAACAGATAACTAATGAGAACTTACTGCGTAACACAGGGAACTCTGCTCAATGCTCTGTGGTGACTTAAATGGGAAAGAAATCTCAAAAAGAAGGGATATATGTATAACTGATTCACTGTGCTGTACAGCAGAAACTAATACAACATTGTAAAGCAACTATACCCCAATAAAATTTCACTTAAAAAGTAGAACTTCAAAAGTTTAAAGGAGAGTAGAGAAGGCCTTTATAATCTTAGTAAAGGGAAAGATTCTGTAACAAGACAGAAAGCACTAACCACAGTAAAGAAGTTAATTAGTAAAATTGATATTTGTGACTATGTTAAAATCAAAAGCTTCTCTTTGTGCAAAGAGCTTATAAAAAGTGAAAATACAAGCCATAAGTCAATAGAGAAAATGTCCATATAAATAGCAAACCATTATTATCCAAACGTATGAAACAATTCCCTCTTAGCCATTGAAGATGTTGGAAAGGAGTACACTGAGGGGCTTCAAAAACATCAATAAGCGTTTCCTTCTTAAACCAAGGGATGGGTACAGGAGTGTTTGTTTTATTATGCTTTATCCCTGACATGTGGGGCTTCCCAGGTGGCACAGTGGTAAAGAATCCACCTGCCAATGCAGGATATACAAGAGATGTGGGTTCGATCTTGCGGTCAGAAAGAGACACTGGAGGAGGAAATGGCAACCCACTCCAGTATTCTTGCCTATAAAATTCCATGGACAGAGGATCCTGGTGGGCCACAGTCTATAGGGTCACAAAGAGTCGGACATGACCACGCTACTGAGCACAGCAGCATGGCACATACCTGACATGTACATAGTATGTTGTGTTCCAATGAAATGTGTCATAATAAAAAGCACTGAGAACTACACAAAATTTGACTATAGAAATCTATAAAGGAAACATAACCACCTTAATTCTACTATCCATAGATAACTGCTGCTAGCATTTTTATATTCTTTTTACTCTTTATTTTATGTACCCACATTAGAAAGTTTTTTAAAAGCGTATACACACAAATTGGCTGGAAGCCATTGACAGATAGGAATTGGTCCTTGCATGAGAGCATTTTCAAAGACAGGAGAGGTAGTAGATTTGGAGCCTACGTGGGCACACATACACACACACACACACAAAGGCAGGGACTACTCTTATCACAACTTACTTCCCTAACTGGCTGCTGAAAACTTTATTTTAACAATAACTACGAAGTGCATCTAAGAATGTGAAAAAAATACATCTTCAAATCTAGAAAACAGAATAGTAAGAAGGATCAGAGAGTATAAATGAAAAGAGAAAGGGCTGGAAAATAACCATACACAAATCTGAAGAGGGAAACTGACATCAGAGAGTTTTCATGGCAAGTGAGGGAACATGCAGACCTCTGGTTCATGCTGCAGCAGCCAGACATTTGTACTGCACCCGCTTCTTTGTGAAGAAAAGAGAACTGAGTCTATGCATGTAATATATGTGTATTTATATCTTTGCAAGATGTGAGTACTCTTGAGAGCCCCTTGGACTGCAAGGAAATCAAACCAGTCAATCCTAAAGGAAATCAGTCCTGAATAGTCATTGGAAGGGTTGATCCTCAAGCTGAAACTCCAATACTTTGGTCACCTGACAAGAAGAACTGACTCATTAGAAAAGACCCTGATGCTGGGAAAGACTGAAGGGAGGAGAAGGGGATGACAGAGGATGAGATGATTGGATGGCATCACCGACTCAATGGACATGAGTTTGAGCAAGCTCTGGGAGGTGGTAATGGACAGGGAGGCCTAGCATGCTGTAGTCCATGGGGTCACAAAAGAGTAGGACACAACTGAACAACTGAACTTATATCTTTGCAAATTATATAAGTTTATTTCTCTATTATTAATAATAAGCTAAACATGAGAAGTAATATTTTCTTCCTTACCTCAATCATTGCCTCGAGCACTTCCCAAGAAATATGCACCCCTCTGTAAAGACACTGCTCTAAACAGGAGGTCTATGGAAGGGTTTCTTTTTTTAACTGAAGTATTAGCAACTACACTCCAATAAAAAAGGTTTAAAAAGATACATGCACCCCATGTTTACAGCCCCACCAGTTACCATAGATAAGACATGGAAGCAACCTAAATGTCTATAAACAGATGAATGGATCAAGAAAATGTGGTATATTATACAATGGAATATTACTCAGCCATAAACAGAATGAAATAATGTCACTTTTGGCAACATGGAGGGACTTAGAGATTATCAATCTAAGTGAAGTAAGTCAGAAAGAGAAAGACAAATTCTATATGATATACCACTATGCGTGAAATCTAAAATATGACACAACCTTTTTTACAAAACAGACTCACAGATTTGGAAGGGTTTTAAACACGGGTTGGGGGAGGTAATATGGTCAGATGTGCAGTCTGCTCATTGTTGTTTACTCACTAAGTCCTGTCTGACTCTTTTGTGACCCCACAGTCTGTAACCCACCAGGCTCCTCTGTCCGTGGGATTTCCCAGGTGAGAATACTGGAGTGGGCTGCCATTTCCTTCCCCAGGGGATCTTCCTTAACCGGGGATCAAACCCACATCTCCTGCATTGGCAGGCAGATTCTTTAATCCATATTAAAGAAGATAACAAATGAATTTATTCTTCAATAGTAAGTACAGAAGACAAGGGATGCGCTCTGGCAACAAAGCAAAAGACAGAGGGAAAGGGAAAGACAAAAGAGAGGCTGCAGGTATCTAGGCTGCAGGGTACGGGTTTGGATTAAACTGTATCCCTGCCCCCAAAGGCATCAGCAAGGGAGGAGAAGGTGAAAAAATTTCCAAGATTTAGTTCCTAAGTAAATTTGTTATAACTAAAAAGCAGATCAGATGTGATAGCTAAGAAAGCAGCAGTTATTGAGGATGGTCATGATGGGATGGATCATGACACCCCCAACTGGGACAAAGAACACCGGAAGAGGAGCGGGGCTGCGAAGAAATGGGGGAAGGGCAGCTCTGAACCTGAGAACTTGAGAAGTCTACAAGATATTTCATGCCTGGACCAGGGCACGAGAGGAGGAAGATAGAGAACTCTTGACTGTAACCTATGGTAAAATACTTTTACAAGGTAACCAAGTCACATTAACAGGCACATCTAAATACATGTTTGTGTGTGTATATATACACACACGCATAGAGAGAGACTCAACACAGAAGTTCACAAAACAAGATTTGTACCATACGATAAGTACGCTACATCCTGTAATATTTTTGCTCTATTCTATTAAGTGTGAATAGAAATCCATAAAGCGATTTCATGTCTCCAATCTGGAAAACAATAGGTTAGAGAAATTGATTTAAACAGAACAATTCATTCTAACCACTCAAGCATCATGTCATGAAAAGATATTCGACTATGGGCTTCAGTTCAATTCCAGAAATACCCTCTAGGAACTGGATGACCTTGGACAAGTCTAAGTCTCAGATTCTTCATCTGGTAAAATTGAAATTATGGTGTTTGTCTCATAGGCTTTTGGTGATGATTAAATAAAAGAACATAAGAATGGTATCTGACACATAGCTGACACTCAATCACTGTGAGCCCCTCCTTATCATTTCTCCAATCCTGATAGAAACACAAACTATTAAAGCAGTTTTTCCTAGGAAGCCCACCAATTTCCTGAGGATGAAGCTTAACTACTCAGACCAAAATTTTGAAAAAAAATTAAGACTGAGCTGACCTTGTTTTGCCCAGAGATTTAAGGGTGATTTATGCTGATATATGGATGCCTTGAAATCCTGCATAATCTGTGTGTCCTGTGACCCAGTAAGGTAATGCTTGGCCAAAATTAAAAAATTCCCTTGTATTGCAAAACACTTGACACACACTCATATTGAAATTACGGCTCGTTGAAAGGTCAGCATGGCCCCCAAGGACAGAATTGAAAAAGAATACTTGTTGCTGATGGAGGTTTTGAAAACATGATGATTAAACACATAATCCGAAAAAATAATAGTCCGATATCTCCAAAACCTAGGCAGGGTTTAAAACTACATAGCCTGAAAATGAAAAGTAAATGTGCAAGAGAAGCAAAGGAGGAATGTTTTTGTTAATAAAATGAGCTTTGGAGTCAAGTGGAACTCAAATTCCTGCCATGGAACTTAGTGATCATATAACCTTGAACAAGTCCTTGAACTCTGTGCCTCGGATTTCTTGTCTGGCAAACGAGGACACATGCTACCTGGCTTACCAGTGTATCAGACTCTTATCATGGTGCTGTCTCACACACACAGTTCTGTAAGACAGCACAGGAAGTGATTGCTTCAACCACAAAAGGAAATGGGCAGACTGAGTTACACACATTAGATACACATTTTCTAGTATCTACTAATACTGGGTTGGCAAAAAAGTCCTGTAACATCGTATGGAAAAAACCTGAACAAATTTTTGGCCAACCCAATATAATGTACACTGTCTGTTAACTAGAAGGATTATATTACTTTGTGTCTATTCTGAAAATGCAATCCTTTTGACCATTTTCACTGTATCTTTGTGGATTATAAACCACCTAAACTGGGATTGAGTTCAGGTTTCTGAGAAGCAGACTTACACTTTAACCTGTTATCTAGAGCCCCATAACGAAGAACACTCAGATATTTTGAAAAGAGTCAAACATATTTCACAACCTTGTGAATGCCATCCTAAAAATCTTGGGGAACGCTAATAGCAGCTGTTTAGCTTTGAAACATATATGTTGCTTTCTTTATTACCGTGTCATAATTCCAACATTCAATAATATAAAGTCAAATTGAGATAATCAGAACAATGGTGTAGGACTATGCCATGTTCTTTCATTTCTTCATGACTACAGGAGTTAAAACACGTGCAGACACATACACACACACACAGCTGACATAAAATAGGAACTTTCATGCCTCTGGGCTTTTATTCCAGCTGTGACTTCAGTTTGGAGTGTCCTTTCCCCCCTTTTCCTCACCAAAGTGAATTCTTGTTCATTCTTCTAAGCTCAGCTCAAATATCTTCTTTGTCAGACATCTCTGGACTTGACCCTAATGCACCCAAGTTGAAAGAATTAAACATTCGTTTTCTCGGCTTGCATTGCTTTTTTCTTTTTTCATGTGTCTAAAATATAACACTCAATCATGTTATTTAGTTCCAAAGATATATTATGTGAGTGTTCCACATATCAGATAGGGTTAAACTGCTATAGCAACTAGATGCCCCAAACTAGAGTGGCACTTCGAAGACACACGTTTCTTTCTTTCTCACTAACAGTCCAGAGTGGGTATTCCAGGTCAGTGGGCATCTCTCCTCCACGTGGTCATTCAAGGACTCAGACCAACCTTGGATCTGGCGTCTGTAACACCTGCCTTCTGAGGCGGCTCTGGTATTTGTCATTCCAGTGGAGGGGAAGGCAGGGAGCAAGGGCACGTGAAGGAGGCACTTCCCGTGGTGTGGTCAATACCACTTCAACTCACACTGCACTGGAGAGAACTCAGCCCCATGACCACACCTGACTCCAAGATGGGGCTGGAAAGTACAGAGCCTGGCTTCGCAGCCACATCTGTCCCTCCTATAACCTTTTACTATGGAAGAAGAAAACAATGCCCTTTGGTGGGCAGCCCATACCTCCCGTCACACTCGCATGGGTGCACTGACAATATCCAACAGAAAACTTGGTAAATTTTAGTTCTCTCCCCACCACCGAGACCATCCCCAACACCCACACTGCCAACCCCAACAATTTATAAACTCCATCGCTTGATTTCTTTCATTAATAGTTACTACTATCTAACACATTATTTATTTTACTTATTTTCTTTCACTTCTGACTCCCCCTTTATGTTGTATGTTCCATGAGGGCAAGAATTTTTGCCTATCTGTTCCCTAACGTTGCTCAGTGAGTGTTTGTCAAACAAAAAACTAAACCAGTAAGCTTTTTCCTTTGAGAGCTGACCTGTTTCATACTCTAAAGACACTTGTTCTTCTTGTACTAACCTCTCTGGTCACCTGTGTTCTCAGGGCTTCAACTGATTCCAACAAGCTCCTCAATCTAAATCTGCTGAGTTAATTTTTAAGATCCTTTTTTGGAGGTTCAGACATTTTAACACAGAATTGTGTATTCCCATTGGGTAATTGTTTAACAAATATAGATAAATAGATGTGCTTACACAACACAAATGATAAATGGTGGGAAGGAACTTTTAAAAATATAAAGCCATATGCAAATGTTGAAAGAGGTGTTTAAAACTAGTCCTTGCTTTTATATAGAAAATGGATTTTAAAGTCGGTGGCTGTTCAGACCTTTGGCAAAGACTCTGCAATGGAGTGGGTTCTGTCTCAATGCTCCTGATATGGGCCAGGGAAATAGGCAGGGGGGCATGTCCAGATGGGATCACACAGGCTTGCGTCCCTGAGAAACTGCAGCTGCTAATGTGCATGTTGTTGAGAATGGGAGGCACTGCTGCTGGCAAAGCAGTAGGAATCACAAAGGGGCTGTTGACACTGCTTCAAGCAAGTCATCCTGGGCACCAGAGAACCAAGGAGTGAAGAAAACTCACACTTTCTTGGACCATGAGCCAGAGATGGAGTTGATAAGCCTTGCATGACATTGGCAACAGCCCACACCCTGGAGCAAAGGCAAGCAGCCCACTGGGAAGGGAGGACAGATGCAAACTGTTATTTATTAAGAGTCTACAACATACCAGACATCGAAAACAAATCATCCTAGGAGATTTACATTATCTCTTTTACTCCTTACCAAATCCCCATAAAATAATATTAACAATAGTAATAATAATATACATACTAATATCCACTTCAAGACACCCTACTTATTAAAGGCCTACTGAGAGCTTCACACTTGACCAGCATCTGTACAGCATTGTCTCATTAATTCTTCAAAAATACTAAAGTATAACACATATTCCCCATTTTTATAGACGATAACTTTCATAAATCTCAGAAAGGTAAAGAACTTGCCAAAGGCCAAAGCCAGGACACAGGTTTAGAAGTATAAACCTGAGTTTCTTCAACCATGCCAAGCTACTAAATAAGGTGAACATCAGGCTTCCTTCTATTTTCCAGTTCCTAAAGCATAAGATACTGTTATCTGATATCAGTATTCTTGAGAACAACACCAAGGAGTTCTTTTCATCTCTCTGTTAATCTCTAGGAGAACTTGGCCATTAGTTCACTGTACCAGTAATGCGACTCTTTGCAACCCCATGGACCGCAGCATGCCAGGCTCCTCTGTCCTCCACTATATCCCAGGGTTTGCTCAAATTCATGTCTATTGAGTAGGTGATGCTAACTACCCATCTCATCGTCTGTTGATCCCTTCTCCTTTTGCCTTCAGTCTTCCCAGCATCAAGGTCTTTTCCAATGCATCAACTCTTCAAATCAAGTGGCCAAAGTCAGCATTAGTCCTTCCAATGGATATTCAGGGTTGATTTCCTTTAGGATTGACTGGTTGGATCTCCTTGCTGTCCAAGGGACTCTCAAGAGTCTTCTCCAACACCACAATTCAAAAGCATCAATTCTTTGGTGTTCAGCTTTCTTTGTGGTCCAACTCTCACATCCATATGTGACTACTGGAAAAACCATAGCTTTGTCTATACAGACCTTTGTCAGGAACATGATGTCTCTGCTTTTGAATACACTGTCTAGGTCTCTCATAGCTTTCCTTCCAAGAAGCAAGCATCTTTTAATTTCATGGCTTCAGTTCACACCTGAACACCAACAAAAGCCCCTGCTTTCACTTGCAGGGGGAGGGGCTCTGAGTATGTCCAAAATAGGCCGGCAGGCTGATCATCCTAAAACCAAATTCTGATCACATCAGTCACTGTTCACCAAGTGAGGAACTCTGGAGTGCTTCCAATGTTAAGTTCAGGTCCTAAACTCAGACTTTGAGAAGCCCAGCAGTAGTGTCTAATACTCACTGAGCATTTCCCCTGTGCCAGGCATTGGTCTGAATACTTTTCATGTGTTAGGACAGATAAACCCTATGATGAAGTGATTGTTCTTATCATCCCATTTTCCAGACAGTGAAACAGGCACGGAGAGGTTAAATAACTTGCCCAAGGTCACACAGATGACAGTACCAGGATTCTGGCCCAAGGACTATGGCAGTAGAATCAGTCTTCCACCATATCATTTCCTTCCCGTCCAAGGAGCTACTTGGATGCCTTGTTGTGGGGCATCCACAGGAAACCCTAAGCACTCTCATACATGAAATGCAGAAAGTAGAGGTGGGAGAAGCCTATAGGGCCATTCTCTACCTAGTATTTAAAGGCTTATTCCTTGCACCCCCTCGGCAATTTGGATATGCAATTCAGAAGTCTTGTGGGGTCCAGTGTTAGCTGTCCAGAGCAGGGGGAGCTCAATGGTGCCCATTTGCATTGGCTTTCTCCTTCTTTACCTCCCTCCTCAGTACTTCCTTCACTCCTAAGTGTTCCCTGAGACCATTCCTAAATAAACTACCTGCACACAAGTCTTTGTTTTGGGTTCTGCTTCTTAAGAAACCTGGGTTAAGACTCAGAAGGGCACCACAACACAGGACACTTAACAAAAAACCCAGTGTTTCAGAAAATACTGTCAGAAAACCAGTTCTGGTGGCTGCTACCATGTCATCAAGTCACTTCATATCCCTGAACCTCAGTCTCCTCATTCATGAAATGGGTTAAATGATAGCTACCTGTCTATACTCAACAAAAATATTGTTGAGAAAACAAGAGTTTGCAGGAAAAAAAAAAAAAAAACCTTCTCAAATACACCAAGTGCTATAAAAAATGCAAGGTTTCATCTTAGGAATGCATGAAAGCTTAGCTTCTGTCTCAGGCTTTGGACCAAATATTCCTTTCAGCTTTAGCTTACCCTTGGGTTTTGCCTCTTTTGATATCATTTCTAGTATCCCTGAACTTGTGCGTAACCAGTGATTGCATGACTGCATAAGTCAGAGTCATATCTGATAACATCAGTGATTCCAGTAAGGCAAGTCATTTGAATTAATTTGTAATGTATGCTTAACCACTTTAAAATATAGATCATCATTCATTATAGGAGTAACTTACAAGTAAAAAAATATCTATTGTGCTTTATGTGATAGTCTATCAATATGTCAATATAGTTATTATTGCAAGAGTAATTACTGCAATATTCAATATTTATTATAACAGCTATTCTTATGTTTTTAAATTTTCATGTATGAAGGGAAACAGACTGATGTTTAATATGATTATCAAGAAAGAGTCCTTTTGCTAGACAGCTTTAGGGAAGTCATATAATAGTTTCTGAATCTAAAATTTTTCTAGAAGTTTAAGTAAAAATGGGATAGTTAGAAGTGCTGAGAAATTAATGTTTCTACTTTTAACCACCAAAAATGTTAATAATAAATGGTTAATAATTAATTTTGAATAATATTTAAAATTAGCCTTTCAGACATGCCTCTTCTGGGTTGATATTATTAAATTTTAAGTGGATATTTATTTTGATATTTGGCCTTGACACTGGATTTAAATATATTTTGTGAACCCCTAGTGTCTCATTTCTTGATATCTATTCCCCAATAATATCTGGGGATATTATGAGCTCCTTTAAGTAAAAGCTGTTTATTCACACACCCATCCACTTATTCACTGATTCATGTCCATATAACAACTGTTTACTCAACACCAGTCCATTCTAAGGGAGATCGATCCTGGATGTTCATTGGAAGGACTGATGCTAAAGCTGAAACTGCAATACTTTGGCCACCTCATGCGACGAGTTGACTCACTGGAAAAGACTCTGATGCTGGGAGGGATTGGGGGCAGGAGGAGAAGGGGACAACAGAGAATGAGATGGCTGGATGGCATCACTGACTCTGTGGACATGAGTTTGGGTGAACTCCGGGAGTTGGTGATGGACAGGGAGGCCTGGCGTGCTGTGATTCATGGGGTCGCGGAGAGTCAGACACAACTGAGCGACTGAACTGAACTGAACTGAACTCAACACCTACTATGTGCCAGTAGACTAACGTTCATCTCTATATCTCCAGTTCCTAAAATCCAACAGAGCTATTTCAAACTTTAATAGCAGGACTTTTCATCAAATAAAACCTTATTTAACTTAAGACAAATAAAATTAATAAACTCATTTATACATACATAATCTGTATGGAACACCCACATTGCCAGGCAATCTGCGAGGCACAGAGGAGATAGCAGTGAACCTAACAAAGTCCCTGCCCTCGTGGGGCTTACACTCTACTCAGGGAGAAAGATGCAGCAAAAGAAATATACAAGTAAATATGTCATATATCAGATGGCGGCAAGTGCTGCAAAGAAAAGTAAGGCACAGTAAAGTCAATAAAGAGTGCTGAATCCCAGGGGGTCACTAATTTTATCCAGTGTGGTAAGAAGATGCCTCATTGATTAGGCAACCTCTGAGCAGAGATGTAGCCATCTGGGTTCAGCAGAACTCCACTATTATGGGTATAAGAAAAATACAGGAATTAGACTTTACACAAATATAGGAAGAAATGGGGAAGGTGAAGATCTGACTTGGTAGTTGGGGCTGAGTCCCTAATTAGTCCTCCTAAAGGGCAAACTTGCAACCCACTCCAGTATTCTTGCCTGGAAAATCCAATAGATGGAAGAGCCAGGCAGGCTACAGTCCATGGGGTCGCAGAGTCAGACACAACTGAGTGACTTCACTTCACTTAAAGGGCCAACTTAAAAGGAAAATGGCAGCTTACATGGACTCTAGAAGCCAAGGATTTATAGCCACTGGAGGTGATCATGAATAAAACTTATGGAAAGGTCTATGGGAACTATCACTTCTATGTAACTATTGCCTCTACAAAGTTACAGCCCATGATCTGGGCACGGAGGATAAGAGAGTGAGCAGAAGCTGGGACTTGCCAGGCACTCTGTCTGTCCATCAACACTGCCCATAACAACTTTTCTAGAGAAAGGACTACTGCTCTTTTCCAGCCTTCCAGATCTCATGGATGTTCCTTTGGTGCCAGTTCTAACCTAGAAAGATGATAGGAACAGTAATTCTGGGAAACATAGGTCCTATTTCAACCTAGTTGATAGAGCTCAATCCAATGGAAGTAAAGACCTACCTATGGGCTACTAGAAGAGACTTCCACGTAGATCATCACGTACAAAGGCCCAGAGGTGGGACTTTACTTGGCATGATGTGTGTGTACATGCTCAGTTGCTCAGTCGTGTCCAACTTTTTGCAACCCCATGGACTATAGCCCGCCAGGCTCTTCTGTCCATGGAATTTTTCAGGGAACAATACTGGAGTGGGCTGCCATTTCCTCCTCTGGAGGATCTCCCCGACTCAGGGATGGAACCTGCATCTTCTGCATTGGCAGGCAGATTCTTTACCACTGAGTCACCAGGGAGGCTCCTTCAGACTTATAATTACAATCAAATCCATGAGTGTTTTATAGAATGGAAAGGAGGCAATTTCAAAGTCAAACCTTAGTTGAGAAACCTTAAAAAAACAGGGAACAAGTATAGAAATATATTTTAAGAGTGCTTCAGACAAAAGTAGAACATAATGCACCTGGCTGAAGTTATTGATAGGGTATCCTTCCAGGGATTCTGGATTCAAGATCTAGTTTGATCCCATGGGTATGGTTGATAGAAACATGGACATAGCAACAATATAAATAAAGTTGAAATTCCGGAAATCCTTTGGTATTAGTAGAGGAAGGAAATCAAAGTCTATGAGGGATAGGAAAACTATCATGTGTGACCCAGTCACTCCCTACCTCTGACTGTCATGTTGATTTGAACACGCTCTCCTACCAAGGCCTCAAGATCTACATTGATGAAGAGAGTATCAACATCACCGAAAAGTGCTTCCGTGGCATCTCTCTATGGGTCAGGGATGCTGATGAGAGGAGTTTCAGGTAAAATGGAGTCACTTATTTCACTGCAAAGTGGGAACTTCAGTGGGACAAAGGGCAAGCAGAAGCATTTCATCTATGGTTTTAAACCAGGTATGGTCTCCATAACAGACAGCAATATTGCAGTGTCTGACTTACAGGGATAAGAGTGTAAAGTGCAGTTGACCTAGGCCCTAAATAAACCAGCATCTCATGAAGGACCTGGATATCTTAGGCTTTATGATGCCAAAATATTACGCTACTAATATTGTTGCAGTCCCTAAGGCAATCTCCATATGTGAATAAAACCAAGTCTCTTGAATGAAGGGATGGCCAAGTACACTTGAAGAGAGAACAAAGGACTATGTAAATATTTTTGGAGATATGCACTGTAACTCATTGTCCGTGTCTTTTCCCAAGGTACTGGTGCCTTAAAAAAAAAAAAAAAAAGAGTAAATATACTTCTAAGGAATTACTAGTCACTGGCCTTATTTAAACACTGAACCCAGAACCTACTGCAGCCAAGTAGACAGAGTGAGCTCAAGTGATAAATAGAATTTAATTCAACTTTGTTTCATGGCAAGCTCAGTGGAAAGCCCAAATCAATCCTGGGATTTCTATTATAGTGTTAGAAATACATTATCTGGAACTCACAGAATCCACACACTGGCTTCCCAATCAATGAATAAGGGGCTAAATAGAAAAGGCCAAGGGAGTACTCCTGCACTTCTCCTTCCGTAGCAAAACAGTAGATCAAAAGCACTGTCATGTCCCTGGAGGCAGAAATCATTGAGATTAGTGCCTTTATCAAAGAACTGGAAGATGCAGAAACAGTGGTTCCTACCATATCCTCAATTACTGCCAGTTTGCACAGCTCTGCTGCATTACTTACATAGAGAATATACTATGATTGATTCTTCCAAAGCTGTGTGAAACAGTGACCTTGCAGATGCTCTTTCATTGTCTATTTTGGCTTATATGGCAGACAGAGAACTTTTGGAGCCATGCTGTACTGCTAAAACTGCCAGTGACATCTAGAAGTGGTAATACATTATACATGATGAGAACCACCAGTTCTCTGGAAGAAAGCAGTCTCCTTCCCAACAGAATGTAGAGTATCCACAGCTGGGGCTTTCCACCTTCACCCTACAAATGGAGAAAGTAAAGACCAAGAGCAAACTGACCCATCCTGGCTTACATCACCATTAAGAAGCAGAGCCGGGTCTGAGCCTCTTCTAGCCCCCTACCCTGTAGTGAAAGCACCTAGAGTTCACCAACTCCATGCTGTGGTGGAAGGTGCAGGTTTTTTGGACTTTGAGCCATGGCAAGTAAACAATATGCTTCCCTGGTAAAGATAAGAGAAAGACAAAAAAATCAAGAATTGACTGCCGGCCATGCTCAGGATGCAATTTCTTCCCAACTCTGACATCATTTGGGAGCTTATTTTCAACTGAATGTTGTGTTTAGAGTCAGTGGGGGCTTGCACCAAGGGAACTCAGTTGACAGATGCCTTTTCCTCTTTAGTTTCCAAGAAAGCAGGTGGCTACAGCCAACTCCCCAAGTACCCAAGTGTGCAGTCTAAATTTCTCTGAATTTGGGAACAGCCTCAATCCCACAGACTCATTATCTGTGTAGAGATTTGATTCAGTTGAATGACATTGGCCATAACCATTTGAGAGTCTTTTATGATGTGGTCCAACTGTACATCAGGGACTTGGCCAAAATGTAAAGGGATTTTTTTTAAGACTATCTTCCTTTACTTTCAAATATGTAGACCATTTGGAACATTTTCTAAACCACCTGGGCCCTGGGATTGAATTTCATGATGTACTCTATAAAAAAACAAGTCTTAGAAATAACATACCACATTAGCAACTATGGATGTGTTCAGATCCTATTGGCAAATGCACTCTCAAGACAGAAAGGAGAGTTAATGAGAAGGAAGAGTTGCAGGTGAGTTTCAGAGGTTACCCCGAGTGGAAAAAGAATGCTAGAATTTCCATGAAGACTTGAGAAGACTAAAAAGAGTATGTTCTAAAGTCAGTGGGCTCTAGTTACTTTTGGCTTGTAGCTGGTGGGCCAGGGGAGGGGAGGGAACAAATATTAGCAGCTGTAACCACAATACCCCAGAGAAGATGGCTAACTCTACTAGTTACTTTTTGGGAAGGAGTTTGCATCAGATTGTGGGGAACCCTAGGGTGACAAAGAATAGCTCCCGCTAGAATATCTTCATCTCTAGCCTCAACTGCTACTTTGTTGCTGCTCAACCCTTGCCCAACTCACACTCCATCTTTCATTACAAAATCCATGTCCATGGGGAACGCACACAAAACCTGAAGCTCCCATGATCCTGAATCTTTTATTCACCACACCAAAAAACTACAGTTCCACTCTGAATGCTTGAATAACAGTGGAAAGCTGTACAGTTGATTTTGTCAAAGGCACAATGCCAGACATCTTGCACCTACCCAGAAATCCTTCTGAAAAAAGAATCACCATTTTCATGCATTTATTTCCTGTAATAAAGTTCCTTAATCAGTCTTCCCGAAAGTTAAAAAAAAAAAAAAAAAATCACCATTTTCTCCTCTCCTCAAAGTTTCATCCTCATGAAAAAATTCTGAAAGTCCATTTCTTTCTCCCTTCTTCCTCCCCTCTTGCTGCACAAAAGAGCTTCTCCAGTTTGCTGTCGGTTAGTCTCCCCCCACTCACACCTCCTTAACCTGCCATCTTGCTACCACAGGGAGCAAGATGTGGTCTGGCTCCCTGCCTGCTTTCTCTCTTCCAAAAGCAGCTGTGCGTTTATCCATGTTTTATCTCTCTGCCCACTTATAAGCTCCGTAAGTTCAGGACTGGGTCCGACTATCTCTGCCTTCCCTGTCATGGCCTGTATAGCAACAGTGCGTGGTAAAAACACCACGAATGTTTGTCGTTGCAGCAGAGTTATGTGGAAATAGAGGACAGGGGCTTTTTCTGCTTGCCTGTCTGGAAACTGACCATTAGCATCTGCCCTCACTAACCCAAAGTATACCGTTTTCTCAGATGTATTAATTCTGAGATCTGCTGTCCCAATTACCACAAACTTGGCAGCTTAAAACAACAGAAATATACTCTTTCATAGTTCTGGAGGCAAGAAGTATGAAATCAGGGTATTGGCAAGGCCATGCTCCTTCCCAAGGGCAGAGTTCTCCCTCCCTCTTCCAGTCTTCTGATGGCCTCAGGCATTTCTGGGCTTGCTCCTGCATCCCCCCAACCTCTGCCTCCATCTCCTCATGGCTTTCTTCACTGTGTCTCTGTCTCTACACATAGCCTTCTTATAAGAACATGGGAAAAAAATCGTTCTCTGGCCAGGCGGCTTGGCATGAAGGATCTTAGTTCCCTGACCAGGGATTGCTTGAACCTGGGTCCTCAGCTGTAAAAGCACGGAGTCCTACTCATGGGATCACCAAGTCATCCTAATCCACTATGATATCATCTTAAACTCGCCAACTGGATCTGCAAAGACCCTATTACCAAATGAGGTCACATTCTGAGATCCTAAGTAGATCTGAATTGGGAGGGACAACCCACTATACTAGGAAATGAAGACACAATATTTTGAGACAGACAGATAAAATGACTTTTTTCTTTAATGACCTAGGCAGATGATGCCTTTTGGTGAAACCCTTACCTTGTTGGTCAAGGGGTAGCTAATTGTTTCAACAAATAAAAATGTCTTATCTTGAACATCACATAAGAAATCCCTAACCCCTTGGTCTCCAGACCCTGCTGGACAAGTTTTCTTCCCATGTTTCTCCATCGTGAGGGCCAAAGAAGCCACAGCTATTAATATGATTTCTTGCCTGCTGGAGGAGGCTGATTTAAGTTTGGTGCAGCCTAAAGTTCATATGGTTTGTTCCTGTGGGGGCCCTCTTAAAGAGAAAGAATACAGAATTATGAATCTAAAAGTCAATTCAAGATTGAATATTTACTTAGAATGAGAAAATAAATGACCATACACTATAAATTTTTAAAAGCTGACAAATACCATAAAATCCCAAATTTTTGTTTTTGTTAATTAGCTTTTTTTCCTACATTTTTGGCTGCATACTCTTTGATCACCTCTTCACACAATAACAATTTTGTAATATTTTCTGCAGAGGGAACAAAAAGATCATTGAGCCCTTCTTCCTCCAGTGTGGACCCTTGAAATTTGTTTTTCTTATGGGCAGTTTAGAAAAAGTTTTAGCAGCCCAACTTGTTACTGAGAATGTCATCTAAATTTCCAGGATAACCATTAAACTGGGGGAATATCTATAAAGTTCTTTTCATATGCAAGCTATAAGGTTTCAGGGCATTTCAAGTTTTATTGTATATGACTAATGTTAAATATTTTTTGAGTTGACGACATTCAATGACCAGTTTGATGTCAGTGACCTTGTATAGCACATGAAGAGGTTTATATAATTTTTAAGTTGTCTTTTGCCAAAGCAAATGAATGAGATTACAGCTCATTTTAACAAGACACATGAAAAAGCATAATAAATTCATCCAAATAAAGCCACTATTGACCTCTGACCTATGTGTGTGCTCTACTGAGGTTATAAATTACCTTATTCTCTGCTATTATTTTTATTTCTCTTTGGCTTTGGTGTCTTCTGTTTAGGAGTGTCCTAATTCTCATCATCTCTTCTCTTTAGCTCTACCATCAATTTCATTATCTATATGTACTTAGCTATCATTATTATTTTGTTAGCTTCATGATTTGAGTATCAGAGATTAGAGTTACCTTTGTTATACAATAAGAGAGCTTTTGACATTTAGTTTTAATCAACATTATTTTATTCAGTTTACATTTTTGGTTTCCACTCACAAGATCTGAATTCAGGTATGATCAATAATTCTGAAAAAAATTTACAGAATTAATCTAAAATTAAAAGTGATTAATATTTATATTTTATTCAGCTCTATATTTATATAAGCAATTTTTTTTTAACCAACTGAGAGTGACTATGGGCAGAAATGTCGTCACTGAAGTACTTGTCTATGCGGCCTATTTTCTGACATCAGCGACAATTTCAAGGACAATTTCTTCTGGAGCCAACATAGGCTTTGTGAGAAACAGATATGTCAGATATTGTAAGATGGGTCAGACACTAAGATGGGATGCAAAACTAGGAGACTACATGCTGATAAACTCACTGTTGGTAGTTCTGATACAGCTCTGTACCCTGTAAGTGCAGGAATGTTCCTGAGTCCTATTTGGTGCAGATAATATAAGGGGCATTTATAACTGTGCCTGCTGTCTTGTTAACATATTTTTAGTAGACAAGCACTTCCATTTTGACTAGGTACCAAGAAGAAATAGATCTACCACTTACAGTTTTAAAGGTCTGATCATTGTAAATACTTTCCACGGAATAGCTTCTGGCCTCATACATTCATGAGAGTTGGGCCATAAAGAAAATTGGAAAGGAAAGGAAAGTGAAGTCACTCAGTCGTGTCCAACTCTTTGCAACCCCATGGACTGTAGCCTACCAGGCTCCTCCGTCCACAGGATTTTCCAGGCAAGAGTACTGGAGTGGGTTGCCATTTCTTTCTCCAGGGGATCTTCCTGATGAAGGGATCGGGAAGACAGAGTGCCAACGAATTGATGCTTTCAAATTGTGGTGCTAGAGAAGATTCTTGAGAGTCCCTTGGACTGCAAGGAGATCAAACCAGTCAATCCTAAAGGAAATTAACCCTGAATTTTCATTGGAAGGACTAATGCCTAAGCTAAGCTCCAATACTTTGGCCACCTGATGGAAAGAGCCAAGTCATTGGAAAAGACCCTGATGCTGGAAAAATTGAAGGCAGGAGGAGAAGAGGGCAACAGAGGATGAGATGATTAGATAGCATCACTGACTCAACAGACATGAATTTGAGCAAACTCCAGGAGACAGCAGAGGATAGAGGAGCTGGCATGCTACAGTCCATGGGGTTGCCGAGTTGGACACAACTTAGTGACTGAATAAGAGCAACCATACATTTCCAATACTGTTTCTTCTCCAATGTCCATGTATTTCTGCTGCCATAGACTAGAACATGTGTTCATACCAGGATCCCCCCTTTTGCCCTGCCAGAGCCCAGTGAGTAGTATAAATAGTTGTGGAAGACTTTCCTATGCCAGCATGACCATCACAACTAAACTAGACATGGAAGGGACCGTGATTCACATCAACACATCTCATGCATGCATGCTAAGTCACTTCAGTCATGTCTGACTCTTTGAAACCCTATGGACTATAGCCTGCCAGGTTTCTCTGTCCATGGGATTCTCCAGGCAATAATACTGGAGTGGGTTGTGAGGCTCTTCTCCAAGGGATCTTCCCAACCCAGGGATCAAACCTGTGTCTCATTATGTCTCCTGCATAGCAGGCAGGATCTTTACCACTAGCGCCACTCAGGAAGTCCCACTAGACCCCAATTAAAAGATCCAACATCTCCCCAAGCAAATCCCAGCAATGTCTGCAGCCCTCCAACACCAGCTAACACAAGGCAAAGTGTGATATATTAGAAGCTGATGCAAAGAGGCAGGGGCCTGGACTGATTTAAATGAAATACCTATCTTTTGAACACTGTACAGATTCACATGACCATGAAAGTACATTGCTTGAGTCCTTCTCAGAGCCTTGGAAGGCACATGGACAAGTGAGGAGCCCTGAACCCTAGGTGTTATTAATCTCGGGGTAAATTTATGTCTTCTTGGCAGTCATCAATATTCCTCTTAACTTGGATTCCAGGAGAAAATTGGACACTCTGGCCCATTTCTTTCCTGGCCTAACATTTATCTACAAAGATCCCTTATATATTAAACCACAGGGACTTATTAGGAGGCAGGAAAGCTCCTCACCATGTGCTGGTAGATAAACATTCTAGTCTTTTTATAAATGAGTGAACCTTGTGATTACACCCAATCCACTCAGTCTATATCACTCAATGACCACACACCTCCCAACCATCATCTGCTCCAAGAAGATGTGGTAATAAGGACTCTCTGGAATAAACATCATACCTCTGGGCACAGAGATGAAGGGTTTTTTTTTTTAATTGCTTTTAAAACTCATTCAAATATTTATCAATTCTTACTATGTACCGGGTGCTGTTTCATGGGCTAGAAATAGAATAAAGCAAACAAGAATTCTCACAAAGCTCATGTTCTAGCATGGAGAAGGGGGCCCACTCGGAAAGGGCAGACAATGGACAAGTAGATAAACAAACATCAGGCAAGGACATAAATAAATATCTTAGATAATAAGAACTGTGGAGGAAAATAGAACATGTATATCGATGGGCAGGAGGCTCCTGCATTGCATAGCGAGATCAGGGAAGGACTCTCTGAGGAAATGACACTTAGATGAGACCTGAATTAAAAGATGTCAGCCATAAATAACCATATATAAGGGACTTATTGACAAGAGAGAAGATAGCAAGTACGAAGGCCCTGAGGCAGGAACAAGCTTGGTAAAGTCAGAGAACAAAAAGCAGGCCAGCAGGGCTTAGCCAAGTGAGGAAGAGCAAACGACCTCAAAGGGGTAGGAGGGGACAGATGCTGGGGAACTGTGTAGACCATCATTTGGAACTGAATTTGCTGAGTGTGACGAGAAGCCACTGGGAGGGAGGGTTTTGAAAAGGAGCGTGATGTGGTCTGGTTTATGTTTCCAGAGATTACTTTGATTCACTCAGTGGATAATCCATCATAGAGGAGCTAGACTCAAAGGACAGAGACGATTTGGTGATTATTTCAGTAGCCCAGTAAGAGACAATGATCTCCTATTTAATATTTATCTTTTGTCTTAAGGAAGGAAGGAAAGAAAACCCTTTAAGTGGGGAAACTTGACTCCATCATTCCTGAAAGTTTTCAAACCTTATTTACTGTTGAAGAATACTCTAGTCCCTCCTTCACCACACACCTCCCCTTTCTTTTTCAAAATGAAGTCAGTTCTTCTGTGGCTATTCCACGAGTCCTCCCCAGTCCTCTCAGGGAGTGCTCATTTCTAGACCTTTCTGTGTCTATTCAGTAAACAGTTCCTAACAGCCTGCTCTGTGCCTGTCGGGGCTTTGTGTGTGTCCTCGCACCAGGATTACTAAGATGGCTCAGAGAACACCCTCTAGGAGACATAGACATATATAAAATGGAGGACACAAAATGCTAAATGCTATAGTAAAGAGGTGAGGTTTCACTTCTTGCTACTTCAGGTCAAAAAAAACAAAAAACAGGAGGTCAGTATATGAGAACCAGACACAGAGCTGTTCTTCATATAGAACAGGACTACTGACTGGGGGTTCATGAACAGGATCTGGCCTTGTGGAAATCATCTAAAGTAGGAAGGACCAACAGGCGCATGATGTTCAGCATCACTAATTATCAGGGAAATGCAAATCAAAACTACAATGATCAGAATGGCTGATCACAATGATCACACTGGTCAGAATGGCTATGTCCAAAAGAACATAACAAATGTGAGTGAGAATGTGGCCAAAAGGTAACACTTGCACACTGTTGGTAGAAATGTAAACCTGTGCAGTCATTATGGAAAACAGCATGGAGCTTCCTTAAAAAGCTAAAAATAGAACAATTATATAATCTATTAATTCCACTCCTAGGTATATATCCAGAAACAAAAATATTGATTTGAAAAGATGCACGTACTGCAATGTTCATAGCAGCATTACTTAAAATTGTCAAGATATGGAAGCAACCTAAGTATCCATCAGCAGATAACTAAAGAAGATGTGGTATATACGTGGTGTGTGTGTAAGCTCTGGGAGCTGGTGATGGACAGGGAAGCCCATGTTTCCTGTGCTGCAGTCCATGGGGTCACAAAGAGTCATACATGACTGAAAGACTGAACTGAACTGATATATACACAAGGGAATACTTCAGTCATAAAAAAATAATGAAATTTTGCCATTTGCAGCAACATGGTTGGACTTGGAGGACATTATGCTAAGTGAAATAAGCATAATTTCACTTTTCTTTCATAGGGAAAGAAAAGTACTGTAAAATATCACTTATATGTGGAATCTAAAAAATACAACAAACTAGTGGCTACCAGTGGGGGCTGAGGGGCAACATGGGGGTGGAGTGGGAGGTACAAGCTATTGGGGGTAAGATAGGCTCAAGGATGTGTTGTGAAACACAAGGGATATAGCCAGTGTTTTGTAATAGTTGTAAATGGAAAGTAACCTTTAAAAGTTATATGAATTTTTTTGTTTTATAATAATATAAAGCAGAAAGGACCCCAAGTCACTGGGGTTCAGTACTGGATGCTGTTCTGGTTAAGGACTGAGATGCTGGGCAGGGCTATAGCTGTAGGAGGAAAGACCTAGGCACAGTCCCAGACCTATAACTCAGGCCAACCATAGGAGAGCGAAGTCTCAAATTAGAGTTTACTGAAGAGCTGGGCTTAACTGTGACACAGGAATTAAGGGTCCTTTAGCTGTAAAGAAGCCTGAGTTGGAAATAGAGGAGGAAAGCAGGAAACTACCATTTAGGTCTTCCCAGCCCAGTGCCCAGGCTGTCTTATCAGCTTTCTCAGATGTGGCTTGAAAGTTGAAGATAGATAGGTGAGTCCTGAAAGTTGTCAGCCATCGAACATTAAAAATGGAGTCAGATTCTTGATTACAATATGTTACCGCTATTTGACATCTCCCCTTGGATGTCTGGTAAACAGTCAAGTTCACTATGGTCAAACAAAATTTGATTTACAATGCTTTCACCCCTCAACTTGACCTTCCCTTAGCCCTCTCCATTAAAGTGAATGGCACCATCATCTGCCCCTGTGCATAGGCCACATTCCTAGGAAAGATGGCTTAAACATAATGTGGTAACAGGGGAGGTGGAGGGGAGAGAGTGGACTTAAAAGTGTTCGCAGTCTAGATGAAAATGGGGGTTGTGTCATGGAGAGAAATTCAAGGTGACTCCCAGAATTTAGACTAGTTTTCATTTTCACTGTCTGCGTAGCCCTTATCTCATTCTTCCTCATTCCCCTCAGGAAGGAAAAAAAGAAGCTCTTTTTGGTTTTTAAACAAATGTTAGTAGAGAGGTAGCCTGATCTACTGGAAAGAACATTGATTTTACAGACAGACCGCTCTAGGTTGAACACCTTTCTCCACCATAGCTGGGTGATCTTGGACAATGTATTTGTCTTGTCTAACCCTTGCATCTGTAAAATAGAGAGGTTAATTGCTACTACACAGAGTTATTGAGGCATTTAAATGAACATAGGCAAAGCACTTAGGATGATTCTATCTTACACATGGCAGGGAGTAATCGTGTAAAGGGAGAAGCATCTTTCTCCCATGAATATGCCCATTATTAACAGTAATAATATTTACTCCAGACCCAAGTCATTGCCTTATCACTCAGCCCTGACCCATGGTTTCTCCAGAAGAGAAATTGTCTCTGATGAGAGCATAGGCCTTGGAGATGTCTCTGAAATTGATTCACTGAGGGACCCTGGGAAGTTTGTCAACCTCAGTAAGACTCAGTTTCCATATTTGAGAAATGACAGTCATAGGATTCAATGCACATTTGATGAAATCACCAATGCTTAATATCTGGCTTACTCACCGATCTGCAAGTTTCCTGCAGGTAAGGCCCCATCTCTGTGGCTCGCTTCTGTGTCTACAACTCCTGACACCAAAATGTCCCACCCCAGAAGCTGGAGTTCTGACATTCACTGCCAGATCATTTGCCCAGATGCCCACTGCCCACCAAGCATTCACTACCAGGCTGTACCCAAACCAAACTGCCTTCCTACACATTGCATTGAGTGAGTACCCTAGCCTGGACCACCTGGTGGTGCCCACTTGCCTGCATACTTCATTGGGCAGAGAAGTCTGTAAATAGAAAATAGGCAGGCTTCAGCATAGCCCCCCATCCCCAGACCTGGCCCAACCATCCTCCCTGATAATAAACCAGTTTTAAAGCAGGAGTAGAACTTTGGAAAGTGTGTTTCAGAACACAGAACAGCATCAGCAAGGGTTACAGGCTTACAAAAAGCCCATCCAGGCTGAGATAGCATGCTATGCAAGTGGGGGTAAGTAAAGGCTGGAGGGAGTTTGTGTCAGACCACAAGCAGATTCAACGCCGAGGAGGTTGGACTTTATTTTTTAGGAGCCACCGAATTTTTTGAACAGGAAGAGATGTGATCAGAAGTTCTACCAAGAAGAATCTTGCAGCATGAACATGTTAGATTAGTCAGGGGAGAGCCAGAGACAAGGAGACTAGTGAGAAGGCTAATGCATAGTGGAGATAAGCAGCCTCCCCAATCTCAAGGAGGTTTCCTAAGAGTCACACCAAACATTGATGTACATTTTCTATAACTCCTGGATGACCTTGAGTGAGTGACCTGGACTGCAGTCATGGCCACAATCTGCTCTGTGATTCTGGCCAGCCTCTTCACCCTTCTGAGCCTCCCTTTCCTTATCTATATAATGAAGGGCTTGGATCAAAGGATCACTCAGCTCTGCATTTCCTTGGCCTTCAGAAATTTATTTCAACATTTGCAAACCCTTGTAAAAAGACTGATAAGGCCCTTTGATAGAAGCCAGAGAGCCAAGGTGTCCAGGGAGAACCCACCAGGCTTCTCCAGATGCACACCATTACCATTGAGCTCTAAGGACTGCCAGGCAATGAAAACAGAATATTCAGGGAAATTACTCTGTAACTGGCCATTTCTCTCTGTAAGTTAAATCACAGAACTATGAGAATAAACTGTTCCCATGAAGACATAACATTGTTCCTTCTGGACTGGCAATGCAGCGGAAGTGGTGCTTCTGTTGATGCTTCTCTGGTACACCAATCTCAAAGGCTGTAATTTATTTCCAGAAGTAGCCATCCAGCTGTCAGGTAACTGGAGAGGAGGGGGAGAGAAATATACTATGGGTGCCTGATACTTCACTCCAGCTGGGTGTCCCCTTGACTCTCTGAGGAAACCAGCATCTAGGAAGACAAAGGCATAGAGCAAACAAACAAACCTGAACAAATCAAAAATAGCAAAACAGGAAAAGATGCTGAAAGAAGAAACCGTCTTGGGAAGAAGCAATGCAGTGAACTGGGAGGAGTGGAAAGTCAGGACAAGACTACCGCCCACCTCTATCCTGGTGCATAGAACTCACTCATCTTCTGGAAGCATTTCGGCTCTCACATTCTGGGGTTTGACTTTTCCAGTGTGGGTTAGATAATTTCCAGTCCTCGAGTTTCCAAGGGAAAAAAGAACAAGTTTTGGAATCTGTATGTCACACCAGGCTCTACACAAACCAGTGTGTGATGTCAGGCAGATTGTTTAGATTCTTGGAGTCTCAATTTTCTCATCTGGAAAATATGCAGTGTCGCATCTACTGTTTTTCATCGAATCTAACACACCATAAACTGTAAGATTCATTATTGTTATATGTACATGTAGAAAAGCACACCGACAATTAAACCACAATATAAGGTTCTCTTATCACATAGATTGTAAAACGCAACATGCAACTTGATCTTAGAGATGCTAACACGTGTGGAAATGTGGAATCTGAGAATCTATGAAATATGACACTTGCACGGCTGCTGAGAGCTCTAAAATGAGACCATCTGTGGGAAAATGCCTACCTAGTGTGGTGCTAGACACATTTCAGAAACAAATATATATTTGTGAATACCACTGATTCTCATAAAAAATTGTCTGAGCCCTCTGCAATTTCCTGGGAAGCAGGATTTGATAGCATCAAATGCTGAGGCCCCTTTTGCTTCTCTCCACCAACCACCAACCACCACCGACCCGATCCTTTAGAATATTTAGCAAATGCCACTAGGTGCCATCAAGATGCTAAGAGCTTTACAAGCACTGATTCATCCACTGAGTTAGCGTTCTTCCCAAACACACGCAATGACCCACGCTAAGACCAGGATGAACACAGCTTGAACCTTCTGCCCTAGGCTCACATCCCCACCAGCTGTTTGGCAGAAGTGTTGTCTCTGGGCTGATAAAGGAGGGAGGGTTAGGAGTACAATTTGACTTCTTCCTAGAGTTCCTGCTGCCCAAATAAATGATCAGAAGATGCTTAGCCTCACAAATGATTTTTTTTTAAGATTCACATGCTTTGTTTTATGCTTTCTCCCCCTTCTCATGTTTTTAAAATTTCTATTTTCTTTTAAAAATGTTTCCTTAATCATTTAGCAACATATGTGTGTGTATATACATATGCTTTTTTAACATTTCAGCTTTATTTTTTAACTTTTTTATTTCTATTTTACATTTTAAAGATCTGTTTAACTTTTTTTACTTCATAGGTCATGGCCTATAATCATTATCCTTTAACTCTTTCATTTTCATATTTTTATGGTTTATTTTTTAGCCTTTCATCTTATTTTTAATTTTGTCCAGACTTTCTCACTATTGTATTTCAGCTCGGAGCCTTTCATTTCACTAGGTTAAAAATTCTCTTTTTCTCATGGATGACCTTTTACTTAAAAATAAGGGCACTGAAATTTAAAATTATCTTCTTTCCTACTTCATTTTAGTCTTCACCCATTTTTCCTTTAAAATTTTTCTTTGTCTTTTGTTTGTAGGAAGCGTTAGTATGAACAAAGCTAGTGGAGGTGATGGAATTCCAGCTGAGCTATTTCAAATCCTAAAAGATGATGCTATGAAAGTGTCGCACTCAATATGCCAGCAAATTTGGAAAACTCAGCAGTGGCCACAGGACTGGAAAAGGTCAGTTTTCATTACAATCCCAAAGAAAGGCAATGCCAAAGAATGCTCAAACTACCGCACAATTGTGCTCATTTCACATGCTAGTAAAGTTATGCCCAAAATCCTTGAAGCTGGGCTTCAACAGTACATGAAACAATAACTTCCAGATGTTCAAGCTGGGTTTGGAAAAGGCAGAGGAAGCAGAGGTCAAATTACCAACATTTGTCAGATCATAGAGAAAGCAAGGGAATTCCAGAAAAACATCTACTTCTGCTTCATTGACTATGCTAAAGTCTTTGAATGTGTGGATCGAAACAAACTGTGGAAAATTCTTCAAGAGACAGGAATAGCAGACCACCTTACCTGTCTCCTGAAAAAAGTCTGGATATAGGTCAAGAAACAACAGTTAGAACCAGACGTGGAACAACTGACTGATTCAAAATTGGGAAAGGAGTATGACAAGGCTGTATGTTGTCACCTTGCTTATTTAACTTATATGCAGAGTATATCATACGAAATGCCAGGCTGGATGAATCACAAGCTGGAGTCCAGATTGCTGGGAGAAATATCAACAACCTCAGATATGAAGATGATATCACTCTAAAGGTAGAAAGTGAAAAGGAACTATAGAGCATTTTGATGAGAGTGAAAGAGGAGAGTGAAAAAGCTGTCTTAAAACTCAGCATTCAAAAAACTAAGATTATTGCATCTGGTCCCAACACTTCATGGCAAATAGAGGGGGGAAAGTGGAAACAGCACCAGATTTTATTTTCTTGGGCTCCAAAATGACTGTGGACAGTGACTGCAACCAAGAAATTAAGACTCTTGCTCCCTGGAAGGAAAGCTATGACAAACCTAGAAAGAAAGTGAAGTCGCTCAGTCATGTCTGACTCTTTGCAACCCCATGGACTGTAGCCTACCAGGCTCCTCCGTCCACAGGATACTCCAGGCAAGAGTACTGGAGTGGGTTGCCATTTCCTTCTCCAGGGGATCTTCCCGACCCAGGGAACAAACCTAGGTCTCCCACATTGCAGGCAGATGCTTTACCATCTGAGCCACCAGGAAAGCCCCAAACCTAGGCAGCATATTAAAAAGCAGAGACCTCCATTTGCTGAGAAAGGTCCATATAGTCAAACCTATGGTTTTTCCAGTAGTCATGTATGAATTTGAGAGTTGGACCGTACAGAAGGCTGAGTGCCGAAGAATTGATGTTTTGAATTATGGTGTAGAGAAGACACTTGAGGGTCCCTTGGACTGCAAGGAGATCAAACCAATCAATCCTAAAGGAAATCAACCCTGAATAGTCATTGGAAGGACTGATGCTGAAGTTACAATACTTTAGTCACCATATGCAAAGAGACAGTTCATTGGACAAGACCCTGGTGCTGGGAAAGATTGGAAGGCAGGAGGAGAAGGGGGCGATAGAGGATGAGATGGTTAGATAGCATCACTGACTCAATGGACATGAATTTGAGCAAACTCCAGGAGATAGTGAAGGACAGGAAAACCTGACATGCTGCAGTCCATGAGATCGCAAAGAGTTGGACACAACTTAGCAACTGAACAACAACAAATAATAATAACATAAGAATTGTAATTCCTGGGTCATATAAAATGGGAGTTCTTCAGACACAAAAGATATATACACATAATTTCAATAATACAGGCAAAATTAATACATGCTATTAGAAATCAAGACAATCATTATTAGCCTGGTTGGTGGATGAGGATAAATCCATATCACAGATGGTCATCAGAGTTGCCTTAGTTGGAGGGAAAAACTGCAGGAAGATGTGAAGGGGAAGGGCCTTAACCCTCCCTATGCTACTGCTGCTGCTGCTGCTGAGTCACTTCAGTCATGTCCGACTCTGTGTGACCCCATAGATGGAAGCCCACCAGGCTCCCCCGTCCCTGGGATTCTCCAGGCAAGAACACTGGAGTGGGTTGCCATTTCCTTCTCCAATGTGTGAAAGTGAAGTCGCTCAGTCGTGTCCGACCCTTAGCGACCCCACGGACTGCAGCCTACCAGCCTCCTCCATCCATGGGATTTTCTAGGCAAGAGTACTGGAGTGGCTTGCCATTGCCTTCTCCGCCCTATGCTACTAAGGATGGTTTATTCTGTGTGTGTGTGTGTGTGTGTTTGTGTGTGTGTGTGTTAACTTGCTTCAGTTGTGTCTAATTCTTTGCGACCCTATGGACTGTAGCCTGCCAGACTCCTCTGTCCATGGGATTCCTCAGGCAAGAATACTGAAGTGGGTTGCCATGCCATTCTCCAGGGGATCTGCCTGACCTAGAGATCAAACCTGAGTCTCTGACATCTCCTGCGTTAGCAGGCGAGTTCTTTACCACTAGCACCACCTTACTCTCGATCCCTTACCAAAACCTCCAGGATAGACCCTTCCAAGGTCACAGTTCTCTCTGTGCAAATCCACCTGCCTTACTAGCAATCTCACTGGTTTATCCATCTCACAATATTACTGGCGGACTGCAGAACATTAAACAAGGTCTGGCATGGAGTAAATAACAGATGTCAAAAGATGTCATTTCTTTTTCTCTCTCCCCACTGGAGCATAAGCTCTGTAAGGAAGAGGGCATTATCTGAGACGGGATGGGGACACAATGAAAGCACATGGAGGGTGAGCTAACACTTCAGGTGTGTGGGTAGGAAGAATCTGGGGAAAACTCTCTGGAGGAAGATTCACCTTCAGTTGAGATCTCTAGGAAATAGGCACATGGAGTGGGCAACGAGAGGAGCGTACTTCAAGATGAGATGACCACACGGGCAAAGACCTGCAGGTGAAGAGTGTGGAACTCTTGAGGAACTGAAGAGACTCCGTCCGGAAGTTTCTCAGCATTTCGCACTACCAGCACTTTAAAATCTATTGAGTTGTGCCAAACCATGCCAACACATGTCACTTGCCAGGCTGGGTAGGGGGGGTGGGAGGTCTCACCTGAGAAGAGCATCTTCTTTCGAGCAAGGAGGTAACTCTGAACCTCCACGTGGGAGGAGCACAGGGACAGGTCTAAACCAGGCTTCTGCCACCCTTGTCACTCTCACCCTTGTATTAGTATTTCCAGACTGTTCTATCAACCTTCCTGGTAGATTTTCAGGGGCTTCCTCTTGATGTGTGACTTCTTCTATAAACTTTCTTTGTATAATTGTCAGAGAGAAGCTAACTAGAATTTTTAAAACAGGACAAATTTCCCCCTAACTACAAAACTTACACTGAGTATGCCATACTCACTTGAGGTATTGGAACCCAAGGTATCCCTGGGCTTTAGGTCCACTAAAAAAGATCATGGGGCCCAGGGAAGAGGGCAAAACAACCCTTCTCTTTTTCTTCCCCGGGTTCCCAAAGGGAACACTAAGTGAGTCTGTATACTATTAAACCTTAGTTTGTTAGTTTCTCAGTCATGTCCAGCTCTTTGTGACCCCATGGACCCCACCAGACTCCTCTGTCCATGGGATTTCCTAGGTAAGAATCCTGGAGTGAGGCACCATTCCCTTCTCCAGGGGATCTTCCCAAACCAGGGATTAAACCCAGGTCTCCTACATTGCAGGCAGATTCTTTACTGCCTGAGCCACCAGGGAAGCCCTATAAACCTTAAATCAACCATTAAGATAACAAAATAAAGATATTTAGCTAAAAAGTTAAAAAGGAGATAAAATTGAATAATAAAAAATTACCAATCTAAAATAAGAGAGAAGGAAGTAAAGATTGGACAAATACAAAACAAATAGCAAGATGATAGACCTAAACGTAAGCATATTAGTAATCACATTAGATGTAATTTGCCATATGAACAAAGATGCAATGTGAAAAAAATTTTAGCAAATTGAATTTAAAGTGTAAGAAAAAAAAAAGGTCAATTCATCATGACCAAGTAGGATCAAGCCTAGGAATCCAAAGTTGCTTTAGTATTCAAAAATTAATTAATATAATTCACTATATGAACAAACTAATATATATATAGTAGATGTAAAAAAAATAATATTAAGCACTTGACAACATTCAACATCCATTTTTGTTGAAAACTCTTAGCAAACCAAGAAAAGAATGGAACTTCCTCACTCTGATAAAGGGCACCTGTGAAAAACCTACAGCTAGAGTCATTCTTCAGAGAAGGCAATGGCAAGCCACTCCAGTACTCTTGCCTAGAAAATCCCATGGATGGAGGAGCCTGGTAGGCTGCAGTCCCTGGGGTCGCTAAGGGTCGGACACGACTGAGCGACTTCACTTTCACTTTTCACTTTCACACACTGGAGAAGGAAATGGCAACCCACTCCAGTGTTCTTGCCTGGAGAATCCCAGGGATGGGGGAGCCTGGTGGGCTTCCGTCTATGGGGTCACACAGAGTCGGACACAACTGAAGTGACTTAGCAGCAGCAGCAGAGTCATTCTTAATGGTAAAAGACTGAATGTTCTCCCTCCAAAGAGCAGGAATACCATAAAGATGTCTACTCTTTTTACTTCTATTCAACATTGTACTGGGGGTTGGGACAGAGTTTGTAAGTATAATCAAGCAAGAAAATGAAATAGCAGGCATCCAGATTGGAAAAGATGAAACAAAACTGTCTTTATTCATAAATAACAGAACCATCTACTTAGAAAATTCACTGTACAAAAACACCACTAAGCCTACTAAGTATAACAAACAGGAAGAATACATCGCCAATATTCAAAATTCAATTGTACTTCTATATACCAGCAATAAATAATCATAAACAGAAAGTTTTTAAAATGTCATTTACAAAAGTATCAAAAATATAAACACAATTAAGTCTGACAAAAGTTGTGAAGAAATACACACTTAAAATGACAAAATATTACAGAGGTTAAAGAATATCTAAATAAATGAAGAGATAAATCCTATTCAGGGTTTAGACATTTAGATGTCAATGCTCCCCATTTTGTCTTATTGATTCAACACATCTCAACAAAAATTCCAGGAGGGTTTATTGGTTTTCTTTTTTTTGCAGGAATTAACAGACAGATTCTAAAATTCATGTGGAAATGGAAATCATCTAGACTAGTCAAAACAACTTTGATGAAGAGCAAAATTGAAGGACTATTGCTATCCAATTTCAAGACTTATTATAAAGCTACAATAAAGAAGATATTGTGATATTATCATAGACAAACAAATAGATCAATGGAATCAAATAGGGTTCAGAAATAGACCCACACATATGTACCCGACTGATTTCTTTAACAAAGAAGCAGATGACAATTTAATGGAGAAATAATAGTCTTTTCAAAAAATGGTACTAAAGCATTCATATGCAAAAAACCTAATTTTTATCTATACTTCAAACAATATAGAAAAACGAACCTAGAAGATCACATGAAGATCTAATGTAAAAGCTAAACTGCATACTCAAAAAAATTAACTTGAAATGGATTAAAGACTTAAATATGAGACCAAAAGCCATAAAACACCTAGAGGAAAAGTCTCCTTGAGATTGATCTTGGCAGCAATTTTTTGTAGGTGAAATCAAAAGCACAAACAACAAAAGCAAAAACAAACAAATGGGACTACACAAAAACTCCACACAACAGAGGAAAAAAGCAAGAAAGTGAGAGGCAACATAGGGAATGGGCTCGAGAATATCTGCAGACTGTATATCTGATACGAGGTTAATAGCAAATTATATCAGCAACTCACGCAATTCAATAGCAAAAAAACAAATCATATGATTAAAAAATGGGAAAAGAACCCTGGGTAGACATTTTTCCGAAGAAGAAATACGGGTTCACGAAATGGCCACCAGGTACAAGAAAATGTGCTCAAGATCACTAACAGCCAGGGAAATGCAAGTCCAAATCACAGTGAGCTATTATTTCACACCTGTTGGAATGGCTATTATCAAAGAGAAGTAAGTGTTGGAAACAATTCACAGAAAAGGGAATCCTCAGTCACTGTTAGGGGAATGTAAAACTGGTACAGCCATCATGCCAAAGAGCATAGAAGTACCTCAAAAAAAAGTAGAACTATGATATGATCCAGCAATCCTACTTCTGGGTTTACAGCCAAAGGAAATGAAATCCCTATCTCAAAGAGATATCTGTTTCCCAATATTCATTGAAACATTATTCACAATAGCCAAGGCAGGGAAATAGCCTAAGTAAGTGTTTGTTGATGAATAAAGTAATAAAGAAAATATGGATAAATATTTGCAAAATTTAAGAACCTCAACTATAAAACTTTTAGAAGATAACACAGAAAAAAAAATTTGTAGCCTTGGATCAGACAAAGAGTATTTTCTTAGATAAGACAGTACAACCATGATCCATAAAAAAACAAATTGATAAACAAATTGATAGACACTGTTAAGAGACTGAAAGGAAAGGTCAGAGACTGAGAAAAAATATTTACAAAGCACTAATCTGATAATGAATTTGTATATGAAATCCAAAAAGAACTCTCAAAACTCAAAAGTAGGAAAACAAAAGAGCCAGTTTTTAAAATCAACAGAAGATTTCAACAGTCACAGCAGAAATGCATGTATATTATGTGTGTATGTCAAATAAGCACATAAAAAGATGCTCAACAGAACAGTGTGGAGGTTCCTTAAAAAACTAAAAATAGACCTCCCATATGATCCAACAATCCCACTCCTGGGCATATATCCAGAAAAAAACATAATTCAAAAAGATACACACACCCCAGTGTTCATTGCAGCACTATTTACAATAGCCAAGACCCAGAAACAACTTAAATGTCCATTGACAGATGAATAGATAAAAAAGATGTGGGGTGTATATATATATATATATATATATATATACACATATACACACACAATGGAATATTAGCCATAAAAAATAACAAAATAATGTTATTTGCAGCAACATGGATGGACTTAGAGACTACCATACTAAGTGAAGTAAGCCAGATAAAGACAAATATCATATGATATCATTCATATGTGGAACCTAAAAAAAAAAAATGATAGCAGTGAACTTATATACAAAGCAGAAATAGACTCATAGACATAAAAACAAACATATGGTTACCAAAGGGGGAAATGAGAGGGGATAAATTAGGACTAGGGGTTAATATATATACCCTTGTGCATGAATGTTCAGTCATGTCCGACTCATTGTGACCCCATGGACTGCAGCCTACCAGGCTCTACTGTCCATGGAATTTTCCAGCCAAGAATATTGGAACAAGTTGCCATTTCCTACTCCACAGAATCTTCCTGACCCCAGAACTGAACCTTTCTCCTGCATTTGGGACGCAGATTCCTTATCACTGCACCACCTGGGAAGCCCATATACACACTGCTGCTGCTGCTGCTGCTAAGTCACTTCAGTCGTGTCCGACTCGGTGTGACCCCATAGACGGAAGCCCACCAGGGTCTATATATAAAAGAAACAACCAAAAAGGACACAATGTATAGCACAGGGAACTATCTTCAATATTTTTGTAACAACCTGTAAGGGAAAACAATATGAAAAAATATATACATGTAGATATTCAATAAGCACATATATATATATATATATAACAAATATACTTCAATATATAATATATATATTCAGTAAATATACTTCAATTTAAAAAACTAATATAATCTCATAATAAAAGAAAATAAGCAAGCCCTACCAAGAATAAGACCGCAGATCTTGAATGTTCTGACCCATGCCTACCTCTCTCACCTTTTTCCATATGGTCTCTCCTCTGCTCTCCTCCACTGCCCTAGTCACAATGTCCTCTCTTCTTATCCCTTCATGCTCCAAAGCGTCTCACTTGCCTTCTCCCTCTTCCCCAAGACATTCCTTTGGCTGGCTCTCAGTTTCAGCGCTCAGCACACCTATCACTCCTGAAAGAGGTTTCTAACCCATACCAATATTTATCACCATCTGAAAGTAGTTGGTTTATTTATTGTCTCATTTTTTACCTTCTATCTCTCCTTCCTAAAAAGAAAATACTTTAAGGGTAGAATTCTGGTCTATCCTATCCTTTGCTTTATCCCAGTGCCTAAAACACCCCTTGGCATATGGTAAAAATAAATATTTTGGAATGAATGACAAAATGCAGTACACCACTGAGGTCTTATAAGTAAAATATATAAAAGAGTTCACTTTTCATTAAATATTAACATTCTATACATGTAAGAGAGCTTGATTTTAGAGCAGTTATCTTTCTAATTCATTTATTATTCTATTCATCTTTCTGACTTTCAGCAATGTTCACTCTTCTGTTAACAAACCCAGATCAACTTCTTTGATATGTATCAACCTCAGACTGCTTTGTGCCTAGTTCTAACGATGCCCCTTGCAACTCTGGGGTTTATTTAAAACTCAAGTTTAAAAAAAGAATTCAGGAGAGATTTCTTGTCTGTGGGTGTGGGGAGGCAAAAAACAAGTATTCTGATATGGCTGGGGTGTGTTGGGATGAAGGGAAGAGATGAAAATATTTTATGTTGACCTACTGCGAGCCAAGAAAACTACTGTATATGGGAAATGTTATTTATCTCCTTCCTCTAAAGGTAAAATCTATGTAAGTCTTCCAATGTCAAAATCCATGTTCTTCCCAGTAAGGAAAGGAGCTTTAGGTAAAGCTATAATAGGAGAGAGAATTCTATTATCAATCATAATAAAGTAAGTTGTACTGTAATATCAGTCCCAAATGTCAATGATAATGCACAATAAAAGTTGATTTCTAGCCCAAAGTCCCTACTTAGCATCTAGTACCTAACTAGGATAACTTTTCCTCACATTGGTGCAGAATTCAAGGATTCTTCAATTTTGTGGCACCTCCACTTTCATGCATACTTCCATGATCATTGGAGCAAGGGAAGAAGAACAATAAAGAGTGACTCTCCAATTCTTAAACATGTCCACCTGGATATGACCTATATCAATTCTATTCACATTTCATTGGCGAAATCAAACCTCATGGCCATGGCTAATGTCAAAGTGCTGGAAGGACAATCATCCATGTGACTGGAAGGAGGAGACCAGAAATACTAGTCAGTTCAGTTCAGTTCAGTCTCTTAGTCGTGTCCGACTCTTTACAACCCCATGAACCACAGCACACCAGGCCTCCCTGTCCATCACCAACTCCCGGAGTTCACTCAAACTCATGTACATCGAGTCAGTGATGCCATCCAGCCATCTCATTCTCTGTCGTCCCCTTCTCCTCCTACCCCCAATCCCTCCTAGCATCAGACTCTTTTCCAGTGAGTCAACTCGTCGCATGAGGTGGCCAAAGTATTGCAGTTTCAGTTTTAGCATCAGTCCTTCCAATGAACACCCAATTGATCTCCTTTAGAATGGACTGGTTGGATCTCCTTGCAGTCCAAGGGACTCTCAAGAGTCTTCTCCGGCACCACAGTTCAAAAGCATCAATTCTTCGGCGATCAGCTTTCTTCACAGTTCAACTCTCACATCCATACATGACCACTGGAAAAACCATAGCCTTGACTAGACGGACCTTGGTTGGCAAAGTAATGTCTCTGCTTTTTAATATGCTATCTAGGCTGGTCACGGCAAGCCACTCCAGTACTCTTGCCTAGAAAATCCCATGGATGGAGGAGCCTGGTAGGCTGCAGTCCGTGGGGTCGCTAAGGGTCGGACACGACTGAGCGACTTCACTTTCACTTTTCACTTTCACACATTGGAGAAGGAAATGGCAGCCCACTCCATATTCTTGCCTGGAGAATCCCAGGGACGGGGGAGCCTGGTGGGCTTCCGTCTATGGGGTCGCACAGAGTCGGACACGACTGAAGTGACTTAGCAGCAGCAGGCTGGTCATAACTTTCCTTCCAAGGAGTAAGCGTCTTTTAATTTCATGGCTGCAATCAGCATCTGTAGTGATTTTGGAGCCCAAAAAAATAAAGTCTGACACTGTTTCCACTGTTTCCCCATCTATTTCCCATGAAGTGATGGGACCAGATGCCATGATCTTCGTTTTCTGAATGTTGAGCTTCAAGCCAACCTTTTCACTCTCCTCTTTCACTTTTATCAAGAGGCCTTTGAGTTCCTCTTCACTTTTTGCCATAAGGGTGGTGTCGTCTGCATATCTGAGGTTATTGATATTTCTCCCAGCAATCTTGATTCCAGCTTGTGCTTCTTCCAGCCCAGCATTCCTCATGATGTACTCTGCATAGAAGTTAAATAAGCAGGGTGACAATATGCAACCTTGACGTACTCCTTTTCTTATTTGGAACCAGTCTGTTGTTCCATGTACAGTTCTAACTGTTGCTTCCTGACCTGCATACAGGTTTCTCAAGAGACAGGTCAGGTGGTCTGGGATTCCCATCTCTTTCAGAATGTTCCACAGTTTATTGTGATCCACACAGTCAAAGGCTTTGGCATAATCAATGAAGCAGAAATAGATATTTTTCTGGAACTCTCTTGCTTTCTCCATGATCCAGCGGATGTTGGCAATTTGATCTCTGGTGCCTCTGCCTTTTCTAAAACCTGCTTGAACATCTGGAAGTTCACGATTCACATATTGCTGAAGCCTAGCTTGGAGAATTTTGAACGTGACTTTACTAGCGTGTGAGATGAGTGCAATTGTGCGGTAGTTTGAGCATTCTTTGGCATTCCCTTTCTTTGGGATTGGAATGAAGACTGACCTTTTCCAGTCCTGTGGCCATTGCTGAGTTTTCCAAATTTGCTGGCACATTGAGTGCAGCACATTCACAGCATCATCTTTCAGGATTTGAAATAGCTCAATTGGTATTCCATCACCTCCACTAACTTTGTTCGTCGTGATGCTCTCTAAGGCCCACTTGACTTCACATTCCAAGATGTCTGGTTCCAGGTGAGTGATCACACCATCGTGATTATCTTCATCGTGAAGATCTTTTTTGTACTGTTCTTCTGTGTATTCTTGCCACCTCTTCTTAATATCTTCTGCTTCTGTTAGGTCCATACCATTTCTGTCCTTTATCGAGCCCATCTTTGCATGAAATGTTCCCTTGATATCTCTAATTTTCTTGAAAAGATCTCTTGTTTTTCCTATTCTGTTTTGTTCCTCTATTTCTTTGCATTGATCACTGAGGAAGGCTTTCTTATCTCTCCTTGCTATTCTTTGGAACTCTGCATTCAGATGCTTATATCTTTCCTTTCCTCCTTTGCTTTTCACTTCTCTTCTTTTCACAGCTATTTGTAAGGCCTCCTCAGACAGAAATACTAGGGGGTAGCATCAAAGTTTTCCTTGGGTCTTAATCATGGAAGATCCTGACCCTCAACTCAAGAGACAATTGTACTGTTAACCAGTGAACAGCCATGGACGGTTTTGAGCACTGAATGGCATTCTCAAGAATTAAGGCTCTACCAAAACTGAGCCAGACAAGTGCCCTGAGCCCTACCATCTCAAATGGTGTACAGACCACAGCTGGGTCTACAAGCAGTCCATGCAGTAACCAGTCTTGGCAAGCAGCCTGACCCCTGTCACCCTACACAGATATTGAGCCACAACCAGTATAGGTGAGCACCCTGAGTCCCCCTTCCCTGCACAGCAAAACAGCAGCAAGCTAGACAGGAGAGCACCCTGAGCCCTACCTACCCCATACAGAGACTGACTCACAGACCAAGCACCCCAAGCCCCATCACCTCAACCCAGCAAACAAGCTACAACCAGGTTGGACGAACATCAATCAAGGATGCCCACTCCTGTAGCTTTTATTCAACATAGTATGGGAAGTCCTAGCAATAGTAAAGAAATAAAAAGCATCCAAATTGGAAAGAAAGTAAAGCTGTATTTGCAGGTGACATGATTCTATATATAGAAAACCCTGTGTCAAAGCTGTATATTGTCACCTTGCTTATTTAACTTATATGCAGAGTACATCATGAGGAATGCTGGGCTGGAAGAAGCACAAGCTGGAATCAAGATTGCTGGGAGAAATATCAATAATCTCAGATATGCAGATGACACACCCTTATGGCAGAAAGTGAAGAGGAACTCAAAAGCCTCTTGATGAAAGTGAAAGAGGAGAGTGAAAAGGTTGGCTTGAAGCTCAACATTCAGAAAACGAAGATCATGGCATCTGGTCCCATCACTTCGTGGGAAATAGATGGGGAAACAGTGGAAACAGTGTCAGACTTTATTTTTTTGGGCTCCAAAATCACTACAGATGCTGATTGCAGCCAGGAAATTAAAAGATGCTTACTCCTTGGAAGGAAGGTTATGACCAACCTTGATAATATATTAAAAAGCAGAGACATTAATTTGCCAACCAAGGTCCGTCTAGTCAAGGCTATGGTTTTTCCCATGGTCATGTATGGATGTGAGAGTTGGACTGTGAAGAAAGCTGATCGCCGAAGAATTGATGCTTTTGGACTGTGGTGCTGGAGAAGACTCTTGAGAGTCCCTTGTACCGCAAGGAGATACAACCAGTCCATTCTAAGGGAGATCGATCCTGGGTGTTCATTGGAAGGACTGATGCTAAAGCTGAAACTGCAATACTTTGGCCACCTCATGCAATGAGTTGACTCACTGGAAAAGACTCTGATGCTAGGAAAGGTTGGGGGTGGGAGGAGAAGGGGACGACCAAGAATGAGATGGCTCTGGATGGCATCACCGACTCTGTGGACATGAGTTTGAGTGAACTCCGGAAGTTGGTGATGGACAGGGAGGCCTGGCGTGCTGTGATTCATGGGGTCGTGGAGAGTCGGACATAACTGAGCGACTGAACTGAACTGAACTGAACTGAAAGGTTCTACCAAATAAATAAGTATTAGATCTAATAAATGAATTCAGTAAAGTTGCAGGGTAAAAATTTATAGAAACTTATGGCATTTCTATATATTAGTAACAAGTTATCAGAAAGAGAATTTTAAAAATTCCATTTACAATTGAATCAAAAAATTAAATACTTGAAAATAAACTTCACCAATAAGATGAAAAAACTATACCCTGAAAAGTACGACATTGATGACAGAAATTGAAGATGACACAATTGAAAGAAATACTGTGCTTATGGATTGGAAGAATATTGTTAAAATGTATTTATGGATTGGAAGAATATTGTTAAAATGTCCATACTACCCAAAACAATCTACAGATTCGATGAAATCCCATTCAAAACACCCATGGCATTTTTCACTTTTCACATAACAAGAACAAATAATTTGAATGGAAACTCAAAAGACCCCAAAAAGCCAGAGCATTCTTGAAAAAGAAGAACAAAGCAAGAGATATATGTTCCCTGATTTCAAATTATACTGCAAAGCTATACTAATCAAAAGAGTATGATACTGTCATTAAAACAGGTAGCTCAGTGGAACAGAGTCTAGAAATAAACCCTTTCTTATATGGTGAATTAATCTACAACAAAGATGGCAAGAGTATACAAGAAAAAGATGGTCTCCTCAATAAATGGCATTAAGAAAACTGGACCATTTTCATACACTGTATACAAAAGTAAACTCAAAATGGTTTAAAGACTTAAACGTATGACTTGACACTATAACTCTCTGACACTAGTTTTAGCAACATTTGGGGGGGAACCTGTCTTGTTTTGGGCAACAAACTAAAAACAAACAAATGGGAGTACACCAAACTAAAATTTTTGCTCAGTAAAGGAAACCATCAATAAACCAAAGGTCAACCAACAAGAATTGGAGAAGATATTTGCAAATGATATGTCTGATATTCAAAATATGAATTACTTATATCACTTGATATCAAAACAAACAACCAATTAAAAAGTTGTCAGAGGATCTGAATAAACACTTCTACAAAGAATACCTACAAACAAACACATAAAAAGATGCTCAATATCACTCATCAGGGAAATACAAATCAAAATCACAAAGAGATACCACCTCACAACTGTCAGAATGACTATTATCAAAAAGACAAGAAGTAACAAATATTTTCAAAGATATGGAGAGAAGGGGATCTTCATGCACTCTCAGAGAGTCCAACCACAGTAGAAAACAATAAGAAATTTCCTCATAAAATTGAAAATAGAACCAGCATACAATGCAGCAATTCCACTTCTGGGCATTTATCCAAAGAAAATAAAACACATATTTGAAAAGATAGATGTACTTCTATGTTCACTGCAGTATTATTTATAACAGCAAAGGTATGAAAGCAACTTAAGTGTCCATTGCTGGGTGAATGAATAAAGAAAACATGAAAATATATATAATACATACATGATAGAATATTACTCAACCATAAAAAGAATGAAATTGTGCCATTTACAACAACATGGATAGACCTAGCGGGTATTATGCCAAGTGAAATAAGTTTGACAGAGAAAAACAAATACTGTATGATAACACTTACAGGTAGAAATCCAAAAAAACAAAATAGATGAAACAAAAGCAGGCTCAGATACAGAGAACAAACTGGTAGTTTCCAGAGGGGAGGGAGATGGGGAGACAGGCAAAATGGGTGCAGGAGATTAGAGGTACAAACTTCGAGTTATAAAGTAAGTCACAGGAATACAATATACTGTACAGTGAATACAGTCCAAAATATTGTAATAACTTTATATGGTGACAGATGGTAATTAGACTTATCATGGTTATCATTTCACAATGTATAAAATATTGAATCACTATGTTGTATACCTGAAACTCATAATATTGTAAGTCAACTATAATTCAATTAAAAAGAAAAAGAATTAAGGCTCTTATGGCCTAAAATAGGGATCCGTTATCCATGAGGCCTGATTCCAACCTGTGAACACCTAGAAATGTTACTTGTATTTAAAATAAAGGACACTTAAGATTCATCTCATCTTGATGTAAATAAAGATTAGCACATGTCTATTTGTCCAAGTCTGCAGGTGGGAGATTTCTAATCACATCCCCACCTCCAGTCAGTTATTACTGCCCCACACCCCTAACCCTGCCAAACCATCTTTTAAACAGCTGGAAGTTCTACTTGCTGACTTTGCAAAAGCCCCTCTTAAATTCCTCTTTTCTTAGAAAGTAGCTCTGCCAAGTGCTAAGAAGTTCACACCAGATGGGATGCATTTACACAGAACCAGGGCCAAAGAACGCCCATCTCTTTGTGCAGGGCCCACAGGCTGGGCAGAAAACATTGTCTGAACCACTGCTTTTCACACCTGCCAGATGTAACAATCCTGTGCTTGTCTGCTTTTTGGTGAAAGTGACTTCCCTGATTAAGAAATATCTTTAAACAAATATACAGTTAGAGTATTTTCCACTATAATGCCATACTCTTCACATATTCATGATCTTGAATCAAAGCCAAAAAGATGTCCCCTAGTCATGTGTCTTTGAAAGTTGGAGCTTGGGTCTGTCCATTCCCTACTTAATTTATGAGAGAAACATGTTCTGACCACAATCACATGCCAGTTACAGTCATTTCTTTTTCCAGGGCCTGCCTCTGTGAAGTTGGAATGCTCATCTTCAAGTTCAGGCCTCTTCTGTTTGGAAGATATTTGCTTCAGTTTCTTTGGGAAGAGAGTTCTGAGTTGGAAATTAGCATGTATGCAGTTCATTAAGGCACACTCCAGATCTAAGTCTGTGGATGGGAAGGAAAGGATGTAGGATTGGGTAGACTGAAAAGCCAAGCTTCAGCTGACCGCACAGCAAGCTCATAATTAAGCCCTTCAGAACTACCCATTCTGCAGAAAAATCCATGGGCTTTTCTGCATTGAGCACTCATTGGATGCAGGCTACCCCAGAAAGCATGTAAGGCTTTTGAGTAAGGAAACTCTCTCCAGGCCAGGGCAATTTCCAGAGTAAACCAGAAGCATTTCCAGCCACTAGGGAGAAAGATCATTTATTGGTGAAGGGGAATTTAGGTGGCACATGACAGCATTCACTACATGTTGAAGCTGAAATGCAAATACTTTGGCCACCTGATGCAAAGAGCTAACTCATTTGAAAAGACCCTGATGCTGGGAAAGATTGAGGCAGGAGGAGATGGGGACAACAGAGGATGAGATGGTTGGATGGCAACACCAACTCAATGGAGATTAGTAGACTCTGGGAGTTGGTGATGGACAGGGAGGCCAGGAGTGCTGTGGTCCTTGAGGTCGCAAAGAGTTGGACATGACTGACAGACTGAGCTGAACTGAACATATTTTATATCCATAGCTAGAGTTCACGGTAGCAACATGATGTCATGGAGTGGACCAAATAAGCACTAGACCAAGAACTGCCTTCAAAATCTGGGTGACCCTTAGTAACAGCCATCACAGGGGCTCTGCAAGCCAAAAAAGATTTAGCCTCTAGTCAAGCTTGTGACATATCTGCAGGCATGCTCAGTCATGTCTGACTCTTTGCAACCGTATGGACCTTAGCCCATTAGGCTCTTCTGTCCATGAGATTTTCCAGAAGAATACTGAAGTAGGTTTCAGCAGATCTGACCTTGCCCTCAACTCCATTGCACACAGTATATGTTCAAGTCCCAGGCTGCACCAGCCTATAAACAGAAGCTAGGAAGAGTTTTGTCTCACCCCGGCACTTCCTTGTGATTTCATTCCTGAATGACTGACACTGGATAACAAAGAGCCTACTGCTGTCAACCATCCTGTGCCTGCAAATCAGACCCACTGAACCAGAGCCACCAACACAAAGACAGCACATACTCCAGCCCCATTTACTTTACTTAGGATCTTACTCTCGTTCCCAGATCCATGTTTTTGCCTGGCTTGGAGATTTCTTTTATACTGCCAGCCTCTGGGAATAGGTGAATGAATTATGACTTCCTCCCTTGGGTCCTCATCTTCTGTGATTCCAGATCTAGTTCTCTAGTTCTTCAGTTCCTAGATGTTCCTGATAACCTGCAGATACAAGCTATGAGATGCCTGATGTTGCAGATTGAATTGTGTCCCCCCAAAATCATAACACCCTAGTACCTAGAATGTGACCTTATGTGAAAATTGGGCCTTTACAGAAGTAATCAGGTTAAAATTAGGTCATTGCTGCTGCTGCTAAGTCGCTTCAGTCGTGTCCGACTCTGTGCAACCCCATAAACACCAGCCCACCAGGCTCCCCTGTCCCTGGGATTCTCCAGGCAATAACACTGGAGTGGGTTGCCATTTCCTTCTCCAATGCATGAAAGTGAAAAGTGAAAGCGAAGTCGCTCAGTCGTGTCTGACTCTTTGCATCCCCATGGACTGCAGCCCACCAGGCTCTTCCGTCCATGGGATTTTCCAGGCAAGAGTACTGGAGTGGGGTGCCATTGCCTTCTCTGAAAATTAGGTCATTAGGATAGGCCTATTCTAATAAAACAGGTGTCTATGAAAAGGGGAAATTTGGATATAGTTACCTACACAGGGAAAATATCATGTAAACATGAAAGCAGAGATGGGGTGACGTTTCTATAAGCCAAGGAACACCAGCAATGGCCAACAACCATCAGAAGTTAGAGAAGATGCATGGAGTAGATTCTCCCTCACATCATCCCTACTGACACTTTACCTTCTCTCCTCCAAAACCATGAGACAATACATTTTTGTTGTTTAAGCCAACTAGTTTGTGGTGCTTTGCTAGGCAGCCCTAGGAAATGAATACACCTGGGAACGTTACCCATCCATCCTCGCCTGCATCTAAATCATCACTCTAGATAAGCCTACCATAGGTCCCCTTAAAACAAAGAGAATAAACATCTCACCAGAGTCACAAGGTCATCAAATAAAAGAGATAGGAGCACATTAGAAGTCAGGTCATCAGGAAATCAAAATCACAGTAAAATATTACCTCATACCAACTAAAATGAGGTGAAGTGAAGTTAAATTTGCTCAGTCATGTCCAACTCTTTGCAAATGGAATTCTCCAGGCCAGAATACTAGGATGGGTAGCCTTTCCCTTCTCCAGGGGATCTTCCCAATCCAGGAATCGAACCCCGGTCTCCCTCATTGCAGGTGGATTCTTTACTAGCTGAGCCACAAGGGAAGCCCAACAGTACTGGAGTGGGTAGCCTATCCCTTCTCCAGGGAATCTTTCTGACCAGGAATTGAACCAGGGTCTCCTGCATTACAGATGGATTCTTTACCAACTGAGCTATTAGGGAAGCCCACCAATTAGAATGGCTACTATTAAAAAAACAAACCACACACACACAAAAACAAAAGCAAAATGTTGGAGTGGATATGAAGAAATTGTCATGGCTGGTAGGAATGTAAAATGGTACACTTGAGAAAAGAGTATGAAGTTTCATCAAAAAACTAAAAATATAATTACCATATGATTCAGCAACTTCACTTAATTTCACTTCTGGGTATATATCCAAAAGATTTGAAAGCAGAATATTGAAGAGGTATTTGTACAACTGTGTTATTACAGCATTATTTACAATAGTGTAGAGGTGGAAGCAGCCCAAAAACCCACTGGCAAGGCTTCCCCAGTGGCCCAGTGGTTAAGAATCTCCCTACTGATGCAGGGGACACGGGTTTGATCCTTGGTCAAGGAAGGTCCCATATGTTGTGAGGAAACTAAGCCCATGCACCACAACTACTAAAGAAGCTAGGAACAGATTTCTTTTAGGACTTCTTTTCTTCTCGGAACAGAAGAAAACAGATTTCTTTCTTCTAGGAGCAAGCAACTAGAGCCTGTACTCCACAACAAAAGCCACTGCAGTGAGGAGCCTGCTCGCCACAACTAGAGAAAGCCCACATGCAACAATAAAGACCCGGTGTAGCAAAAAATAAAAAAAAAAAAAAACCCACTCCCAGATGAATAAAGAAAGCATGGTTTATACATGCAATGGAATATTACTCAGCCTTTAAAAATAAGCATCCTATTACACGCTACAACATGGATGAAACTTAAGGACATTATGCTGAGTGAAATATAAGCCAGTCACAAAAAGACAAATACTGTACGATTCTACTTACACGAGTTTTCTAGAGTAGTCAAAACCATGGAAACAGAAAGCAGAATGGTGGTTGTCAGGGCCTATGAGGAGGGGGAGGGAGCAGTTCCATGGGTACAGGGTTTCAGTTTTGCAAGGTAAAAAAGTTCCAGAGCTCTGTTACACAATAATGTGAATAAAGTTAACACTACTGAAATGTACACCTGAAAATTAACAGGGTAAACTTTATTTTTTATTTTGTTTTATTGGAGGCAAATTACCTTACATTAATATATTGGTTGGTATTGTCATACATTGACACGAATCCGCCCCAGGTGTACATGTGTTCCCATTCTTGAAACCCCCTCCCACCTCCCTCTTCCCCATATCCTCCCCCCATGCACCAGCCCCAAGCATCCTGTATCATGCGTCGAACCTGGACTGGTGATTCATTTCACATATGATAATACACATGCTACAATGCCATTCTCCCAAATCATCCCACCCTCACCCTCTCCCACAGAGTCCCAAAGACTGTTCTATACACCTGTGTCTCTTTTGCTCTCTCGTATACAGGGTTAAGGTTACCATCTTTCTAAATTCCATATATATGTGTTAGTATACTATATTGATGCTTTTCTTTCTGGCTTACTTCACTCTGTATAATAGGCTCCAGTTTCATCCACCTCATTAGAACTGATTCAAATGCATTCCTTTTGATGGCTGAAAAATACTCCATTGTGTATATGTACCAAAGCTTTCTTATCCATTCATCTGCAGATGGGCATCTAGGTTGCTTCCATGTCCTGGCTATTATAAAAAAAGCTTCTGCACAGCAAAGGAAACTATAAGCAAGGTGAAAAGACAGCCTTCAGAATGGGAGAAAATAATAGCAAATGAAGCAACTGATAGAGGGTAAACTTTATACCATGTGGTTTTTTAACCACAATTTAAAAGAAAAAGAAGCTAGGGGCTAGGTCATCTGGCTCCTAGCCCAGCACTTTTTCCCCCAGCACCACCTCAGCATTCACACCAACACTGCAGAAGGACAAGGGACAGACCTGTCTTTCAGCCAAAGCACTGCCCATCCACTGAAGCCAATAAATCAACTTATAATAATCGGGGTGGGGGGGCAGTGGCATCCGTTGAGCAACTATTCGGGAGCTGGAAGTATACATTGTCTCGTGTGATCTTATGGGAGATGCTGTGAAGCAGTCCTCATTTCTCCACCTTGTAGATGAGAAACTGCCCCTCGGAGGACTGAAGGGAACTAACTGTTCCAAGTCCAGTGGCTGACAGCAGGCAGACCTGGGACTTCCAACTGCCACCCCAGTTGCCTATTAGACAACATTTTACTTGTTAAAAATCACTGGGCTCAGAGATTTCAGTTTCCAAAGATGTAACTGGACTGTCTCTGCCACATGCACTCATCCTGTGTTCATCTGTCTTTTTCCCTTTTCTTTTCTTTTCCCTGACCCCTCTTCCCTTTTTTTTTTCAGGGAAGAAAAGTTGATCATCTAGTGAAAAACATTTTCCTTAGAGATCATTTAAGATATTTGGCGATTGCCAAATATCGCAAAAGAGAAAGAAGAAAGATGCAGGGCTGAGGAATAAAAGAAAACTTTCAGCCATTCCTTAAAGCCTTGGGAACTGCTTCAGGCACGCCTCCCTTGTCACCACCCCAGAAGTTCACACAGCCTTTCAAGTTGGCAGACCCTTGGGAGGCTGAGTGAGGGTGGCCCAGGCCACTTCTTGCCAATCAGGAACCCTCTCAAATTCCTCCCACTCAAAACAAACCAGCTGCCCCCATCACCACCACCCCCACCAAGCTTTGGTGCGTTCGAATTTCTTTCCCACTTGCCAAAACCTGATTTCCTGATTCTAAGAAAAAAAACTTTTAAAATACCCCTTGGAAAAAAAAAAAAAAAAGACTCCTTAAGGCAGCTTAAACATCAAAGAGCTGCTAGAAAATAGGGTTCTGTTTGGTTAAGTGCACATGAATCAGACAAAAATTCCGATTAAATTTCCCCTTTTAAGCGCTAAGGATTTTTACTGGATTTGGGCAAAAAATTTACAAACAAAACATAGATTCTTGGGGACTACAAGGCCCATTCATCTGGTCCAGTCTGCTTACTGCCCACAGGAGGAACCCAAGGGTGGGAAAAGGAAAGTGACTAAGAGCTCTCAGCAAGAAAGTGTGGCCATCCTGGGTCCTTGGCTCTCTAATCAATTGATAAGAAGCCAGACAAGGAATTCAAGCAAGGCTTTATTGGACTCGTGGTGCTACAAAACAAGGGAGAGAGCAAGAAACAGGTGCCCTTGCTCCCTCTCAAGGAGAATTGGCTGGTTCCTTAAGTGGGAGGGTTGGGGGTGGATAGGTGGATGGTAAGGGCGGATAGGTGGGTTAGGTAGGAGGGGTGGCTTGGTGGTCTGCCCACCCCCACTTCTTGGCAGTGGAGTGTGCAGGGTTATGTACAGTACCTTCCTTTTGCTCCAGCACCTCAGAAGCAGCAGTTGGGTTTTTGGCTTTTTTGTATCTTATGGTTCATAATGTGCCCCAACTGTGGGTGTATGCAATTCTTTTTAGTTTCTTGCAGTTTCTTTGTATTCTGTTGCTCAAGGAGACGTTTGTCCAGGTGCAATCACTCCAGTCAAGGGCCCCAGGTCTCAGCCTGTCTCAGAGGCACCAGAACCAAACCCAAGCCAAGGCCCTTAATTCCCAATCTGGTGTTTTTTCTACGTATTTGTCAATTTCTCTTGTAATTGGAAATTGTAAGGTTTGGTTTGTTTTTTTTTAAGTCAAAGGTAATTTAACGTGTGAAACCTTCAGAAGGAAGCTAGTAATGTCATTTCTTTAAAAAGGTATTAGGGTCTCAAAAGAAAAGCCTTACCTATTACTGAGCAGGTATTTTGTAGGGGCATTATTCACTTCACCACAATTCTATGAGATACATCACTGTTTTCTCTCCATTTTACAAAAGCAAAGAGAGGGAGGACAAAGATTAAATTCTGGTTTGTTTTTGCTCTATTAATTAGGATCCTTCTAAAACGTTTTATCAATCAGGCCTCAAGGCAATCATAAGAGGTAGACATCATCATCTGCATTGCATAAAGGAGAAAATCTGATCTTAAAGAAATGTCTCACCGTTCTCAAGTTCTCAAGACCCAGAAGTGGCAGAGCTGGGATTGAAACCCATGACCTGAAACTCCATCCTCTCTGTTACCCACTTCACAGGGTTGTTTTGAGGGTCAAATCAAATCATGGAAGCCAAAGCCCTTTGTAAAAACTATAAAGGATTTAACAGATTCAAGAGATTATCGTTTGTGAGGCTAAATTGTTTTATTTTCCTAAATTTCCACTCTGGCTTTTAGCAACAGAATCCTAGAGCCTAGCAATGACACGAGGCCCAGGTCTCTCAGCTGAAAAACATTTTCCAAATAAAAGATTTGATTGAGCACACGCTTGTTTTCCTTGGGCAGGTCCCAACCCCCCAAATGTTCAATTAGGTTGGAAAGTTTTGATCCCAATGGCCATTGTTGCAGGCAAATGAGAAACGTGGAACCTTAGTCTCTGACCCTGCCAAGGAGAAGAGTACCCGAAATAACCACAAAAAGCAGTCACCCTGCTGGCAGCTAGGCTGTCCAAATAGCAGCATTATTAAATCAAATGCTAGCTCATTCCTGTGCTTGTGTGTTTACTCCTGGCTGTTTTACAAGCATCTTCTACAAACTGTACCCCACTCTGGACATATGGGATACAGAGAGAAACGAACCACAATTTCTCCCTCAAGGAGCCCACAGTCCCCAGACCTTCTGCTCACAGCCACCATGAATGTCCCCCTGTCCTTTCTGGTCACAATTTATTCTTCATTCTTCTCTGCAGGACAACAATGCAAGCCGGTGTTATGAGCTGAATTGTATCCCGCCAAGTTCCTATGCTGAAGTCCTTCCTAATCTTCAGGACCTCATAACGTGTCTGTATTTGGAAAAACGCTCTTAATAAAGAGGGGTAAACTGACACCCTGTGGGTGAGCCCTACTCTAGTAGGACAAGTGTCATACAAGAAGAGATTATGATACAGACCCACACAGAAGGAAGACCACATGAATACCCAGGAAGGAGACAACCATCCACAAGTCAAGGAGAGAGAGACTTCAGTAAAAGCAACCATGCAACACTTTGATCTCACACTTCCAGCTTCCAGAATTGTGAGAAAATAAATTCCTGTTGTTTAAATCATCCAGTCTGTGGTCATTTGTTATAGCAGCCTGAGCAAACTAATATAACCACCTAAAGCATTGACTCTGATCTGCAGATTATGAGTTATTTTTTGTGTTTAAAGAAACAAAGAATTTAAAAGCAAAAAAACATGGACCACCCTCAAGAAATCTGTGGTCTTTTTTTTTTTTTTCTTTTTTGATTGGAGGAGAACTGCTTTACAATATTGTGTTGGTTTCTGCTGTACAACAATGCAAATCAGTCATAATTATATACAAGGCTCCCTTGTGAGCCTTCCTCCCTCCTCCCATCTCACCCCTCTAGGTTGTCACAGAGTGACAGACTGGGCTTCCTGTGTTATTCAGACGCTTCCCACTAGTTATCTGTTTTACAGCCTGTTTTACACATGATAGTGTGTATATATCAAGGCTACTTTCTCAATTTGTCCTTCCCTCTCCTTCCCCTGCTGTGTCCACAAGTAGAGATTAGTTGTTTTTCTTCCTTGTACTATACTAGGTGCTGGAGACGCTAGGATGGAAAAGCTGTGGCCCTTCTCCATGGAGCACACATTCCAGCAGAGGAACCAAACTTGCAAGGGTCTTCTGCATAGTCATTTTCTAAGTCTGGCTGTAAGGGGATACAGTGCATTCCTTTATGTACCCCTGAACCCAGCTAGGGGAAGGACAGGCTCAGGACACATTTCCTCTCCAGCAGGAAGTGAAAGTGTTAATCACTCAGTCTTGTGTGACTCTTTGAGACTGCATGGACTATAGCCCTCCAGGCTCCTCTGTCCAAGGGATTCTTCAGGCAAGAATACTGGAGTGGGTTGCCATTTCCTTTTCCAGAGTACCTTCCCAACCCAGGGATTAAACCTGGGTCTCCTCTACTGCAGGTAGAGTCTTTACCATCTGAGCCACTAGGGAAGCCCCCCACCAGGAAGTACAAAGAGATGTTATGCAGGAGGAGGTGGTGTCAGAACATTCCAGGCATTGCCACATGCTAAGTCCATGCAAGTGAAGGACTGGAAGAAAGAGAGGCTCTGGACAAAGCAGGGCCAGGTCAGGGAGGGGTGTGGGCCAAGAGAGGCAGCTGGGTGCTGGCTGATGGGGACTCAGACACTGAAGAGTTTCAAGCACGATTCTGCTCAGATTTAGTCACTGAATCATCCTCCAAATGCAGTCTTTCACAGAAGAAGCACTGGAGGAATGTTTGTTGGTTTGAAGTGACTAAACCAAAAGATGGCTTAGAACCCCACTGCTGAGAAGAAATCACAATTCCCCTTACCCTCTCCTCCATCTAGCCGGGCCCAGCTTCCCTCCTGCAAACCCTTATTCATTAGTGAAATACTTCCAGAAAGCTCAGGCTCACATAAGCTTCTCGGTTATATCTCTTATTACCAGTCACACTTGTGCTTCTTATTGAGTGGCCCTGTGGGGTCAGTTAGGCAGACCTGGAGCCAGTCCTGACCATTCTGAGACCTTAGGGCAGGTTGCTTCAGCTTTCTAGGCCTCAGTGCCCCATCTCTTAATTGGGGTAGCCATACTTGCCATATATGTTCTCCTTTTTCTCCTCTCATGGTAGAATCCCCATCTCATTTTAGCTGGGTGCCCATGGCCATGAGCCAGAGGCCCCATTTCCCAGCGTCCTTTGCAGCCAGACGCAGTCACATGGTCATGTGAGTCTACTCAGAACAATGGAACCTGAGCAGAAGTGAGATGGGCAGTTTCCAAGTCACTCCTTAAAGACAGTCTTAGCTATTTGTCACAGGACCTCTTTCATCCTTTCTGCAGGATAGGAAATGGAAACAACCGGAGCTCTCACAAAGTCACATCACACAGGTGACAGTCTGACCTACCAGCAGGGTTCCTCCATAAGAGAGGGATAAATGATAACTGCCTTCACACCACTGAATTCCTGGGCCCCTTTGCGCACCAGCTTTGTCTGTACACTAAGAAGCCCACAGCCTTCTTTTGGAGATTGTAGAAAATCTATTCTGCACGTGGCAGGCAGGAGATTAACCAGTACTGCCGTAGCTATTATCACGATGAATCACCAGTGTGATGACTGGCGAGCTGTGAGTGGGAAACGAGAAGTTCACCACACTCTGAGCTTTCACTCCTGTGTGTCTGGGAAAATGGTGGGACTTCTGATAGGAATGGAGGCTGAGGCAGGGAGGGCAATAAGGGGAGGGAACACAGAGGCAGGCTTTACTGGCGTTGAATATGAGTTGCTGGCAGAGTTCACAGAAAGAGATGCCGATAGGCAATTTGAAACCCAAGCTGAAGCTGAGGCCTAGAAACAAAGAATTGGGCTGGGGTTGGCAGGGGAGCTGAAGCCGAGACACTGGATGAAACCTGTAAGGGAGAGGGCCGCACACACAGATATCAGATGGATAACGTGGGGCCAAGTGTGGCTGAACAAATGCTTAAGATACAAGAGGAAGAAACTACTGGAAAAGCCCTGTGAGGAGAACAAGTCTTATGCACAGGCAGCAGGGGGCATGGCTGGCTCTGATGGGGGCTGGGAATGGGGAGAAGTCCCTGTGATCCACTAGAAGATCCTGGGAGGACACAGAGGAAGAAACTTTGTCTGGGAGATGAGCAGCCAGCAGGTACAACCATTCCCCTGGAGCTTTAACAGTGAGGGAGTGTAAGTCGTTCAGTTGGGTCTGACTCTTTGCGACCCCATGGACTATAGCCCACCAGGCTCCTCTGTCCATGAGATTCTCCAGGCAAGAACACTGGAGAGGGTTGCCATTACCTCCTCCAGAGGGATCGTCCCAACCCAGGGATCAAACCCAGGTCTCTTGATTGCAGGCAGATTCTTTACCATTTGAGCCACCAGGAAACCCCAACACATGCCAAATATGAAGAACAGCTTCAATAAACATCAGGCTTCTAGGAAGTGGTTTGTGGGATTATAGAATGTTTTTAGTATGAAAAAACTGGATGAAATCAAATATTTTTAAAGAGGTCTGAGTGTGTGTTAGGAACTTGGTCCATCAAAGCACTTTAAAGGCAGATATTTTGAGGAGATTCTTGTGGAGGCAGTGAAACTCAAGATTTGGCCAGAATGATTACATGGAACAGAAAATAGCATCTTGAAAGGGGAAAGAAATGTGCCTCCTGGACAAACGTTCAGTCAACAGACATGCACAGGGTCTCCTCCGTGTGTGTGTGCATGCGCATGTGCTGGGTGCTGTTAGCTCACGCTGAACGAAGGGGACGGATGATAGCAGGTCAGGGGTTATGAGAGCTGTGGTGGAAAACGAGGCTGGGGGTATAAAAATGTGGACAAAATGTGGGCCACTGAGAAGGGAATGGCAAACCACTTCAATATCGGTGCCTTGAGAACCCCATGAACAATACGACAAGGAAAAAAATATGACACTGAAAGATGAACTCCCCAGGTCAGTAGGTGCCCGATATGCTACTGGAGAAGAGTGGAGAAATGACTCCAGAAAGAATGAAGAGATGGAGCCAAAGCAAAAAATAATGCCTAGTTGTGGATGTGACTGGGGATGGAAGTAAACTCTGATGCTGTAAAAACAATACTGCATAGGAACCTGGAATGCTAGGTCCATGAATCAGGGTAAACTGGAAGTGGTCAAACAGGAGATGGTAAGAGTGAGCATCAATATTTTACGCATCAGTGAACTAAAATGGACTGGAATGGGTGAATTTAACTCAGATGACCATGATATCTACTACAGTGGGCAGGAATCCCTTAGAAGAAATGGAGTAGGCCTCACAGTCAACAAAGGAGTCTGAAATGCAGTACTTGGGTGCAATCTCAAAAGCAATAGACTGATTTCTGTTCGTTTCCAAGGCAAACCATTCAATATCACAGTAATTAATCCAAGTCTATGCCCCAACCAGTTATGCTGAAGAAGCTGAGGTTGAATGGTACTATGAAGGCCTACAAGACCTTTTAGAACTAACACCCAAAAAAGATGTCCTTTTCATTATAGGAGACTGGAATGCAAAAGTAGGAAGTCAAGAAATACCTGGAGTAACAGGCAAATTTGGGCTGGGAGTACAAAATGAAGCAGATCAAAGGTTAACAGAGTTTTGCCAAGAGAACACACTGGTCATAGCAAACACCCTCTTCCAACAACACAAGAGACAACTCTACACATGGACATCACCAGATGGTCAACACTAAAATCAGATTGATTATATTCTTTGCAGCCAAAGGTGGGAGAAGCTCTATACAGTTATCAAAAACAAGACTGGGAGCTGACTGTGGCTCAGATCATGAACTCCTTATTGCCAAATTCAGACTTAAATTGAAGAAAGTAGGGAAAACCACTAGATATTCAGCTATGACCTAAATCAAACCCCTTACGATCATACAGTGGAAGTGACAAATAGATTCAAGGGATTAGATCTGATAGACACAGTGCCTGAAGAACTACAGACAGAGGTCCATGGCATTGTACAGGAAGCAAGGATCAAGACCAACCCCAAGAAAAAGAAATGCAAAAAAGCAAAGTGGTTGTCTGAGGAGGCCTTATGACTAGCTAAGAAAAGAAGAGAAGTGAAAGGCAAAGGAGAAAAGAAAGATATAACCATTGAATTGCTGAGTTCCAAAGAATAACAAGGAGAGATAAGAAAGCTTTCCTCAGCGATCAGTACAGAGAAATAGGGGAAAACAATAGAATGGGAAGGACTAGAGATCTCTTCAAGAAAATTAGAGATACCAAGGGAACATTTCATGCAAAGTTGGGCACAATAAAAGACAGAAATGGTATGAACTTAACAGAAGCAGAAGATATTAAAAAGAGGTGGCAAGATTACACAGAAAAACTATACAAAAAAGATTTTCATGACCCAGATAATCACGATGGTGTGATCACTCACCTAAAGCCAGACATCCTGGAATGCAAAGTCAAGTGGGTCTTAGGAAGCACCATATGAACAAAGCTAGTAGAGTTGATGGAATTCCAATTGAGCTATTTCAAATCCTAAAAGATGATGCTGGGAAAGTGCTGCACTCAATATGTCAGCAGATTTGGAAAACTCTCAGTTGCCACAGGAGAGAAAATGGTCAGTTTTCATTCCAATCCCAAAGAAAGGCAATGCCAAAGAATGCTCCAACTACCGCACAATTGCATTCATCTCACACGCTAGCAAAGTGATGCTCAAAATTCTCCAAGCCAGGCTTGAACAGTGCATAAACCATGAACTTCCAGATGTTCAAGCTGGATTTGCAAAAGGCAGAGGAACCAAAGATCAAATTGCCAACATTTGTTGGATCATGTAAAAAGCAAGAGAGTTCCAGGAAAACATTTACTCCTGCTTTATTGACTATGCCAAAGCCTTTGACTGTGTGGATCACAACAAACTGTGAAAAATTCTTCAAGAGATGGGAATACCAGACCACCTTACTTGCCTCCTGAGAAATCTGTATGCAGGTCAAGAAGCAACAGTTAGAACCAGACATGGAACAACAGACTGGTTCCAAATTGGGAAAGGAGTACACCAAGGCTGTATATTGTCACCCTGCTTATTTAACTTATATGCAGAATACATCATGGGAAATGCTGAGCTGGATGAAGCACAAGCTGGAATCAAGATTGCTGGGAGAAATATCAATAACGTCAGATACGCAGATGACATCACCCTTATGGCAGAAAGTAAAGAAGAACTAAAGAGCCTCTTGATGAAAGTGAAAGTGGAGAGTGAAAAGGTTGGCTTAAAACTCAACATTCAGAAAACTAAGATCATGGCATCTGGTCCCATCACTTAATGGCAAATAGATGGGGAAACAGTAGAAACAGTGGCTGACTTTATTTTGGGGGGCTCCAAAATGACTGCAGATGGTGACTGCAGCCATGAAATTAAAAGATGCTTGCTCCTTGGAAGAAAAGCTATGACCAACATAGACAGCATATTAGAAAGCAGAGACATTACTCTACCAGCAGAAGTCCATCTAGTCAAGGCTATGGTTTTTCCAGTGGTCATGTATGGATATGAGAGTTGGACTATAAAGAAAGCTGACCTCCAAAGAATTGATGCTTTTGAACTGAGGTATTGGAGAAGACTCTTGAGAGTCCCTTGGACTGCAAGGAGATCCAGCCAGTCCATCCTAAAGGAAATCAGTCCTAAATAGTCATTGGAAGGACTGATGCTAAAGCTGAAATTCCAATACTTTGGTCACCTGATGCAAAGAACTGACTCATTTGAAAAGACCCTGATGCTGGAAAAGATTGAAGGCAGGAGGAGAAGGGGACATGACAGAGGATGAGATGGTATGATGGCATCACTGACTCAATGGACATGACTTTTAGCAAGCTCCAGGAGTTGGTGATGGACAGGGAAACTTGGCGTGCTATAGTCCATGGAGTCACAAAGAGTTGGACATGACTGAGTGACTCAACTGAACTGAACTGAGGGGGTAGAAATGAACAACACAGCTGCTTTACCTCAGGGAAGCTCCTGCTGAAGTGACCTTGGAGCCTGGACAGGGGAGTAAGGGAAGCCTTGCAGATCTCAGGGGCAAAAGGAATAGCAAAGGCCCCAGGGTGCAAAAGGGCACAGTATGTTTGAAAACTGGCCAGAACTGCCTCATTAAGGCGAGGCAAGTGAAGAACCTGGGTGTAAAAAGGAACCCTCCTGCACTACGATGGGAATGTGAAATGGTGCAGCCACTATGGAGAACAGTATGGAGGTTCCTTAAAAAACTAAAAATAGAGCTACCATATGATCCAACAATTCTTCTCCTGGATGTATATGCAGAGAAAATTATAATTTGAAAAGATACATGCATCTCAATGTTCACAGAAGCACCGTTTATAACAGCTGAGACACAGAAGCAACCTAATCATCCATCCTAAGAGGATATATATATAATGGAATATTATTCAGTCATTAAAAGAATGAAATGATGCCATTTGCAGCAACATGGATGCACCCAGAGATTATCATACTAAGTGAAGTAAGCCAGACAGAAAGACACATATCATAAGATATCACTTATATATGAAATCTAAAAGAACAAAAAGATACAGACGAACTTATTTACAAAACTGGAAGAGACTCATAGACATAGATAACAAAATTATTGTTACCAAAGAGGAATGGTGGTGTGCAAGTGCATGCTCTCTCCTGAGGGACAGGATAAATTGGGAGTCTGGGATTAACAGATACAAACTATGATATATAAAATAGATAAATAACAAGTGCTACTGTATAGCACAGGGAACTACACTCAATATCTTGTAATAACCTATAATGGAAAAGAATCTGAAAGAGAATGTGTGTGTGTGTGTGTGTGTGTGTATCCAAATCACTTTGCTGTACACCTGAAACTAACACGGTGTAGATCAACTTCAATTTAATTTAAAAAAAAAAAAAAAACACTTAAGGAGGCCCTCACTCTTAAGGGACCACACAAATGCCAACCAAGGAGGAAGTTTTCTCCTTGCATTTTATGCCCTGAACACATTTCATTCTTCTTGCTTCACCTTGGCCTAAGTCCCAGAGCTGAGTAGGAGCTGGGGAGAGTGGCAGAGACCCCAGAGCGGACCCCAGACTCAGAAGATATGGGTATCAGAAAGCCCAAGACTATAGATCACTCACTTGCTTGTTCTTCCTAGGAAACCTAATGTAGAGATTTCCCTACAAGCCCAGAAGGGTTATCTAAAAGGTGAGCAGGGGCTCGGATCCACTTCTTAATATGTTATAGGATCTTCACCAAGAAGCAGGAAAGAAGAGTTCCAGCCTTGTCTCCCAACAGGACATAGCTTTGCAACCTCAGGCAGCCCCCTTTCCCACTCAGCACTCAAATTTCTTTACTGTACCATGAAAGGATTGCATTAGATGAACTCAAAGTCCTCCCAACAACACCCAGGTCTGAAATTCTATGATTCTATGAACTCAGAACAAACCTCTGTTTTAAAAAGGAGCAGAAGGATTGCAAAGAGTTTATCAAAAGCTCAAAGAGAACAAACCTTTTTTATTCTTCCCCCAGTATTTCTAAGACACTTGGGAGCTAGTTTCAGAGTTCCAGTTGACCCAAACTTGACCAGAGTCTGGAATTATTCTCTCTCCGTGGGACAGAAGAGCCCCTCTTGGATGGTGACAACCTGGCTGTCAGTAACAGGCTGGAATCTGTTATCCTAGAGAGTGTCCACACTGGTGCCTCCACAGGTGAGAACCACGGTGGACACCCATGGGAGGGACCACTTGAAGAATCAGATAATAAAAAGGAATGTTCTGTTTTGAACAAAGAGGGCCGCTTGCAGCCAAGTTTTCCATTCATGAACCTGAGCCAACACAGATATAACTGCCTCATTACTCCTTTTTCTTAGGCTTTTCACAGCTAATTTTGTTCCCTCTACGTGACTAACAATTGCCTAGGGGATTAGAGTTTTTGAAGAATTTACATCTTGACATTCAACCTGACTTCTGCATTCAGGCTCTGAAGCAGGAATTACCATCATTCCTCCTTTACAAATAAGGAAGCTGTGGCTCTCAGAGAGGAGTTGGGAACCATCCCCCAAGTAAGTGTCAGACCAAAAACACACTGACAGCGATACCTTATAAAATCAGTATCATGAAACTCATGATAACTGACGGTTCAGTTCAGTTCAGTTCAGTCGTTCAATCATGTCCAACTCTTTGTGACCCCATGGACTGCAGCACGCCAGGCTTCCCTGTCCATCACCAACTCTGAAAACTTGCTCAAACTCATGTCCATCGAGTCAGTGATGCCATCCAACCATCGATTTCCATGTCATCCCCTTCTCCTCCCACCTTCAATCTTTCCTAGCATCAGGGTCTTTTCCAATGAATCAGTTCTTCACATCAGGTGGCCAAAGTATTGAAGTTTCAGCTTCAGCATCAGTCCTTCCAATGACTATTCAAAACTGATTTCTTTTAGGATAGACTGGTTGGATCTCCTTGCAGTTAATTAAAAGAAATACCCCTGCTTGTTGCATCAGTGAATCAAATCTCACTTTCACATTTTACAATTCCCTGGTGGCTCAATGGTATAAGAATCCACCTTCAGTGTATGAGACTCAAGTTCAAGCCCTAGATCAGGAAGATCTGGAAAAGGAAATGGCAACCCATTCCAGTATTCTTGCCTGGGAAATCACATGGAAGATTAACCTGGGGATTATAGTCCATGGGTTCTCAGGAATCAGACACGACTTAGTGATTAAACCACTACTATCTACCTATCCTGGCTCAGTTTTCCAGACAGCAGGGACACAGCCACCACCTCTCCCCTCCACCCTCCTCAACACCATCCGCCTCTCTGTAGAGTCCTCAAACACATTCTGACTCCCTCCTTCCACTCCTCCTCTAAAACTCCATGCACATCAGCTCCAGGAAACAGAGTCCCAGGAGGATCACCCTGCCACTGGTTCTGCCATCAGCCTGCCTCCAGGGCAAGTCTGGGTGCCCTTGGAGCCCGCTTGCGCTATGCTGCTCTATGGAAAATCTTTGCAAAGCCTCAGGGAGGCCTCCACCCTCAAAGGGTGGAGGAACAGGGACACTTAGATCCAGGACACCAGCGACTCTCATTTTCCACTCTTGACTCAGAGTGCCCTGCCCAGAAAGGGCATTGGACCCCAGGCTGCCCACAGATCAGCATGCCAAGATTGGTAGATTTGTTTGCCTGTGTAAGTGGAGTCAAAGAATGGAAACTCTGGCCCCGTTTTGGGGAGAAAGTTCGCGAGAAACATGCTTGAACTGATAGAAAAAGTTGGGAGAGGTCAGAGCTGGGAGAGGACAGACGGTGATCTCCTGAGTCAGAGAAAGCAGTTGTACAGATGCAGAGAAAGCCAGCCACACCACCATCAAGAAAGGGTGGACCCATGGCGAGGAAAAGCAGGCTGCAGAAGTTACCTTCATAAATTAGCTTATTTTCACTTGGGGTTTTAGCAACCAACAATTAGTTTTATAGAAAATGGAAAAATCCAAGTTCAAAGACTCTAGTCCTCCAACAGCCAGCTTCAGGCAATTCTAATCAAGCAATAAGTGAAAGAATTAAACTCAGAAAAGGGCTAGGAGGTTCAGAATAGATTCCAATTTGATCTGGAAAAATCTTCTCCCTCCCTTGAGCTTCAAATAGTATTTTCATTTGCTACTCTTAGCTCTGAACCATCCCAGCAGCCATTCAAGAGATAACTTACTATGCTTATTTTGCAGGTGAGGAAGCTGAAGCTCAAAGAAGTGAAGTGACTTGGTCAAGGTTATATTTTACTATGTGTCACAGCTAAATGGAAATTCTATTCCATGTCTGCCTGAACCTAGGGCTTCTAGCCACCATACCATATGCCTCAAAACAAACAAGAAGGATTTATTATACCTCTGATTCTAAGGGGTTAGGTGATTTTCCCAAGGTTGCACAGAAAATAAATTCAAACAGTAGGAAGTGAACCCAGGTTTCTTATGACCAGAAAAGAGCCTTTTGCTTCATGCCACTCTGCCCTCACCACCTCTCTCCGTTCTGATCTATCCCTTCCAGCTGCCAAAGCAGCATCTGGTATGTAGCAGGTGGTAAATAAATATTTGATGCATAAATGAGTCCTCCTTTGAAGTGAGGTTTTATTAGGTAATCGGATAATGGACTTAACTGAGTGAGATCGTGATTCATTTTGCTCAAGGCTTAAATCTGAATTTGGAGGCGAGCTCTTGACTTAGCTATAAAATATGTCCCTGGGCTCCTCCCCAGTTAAGGACAGGGATGACTGGAGAAAGAACCCACTGTTCCTCTCTGGAATGAGAATAAACCCATAACTGAGGCTTTTATGTTTTTCTTCTCCAGGACAATCAGGGAATAAAGACAGTTCTTGACTTCACTGCAATATCCAAGAGAACAGGGCATTTAAGTGTTCAGACACTACTTTTCTTCTCATTACCTGTCATTTTGTTAAGGTACAGTGATTCACCAATAGAAAACTGTAGAACAAAACACTGTGGGGCTTACCTCTAGGGAAAATTCTTCCTACATCTATCTCACACATTCTCTCAAGTACTGGGGAATACTTGGGAACTGGGAGTGGGGGCACAAAAGGGGCTGCCACATGCAACCTCTTCTCCAGACAGGATCCCAGGCATCTTCCCTGTGAGTCTGCAGACGGGGAGCCCCAGTCCACAGTGAGGGGAAACTAAGGATCAATGTAAGTGGCAGAGCCAGGATTTGAACTCTAATTTCCCTAAGGCAGAGCCTGTGTTCTTTCCCACATACCACAGTTAGAGTCTCCTAATGAAAAGTATCATCACAGAGGAAACTGCTTTACAAAGAAGTACCACCTGTTTTATCTGTCAGTATGTGAGCATACAGTGAGAGGGACAGAGCAGGGATGATCCCCATTTTATAGATGAGGGAACAGACGCTGACTTTATGTTGAAAGTGATGCATGTATGTACTATGCACTACATATAATTCCTGTTTTTACAGAGAGGAAACGGAAGCTCAGAGCAACCAAGTTACCTACATATTTACATATATTATATATATTCATATCATGCTCCTACAATGTACATGTTCCCACCTGACATTTATATTGCTCTCTCTCCAAACTTCAATTTCTGCTTTTCTAAAATGAGGATGAGTGGCTCAACTGAAAGTGATCACCTGGAGAACGCTGAAACATTTGGAAGCAGAATCTACTTCTAATTCTACTTTTTCAAATTCTGATTTGAAACCTTATCAAACTGTTGTCTATTACAAGGATCTCCAAGTCTTTAGCGGACTATTTTCTTCTACTCTGATGTCATGAAACATGTAGCTCTTAAAAGCATCTAAATGTAGAACATTTTACCAATTGCTAGCCAGGGTAGATACTTCAACAAATACTTCATTGAACCTGTGCATAAAGTCAAAATATGAATAATTCATTCATGGAATCAAAACTATATATTCTACCAGTGTAGGAAGGCTGCATCTAAATAAATCCTGTCTGGCGTGTTGCCCATAAAATGGTCGGGGTGGGGGTAAGAATTTGTTATTAACGTCCCCAAGAGGGTGGACCAGGGGGCCCTTCATTCAGTGCTCTATGCCAAGTGCTTAAAATTAAAATGGCCTTTGTCCTCTTGAGGTGCAAAAAACACTATATTGGACAAAACCATGAAAGACATAGACCATTGGGCCAATCTTTGCAGAAAGTTTCCTTTCCGGCCAAGATTGTTGAGCACCAACCCTGCGCTCAGGGAAGGTCAGCTGAATGCCTGGAAGAGCAACGCGCTCCGCGCTGGGTGGGACGGTGGGGGAGTGGCCAAGCACAGAAGAGGGCGGAGCTGCGTTTCAGAACTCTCAGGGCAGCCCAGGTGGAAAGGCATGAGCTGGGAAACTGAAACTGGAGACTCCGCTCACACTTGGAAAGACCATAAGTGTCTGTACTGAAGGATTTAGTAGCAAAGAAATACAATCAGAACAGTTTTAGGAAAACCAGGCTTTTATTCACTCATCGAACATCTATTGGACACATTGCCAGCCATCGCAGGGCACCTTTTTGTTACTGCTCCCCGAGGACTGGCATGAGGAAGGCTAGCACACAAACAGGCACTCGATGATATTAAACATGGGACTGCCGCAGTGGAGATCCATGCCAGCTGCAGCAGGGACCAACGAGGTGTCTCAGGCTGTGCGCTCCTAGAAGCAGACCCAGAGACAAGGGCTTGAATGTAAGCAGTTATTCAGATGTTCTCAGGAGGCACTCACAGGGGATTGGAGAAGTGAGACAGGAAGAGGAGCTAATACCACGGGGCAGCTGGTCTTAATCCCACTGGATGCCCCTAGGAGACTGTGTCGAAGGCTTTTCTGAGCTATTCCACCTGAGGAATGAGGAAGCTGGGGTATTAACCTACCACCTCCCATCCTTCCTTAGCTGAGGGCTGCTCCCTAGAGACGGGACCACCCAGGCTGCCCACAGACTGTGGTCTGTGGCTAGAGAAAGCCCTGAGGCAGTGTGTATGGGGGAGTCCCTAGCGGATGTAAGCAGGTAAGGGGATAAGACCCTCCATGGCTCCCTGGGGGTCAGGCAGGGCCTCACTGCACAGGTGGTGCTTGAGCTGAGGCTGGGCGCACTGGCACAGCAGGGTCCACAAAGAGCAGAAGAGTGGATGGCCCTCTGTGCCTGGCGGTGAAATGAGGGAGTTGAGGAGGAAAGAGTAATGAGCGATGCAGCTGAGCAGGCAAGAACCAGATCATGCAAGACCTTGGGTTTCCTATAAGGTTTGTAGATTGTGTGCTGTGATATCATCCTAATAGCACGGGGAGGCCGAATCTGGTGGTAGAGACCATTTGAGAGGGAGTGATGGGGGGGTTCTACTGAAAAGCCCATAGGAAAAATCACAGGCTTGAAGTAGAGCAGTGCGTACAGGATTTGAAACAAGGGAACTGACAAGAGAAATATTTAGAGGGACCTCCCTGATAGGCCAGTGGTTAAGATTCTCTGCTTCCGCTGCAGGGGATGCAGGTTCAATCTGTCATTGGGGAACTAAGATCCCACAGGTGGTAGTTTAGTGGCTAAACTGTGTCCAGCTCCTGCGACCCCATGGACTATAGTCTGCTAGGCTCTTCTGTCCATGGGATTTTCCAAGCAAGAATATAGGCGAGAGTTACCGTTGCCTTCTCCAGGGGATCTTGCTGACTCAGGTCTCCGGCATTAAAGGCAGATCCTTTACCAACTGAGCTACAAGGAAAGCCCATGCAGTCGGTGGGGGGGGCGGGGGGGGGCGCGGGTGGGGAGAGAGATTTAGAAAGAAGAGTGCTCTACCTGAGTTCACAAAGTTAGAGTTTTCTGCTGGACATGTTAGGGAGGGAAAACAAATTCCAAGTAAAGAGATACTTGGGAAGTCTGTAACAAATAAGGAGAGGAGCTGAGGAGTGGAACAGGAACGCATCACTGCAACCACATCCAGGGTCTGGAGGAACAGGGTACAGCAGTAGAGCAGGTGAGTTTTGAGGACATCCAAGAGGTGTCCTCACATAGAAGCCAGAGGAGCTCAACCAGGACCACAGGTCAGCAGAGCCCAGGAGCAGAGGTCAGGGAGCAAGAGACCTACAATTGCAGGTGGTGGCCACTGGGAAGGAGACCACAGATGACTCTTTTCTTCAGTGAAAGATTAATGCATCAAGCGATAGACCGGTGGCAGTGCAGATAGGGAAACCAGTGCAAGAAGTTTGGCAATGAATAGATAAAGAGAGGCAGGCAGCTTGGGGTGGGGGAGGGGGAGGGTGGGGGAGGGTGGAGGGGGAGGAGAGGTATAGCAAGGACCACAGCATCACGGGAAGCATCTTCAGGCCGAAGAGTGCAGACCACGCTGTGATCTGAACAAAAGACCAGAAGAAGACAAGGTTGAAGATGATGAAAAACGGAAGAACTTCTGGAAGGGGAAATCAATGTTTTAATAGAAAGAATTGGGACTCCCTATCTGGTCCCATCACTTCATGGGAAATCGATGGGGAAACAGTGGAAACAGTGTCAGACTTTATTTTTTGGACTCCAGAATCACTGCGGATGCTGACTGCAGCCATGAAATTAAAAGACGCTTACTCCTTGGAAGGAAAGTTATGACTAACCTAGATAGCTTTGCCAACAAAGGTCCATCTAATCAAGGCTATGGTTTTTCCAGTGGTCATGAATGGATGTGAGAGTTGGACTGTGAAGAAAGCTGATCGCCGAAGAATTGATGCTTTTGAACTGTGGTATTGGAGAAGACTCTTGAGAGTCCCTTGGACTGCAAGGAGATCCAACCAATCCCTTCTAAAGGAGATCAGTCCTGGGTGTTCATTGGAAGGACTGATGCTAAAGCTGAAACTCCAATACTTTGGCCACCTCATGAGAAGAGTTGACTCACTGGAAAAGACTCTGATGCTGGGAAGGATTGGGGGCGGGAGGAGAAGGGGATGACAGAGAATGAGATGGCTGGATGGCATCACCGACTCGATGGACATGAGTTTGGGTGAACTCCGGGAGTTGGTGATGGACAGGGAGGACTGGCGTGCTGTGATTCATGGGGTCGCAAAGAGTCAGAAACAACTGAGCAACTGAACTGAACTGAACTGAACTGAAGGCCATTACTGCCATTTAGTCTCTGGGTAACCATGGTAACCAGCTTCTAAGATGATCACTCATGATCCCTACCTCCTGGTATTCACACCCTGTGTGGTTCCCCCCAACACTGTACCAGTGTTGTTCTGTGTGACCAATAGAATATGGCAGAAGTGATGGTATAGCATTTCCAAGATCAAGTTATGAAAGATGCTGTGGCTTCCCTTTGGCGCTCTCTGAATCTCTCTCTTAAAACCCTACGGGGATACCCACATGGGAGAAATGAAACCTTCCCACCAAGAGCCCCATGAGTAAGCTTGAGCTTGGAAGTGAACAACCGCTTCCCCACTGACTGCTTAACTATAGCTTCATGAGAGACCCTGAGCCAGAAATCACCCAGCTACTCCGCTCACAGCCTCCTCAGCCTTGGATACTGGGGGAGATAATCCCTGCTCGTTCTTTTAACAAAGACTGAGTCTTGGGGAAATTCATTACACAGTGATGGGTTAACAAGTACAATGGTCATCCTGGCCTGGTCAATGGGAAGGGTAAAATGGAATAAAGAATGGAATGGCATAGAGATTCATGAAAATACAGAGGAGAGACTAAGAGACAGACTCAGAGAGGCAGGCGGAGGAAAAGCTGCCTCTCCTTCTGACCTAGGGGTGGAGAGCAGAAGCTCCCCGTGCTGCCCTGATTGAGCCCTGCCCAGCTAGGCCCAGAGACACCTTATCCAGAGCACTGACTGCATCCCCAGACCTCCCTGAAGGAAAGAACTTTTCCCAGAAAGAAACCATGGTTAGCGGAGGTCTGCTTAGTACCTGGATGACAGAGGCAGAGCCGAGAGGGGAGAAGGGGAGAAACAGATAGTGCTCAGGCCTCGTTCAGGGCAGGGAGTGGGTGGGAGGCCCTGAGGAGAGGTGTAAGGTGGCGGGAACCAGGAGCTGGGGAGGGCATGAGGAAGGTGAGCACAGATCCGCCAGCCTGGGTGGGAGGACTCTCCACCCTCAGGGGCCACTGGCTCTTGGAGTGCAGGAAACTTCCCACTCTGATTGAAGGTCTGGCTCACTTTTTATCCTTTTAAAGTAAAAACTCAGGGATATACCCGGGCCATCTGTGTTTACCAGAAAGGGCCATTTTTCCATCTCCCTGACAGCCAGGAAGGTGCCCTATGGAGGACCAGAGCGTATTCCACCTCCCTACCCAACTTGGCTTCCTCCTTGCCAGCAGGCTGGGTCTGGCTCCACACACCTCCATCCAGAGACAATCAGAACCCTTTTAAAGGGCTGACATAGGTCTCCCAGGGCATTTCACCTAGTCCTGGAAATCCTGGAGATGGTGGCTGCATCTGAGCCATTTCCCTTTTTAGGTAAAAATGATGTGTCCCCAAGACTAACTGGACATATTAGTGCTATCTTCTCCAGAAATCAACCAGCCACATAAGAAATTTTTAGTTAACAAGCACATAAGAATGAAAAAAAATCAGTTGTCAAATTATTGCCTCATTTCCAAATTGTCTTTTATTTTTTAATGCTGTAAAAACAGAAAGACAGCTGTGGCTCAGGCATTTCAGTGTGTGTGTGCTCAGGCCTCAGTCATGTCCAGTTCTTTGTGACCCCATAGACTGTAGCCCACCTGGCTCCTCCGTCCATGGGATTTCCCAGGCAAGAATACTGGAGTGGGTAGCCATTTCTTCCTCCAGGGGATCTTCACGACCCAGGGATTGAACCCGTGTCTCCTGCATCTCCTGCATTATAGGCAGATTCTTTACTGCTGAGCCACCTGACAAGCCCATATGAGTGGAACCAGAATCGTGAATCTGCACTATCTCAGCCTCGTCCCATCCCCTAAAGGATAAACTTGTTTCCTTATCTTACTCAAGCCCTCCCTAAGTGGCTCCTGTCTCTGTTTCCATTTACAGCCACAGTCCCTCTGGGGAAATCTCCCCCCAGCTCAAGACCCCCTTCTCAAACCTCCACACCTTTGCCCAGGCTGTGGCCTCTGCTTAAAACACCATTCCTTTCTCGATCAGTGAAAATCTACCTACTCCTCAAGCTCTGCCTTTCCTCGGGGACCTCCAGGTGGAGCTATCTTTGAGGACAGGGCAGCACCTCCTCTCTGTCCCCTCAGGACCCAGCACTGCTCTGGCATTAAGGAGATGCTCCGTGTGTTTGTTAAAACACATCATCGGGAATGAAGCCATTGACTCAAGTTCTTTTCTGGCAGGAGGGGGGCCATTCCTGCCACGCTGGAGGGAACGCCCGCCTGGGAGAAGGTGCTGGAGAAGGCACGAAACACTCTGTTCCTCTGCTTTGCTCATCTCCCAGATGTCAGGAGGATGGGAAAAGTGGATCTCATCCTCATCATTGCAAATCATCCGGGTGTTGCTCTGGTTTTTCTTTAAAAGGATTATTAAAAGGGAGGGACCGTCCAATTACAGCCATGTGGGGAAAGCATCACACATTTCAAGAGAGAAGAAAAAGTGCTCTGGTAACTGGCCTGGCTTTGGTCCACAGCCTGTCTCCCTCCAGGGCCTAGAAATGCTGCCACATGGGGAGAAAGGTGACTGCAGTCCCAAGGGGCAGGCAAGTGATACATGTTGGCTCCGATCTCACACAACGCAGCTGCAGAGGCCAAGGAGGGACATGAAAGCATCACAAGGAAGTCTTCCCAGGAGGCCTGCCTCCCATTCCTTGCAGATCTGGGGGCCTCTTTGCTGGCAAACCTGGTGGCCTTCCCCATTCAGAGTCTTTCTGTTTCCTGCTTGGCAAACACCAAGTTAGAAAACAAACCCTCTGCATCGTGGTGCTGGTTAAAGGACACCATCAACTCCATGAGGACAGGTAGTCTGGGACGGCTGACAGATTTCTCAGGGAACAGTGGTTGGAGGCGTGAATGAAGAAATCATGGTAGCTCTAGGCCCACCATAACTTACACTGATGCTAGTTTCCCTCTTTTCTGCCAGGAACAGTTGAGTCCAATAAATATTTATGAAGCATTTGTCCTGAATGTGCTTAGTGTGGTGAAGAATACAAAAGAGGTACACCGTGAGCCCTCCTCCAGACTCTAAGATGATGTCAACACCAGTAAAACACAGGATAGAATGAAGTAAGTGGACGAAGAAAAGAAGGCTATGGGAAATTGACTTGAATGGGGTGGTCGGCTCTGGTTGATCCAGCGAGGAAAAAAAGAAGTGAGGAAAGGCTGAATTCCAGTCCCGCACACAAAAGATGGCATGACAAATGATTGTGGGGTACACTTGTATTTTTATTAGACTCAGGGATCCAGGATTGCCTGGACTCTCTTACACATGAAAAATCAAAGTTTATATTAATATTTGGACTTGGATCCAAACCCTCCACGTGGAGTTTGCTGGAGCTTTTTCTGAAGCTGGAGATCCAAATTCAGATCTTGGAATCAGACCACCAGGCAGCCAATGTGGGGGACAAGAGGTCAGAGTTGAAAGCCCTTGAGAATGTGCCTGAAGGAAACGGGAAGAGGCTGGGTCTCCTCCCTGCAAGCTGGACCCTGGCTCCTCTCCTGCCCTGGATCTCGGGGGACAAAGCAGAGAGTCACACTCCCGTGCATTGCCTTTTCATACAGTGACCCCCCCAGCACTGCTCATGAGTTTACCTCACTATCTAGGGATCTGAACCATGATTAACAATTTACCCACACTTCTGGGAGAGGGGGAGGAGAGGAAGTAAGGAGGAGGTAGGAAGTGGTATGGAGGGAGGTCTCCCTGCTGAGCAGCCCCCTGTACTGGGGGCTACAGGCAGTGGGAAACATCTGACTATTCTCTGGTTCTGCCCCTCTGCACCCACTGCATCCTCTTTGTTCTGCCGACACCTACTCATCCTCCAAGATCCAGGCAGGATCACATCCCCCAGGATGACCTCTCAGGTGCCCTACCCGAGCCAACTGCTCTCTCAGAATTGAGTATAGGGAACCACCCTGCCCAGGGAGAGCATCTTCCACATTGCCTTGTCATCTTTTTTACTTTGCAGGAAAAAAACACACACAGCAGCTTATGTTCTTGCTTTTCTCTCTCTCTGTCATGTACACACACACACACACACACACACAAGCATCACAATATATCCAGATGGCCCTTAATAATGAGAACTCTTTCTCCTTGGTAATATTTTAACCTTTATTATACACCTTCCCAGATATGATTTCATTCAAGTAGCACAGCAGTCCTGCTCTAAGCAGAGACAGATCTCATCCTTGCTTCCTACATAGACCAGTTTAATAATATGGAAACGATTCTCCAACAAAAGTCAGAAGACTGATTTGTATACCTGGAATCTGTTGATATTTGCTATAGACTGAATGTTTGTGTATCCCCATGCCCTGAGAAAGTCCATATGTTGAAATCTAACCTCCAATGTGATGGTGTTTGGAGTTGGGGCCTTTGGAAAGTAATTATAACATAAGGGTGGAACCCTCATGAATGAGATTAGTGTCCTTGTTACAGAGACTCCAGAGAGCTCCCTTCCCCCTTCACCATGAAGACATAGCAAAAAGACGGCCATCGATGAGCCAGGAAGTGGGTGGACACAAGGTCCCTAATCAGGACAGCACCTTGATCGTGGACTTTGCAGCCTCTAGAACTGGGAGGCATAAATTTTCCTTATTGATAAAACACCAGTCTACGATATTCTGTCATAGCAGGCCAGATAGACTAAGACAAGACTTAAGGTTGATAAAGTTTAAAAAAAAAATTACTTATCTTTTTAAAGCCAAAGCAAGAGTTCCTGGGAAGGTCAGAACATGCCCCTTGTGGAATGTCTGTGTCTCCTGTGGACTATAAGCTCCCTGGGGCAGGGCATCTACCTGCTGTGTTCAGCACTGTATCTCCAGGACCTAGCCCTGTGCCTGGTACGTGATCGGGGCTCAAATTAATACATAAGTAAATGAAAAATAAATGTTCTTTCCTGAATTTCAATTGTCTGTGCCTAGCAATGAGGGAAGCTTAATGGTGGACCTGTGGTATGGTCACAAGTTCTTCCAGGCCTGAACTCCATGAGTCGCGTTTGCTGCTGACATGTTCACAACAGGTTATGAACTACAAAGAGCCTTGATCCTCATAGAACCTCATAGGTGAGTGGTTCATCCCCCACTGAATGCTAGGTTCGTTGAGGACAGAACCTTAATTATTTCTGTGTCCCAGGACTCCTATTTTTTCATATTGCACATGCTTAGTATGTTCATTCAAGACTCAACCAAGTAGTGACCTGATGCTCAGAGGGGAAGTTTGTTCCAGTCACACAGCTTATTGGTGATGGAGCCAATGAGATGCCCAGGTCTCTGTACTCCCTACCCTATTATATCACTATTATATCAAGTACTGCGTGATTCTTTTTCTAATTTTTTAATTGGAGGATCATTGTTTTACAATGCTGTGTTGGTCTCAAGTACTGTGTGATTTTATATGTGAGGCTGTGATGGAGACTCAGAAGTATGACCTCATCCCCCTGCCCCCACAGGCCACTCTCATCAAAGGCCAAGAGGACAGGATTCCACCCTGCACTAGCAGGGCTCCTCTGGGACTAACGCAGTGGCTTACTGCAGGTATCATTGGGAGTATCTGAGCTTGGAACATACCTACCTCCAAGTGCCAAAGACAGAGCTATGGGGACAGTTGTAGGATAAGTCACATCCCCACAAAGATAGGTTGTAGATCTAATCTCCAATGCCTGTGAACATAACCTTAGTGGGAAATACAATCTTTGCAGATGTAATTAAGGTGAAATATGGTCATACTGAATTATATCCAGTGAGTGGTATTCTTATAGGAAGGTCACGTGGAGCCAAGAGAAAGCAAGAAAACCATATGACAACAAAGGCAGAGATTGGAGCCAGAAGCCACCAGGAACTAGCAAGAGGCAAGGAAGGATTCTCCCCTAGGGCTTCCAGAGGGAAGACAGCCCTGATGACACCTTGATTTCAGACTTCTAGCCTCCAGAACTGTGAGACTATAAATGTCTGTTGTTTTAAGCCAGTTTTTGGTACTCTGTTACAGCAGCCACAGGAAACTAATACAGGAATAAAAGCCTGAAGTAGGAGATGTTTTTCTTTGGTATAAGCGAGAGGAAAGAACATGGGAAGAGGACGAGTAGAGGAAATGAAGTGAGATGGAGACATAAATTGTGGTTAACACTTGAAGACCCAGATAGATTCCTGTTTCCTGTAGTTGTAGAAGGTGTGTATGTTTATCAACACCATCAAATGATATTGACACAGAACTGTGTGTGTGTAATTTTACACAATTAGGGAACAACATTCTATTCAGCATAAAGCAATCAACTGATTTTCTTGTTCACAATTTGGAGGAAGGTATATCCAGTCAACGGAGAAGGCAATGGCAAGCCACTCCAGTACTCTTGCATAGAGAATCGCATGGACGGAGCAGCCTGATGGGCTGCAGTCCATGGAATCGTTACTAGTCGGACACGACTGAGCGACTTCACTTTCACTTTCACACATTGGAGAAGGAAATAGCAACCCACTCCAGTGTTCTTGCCTGGAGAATCCCAGGGACGGCGGAGCCTGGTCGGCTGCCATCTATGGGGTCGCACAGAGTCGGACATGACTGAAGCGATTTAGCAGCAGCAGCAGCAGCATATCCAGTCAAATGGTCAACAAGTGTTCACTGAAGCTGCTTCCTGCAATTGGCACACAGAGACTCACAGTAAATGAAGGCCCTGCCCAAGGAGGCTCACGATTCACTTTGGGAGACATCACATTGAATCAGGCACACACACAAGCATTTGACAAAACTCCTTGGAGCACACAGAGAAGGCAGGGCAGGAATGTTTAACAGAGGAGGTGTTCATGTGAGCTGAGTTGCTGAGGAGAAATGCACCATGGGGTTGCTTAAAATACAATCAGTGTGATTAATTAAAAAGCATTCATGGCATGTCTCATTAAAGGGCCAATGATATCCTTTGGTTTGGTGGGATCCAGTGAAAAGGAAGAAGACAGACGTGTTGATTACCTATTTAGTACATGTGAATTTCTCACTATACATATTGAAGTGTATAAGAAATGCAACTTATTTTTTCTACAAAGCACCCTAGTTTCTATAGACTAAGTCCATATTCTGCCCAAGGGCAGAAATCCTTGTAAAATCAACTTGAGGCTTTTCTTAAACTAACTAGATTTTTCTCAAGTCAAAGTTTTGTCCCTCCCAGACCAATCCCAAGATGGTACCTTAGCCCTGATGCAGCGAGGAACGCTGGAATGGAGGGGCTGGCACGTGGTGTCAAGGCACTGGAGAAACGGTCATGGAGGTGGATTTCTCATCCTGAGTACCAACATCCATGGAGACAAATGCAGAACCTGCTGCCCATCATCCCTTGCCCACTCTTGAAAGCCCTAGACCCATTCCATGCCAACGTCTTATCAATCTCCACTGCTCTGCACCTCAAGAATGTTATGGTTTGTAAGTGTGTCAACTTGACTAAGCTATTAATAGAACTACATTTCCCAGACTAGCTTTCCTATACAATTTCAGGTTGGAATTGGTCAAAAGAGAAAAGCATGCAAGACTGAGAAGTGGAAGTAAAGCAGCATCCATTGCTCTCTTAAGGCTGTTGTATTTAGATGAGGGACGGGGCAGATGCAGAGGGTCCTGCAGATCTAGCTCTTTCTCCCTCACTTGTCTGACTGCACCAGTCTCAGAAATGTTGGTTAGAGACTTTTCTTTGATCCTCCAACTGCCCAGTTCAGACCTTTATGTCCCCATCTTCTCCCACAATTTTATGAGGTCTTGTTTGTAAAATAAATCCTTTATTCCATAACAATTATAACGATTCTGCTTCCTTGATTGAACTCTGCCTGATTCAATGGGGCAATATCTGCCATTCTATGAGGGCTTTCTGTAGCAAGATTACTAATTGTCCCCAGCATCCATTCTGTCTTGATTCCCATTAACTTTAAAGCCCCACACCTATAAGTCTCAGCTTGTCCAATAACCATCAGCTAGGGATTCCATTTCCAACCCTTTTTTGCAGCTGGGGATGTCTATGTGATAAAGTTCCAGCCAATAGGATGTGAAAAGAAGCAAAGTGTAAAACTTCTGGCCATGACCTGAAAGGGAAGCAGCTTGCTTCCATTTCCTGCCTTCCTTTTCCCACCTTTCCGCTCACTAAAGTGCAGGTGTGGTAGATGAGAGCTAACCACAGCTCTCGTTGTTGAGATGCTTCAGGGAGCCAGAGCCATCACCCTAGGATAGAGGGGAGTAATGAGAAAGAAGGACTCATGGAACATAGCTGCCTTTCCTTCCTGGATCACCAACTAGTCTAAACTTCGAGTGACAGAAATAACCTTTCTCATTTCAGTCACTGTTACTTTCAGCTCAGCTAGAGAAGCAAGCAAATAGCCCATTATATCGTCATTCCACCCATACAGGACAAAGCAGAGGAAGATCCCTGTGGGTCTCCTCTTGTCGTAGATTGGGGAATCAGATGCTGGCCAGAAGTTCCCCAGGCCCCCTTCTTTGGGACTCATCAATCTCACCTGGGGATGCATTCACCCTCTCTTATATCTTCAAGAGGGACAAGAAAACACTCGGACCAGAGACGTACTCTGTTGCCCTCCTCTCCAACTCTTCCATCTTTCTACCAACCAGAAAGGCTTGAGCTCTTTTCCTCTAAGACAATAGCGACATTCCTGGATCCTCGGCTATTTAATGCATAAACTGCAGGCCCTGGGTTGGTCCAGGATTTGTCCTCTGTGTAGACTGCTTGCTGCTAGGAACTTCAAATGTCTGCTTAGAAATCCTAATGGTGACTTTTTAAAATCAGTGTTTCTTCCCTAATGACCATGATTCAGTGAGTCTGCAACGTGCTGGCGACTCTGAAAAAAGAGGGGACAACCATTAATAGTTGACAGCATCGTCTCCAACACCTGTGAAATGCAGAACATCATGCTAGACTTGGTTCATTTTTTCTACAACCCACCCCTGAAGATGAATCCCCTCATTTGTGAAATGGACGTAATAGGACCCAGACCAATGAAGTAACTCGCTTGAACTCACATAGACAGGAAGTTGTGGAACACAACTTAATCTTAAATCCATGCTTTTTCAGCTACATACCTTTGTGTGACTGGTGTGAGCCAGCTGATTGGAGATGTGGAAGGCACTCTGGGCAAAATCTAAGGGATGAGTAACCTTGAAAATCAGGCAAAGGGAAATGGACTTTGGTTTCTCTTTCAATTTTTTTCTTTTTAGTTTTAGCTTATTTTTAATGGTTGCATTTCTTCCATTTTCTTTCACAAAAGGGCCTTAGATTAAATTCATATTTCAACCAATTTTTTAATGTTTAACTACTTTTTATGTCCTAGGCAGAAATCTGACCATTAAATAACATTAACATTAAAATTATATTCCCTTTCAGAATAATGAAAGATTAAAACAGAAGCATGGGGAGCTTTTTCAAAGGCACGCTTCTTAATATTCTTTGTAATTCCAAACTAATATTTATTGTTTCGCATCAATAATTTTCATGATTTAACTATAAATATTGGAATATTTTTCTTACATATTAAATGAACCTCAAGAAAAGGAAACTTGCCTTTGAAAATCAATGACTTCTACAGCTATATATAAATATTATATAGATGTTTTGAATGTTTTCTGTTGAACAAGAGTTCTATTTCTCTTCCCTAATACTTACAGAGTGATTTATTTTTCTTCTACAGATTTAAAGGCAAGGGTAGGAGGGAGTCTTTGAAGCAGGGTGTAGTAGTTTCCTTTTGCTGTTATAACAAATTGCCAAAAAGTTAGTGGCTTTGAAAACAAAATTATTCTTTTATGATTCTGGAGGTTGGACTCCAAACTCAGCTTGAGTTACAGTGAAGGTGTCAGCAGGTCTGGCACCTTCTGGAGGCTCTGATGGGAAGATCCATCTCCAGGCCTTTTTCAGCTTTGAGAAGCCACTGTATTTCTTGATTAGCAGCCCCTTTCTCCTTCAGAGTGTCTCTCATCTTCAAAGTGTCTCACCTTCTTCTCTGTTCTGTCATCATATTGCTTTCTCCTTGGACCCTAACTTCTGTGCCCCTCTTACAAAGACTGTTATGATTACATCTGGCCCGCCAGATCTTCCAGCACAGTCACCCCATCTCAGGATTCTTAATTTAATCACAACTGCAAAGTCCCTTTACTACACCATGTCTCATATGCCCAGGTCCTGGAGACTAGGGCAGGGACATCTTTGGGGGCCTTAGCTTACCACAATGGGGATACTGGTGGGGAGTGCAGCTGTGGGCACCACTGGAGACCGAGGATGTATGTGGCTGTGACCCAGCAGAGTCAGAGGAAAGCACAGAGGTTTGTGAACCAGAGAGATCCAGTCAGGAACAGCTATATAATTTGCAGGGCCCAGTGCAAAATGAAAATGCAAGACCTCTTGATCAAAAATTATTAAGAATATCAAGAAAGCACAACAGAGCATTCACTCACACAGGTGGCATGCCCAAGAAGCCAGTTCTGAACTGAGTTAGAGGCTGGTCTGGGGCATTTGCTACTTCTGTGACCTTGGACAAAGTCATAAACTCTTGGCCTCAGTTTTCTTACCTATAAAACTAAAACAGCATTCCTGTATTACAGGTATTAAAAAATTACCAAATGCTTACTGGTTTAAAACAACAGAAACTTACTCTCTCACAGTTCATGAAACTAAAAGTCCAAAATCATGGTGTTGGCAGAGGTGGTTCTCACCAGAGACACTGATATAGAATACATTCCATGCCACTCTCCAGGCTTCTGGTGACCACTGGCAGTCCTTGGCATTCTTCAGCTGGTAGATTCATCACTCCAAGCTCTGTCCCCGTCTTCACATGGTCTTCTGTCTGTGTCTTCAAATCAAATCCCTCCCTTCTCTTATAAGGATACCAGTCATTGGATAGAGTGCCCACTCTAAATACGGGATGACCTCATCCCAAAATCTTTAACTTAATTGAATCCACAGACCCTGTTTCCACATGAGGTCACATTCATAGGTACTCAGGTTAGAATTTGGACATCTGTTTTGGGGGGAACACTATTCAATCCAATACACTACAGTTGTTGTGAATATTCAAGATAATATATATGAAATGCTCAACAGAGCACCTTGGATATATAATGTGCTTAGCTGCTCAGTCATGTCCGACTCTTTGTGACCCCTGTGGACTGTAGCCTGCTAGGATCCTCTGTCCATGGGTTTTCTCCAGGCAAGAATACATAGGAGGCTCTAAAAATTATACTTATTATTATTATTAAATATAATAAAAGTAAAGCTTGGGCATACATTTGATGATGACTAACATCCAAGAATGGAAATCCAGAGAATGAAAATGACTTGCCCCATGAGTATCATGGGGAACCTGCGGAGCTTGCTTATTTCTAAAACAGGCTAAGCACAAGAGGGCAAAGCCCTGGGCTCCAGGCTTGCCATGAAGCAAAAAATTTCCTAGGGGAGCAGCCCCAGACACTGGGGGAAAGCCTGAAATAGAGGCAAAAACTGGCACAGGGACACCCCCCTGGAAAAAATGGGGACCTGGCAGGTAAACAAAAGATTCACCCATTTGCCCCTTCAATCACCCATTATTTATTGCCCACCTACTAGAGTCAGGCATGGCACCAGTCTCCAGGGATACCAAGCATAGCAAGAACACTACATTTAAGAAAGATTTCTATTTTGAGTGGGGGTAGGGAGGGACAACCTTTTTAAATGTGTTTGCTTTAGTCATAAAATTAATTAAGGTTATTGAAAATATTAGAGGAAACAGATGTCCTGAGCAGGTAGTTGTGCTACAGAGAAGACTACAGGCTTCAAACATGCTCACATAGCTGTAAGATCTTGGTCATGTCATTCAAACTCTCTGAGCCTCAGTTTCCTCATCTGTAAAATAGAGGTAATAACACTCCTCGCCTCCCCATTGGGGAAGGCCTATATGACATGAGAAAACACATGTGAAGCACTTGGTACAAGAACTGAAACAAGGAGGTTTGCAATAAATACCCCCTTTCCCTTTCCCGTTGATGCTCAGAAGACCCAAGCATCCTCGCACTCATTCACTATATAATATGACACTCATATTCCCTAAGTCAACTTTCACCAGAGGCTAGCGGGCTGTTTTCTTTCAGTTCAAGCAAGATATTTTCCTGGCTGGGCTGTAGCTGGAAAGAAAAGCAAGAAATATAGGATACAGTGAACTTGGGAAATCTTTCCTGTAAAAACCCTGGCAGATTTATCACAGATGTCTGGCCCACTCATGGCCTTCTCCTGAATTCTATTAAGAATAATAACAAACAATTGGGAAACTGAACCCCGAAGCCCAGAAAACAGTGTTCTGGGTCTCTGGCAAAGTGGGGTCATGTACACACACATGAGACCCCAGGCCCTCCAGGCACTCTTTGGTTGCTGGGACAAGGAAGTCAGCAATTACAGAGCACCCATGACGGACACTGTGCTAGGCCTTCTCACATGCGTAAACTCTTTTGGATCCTTGAAAAGAGCTGTTGGTCCCTCATTTTTCAGATAAGAAAACCTAGGGCTAAGAGAAGGTGAGTTTTTTATGCTGAGATGCTCAAGCATGCAAGCACATAGGACTCATGGAGCTTATGTAAAGTACAGAGGTTCTGACTTGGCAGGTTTGAAGTAGGGGCTCTGGCATGAGTACTTTTTATAAATATCATAGGTGATTCCAGTGTATACATTCTGCTGACTAATGACCTCTGCAGCACAGGCTCTAAGTCTGTGAGATTTGGACTGATGTCCCATTTCTGTCAGTATCTAACAAGGTAGCACTGAGCAAGTTGCTTGATCTCTCTGAGCCTCAGTTTCTACTTCTGTCAAATGGGGGTAATTAAACCCAGTCCATAAAGTTTTTTAATCAAAGTGAAAGTCACTCAGTCATGTCCAACTCTTTGCAACCCCATGGATTATATAGACTATACAGTCAATGGAATTCTCCAGGCCAGAATACTGGAGTGAGTAACCTTTTCCTTCTCCAGGGGATCTTCCCAACCCAGGAATCAAACCCAAGTCTCCCACATTGCAGGTGGATTCTTTACCAGTTGACCCACAAGGGAAGCCCAAGAATACCAGAGTGGGTAGCCTATCCGCTCTCCAGGGGATCTTCCCAACCCAGGAATCAAACCAGGGTCTCCTGCATTACAGGCAGATTCTTTACCAACTGAGCTATGAGGGAAGCCCTTTTTAATCAAGAATCTTATAAAAATGAGTTGCTAATCCACAAGAAGTACTCAATAAATCATAGCAAGTCTTATGGCTACTGATTATTTCTGTGTTTCTTAACTCTTAGACTCCGAGTTCTCTTCTGTAAAATGAGGGACCTTAGGATAGAATCTTTAGGAAACATTTTGCTCCATGTAACCCTGAATGGGTGCCTATTAATAAATGTCCCTCCTTCTGTGAGGATGAACCCCACTGGCCATTTAAGCGATGAGCCAATTCTGGACAAAGAGCAAGTTGAGCAAGAAAACAATGCTTACTTCAGGCCAATGTGTTTTTGCTCTGTCTTCCGAAGAGCTGGCTCATCCACCCCAGGCTGTATCTGCAGCCGATGCTTGCTGAAATGTCTCCATGTAACCCCCAACTTGCCCTTCCTATTATACTCTCCTCATGCTGCCTGGAGTTACATAAAGCTCTCAAGCAGTAGGAAAGAGCACGACTGCACTTGTGATCACAATAATGAGCTGGGGTGCCTGGTTTTGATCCTCCAGTTTGCAGCCATGGGTGAATGGAATGTTGCACCAGCCATTCATTCATCCCTTCAATATGTCTGGCCCCACTGTGGGTCAGACGCGGTGCTGGGTGCTGAAGATGCTGAGACAAGATGCAAGGCCTGTACTAGGGTTCATGATCAAAGGACGGAGGAACAATCATGAGAAATGGCCAGTGTTGTGACTCAGGGGGTAGAGGACAGCTGTCTGGGGGTGCACCAAGGGGACCTGGAAGCCAGGGCCCAGGGCTGCTTTACTCACTGATTCCTTCATGCATAAGCACATCTGTGTGCCAGGCTCTGGGCTAGTCACTAGCTTTCTTGGGTCATCATCACATCTGCTCTCAGGGTTTGAGCTGCTCACAGCTCCAGTCCTGGGCTCTCATCCACCCATGTGCAGGGCTCAACACTATCCAGAAGTATAGCTCTGTAATTCTATGCCTGTGTAACTCTAGGTCTCTCTAGGTAGACTCTACACCAAAAGCTGAGAACACACAGAGGCAGTTATTGTTCCACAGTCAAGGCAACCTCAGTCCTGAGGCTGAACCAGGCATAGAAGAAGGTGGTGAGATGTGGTCAGCCAGTTGACGAGGAAAAGCAAAGAGATCGGAGACTACAGACTTCTCCTAGAAGGAGGGAAGGTCAATTTCTTTCTCTAAGATTCTCAAACTTTACTGTGCGAGGCACTCTGAGGAATACAGACACAGCCCCACTTACGGAGTTCAGTCTAGGCCTGGCTGGGTGCAGCAGCCAGGCTAACCTATGATCTGTCTCAGAGGAATCAGGAGGGGACTTGGCCCCACCCCTCAGGCCCAAAGGGCCTCATTAGAAGTTCCACTTAGGCTTTGAAGAGGTAAAATGTACAGCCTCAGACATGTTCCAGCAGAGGATGGTCATGGTCACATCTTAAGCACATCCTATTTTATAATGCTATTTGGCTTTTTTTTTTTTTCAGTTTTTATTATCTACAAGAATGACAATGGCTGAGGCCTCTTCAGATCTCCCAAAACTTCATCTATGAGCAGCTCCTAGTGTTTTCAGCCCCCTTGAGTTGCTCAACCAGCCACAAGGCTGTAAAGATGGAAAAGGCAGAGGGAAACGAGGCTCCCAGAGGTGATGAGACTAACCCACAGTCACACAGATGCCAATCCAACATAGGAGGCAAACCCTGAAGTCTGACAGCAGGCCATGTGCATGGGGCCATTTCATCTGGCCAAGAACCCTGGCCCCAGAAAGGGGGCGGTTGACTCCTGGCTTCATAGGATGCCCATAAAGTGACCTTCTCACTGATCTCTCTACACTCTCACCGAATGGGAAAAGTGGGAGACGTTTCAAGAAAACAAGAGATTTCAGATGAAGACAAAGAATTTTAGAGTCATCCTGGCCCAGGAGAAAGCACATAGTCTTTGGAGTTAGGTCATCAGAGTCCATACCTAGGCCTACTGCTCTCTGTGGGAGAATTAGTTATGAGGATTTAATAAGAGACTGATGCATGTAAAGCACCCGATGCGTGTGTGTGTGTATGTGTGTATGTGTGCGCACACAGTCGTGTTGACTCTTTGTGACCCCCTGGACTATATAGCCCAACTGGCTTCTCTGTTCATGGAATTTACTAGGCAAGAATACTGGAGTGGGTGACCATTTCCTTCTCCAGGAGATCTTCTCGACCCAGAGGATCTTCCCAACCCCATTGGCAGGTGGATTCTTTACCACTGCACCACTTGTGTAGGTGTTAAATTATAGCAATAATAACAGCAACATTTTTATGTTTTTTAATTGTAGGAAAATTGCTTTACAGTGTTGTGTTGTTTCCTGCCATACAACACTTCGAATCAGTCATAATCATATACATATCCCCTCCCTCCCCTCTCCCCATCCCACCCCTCTAGGTCATCACAGAGCCCCAGACCGGTCTCCCTGTGTTATATAGCAGCTTCTACTAGCTAGCCATTTTACACATGATAGTGTATATCTGTCAGTGCTCCTTTCTCAGTTTATCAAACCCTCTCCTTCCCCGGCTGTGTCCACAAGCCCATGGTCTACATCTGTGTCTCCAATCCTTCCCTGCAAATAGGTTCAGCAGTATTTTTTTCTAGATTCCACATTAATGCATTAACATATGATATTTGTTTTTCTCTATGACTTACTTCATTCTGTATAAGAGGCTCTAGGTTTGTGTACCTCATTACAACTGACTCAAATCCGTTCCCTTTTATGGCTGAGGTTTTTCCCATGGTCATGTATGGATGTGAGAGTTGGACTGTGAAGAAAGCTGATCGCCGAAGAATTGATGCTTTTGAACTGTGGTGTTGGAGAAGACTCTTGAGAGTCCCTTGGACTGCAAGGAGATCCAACTAGTCCATTCTAAAGGAGATCAATCCTGGGTGGTCATTGGAAGGACTGATGCTAAAGCTGAAACTCCAATACTTTGGCCACCTCATGCGACGAGTTGACTCACTGGAAAAGACTCTGATGCTGGGAAAGGTTGGGGGCGGGAGGAGAAGGGGACGATGGAGAATGAGATGGCTGGATGGCATCACCGACTCTGTGGACATGAGTTTGAGTGAACTCCGGGAGTTGGTGATGGACAGGGAGGCCTGGCGTGCTGTGATTCATGGGGTCACGGAGAGTCGGACACGACTGAGCGACTGAACTGAACTGAACTGAATATCCCATTGTATATATGTACCACATCTTTCTCATCCATTCATCTGTTGATGGGCATCTAGGTTGCCTCCATGTCCTGGCTATTGTAAATAGTGCTTCAGTGAACATTGGGGTACATGTGTCTTTTAGAATTATGGTTAAAAAAAAATTGTGGTTTTCTCAGGGTGTACAACAAGTAGTAGGATTGTTGGATCATATGAGCTTCCCTAGTAGTTCAGTTGGCAAAGAATTGGCCTGCAATGCCAGAGACCTGGGTTCAATTTCTGGGTTAGGTAGATTTCCTGGAGAAGGAAATGACAACCCACCCTAGTATTCTTGCCTGGAGAATCCCATGGACAGAGGAACCTGGTGGACTACATTCTATGGGCTCGAGAGAGTTGGATACAACTTAGCAACTAAACCACCACCAAGGTAGATTTATTCCTAAGAATCTCCCATTTTGTTCTTCATAATGGCTTCATAGGTTTACATTCCCACCAACAGTGCAGGAGGGTTCCCTTTTCTCCACACCCTCTCCAGCATTTATTGTTTGTAGATTTTTTTTTTTATGATGGCCATTCTGACTGGTGTGAGGTATCAGCAACGTTTAGCTAGGGCTTACATGCTGTTCTGAGCACTTCCCGTATATAAACTCTTTAGCCTTACATGAACTCTATGATGTAAGTTATAGCAATAGTCTCCCATTTGACAGATGAGGAAATAGAGGCACACACATACACACAAAAGAAAAAGAGAGAGAGAGAGAGAGAGATATGCTGAGAGTCACACAGTAGGGAGAAGTGTAGCTCAAATTTGAACACAGGCTCCAGAAACAGGGCCCTAAACCACAGTGCTATATCATGCCTGTTTGTAAGCAACACGTGTGCTTGTGTGTCTCAGTCGTGTCCAACTCTTTTGTGACCCCATGGACAATAGCCTCCCAGGCTCCTCTGTCCATGGAATTTTCCAGGCAAGAATACTGGAGTAGCTTGCCCCTTCCTACTCCAGGGGAGCTGCCCAACCCAGTGATTAAACCTGTGACTCTCATATCTCCTGCATTGCAGGCAGGTTCTTTACCGCTGAGCTGCATCCCTCATAAAACAGAATTAACTGCCTTTTACTTCCCCTAAAACTGACGTTAGCAAATTTCAGAAAGAATTTTGGGCCTAATACCACAGACTCAGTAGCCTTGGTGGCTACTCCCTAAGCAAGGGTCTTCTTGGCTTTCCCCTTCCAGCCTTACCTCTCTGGGATAAGGCCATCCCAGTGCCTGCTGGCCTACCCACCACCCACCTTTCCCAGATGGGTACAAAACTCACCTCAAGTCAGCCTGCCTGGATTCTATTTAGACATTCTTCTCAGAAGCAGATAGTACAGATGCTTCTGCTGAATGAGAAGCAGGTACAAGTTTACCCCACATGTCAAAGGACAAGATAGATGGGTGCCCCTCAAGGCACTCTCGTCCCACCCAGCAGCAGGCCACCCACCAGCCTCCCTGTCAGCTCTGACCCCCTGGGGACCCCACCAAACTCTAGTCATCATTTCTCATTTCACACTCTGGGAGGAGAAAAAGATCTGTGTTAGGTGGGAGATAAATTTTCACACAGACATCTTCATTGGCTTTTTTTTTTTTCAATCTTCATTAGTCACTGCACTCAGGCTTTCCTTGTGGCTCAGCTGGTAAAGAATCTGCCTGAAATGCAGGTAGACCTGGGTTCGATCCCTGGGTTGGGAAGATCCCCTGGAGAAGAGAAAGGCTACCAACTCCAGTATTCTGGCCTGGAGAGTTACATCGACAGTATAGTCTGTATAGTCCATGGGGTCGCAAAGAGTCGGACACAACTGAGCGACTTTCACAGTCACTGCCCTCACCCAGATGACTGAGGGAATTAAAATGTGTGAGTATTTTCTGAGAGCAGGCCTTCAGGTATGGAATGCATATGCTCAGTTTTCTCATCCACAAAATGAAGATACCTCTTGTACAATGCTGATTGGGGATGAGATCAAATAAAGAGACATTTTAATGAAGAAAAACAGCCTTAGCCTTCCCCCAAGATAATAAACTTTCTATTGTGCCTTTTCTTAGAACTGATCCTAAAATAGAGCTCAAAATGCCAGCTACAGGGTGGAAACAAAACCCTCAGAGCCCTTCCCAGGGAAGCAAGATGTCCTGGAAAGAGCCCTGACCTGGACCCATCCCAGTTCAGCCTGTCACTTGCTGTGTAACTGAGCAAGTCTCATTTCTGCCTATAAAATTAGAGCGCTAATAACACCAATGGGGCCTCCCATGTGGCTCAGTGATAAAGAATCCGCCTGCCAATGCAGGAAGATGCAGGAGACAAGGGTCCGATTCCTGGGTCAGGACAATCCCCTGGAGAAGAAAGTGGCAATCAGTATTCTTGCCTGAAAAATCCACGGACAGAGGAACCTGGTAGGCAACAGTCCATAGGGTTGCAAAGAGCTGGATATGACTGACAGACTAAGCATGCACAATTAACAACAATACCAAGGGCTTGCCTGGCACTTGCTACATGCTCGGCACTCTATCTAGGGCTCTCAGATATTAACTCATTTAAATAAAATAAATAAAATCAGATGAAGCCTGAATCTTCACGTTTCCTCCCAGCTCTGCCTGTCGGGGACTATCAGGCCCGCTTTGGGGTTCTGTAATTAAGAGAGGTGTTAATGGCCCTTATCTGTCCCCAGATCATCAGGGCAGATAGAGTCCAGCTCTCTATTGTCAGCACCAAGCACTGGGGGTCTCCACAGCAGTGTGGTAGGCCTTCCTCCTCGAGCCCAAGGTAATTGATGAGGTGTGGGGGTAGCGACTGGACGAGGAGCCAGTGAGAGAGCAAACAGAGCAAGTGAATAAACAGAGGAGCAGAGCGGCCGGTCACACTCGGCCTCCTCAGAAGACCCCTCTTTGGAGGCCATCCAGACAGAAAACATGATCCTCCACCAGCCAGCTGCGTCTTTTCGCAGCAAACCTGGTCAAATGGGAAAACACTTTTCGATGACCTCTCTCTTCTCATTTTTAGATTAGAGGGTGACAGTGGACTTGCCAAAGGAAAAGATAAAGTTTGTTTCATATATGGAATCAGGTCTAGTTGCTAATAGTCTGCTTTCCCACTCCCTCCCACTCTCTCCTGCTGCCACTCTAGCCGCCTTATTTTCCAAATGAGCCACAGATCTCAGTCCCTCCCAACCCTTGTCCATTCTGGTCCTTCCACCTGGAGTACCCTTTTGTCTTCACTCTACCTGGACAGCATCTTCTTCTTCTTCTTCTTCTTCAGGACTCCAGTCAAAGGTCACCTCATCATCCTTCCAGAAGGTTCTGGGACCCTCCTCTGCAGCCTTGTTGAGTCAGAGACTTGGACAGAATCATAGCTCTTTTCATACTGTGCCCTAATCACCTGGGTATAGGTTAAAATGAAAAAGCCTGTCATCCAGCAGAGAACAAGGTTCAAGTCTGGGCCAATGCTTATACCTACATGACCTTGGGCAAGATGGCTAACCTTCAGTTTCTGCTCCCTTGGCTATTAAATGGAGATAACGATGCATATCTAAGCCAGCTGCAGCAAGCAGCAGCTGAGACCATGTGGGGATGGTGCCTGCAGGGTGCTTGACAGGGGCCAAGCTCGTGGCAACTCTGCTCAGTGTCACTGCTATTAAATGACCTTCCCCAAGGTGTGAAAAGAGAGGGGGTTGTGAATCTTATATTTAGGAGATCTGGGTCTGGTCCTTTCTTTGCAATAGTTGTTTTTACTCTGTTAGTCAAGAATTTCAACTGCGTATTTTGAGTTCTCTTTTCTCTCCAATTCAACCCTTCCCAGCAGGCTGTGCTATGAGTTTGAATGATCTGCCTGGACTTGGGTGCCACCAGTTATCAGTAGGTGAGATTAGGGATGTCTCTATAATGTGTCAGTCACTGAGCCAGGTGCTTCCAGTGCTTTTCATCTGGAAAAGACTCTGATGCTGGGAAAGGTTGGGGGCGGGAGGAGAAGGGGACGACAGAGAATGAGATGGCTGGATGGCATCACCGACTCTGTGGTCATGAGTTTGAGTGAACTCCGGGAGTTGGTGATGGACAGGGAGGCCTGGCATGCTGTGATTCATGGGGTCGCAAAGAGTCAGACACGACTGAGCGACTGAACTGAATACAGCCGATGTCCTCATATTATAGATGACAAAACAGAGGAGCAGGCAATCTGGATTGCCATCCACCACTCAGTGGTTGCATGACCCAAGGAAGCTGCTGAAACTGCAGAGCTTCTGTTCCTCACCTGGAAAGCAGGGATCATGGGAGGAATGGATGAGATAATGCAGGCGGTGGGTTAGGCACGGTGCCTGGCGTACGGGAAGCCATGGTACATACTGTGCTGTTGCAGGTAAACCCAAAGTTCACCCTTGATAAATGTCAGCCCTCTCCACCTACCTTAACCCCAAGTCTTCCAGTTTCCCTTCAGCCATAATGAACTTAGGTTCCTCAGTTCCCCACACTCTCTCACCTTAAGTTCTTCACTTGTACTGTTCCCTTTATCTGAAACATTCCTCTGCTCTAAACTGCCGGCCAACTCCAACTCATCAGATTAAATGCACTACTCCTAGAGGTAGCCTACACTATCTCCATCATTTCACTTCACTTCACAGGTAATAGGTAATTTTGCTAGATCCAAAGTTCAAAACAACATAAAATGGTATAAAGTGGTGAAAATCTGGCTTCTAACCCTGCCCCATCCACCCACCTTCCCTCGCCTCAGCAGGTTATCACATTCCTTAGTTTCTTGGGTATCCCTTCTAGAGTTACTTCAGGCAAATAAAAATATGTATTCTTACTTTCCCCGTTTCTGACATGAAAAGTAGCACACTCCATAATCATTTCTCACCGGGTTCTCGCCACATCACACCCCACCATGGAGATCATTTCTCATCAGGATGTATAGCACTTTCTTATTCTTTCCCACCATAACCTAGCATTCTATTGTATGGAATTTACCTAATCCGTCCCCACTGATGAGCATATATCTGCTGTGTTGCTGGTATGCAGGAAATGAGGAAAAGGCATTTATAATACAGTGTAATATCTTCCCTGATTCAAATATAAGCCTCATGAGGGCTGGGACATCTGTCTTCACTGAGCATAGGGCAGAACCCCCCACCCACACCCCCTCCAGGGCTCCACATCTTCCCACCAGACAGCCCCACTTGGAAAGGGACACAGATGTCTGTGTGCTTTCCTCTTTCTGACCTCTCTCCCCGAAAGCACTATTCCTGTAATACCCCAGGAAACAATTTATTAATATTTGAATTCTCAACTCAGGTTGCCAAATACTAACTTATCAAGATCAGTATTTGAATTTCCAACAAGACAGTAAGGATGGGGAGCCTTAGAGGTTGACCTGGTTCTTTACCATTTGCCCATCACCCCCCAGATCCTTTGTCAACTATGCAACTTTCCAAGGCTGGGGGGAACTAGTCAGTGATGGTATTCCTACCTCTCTGAAGGCCACTGCCATTAATGTCACCACATCAAGCTACACTTGGAAACCACTCATTCTCGCTCCTCTTTTTCACAATTTCATATCATCAGTCATCAAGTCCTATCAATGATACCTCTTAAAAATCCCTAACATCTCCATCTTTTCTGGATGACAGCCTTATCCTAAATCTCTCCACTATTGAAGCACAGTATAATTTTCAGAAAGTTAAAATAAAAATGATTATCATAATAACATAAAGTTAACATGTGTTCAAGATTTATTTAATTAATTAATGAGGAAACCTGATAGTAAAGCTGTCTTGGAGTATTTTTGAAAAGCTGAATATTGATATTATATAAGTGCTACAGAGAGAATATTGGAGTAAGATATCTTATTAGATACAAAACTAGTTAATGTCCTTCAGGACAATAAAAGCGGAGCCTTTTTTCTATCAGATAAACTATTTTATCTCTGGCAGACAAAAATCCACAAATCAAAAAAGAATTTCACAGAACCTGGGTCTAATCAATAGTAAATAATATATCCAACAAGAATACATGCAAATTTGCTTCTGTTGTTTCTGACTCTTTGCGACCCCATGGACTGTAGCCCACCAGGTTCCTCTGTCCATGGAATGTTCCAAGCAAGAATCCTGGAGTAGGTTGCCATTTCCTACTCCAAGGGATCTTCCCAACTGCATGTCTTGTGTTTCCTGAATTGGCAGGTGGATTCTTTACCTGCATGTCTTGTGTTTCCTGAATTGGCAGGTGGATTCTTTACCACTGTGCCACTTGGGCTTCACTTGCCCAACAAGAGTACATTCCCACAAAGAAAGATGGCAGCCACCTTTTGCTTTTGTAAATAAAGTTTTATTTACATCATTTATGCTCATTCCGTTACATATTGTCTTTGACTGCTGGCATGCTACAATGGTGTTGTTAAATGCCTGTGATGAAGAACATAGGACCACAAAGATTCTCCCTTCCCTCCCACCCACTTCCCAGACTGTTACCAGAGCAATCCTTAAAAATCACGCAATGCACATTGTCAATTCTCTGCCTAAAATCTTTCTGAACCCCCATTGCTCATGAGTTAACCTGACCTTGTACGAATCCCTGAACCCTCTGACCCCATCGCCTTTACCTGTGATGACCTCTATCATGTGATATGTGTGACAGCTCTGTGGGCCTGAAAGCCAATGCACAAGGTCTGTAACTCACATCTGTGATCAGGAGGATTCATTTTTCTCCACATCTCAAAGCACTGGGAAGACTTTGGGCATCTCTGGTTTGAGGGAACTGTGGATGAAGAAACGATTAATACCAACCACCCCTGAAGCTTTGGGGGAGAATTAAGGGAAAAACTTGTTTATAGAGCTTGGCACCTGGTAAAGAGCTCCATAAATGTGAGCTTATTCCCCTACAGTCCGCTTACCTCATGTGGATCTGAAATAAGGATTATGCTTCTGACAGGGAGAAGAGGCAGTGAGGAGGAGAGGGACGCCGAGGCTGGAAGGGAAAATTTCAGTGAGGACAACATCTGCTTTCTATTCCCCAGACTCGGGGCCCCCAGCCGCCCTCCTGGTGTAACGTTTCTCCATTCCGTATAAACAGAAAGGATGATTCTCGTAATCTCGGCAACAAAATACGCAAGCATAAAAATGGCTCATATTTTACTTTAATGAGAGAAACGAGGGCCTGTTTCCTTCACACAGAGAAGCCTGGGTTGCTGTAATTAACACCAAATGGGCCCGAGGCTGATCTCTCAAATGTGAAGAGGTTGTTGGAACTGGAAGAAACCTGGGACCTCTGGAGGTGATAAGCACTGCCATCCCTCCACTCCTCCCATCCCTAACCCCCTCTTCCAGCCAGCTGCCAGGTCCTGAAAAGCAAGGGAGGATTAACTTCCATTAAGCACTTACTAGGTGCTTCACAGGAAAATACATGTGGGAATGCATGAACACACACACACACGCACACACACACGGACGCAATCAGGAAAGGCATTTCCAGATCAGAAGACTAAGCCTCAGAGAGGTGAAGCAATTTGCCTAATCTTTGCCAGCTTGAAAGAGATGGGATCCTTCACCATCTGGCATTAACTTCTCTTTCAAATCTCATCTCTCCCATAACAACCCTCCTGTACAGCGAGGAAATCAAACCAGTCAATCCTAAAGGAAATCAGTCCTGAATATTCATTGTAAAGATTGATGCTGAAGTTAAAGCTCCAACACTTTGGCCACCTGATGCTGGGAAAGATTGAAGGCAGGAGAAGAAGGGAATGACAGAGGATGAGATGGTTGGATGGCATCACCTACTTGATGGATACCAATTTAAGCAAACTCTAGGAGTTGGTGATGGACAGGGAAGCCTGACATGCTGCAGTCCGTGGGGTGGCAAGAGTTAGACATGACTGAGCGACTGAACTGACCTGTAGTATATAATCCAATCACATTGGACCCCTTTCCATTTCCCATTTATGGCCAATTCCTGCCTGTTTGTAGGCTGGCAAACCAATCACCTTTCCTTTACTTCTTTGCTCTTGAAATCTTGGTTCATCTTTCAAAACCAAGTCAAAATTGAGCAGAGCGTGGATCAGTGGCATAGAACATGCATATAGACATTGGAATCAAACCATCTTCACATACCAACCCTGCCATCTCATTCACCTCTTCTCTTTAAGCCCTACTTGCCCATGTGTAAAATGAGGATAGCAACACAGAGGTGTGGTAGGAGTGAATGAGTTAACATATATTAAATGACTTGCACAGAGCTTTGAACCCAGTACTTGCCTTCTATATTTCTGGTGGAAACATGACAACATTTTCAGCCATCAGGAAAGAAACTTAAACTACAAAGGCATTTCAAAGGTATACTCTCATGATGAAATGACTGCTCTAACAAATGACCATGAAATGTCCTAACCCACTCCCCTTGCCAGAGACACATTATCCCAATGTGCCTACCTGCCCATCTTTGTTTGGGGGCTGCTCCAATGACGACAGTTGGACACAGGTGATAGGGTGTCAACTCCCTAAGCTAGTCCTCAGTTGCTGATCCTAGACTTACTACAGAAATTTGTCGGCACCAGATAGAGTATCTGATCTGTAGGCAAAAGTATGATTACAGTGACAAATTCATACTATTGCTCTTTCTTTTATAAGACTTCTTTCAGGGGAACAGGTTGGCATGCCACTGTGAATAAAGAAATGGGGCTTGAAAAGATAAGAAGATGGGAAGATCAGAGAGGAAATTCTTGGAGGATTCTACAAAATAATGACCTGAATATATGCTCAGGGTCTTTTCACTGTTCCAACTCCCAGGGATCATTCAACCACCAAAATAAACTTGGCTCATTGTAGTGGCCTAGAAGAGAAGCCGGATATGGCTAACACTTCAAATACTGGGAAAGAGGACTTAGGGTGAGGGATTCATCCTTTTTTACACCAAAGGAAGGACTCAAGCCGCAACTGAAAAGAGACTTGCCTTCCTAGAAGAATCTGCAGTGAAGACTTCAATTATGAGGTCATGAGAAGAAAGCATGATGGACCCTCTAGGGTCAGGGAGAGGAACCATCCCTCCAACTAGCTCTGTGTGGCTCTAGAAGAGGTCAGCTATTTTTCAGAGGTGGCTGTGTCAGAGGGAAGTGGCAACAGGGTTGAAGACACCCCATTTCCACTGGAATATTATAACAAAGAGGCCTCCCTTCCCTAACCCATGTTAACAAACCTGTCATCAAAAACCTACCAGAAAAGAAACTGCTCTGTCTTCCACTACCTATTGACCTCCCTTGGCCCAAAAGACCCCAATGCCTTGTGTGCATACTCTACAAAACATGTACTTACAGGCCAGATATTATTAAAGGGATCAGAAGCCATGGAGGCAGGGAGACCTTTCGTAACATGTGGCTTTTAAGGAGGCAAGATATAGTTAGAATTCTTAATGAGATATTGTGAAAGTACACACATGAAAACACCTTTTAGTACTATAAACTTGATTTCTAAATTCTAAAGTTCAATAGAAAAAATTTAAAGCTAAAGGCTATTTTTTCAGTTTTTCTGCTTTAACTTTAAACCTTAAAGTTAGCTTTAAAACTATAACATTGGACAGTTGAACACAAGCAGCGATTACAATACAGAGCAAAAACTACTTAAATTGAAGACCATAGATGAGAAGGTAAGAGACATGAATGACAAAAGCAGGAGACAGATAATCTAAGAGTAGACTCCTAAAAGGGGAGCAAGAAAGAGATGGAGGAAGATTAATAATGAGAGATAGAATTAAAGAAAATTTCACTGATGGGAGGAAAAGCAGAAAACTTCATATGGAAGTTGCCTTGAACAGGAATTTTAAGCAACACACACCTAGACCTACTCTGGCAAAATTACTGAACTCCAAAAAAGAAGAAAAAATATTTATGAGTTTCTTGTGGCAGCCATGAAGATGTGCCTCTCAGATCTCCTACTATAGGGAAACTAATTAGCTGATGGCCCCTCTCCAGCCCCTCTGAAACTACCACAAAGTTCATGCTGAAGCCTTGCTATCTGCAGACAGCTCCCAGCCATGACTAGTTATGCAAGGGTCCTAAGGCAGGACCACTCCCTAGTGATGCAGGATGTCTCCTATGAAAAACTTTGGTTCAAGGACTCCCAGTAGGCCTGACCAAACCTTTCCTAGAGCTGCATTGCTGTCAGAGATAGCTCCTGACTTAACTTCTTTCTTTACCACTCTGCTTTCATATGTCTTATACCTCCATTGTGGTCAAAGTTTCTCCTGCCCTTCACTTCCTGTTTCGATAAATCTCTTACCTATCTAATCCTCTCTTTGTGTCATTTTAGTAGACCTCAACTAGCAGTGCTAGTTGTTCAGTTCAGTTCAGTTCAGTCGCTCAGTCGTGTCTGACTCTCTGCGACCCCATGATCACAGCACGCCAGGCCTCCCTGTCCATCACCAACTCCCGGAGTTCACTCAGACTCATGTCCATCGAGTCGGTGATGCCATCCAGCCATCTCATTCTCCGTCGTCCCCTTCTCCTCTTGCCCCCAATCCTTCCCAGCATCAGAGTCTTTTCCAGTGAGTCAGCTCGTCGCATGAGGTGGCCAAAGTATTGGAGTTTCAGCTTTAGCATCAGTCCTTCCAATGAAAACCCAGGATTGATCTCCTTTAGAATGGACTGGTTGGATCTCCTTGCAGTCCAAGGGACTCTCAAGAGTCTTCTCCAGCACCACAGTTCAAAATGGACTGGGAGGCCTGGCATGCTGTGATTCATGGGGTCGCAAAGAGTCGGACACGACTGAGCGACTGAACTAAACTGAACAACCAGCGCAGATATACAAATATATTGGTAAATAGATAAATAAGTGGTAGGTAGATAGACAAAAATAAATATCTGAATTTCTAGATACAACACTGGTAATAGAAGACAGTGAATCATAATTTTTAGATTGAGAGAAAAAAATGCACTGCAATTCTATCTATATTCGACCAAGACATCCATTTTAAGCAAAGGTTGAGTTAGATACTGATTGATACTCCCAAGTAGTTCCAGTTCTCTGCCTTCCAGGCACACAGAGGGCTTGGCATGACTCTGTCTCATTTGCAGTTTGCCACGGTGAAATTCTTTGGCCAATGAAAATGAGTGTGTCCTTCCTGGGCAGAAGCATTTAATGGTGGTAGGAGATGTTCCAGCATTCTCCCTTGCTGATGTGATCTAGGCAGCTCCTGTTGATATAGACTCAAAACACTGAGCCTTCACATAGTCGATAAGCTCCCTAGTAAGTTCCCTGGGATCAGTAGCAAGCTTCACATGAGCAAAAAGGACACTTAGGATTTTTTTAAGTCTTTGAGATTGAGGGTGGGAGTGTTAATCCCTGCATTAGTCTATCCCACCAGTGCAAAGGCCAAGAAAAAAATGTAAGCTCCATGAAGATAAGGCCCTTGACTATTCTGTCATACCCCTTCCCCCAGCAACAGCACAAACTACTACCAAATATAGCCTTCTTATTGTTGCTATTCTTATTGAAAGAAATTTTCAAACATTAAAGAAGTCAGAGAGTTATGCCTTTTAAAAAAAGGCATACCCCTAGCTGAGAAACCACTTGAGAAGGATTCTAACCAAAGGAAACTTAAATTAAAACAAAAGTCTCAAGATACAGAGGATGACAAGCATAAGAAAAAGTAGTAAGCAATTAATCTTATGGTATTTTATTATTAAATCTAAAAACAAAAGATGAATGCTTGACTGGGAATTGTAATATAAGTCAAGTGAGGATTATTGAAACAGAAGAGGCATATTGTAAGAAAATATGGGATAATAGAATGAAAGTGCTGAATTTACTCGGCAAAACCCAAGAGATAGGGGTTGGGGGTATAGGGGGAGAGGTTTCAAGAGGGGATAGGAAAATAAAGAAGTTAAAATGTTTAAAGTTTCCATCACTGTGGAGAGCACAGGGCCAAGTAAAACACTGAGGGGAGAAAGAATTAGGAAGGCTTGTGGAGTTTTTACGTAGCGATAGAGAAATATTTAACTGTGAAGATGGTTAACAATTACTGGGATTAAGACACCTATTATTTGACCATTTATTCAACAAATAGATATTGAGCACCTAGAATATGCCAAATATTTTTCTAGGTGTTGGAGATAGATAAGTATATACATCAGTAAATACAATATGCAAGGTTCCTACGCTTATTCTCAAGAAGGAAGACAAGCAATGAACAGATTATCAAAAAAATAGCAAGATAATTTCAGATGGTGATAACTACCATCTCTTTTCCTTGGCTGATAGCTTAGGAAAGAATAGAAATTATCCATATGAAGCTAAGGAGAACATAGTGTTCTAAGCAAAGAAGCTAAGGCAGTGATAAGCTTAATATGTTCAAGCATTAAAAGGAAGGTCAGAACAGCTGGAGGCTTGTGTGTGTGTGTCCAGAGATCAGGATGGGGTGGCAATACCAGCTCACAAAAGTGACAAATCACATAGAAATTCACGAGGCTAAGTAAAAACATACAATTATTCCAAATGTGTTGGGAAGCCACTGGGTGGGGGTGACGGGGGGGTAGAGTTTTAGGAAGAGGAGTGTCATGATCTCATTTGTTTTAAGAAGATTACTGGCTGAGAAGGAAATGGCAACCCACTCCAGTATTCTTGCCTGGAGAAGTCCATGGACGGTGGAGGTGGGTGGGCTACAGTCCATGCGGTCACAAAGAGCTGGACATGACTGAGTGACTAAACAACAACATCAAAGGCTGATGCATGGAGAAAAGATCATAGAGGGCAGAGCAAGAAGGAAAGCAGGGCCGGCAAGAGGGACAGGACGGCGGCGTGACCAAGGGGTAGCCGTGCTCCCAGGTGAAGGTGACGGGAAGGGAAGAATCAAAGTTGACTCAAAATTTCCTGCTTGAGCACTCGAATAGAAGAATCAGGGCCTACTGATCAGGAACTAGAGGAAGTAGGTTGTAAATAAAGTGAAGCTTAGGCGAGCTCAGTTTGAGATGCTTGCTAAACCTCCAAGAGAGAGACGTATCCAAGCTATACTGGATACGTGAGCTTAAATGAGAACTCAGGGATGGAGGAAAATGCTCATCAGAGAAAAGGCATCTAAAGCCAAAGGAGTACTCAGGCTACTGCATTTACATAGCTACCATATAAAGCACCTAGCCTGGGACTTAACATATGGTGGGCGCTCAATAAATGGTTATCTCACCCTTTCTTCTAAGGATGAGTGATGATGGTCTTCTAGAATGAGTACTGGACCAAATGTCAGGAGACTAGATATTAACCCTATCACAGGCCGGACGTATCACCTTCTGGTCTTTGGTTTTCTCAGTGACTTCAAAAAAGGAAGAGCTTCCCTTTTGACTCAGACAATAAAGAATCTGCCTGCAATGCTTCAGACCAGAGTTCAATCCCTGGGTTGGGAAAATCCCCTGGAGAAGGGAATGGCTACCCACTCCAGTATTCTTGCCTAGAGAATTCCATGAACAGAGGAGTCTGGCAGACTGCAGTCCATGGGGCTGCAAAGAATCAGACATGACTGAGCAACTCACATTTTACATTTTTCTTTTCATACAAAAAGGAAACATATCAACAGTAATCACCTGGGGATGGGGTGGGGTTGGGGATGAGAATGGATTACAAGGAAGCACAGGGAAACTTTAGAGGATGGGTATTTTATTTATGTTGACTGTGCTGATGGTTTCACAGATAGGTTCATATCTCAAAATTCATCACAATTGTACACTTAAATAGATGTAGGTTATTGTGTGTTAATTATACTTTAACTACACTGCTAAAGTAAAAATGAAGGGAACAATTTCTGCTTTATTATCTCCCTGGGTCACTGTGTCCCTAGGATTAATTATAAAAACACTTGAAATAATAAAAATGGACACAACATAGGACACATGGGATGTATTCTACTGCTGTGATGTTTTGCTCTCTGCAAATAGCCACTGTCTTATTTGGAGGTGGATAGTATGAGTTGAAAGATATATGAAAGAAAAATATGAAGATTTTCCTGAAAAACTGACAAGGCAGATGGGAAGGAGACTGTATTAGTCAGGGTTCTCTGGAGAAATAGAACTGACAGGATATGTGTGTGTGTTTGTGGATGTGGATATGGGTGTGGGTGTATGGTTTATTTTAAGGTGCTGGCTCACACATTATGAAGGTTGACAAGTCCCAAGATATGCAGTTGGCCAGCTGGAGGTCCAGAAGAGCTGATGGTATAGTTCTACTCTGAGTAAAAGGGCCTGAGACCCAGCAGAGCTCAGGGTTGAGATCCAATCTGAACATGCAGGCTCAAAGCCCAGGCAGAGGTGATGTTTCAATCCTGAGTCCAAAGGCATGGAAAAACCAGTGTCCTAATTCTGGAGAATCCCAGGGACGGGGGAGCCTGGTGGGCTGCCGTCTATGGGGTCGCACAGAGTCGGACACGACTGAAGCGACTTAGCAGCAGTAGCAGCAGCAGCAATTCAAAGGCAGTAGGCAGGATGAGGTCCCTTTTACTCAGCCTTTTTGTTTTATTCAGGCCCGCAACTGATTGGATGAGCCCCCTCCCATTAGTAAGGGAAATTTGCTTTACTAATGAGGCAGGAGATAGATAAGCTGCAGGTTAGACGTTAACAACCAGCCTCTTGTTTGCATTTCATGGAGCAGGAAGAAGTGGGCTTCAGGGTGGATGCTTATAACTAGATTCCTGTTTGCGTTTCCCAAGACAAGAGATTGGTGGGCTCCAGTTGAGGCATTTATAATTAGACTCCTACTCAAATAGAAGTAACAACAGAAACGGGGTAAATAGCCAGCCTTTGACTCTTAACCCCAGTGAGTTTCTTGAGAAACCCCAGTAAGACAGTAGGTGCTGGAGCAGCTGTAAGGAGATACCCCATGTCCAAGGGCAAAGAAGCCCCAGCAAGATGGTAGGAGGGGTGAATTGGTGTTTAGAATCAAACCCCATTCCTGCCAGAGATGCTCAGAGGGCTCAAACAAACCTTGTGCACACCAGGACCCAGGGACCCCACAGAGACTGAGACAGAACTGTGTCTGAGTGTCTCCTGTGGTGGTATGGGTCAGCAGTGGACTGCCATAGAGGCAGGGGTTCTGGGTGCAGCAGACTTGGCTATGGCATAAGCCCTCTTGGAGGAGGTTGCCATTAACCCCACCATAGAGATGCCAGAACTTACACAGGACTGGGAAATAGATTCTTGGAGGGCACAAACAGAACCTTGTGCACACCAGGGCCCAGGAGAAAGGAGCAGTGACCCCACAAGAGACTGACCCAGACTTGCCTGCGAGTGTCCAGGAGTCTCCAGCAGAGGCGTGGGTTGGTGGTGGCCTGCTGCAGGGTTGGGGGCACTGAGTGTAGCAGTACATTCATGGGATCTTTTGAAGGAGGTCACCATTATCTTCATTACCTCCACATAGTTTCAGTTCAGTTCAGTTCAGTCGCTCAGTCGTGTCCAACTCTTTGCAACCCCATGAATCGCAGCACGCCAGGCCTCCCTGTCCATCACCAACTCCCAGAGTTCACCCAAACTCATCCGCCACAGCTTGGCCCCAGGTAAATAGCAGGGATGGAACACAGCTCCACTCATCAACAGAAAATTGGGTTAAAGATTTACTGAGCATGGACCCACCCATCAGAACAAGACCCAGTTTCCTCCTCAGTCAGTCTTTCCCATCAGGAAGCTTCCATAAGCCTCTTGTTCTTCTCCATCAGAGGGCAGACAGACTGAAAACCACAATCACAGAAAACTAACCAATCTAATCACATGGACCACAGCCTTGACTAACTCAATGAAACTATGAGCCACCCAAACTATGTAGGGCCACCCAAGACGGATGGGTTATGGTGGAGATTTCTGACAAAATGTGGTCCACGGGAGAAGGGAATGGAAAACCACTTCAGTATTCTTACCTTGAGAACGCCATGAATAGTAGGAAAAGGCAAAAAGATAGGACACTGAAAGATGAACTCCTCAGGTCAGTAGTTGCCCAATATGCTACTGGAGATCAATGGAGAAATAACTCCAAGAGGAATGAAGAGATGGATCCAAAGCAAAAACAACACCTAATTGTGGATATGACTGGTGATGGAAGCAAGGTCCAATGCTGTAAAGAGCAATATTGCACAGGAACCTGGAATGTTAGATCCATGAATCAAGGCAAATTCAGTTCAGTTCAGTTCAGTTCAGTTCAGTTGCTCAGTCGTGTCCAACTCTCCGCAACCCCATGAATCACAGCACACCAGGCCTCCCTGTCCATCACCAACTCCTAGAGTTCACTCAAACTCATGTCCACAGAGTCGGTGATGCCATCCAGCCATCTCATTCTCTGTCGTCCCTTCTCCTCCCACCCCCAACCTTTCCTAGCATCAGAGTCTTTTCCAGTGAGTCAACTCGTCGCATGAGGTGGCCAAAGTATTGCAGTTTCAGTTTTAGCATCAGTCCTTCCAGTGAGCACCCAGGATTGATCTCCTTTAGAATGGACTGGTTGGATCTCCTTGCAGTACAAGGGACTCTCAAGAGTCTTCTCCAACACTACAGTTCAAAAGCATTAGAAGTGGTCCAACAGGAGATGGCAAGAGTGAATGTAGACATTCTAGGAATCACCGAAATAAAATGGACTACAAAGGGTGAATTTAACTCAGATGACCATTATATCTACTACTGTGGGCAAGAATCCCTTAGAAGAAATGGAGTAGCCATCATAGTAAACAAAAGAGTCTGAAATGCAGTACTTGGATGCAAACTCAAAAACAATAGAATGATCTCTGTTCGTTTCCAAAGCAAACCATTCAATATCACAGTAATCTAAGTCTATGCCCTGACCAGTAATGCTGAAGAAGCTGAAGTTGAATGGTTCTGTGAAGACCTACAAGACATTCTGGAACTAATACCAAAAAAAGATGTCCTTTTCATTACAGAGCACTGGAATGCAAAAGTAGGAATTCAAGAAACACCTAGAATAACAGACAAAATTTGGCCTTGGAGTACGGAATGAAGCAGGGCAAAGGCTAATAGAGTTTTGCCAAGAGAATTAACTGGTCATAGCAAACACCCTCTTCCAACAACACAACAGAAGACTACACATGGACATCACCAGATGGTCAACACCGAAATCAGATTGATTATATTCTTTGCAGCCAAAGATGGAGAAGCTGTATACAGTCAGCAAAAACAAGACTGGGAGCTTACTGTGGCTCAGATCATGAACTCCTTATTGCCAAATTCAGACTGAAATTGAAGAAAATAGAGGAAACCACTAGATCATTCATGTATGACCTAAATCAAATCCCTTATGATTATACAGTGGAAGTGAGAAATAGATTTAAGGAACTAAATCCGATAGAAAGAGTGCCTGATGACTATGGACAGAGGTTCATGACATTGTACAGGAGACAGGAATAAAGATGATCCCCAAGAAAAAGAAATGCACAAAAGGAAAATGGCTGTCTGAGGAGGACTTACAAATAGCTGTGAAAAGAAGAGAAGTGAAAATCAAAGGAGAAAAGGAAAGATATACCCATCTGAATGCAGAGTTCCAAAGAATACCAAGGAGAGATAAGAAAGCCTTCCTCAGAGATCAATGCAAAGAAATAGAGGAAAACAACAGAATAGGAAAAACAAGAGAGCTCTTCAAGAAAATTAGAGATACCAAGGGAACATTTCATGCAAAGATGGGCTCAATAAAGGACAGAAATGGTTGGACCTAACAGAAGCAGAAGATATTAAGAAGAGGTGGCAAGAATACACAGAAGAACTGTACAAAAAAGATCTTGACCACCCAGATAATCACGATGGTGTGATCACTCACCTAAAGCCAGACATCCTGGAATGTGAAGTCAAGTGGGTCTTAGGAAGCATCACTATGAACAAAGGTAGTGGAGGTGATGGAATTCCAGTTGAGCTATTTCAAATCCTAAAAGATAACACTGTGCAAGCGCTGCACTCAATGTGCCAGCAAATTTGGAAAGCTTAGCAGTAGCCACAGGACGGGAAAAGGTCAGTTTTCATTCCAATCCCAAAGAAAGGCAATGCCAAAAATGTTCAAACTACCGCACAGTTGCACTCATCTCACACGCTAGTAAAGTCATTTTCAAAATTCTCCAAGCCAGGCTTCAGCAATACATGAACCATGAACTTCCAGATGTTCAAGCTGGTTTTAGAAAAGGAAGAGGAACCAGTGATGAAATTGCCAACATCCACTGGATCATTGAAAAAGCAAGAGAGTTTCAGAATAACATCTATTTCTGCTTTATTGACTATGCCAAGCCTTTGACTGTGTGGATCATAATAAACTGGAAAATTCTGAAAGAAACTAGAATAGTAGACCACCTGACCTGCTTCCTGAGAAATCTGTATGTAGGTCAGGAAGCAACAGTTAGAACTGGACATGGAACAGACTGGTTCCAAATAGGAAAAGGAGTACATCAAGGCTGTATATTGCCACCCTGCTTATTTAACTTATATGCAGAGTACATCATGAGAAACGCTGGGCTGGAAGAAGCACAAGCTGGAATCAAGATTGCCAGGAGAAATATCAGTAACCTCAGATATGCAGATGACACCATCCTTATGGCAGAAAGTGGAGAAGAACTAAAGAGCCTCTTGATGAAAGTGAAAGAGGAGAGTGAAAAAGTTGACTTAAAGCTCAACATTCAGAAAACTAAGATCATGGCATCTGGTCCCATCACTTCATGGGAAATAGATGGGGAAACAGTGGCTGACTTTATTTTTGGGGGCTCCAAAATCACTGCAGATGGTGATTGAAGCCATGAAATAAAAAGTCACTTACTCCTTCAAAGAAAAGTTATGAACCTAGACAGCATGTTAAAAAGCAGAGATATTACTTTGCCAACAAGTGTCTGTCTAGTCAAGACTATGTTTTTTCTGATAGTCATGTATGGACGTGAGAGTTGGACTATGAAGAAAGCTGAGCACTGAAGAATTGATGCTTTTCAACTGTGGTATTAGAGAAGACTCTTGAGAGTGCCTTGGACTTCACGGAGTTCCAACCAGTTCATCCAAAGGAAATCTGTCCTGAGTGTTCATTGGAAGGACTGATGTTGAAGCTGAAACTCCAATATTTTGGCCACCTGATGCAAAGAACTGACTCATTGGAAAAGACCCTGATGCTGGAAAAGATTGAAGGCGGGAGGAGAAGGGAACAGCAGATGGTTGGATGGCATCACCGACTCAATGGACATGAGTTTGAGTAAACTCTGGGGGTTGGTGATGGACAGGGAGGCCTGGTGTGCTGCAGTCCATGATGGGGTCACAAAAAGTCAGACATGACTGAGCGACTGAACTGAACTGAACTGACTTCTGTAAACACCTCATGTTAACAGTCATGGCAAAGACAAAGAGGGGCAAAACTGTGTCCACGTAAAGGATTAAAGGCTCTCTGCCCCTCATCCTGCTTTTTGGGACATGGGGAACAGTACACATATACAGAAAGGATCTTGGTGGTCAAAAGTCATGAGATAATGCCAGGCCTTAATAAGTCTTGTTCCTCACCGAAGCCTTCACTTAGAGATCTATCTTGACTGAGGGGTGCGTGCACACCCAGGGGAGGGTTGCAGGGTAGGTCCTGTGTGGAAAAAGAAACCAGATATTGGCTAAAGGTAAACAAAGATCTGGAAGAACTGACCTATATAAATGACTTAACCATCTCTTTACTGCACTGCTTCTCACTAGAGGGGACACTCACACCCTTTCTCTCCAGGTGAGCATCTCTGCCTTGCTTCTGTCTTAACTAAACAAACTTTCTCTGTGTGCTCACCCACTAAGTTGTTGAGCTATGTCTCTAGAAATAAACTTTGTACCAGCATTTACACTTTTTGCCTCTGTGACAAATGCATTTTTCACTGGGAGCAAAGATCCAGGGGAAAATAGCTTCCAGCCTCTAGCCCTTGCTGGGTTGGTGGCTAGGGTTCCTGGTTTTCATCCAGGCTGAAAGTGAAAGTGTTAGTTGCTCAGTCATACTCAACTCTGCAACCCCATGGACGCCCATAGGCTCTTCACTCCATGTGATTCTCTAGGCAGGAATACTGGAGTGCTAGCCATTCCCTTCTCCAGGGGATCTTCCTGGCCCAGGGATTGAACTCAGGTCTCCTGCACATCAGGCCAATTCTTTACCTGTCTGGGCTCCAGGCTACCCAGGTTCAGCTCCTGGACAGAATTAAGATCTCACTTCACACCACCGCTCACTGCTGCCTCATCCACCAAAAGCGCGAAGTGCACCAATTTAAATGTTAATCTCATCCAAAACACCCACAGACAGTATAATGTTTCACTAAATATCTGGCCATCTGTGACCCAGTCAAGTTGAAACATAAAATTAACCATCTCTATTAGGGTACACCTCTATTACCCCTTAGTCACAGATGAAACTCAAAGGTACAAAGAGTGGTAACCCTTTGCCCAAGAATACAGAATTGCCAAACTGACAGAGCTGGATTTTCAAATTTCATTTCATCAGAGTCTACTGCACCAAACTCCACTTCTTAGAATCCCAAACTTCAGAGTTGAATGAGCCCTTACAGATTCTCTAGTCCCATCACTTGTTTTACTGAAATCCAGAGATAAGTGAAAAGCTGAGGTCACACAGTTAGTTATAGAGAGTTGGGGGTCCAGCTTTGGCTAGTGCTCCTTCTGTCCACATCACCCACAGATGACGGGTGATCTTGGTCTCTTAGTCAGAATCCAACTCCATCTTTGGCCACTTGTTCCAGCCCAGCCTGTAGGGAGAAAGAGCCTACTCTGGGATCATGTTCTGCCCTCAAGGTCTCAACAGTGATGGAGAAGATTCCCACAGGTAAGCCCCCATCCAACCTCTCACCATTTGCAGGCCCCCCACCCAAGGTTGACCAGGTGCAGAAGCCCAGATATTTCATAAGTAGCCCATTAGCACCTATTTTCCTCCTCTGGTGGAAAAAATGATGCTCAAAGATTCTGATTTCAGGAGGGTGGGCCTGCTTCAGCGGGTAATCTTCTCTGTAGGAGGTTTCCATTCGGGGAAGCTCATTTCTTTAAGTCTTAAATGCCTGGATCCCAGGATGCTAGAGAATTCCAGAGAAGTAAGGAGTGGGGGAAGGAAAGGAGAGGAAACTTTACCAGAGAGAGGCTACCCCAGGAAAATTTTTTATAGATAATGCTGTTAGCCTTTGAGAACTTGCATGTCAGCCACTAGTCTAAGTAACTCAGAGTATCTCAATTGCCCTAGTCACCCCACAAGATAGGTACATTTTCTTACCCCATTTTACTAAGATTAAAAGAAAAACTGGGGAACAAAGATGCTTAGTGATGTCCCCAAGGTCACACAGAGAAGCTGGGGAGCTTATTTTTTACCTCTGTCTGTCCAAATTCAGAAGCTGGGTCCTAACTGTTACACAGAAGTTTTACAGTTTACAAAGCACATTTCCACCAGTTATCTCATTGGATTTACACTGTATGCCTGTGAATTGGGGTTTGCTATTTGACTGGATTTCCTTCAAGTTTACTAAACACCCACTCTGGGGCAGGCAGAGTCTCTGAACTCAGAGAGCTGCAGATTAGTGGGAGGCAGTGTGTGTGTGTTAGTCTCTTCAGTCGTGTCCAACTCTTTGCAATCCCATGGACTGTAGCCCGCCAGGCTTTTCTGCCTAACCCAGGCAAGAATACTGGAGTGGGTTGCCATTCCTTTCTCCAGGGCATCTTCCCAACTCAGGGATGGAACCCACATCTCCCGTGTCTCCTACATGGCAGGCGGATTCTTTACCATCTGAGCCATTAGGGAATTCAGGAAGCAGAGACAATTTCAATACAGTCTGTTTTTATTATTTTATTTTTTCATTTTTTTGAAGTAAAACAATGCAGTAAAGTACATAAATCAAAGTGTGTAGTTCAATAAAATGCTCATTCAATATAAACATATATATGTATAAAAATGCATGTTTGTGTATAACCACCTTATGAATCAAGATACACAAGGGTATCTAATACCAAGGTCACCATTATTCTGACCTCTTTCACCTCTTTCATCAAGCTATTTTGCTGTCCTTTGCTTTCATTCAAATGGAATTCTATAGTGTGTTCCCTCTCACAGTTGGCTTTCCTCACCCAGCATTCACAGGTTGCCTCTGTCAGAGTTCGTTCTTTTTATTGCTGCACGGTGTTTTATTGCATGAATTCACCATACACTGCAAGTTTCCTGTCTATGACACCAACTCTGAGACAAAGATTAGCATTCAGTATCATCACTAGGAAGTGCCCTTGGGATGAAAGCTGTGGAAAGGAAGAACGGGAATGGGATCAGCAAGAGGAAGAATTCCAGAGTTCTGTGCAGACCCAAGCACTCTCTCAGCCAACCTCACAAGGTGACCGAAAGCTAAAAATGGTCTTGCTGCTGCTGCTACTGCTAAGTCACTTCAGTCGTGTCCGGCTCTGTGCGACCCCATAGACGGCAGCCCACCAGGCTCCGCTGTCCCTGGGATTCTCCAGGCAAGAACACTGGAGTGGACTGCCATTTCCTTCTCCAAAAATGGTCTTAGTGGTATGGATATGTGGATAAGGGCCTCCCCAGGAAGGGGAGCCTTGGGCAAGGTGGCTTTGGACAGCCAAGGCATTGCTGGAAGATGCTGACAGCCTGAAAGTTGTCCACCAGTGGCATTGGCAAAAGCTAGGGCAGCAAGTCCTGCTTTGAAGGGGAATCTGAGTAGCACACGACTGTATCCACCATTCTTAATGTATTTCTCCATTCTCCTGTTGATGGACATCTGGGTGGATTCCAGTTAGCACTATTATGAATAATGCTACTACAAATATTCTTATAGATGTCTTTTGATGGACATAGCCACTTGTTTCTGTTAGACCTATAACCAGAAACAGAATGCTGGATCAATCATAGGGTATATATCAATTTACACTCTCACCAGCAATGTTTCAGTTGTTCCAAATTCTAAAGTTAAAGTGTCTTTAATTTTAGTCATTCTTGTGGGTGGGTCTTTAGGGGTATCTAATTATGGTTCTGATCTACATTCCCTTGACTGACTAAATCGCATAGCCATCAAATATCTGCCCAGGCTCTCATGTCTGGTCCTGGTGGAGCTATATTTGAACCCAAGGTAAGTTGGTTCTCAAAATGCCATATTTCTCCTTGTCTATTCAAAGACAGGGTGTATCTATACAAAGGCTGAACTACTTTTGAAACCATCCTTTGAATCAACCTGCCCTCCTGCTGGGTGTGTGATGTATGGGTTCCCTTCTGGGGCAGATGCTGCTGGAAGTCTACCCACAGCCAGTGCCTGCTCCTTCCTTGCTCTCATACACTCTGGGTTTAAGAGAGAGGACAATGAAACTTGAGGGTACGTTGCTGGGGCCAATGAGACTCAGCTTGGGATCTTTGACAACATCCTCAAACAATTCAGTTTCCTAACCCCAGAATCTCCCATAGTTCTAATGTTCCAAAACATAAAAAGATAGTTTTTCTTTTCATTAAGCCATTTGAGCCAGGTCTTCTGTTACTTACAGCTAAAAATATCTTAACACTCCCTTTCCCACACCTCGACTTAGACAAATTGGAACTTCTCTTCCCCCTTCTCTTTACAATGTGGTTTGATGGAAAAGGAAGATGCAGAAACCTCATCCTTATAATATTTATAATAACAGATTATTTTAATTCTACGCAGAGCAACCCTGAGAAGTAGGTGTTCGTGTGAAGTCTATCAAAATAGATGAGAAAACAATAGAATCAAGTCTATGCTTCCTAAAGACTTGATCGTCTCCAAAAGCCCTTCCAAGCAACGACTTCATTTTTTTTTCCAAAACTACAGCCAAGACAAAGAGGGAGGAAGTGTTGTGCCTGTGGCCACACATCCAGTAAGTAGAACAGCTGAAATCTGATGGACTGAGGTTCATGCTCTTTTCTTTAGAACTCTATGTAAAACAATTCTTCCCTTAAAAGAAAGCACATGAGCATTAAAACCAGAACTTTGGAAAGTTCAAGTACACAGTCTCCCCAGGTTTTAACTGCTCAATAAACAGTCCTCAGCTTCAGAGGATGCAAGGTTGAACCCCTCCTGCATTATCTCACAGAGGACACATATTCTGACACTGAGGAGAAAATGAAAGTGACTCTGTCCAAGACTCATAAAGTTAGCACCTTTGGAGAGAGGGACAGTCTTCCCCGAGGTACTGGAAATTCACTGAAAGCCAGCCCTGCTGTGCAAAGAAAAGGAGAGCAGAGGTCCTTCTTCTCAGCCTCATGGGCGGGGCAGGGGAGAGGAGACAGCTCCTTTCCACTGTACACGCCAAATGCATGGAGTCACTGAGACACAGAACTGCCGGTCTTTCTCTGGCCCTTGGGACTCTGACCCTCCTCCACTTTTGCCCTTTCCTGCCAGGGTCCTCCTTCCCTCTCATCTCTGGAGCTGTCAGCATCCTCTCTTCCCTCTGCAGGGCTCTGATCTCCTCTCCCCAACACTGGACACTGGAGGAGGCACCACCCCAGCTCCACAAACACACTCTCACTTGCTGCCCCAAAGTTAAGCCCTTGGTCTCTTTGTTCTGTGGTTCTTATCGTGACCTTTTAATGCAAGTGCATAACTGAAACTCACTTGGCTTTGCTGAAAAATGGACGACAAGAAGACGAAGGTAGACAGGAAGACAGGGGCCACTCCAGGCAGGGATTTGCAGGCTTTGTTACCCAGCTGGGCCGCACCTTCATAGCAAAGGGAAGCCATTGAGGGGTTTTAAGCAGGACTCACACTAGATTAGGTGTGAGTATTAGAAAAATCACTCTTATGGCCAAGGGAAGGTTGGGGAGAAAAAGAGAGGGACAAGACTAGAAACCAAAGTCAATCACCTGGGGTGCTTTTTCAGGTGAGGAGCTCCCTATCACTGGAGTATGCAAACAGAGATAAAGAAACCATAGGGAGGACTCCTATGATGGATACACAATTGGACTAGCTCATGCCCAAGGTCCTTCCAGATTTAGACACGGAGATTCTCTGCAAGAAAATTTACCTGATCAGGTCCAACCTCCCTTCTCCCAAGTTCACAGGCCATGAAAATGAGAAGTGCCAAGGACTGGAAGTCAATCTGGGATGGCAGTGTCTCAGTTCAAGCCTGGGTAGGTTTCCATCTCCATGGCCCATTCAAGATCCTGCAGCCAGTGCCCACCATGGGGGCAAGGGGTGGTTCCATTTTGTTGTGCAACAGCTCATAAATCCAAGAATTACAAACAAAGGGGATTCTGTTACAGGTAAATACCATTTGAAATACAATCTCTGTAAGGGCTTTATGTTTGTCATGAATTTTATAAATTGTTGCAGTAATTAACAGGGCATAAAACAGTCTTCCTACCCCATCCAGGAAGGCCTTCCTGAATGCTGCATTGTCAGATGTGCCACTCAGCCTCTTAGAGTGGCGGTGACTTGGGTGATACTGGGTATGGACTGGGGGGGGCTCCAACCCTGGGAAAAACGCCTTCATTCATGAGCCAGTAGTTTAATGGGCTCATTTTAGGAGGCTTAGAAAATGACATTGAGATTTACCTTCTGGGCCCTTCCCTCTATAAATTAGAAAGGGCCCTGGGGCCTGGGAGACAATTAGGACCTTCCTCTGCATTTCAGACTGAAGCTGGGCAATGAGGACCCTTTTCTCCTTTGCTCTGACTGCATGCATTTGGTGTATTTTTCTACTTTTTTCCACTTTTTTCTTTCTCCCTGGGAAAACCATCAAACACCGTATGGAAAAGAAAGACTCGAATTCATGAACACAGTTTAGGTTTCTTTCTAGAAAATAGTACATTATTGAAGTCTCAAATGACCTAAAGAATTGATTCAGAGCCCTCCTATTCCCGCCACCCTGGAGGATTCTGTGTCCCCTTCCAGACAGATTGCATGATGTCAGGACAAGGCAATGAGCACTGTGGCCTTGGTACTTCCTCCTCATGAATTTTTAATTGAGAAAAATAATTTCAGCAGACACAAAGTATAAGTGGTATAAATAATATTTATGAACCTACTACCTAGATGAAAATATAAAACATTATACATCAAACTGAAGACCCTGAGGTCCCTCCTATATTTCAATTATATGTCCTGTGGGATTTTAGCAAGGAGTGACATGATGAGATGAGATGTTGGGAGCTCACTCTGACTACAATATGGATCGGAGGAACCAAGCTGGACTCAAGAGTGACCACCAGACCAAAGACTAGAGCGCCAAAGGCCCCGCTCCACACCCCTCAATGCTAAGCATGGAAAATCAAGAAGCAAACAAAATTTACAATAATGGCAACTTATACTGGTTTCTCAACCTTCAATTCACTCCATATTTTTCAAACTGACTAAACAATCAAATTCCCTCCATAAATCTTTATTTAATTCCAATTTTACATATATGCAAAGTGAGACTCAAGGGTATTAAATAATTTTTCCAAGATCACACTGCTGGTTTTGAGTACCAGCTAGTGCCTCGTGGCCCATTCCCTTGACAATGTGTCAATCTAATATCTAGGACAGAACCTGGCTCATAGACTGTGTGTGCTCTGTCAATGCTCATTGTACAATTGAATCACTCCTGTTACACATCCTCTCTGCTCTTTAGAGATTTAATCATGTATTGCCCAGTGCCAAATTTTTTGGCATTTATGCATATAAAATAATTGGCAATTATATATTTCCTAACTTAAAAGTAAACTCCTTGAAGGAACAGTAAAGTTTCTTAGCTCCTGGCACAAAGTAGGAATTCATCATTATAATTATGTAACAGACACATAGACTTTTAAACCAGAGGAAATATTTTAGGACATCTGGTTAAAGTCTTTTATTTTATAGATGAGAAAACTGAGACTTGGAAAGAAAAAAAATGCCTGACCATGGTCCTCAGAGTGAGGCAGGAAATTGTGTGCATGTATAGCTGAGCCACTTTCTCCAAGATCCTTCAGCGAGCCCATATTTAGAAACCCTCTGCTATGCCAGGCTCTAGGATGAGCACTGGGATATCTTGGGCAATAAGATACAGCTCTTACTCCATAGGACACAGGGGCTCATGGACCACCCCAGTGTATAAAGCCATATCACAGAATAAAAACAGAGAGGGAGAGCCAGTGGCCAAAGACAGACATTCAAATTTCATTGTTATACAGTGTACCAACAAAGCATGACACATTTGGAAGCAAAATTTGGCCATTTGGTCATTGAGGCAGCAGTTGTGAGCCCCCTAGAGAGTCCATCATTCCACTGGTGATTCAGAGTCAAGGGGCATGGTGGCTAATTACGCTGTATGCGTATCCACAAGACCTATATGGCATTAAAACATTCATTCATGGAATTATTCTGCCTTCATACTGACCATAGAACTCACATCACACCTGGGATCAATTATTGAATGGTCACCTTCCAAACACGAATCTAGAGTCATAAATGTCTAACCCAGTCATTGCACTTCTGGGAATCTGTTCTGAAGAAATCATCCTAAGTCTTGGAAAATCACACACGATGATGACTGAACCATGGTTTATAATGGAGAAGAACAACATATAGTAATAATAATTATAAGTATGTGTTAAATACTTTTCGTTTAGGTTAACATACCAAGCACTGTGCTATAGGCCTAATAAATATGATTTCAGTCTCATTAGTTTTCACTATCAACTCTATGAAAAGGCTATGATTGTCCCCATTTTACAGTTGAGGAGATTGAGGCTCAGAGAGGTAATTAGCTAATCCAACTTTGTAAAGCTAAAAGTGGTGGTGATATAAAACATCCCAGAGCCAGTGATCTTATAAATTAGACTTAAGATCAAACAGCAGAGCAGTAAATAAAGGTTTGCTTTTAATGTAATATTATCCATCTTCTGAAAATTATATTTATGAAAACTGCCTACAGTATCCAAAGCAATGAAAATAATAATGAGTTTGACATTTGTGTTTCTACAATGATAATTATGGTTATATGTATGTAAACACACTCACACACCCTGAAAGACTATAAACCGAAATTTTACCAGTGGTTGCCATGAGGTAACATTGCCTTAGTCATTCAGCTGTGTCCGACTCTTTGTGACCCCATGGACTATAGCCTACCAGGCTCCTCTGTCCATGAAATTCTCCAGGCAAGAATACTGGAGTAGGTTGCCATGCCCTGCTCCAGGGGCTCTTCCCAACCCAGGAATCAAACCCAGGTCTCCCACATTGCAGGCAGATTCTTTACCATCTGAGCCACCATGGGGTGATTATTTTACTTCGTGTTTTGGTTTTTGAAATATTTTAGAATCATCATGGCAAATGACTTTGATCGTTGGAAAAGCATATTTACCATATTTATGAATAATAATTCTAACAAGTGTCTACCCTTCTCACATTAATCATCTGTAGAATTTCTGACAGAAGACATCCACCATGCAGAGTACTAATGTTACAACAGTTTGCCAAAAACTGCTCAGTCTTAAAGAGAGAAAAGAAACAAATGGAAAAAGAACAACTGTGCCCTTCTCTGTCGTTTGCTCTCATCATTTCCCGTCTCGACCTCAGACTTTCCTGAAACCAGAGGAAGAGAACCAGAATCTCATGGAATCCCTGACTTGGTAAGAAGCCTGGAAGTCATCTGCCCATCCCCTACTGGACACAGAAATCCCAGCCAAGGCGCTGCAGAGATTTCTGAGGCTGTGACACTCAGTGCTGTTGGGAAACAGTTCTCCATGGGCCCCTAATGTTTCTGCATATCCCGTAAGCAGAGGCACCCGTTTTTTTTTTTTCTTTTATTATTTTTTTTTTTTTTGCTGTACCATGCAGCAGGCAGAACTTCCTGTACCAGTGATCGAACCCACACCATCTGCCCTGGAAACACAAAGTCGTAGCCACTGGACCACCAGGGAAGTCCCAAGGCACCAACTATCTTTTCAAAGATGTTTGTAGAAAAAACAGACTTGGAAACTAGAGTCTCCCTCGGGAGCAGAAGGCAGATTTATTTGCCCCCAGAGAATAAAAGCAATGTCTTCCCCCAGGGCAAAGGTCAGGTGGGTTTGCATGCAGCCATTCTAAAAGATTTGTTTCCCTAAACTCAAGTTTCATCAGTCCTGAAGCAAACTCAGTCTCCCTGCAGCACCTGTCTGGGCCATGTGGCATAGCCCCCCCTCACCTCAGGACTTGAGGGACAAGAGAACATCACATAAGCAAACTTGTGCTGCTCGCTATGCTATGAGTAATAAAGTTCTTTGTCTCCAACCCAGAGGTCACCAGTTTTCCATGACATCCATGAAACGATGGCAGGCTAATGTGTTAACTTGGAAGGAGGGAGAAGTCCTCACTGTTCTTCAAAACTATTTTCTAAGACAATTCTTCCTCTGGTTTCACATGTATCCATGTTATTCCCAGATGACATGTAAAGCTCTTTCTCTTAATTTTTTGTTGTTAGAGTAGATTTAAGCTAGAGTTCAAGCCAGATTTCAAGTGTATGGTGGTCAGAAGACCTGGGTTGTCCACATTGCCAATCCATTTATACCTATTGTTCCAGCATAACTATTAATAACACTCCTTTCCATTCCCCAAACTGTCCTAGTTTAGATGATAAATTACATGTGCACTCTGACTAAAGGGAGCTAGGATGGCCAAGTTAACAAGAGGGAAAGCCCAAGGGCTGTAGACCCTGCCTGTATCCTTCCAGCATTTCCTGTCAAAACAATAGGATACAAAGCAAGGCTTTATGCTCCAATATTAAAAATCTGATGGCTCTGGGAAGCTATTGAACCTCTTTGTGCTTTGACTTCTTTATCTGTAAAATGGCAATAATAATAGTATCTGTTTTAAAAGGTTGTTGTAAGGATTAAATCAGTTAAATATTTAAGTATAAAATACTTAGAACAATGCCTGGCTTACAATATAACTATCATGTATTGGCTTTTTATCATTTTAATTATCACCATCACATTCATTTAACTTCAAAAACTAATTACTCTGGCGGTTTGTCAGCACCCACTGATCTATTTCATGCATTCACAGAACTCAAAAGACCCCTAAGTGGTTATTCATGCCATACCTTTGACTTCAAGCAAGACTGTACTTCGTCAAATTCAAGATGACAGCTCATTTGACTTTTCATGAAACTCACTGGAGGACCCTATATAGCAGCATTACAGAACCATGCAATAAATAATTAGGAATAAATTAAAGCAGTCTCATTCCTATAAACTTGTATCTGCTTCATGCCTCCAAACTTTCACCATGTTGTTTGTTAATGGTGGAAGGCTGGGTGGATATGCATGCCTATGTTTTGTTAAAGATTCTACTCCATATCTAAGAGGGAAAGGAGGTACTAGTAATATTTATACTGCAATAATAGACAAATAAGGACAATGCAAGGCAAAGTGGGTCAGATGGTCAAATGGGACTAACAAACACAAAGGAACAGAATGAATTGTCTTAGGATCTAGTGGGCTCCCCAATGTCAAGGTCTCTCAGTAAACTTAATTGGATTGTAGGCGGTGAGCAAGGAGCCCTCTTCTAACGTGCCGGTGCCCAGGCCCGACAACTTAATTGCAGGGAAGTGTTTCAGTTACAAAGCAAGAACTTTCCAACTCTGGTGGGTTGGCCAGGGGGGTCAGAGGGGATCTCTGAATCTGCACACTCTATAAAAGGCAGGACATTTTTATGGCCCTGGGAGGACAATAAATGTGAAAACACCAAAGGTGGCAATATAACCAGTATGCAAAATATCCCACAGGGTCTTAAATCTCAGAGCAGCACAGCTCGTGCTTGATTGTCTTCCAGTCCTGACAAGTATAATGATTGTCCAAGACACCCTCCACTACGCATCAGGAAGGAAGTGTCGAGCATGTCAAGTATGAAATATTCCTCTTTTTAAAATTCATTTATTCCTCAGGAAACCTGAGCTGCTTTGCACACTCCAAATGTGTGCCTGTACCCTTTGTGAGCAGAACAATTGAAATGGATATGAGCATTTGTAAAACTAAGATCTTTAAGATTCAGCAGCCCCTGCCCTCCAGCCCCAAGCCATGATCTGCAGTTCATGGTAGCTATGCAGAGAATTTGTTCTGCCTGATAACTGCTGGTCAGACTGAGGACTGACATTCTTTGTACTTGTCACTCTAGGTTCGCCTGATCAGAGGGGCTGCAGGTTTTTCTTAATCAGGGGAAATAATAATAGTAATAATAATATCAGCTATGATGACTGTTACAACTACATCTACTATATCCTGTGCCCTTATTATGTAGGTATGTGAGTCTGTTAGATCCTCCAAGAAGCAGACACTGAGAATAGATAGGGGTATGAGGGGTAGATTGGGAGTAGTGTCTGTAAAAGTTTCAAGTGGGAGAAGGCAGGATTGGGTGGGAAAGTCCAACAAACAGGTAAGAATCTGACACCTGGAAAAGGAAAGCAGGGAGGAAGTGGGATTTGCAGAGAGTGACCCTAACAGCAGCACAGAACTGACAACTGGCTTCCAACCCAACAGGACCCTCGCAGCAAAGACAGCCCCCTGGAGGACTCCCATGCTGGGCAGGAAAGGCCCCAAGTACTCAGTCACTGGCCTTGGGTCAAAGACTGTGGCAGGTCCTAGATGGGCTGGGGCTAAAGACTTTCAGAGCTCCATGGCTGCCTCTGTTTTATTCTTCCAGCTTTATCATCAACAGGAAAAATAGAGCCCAGAGAGGAAGCTCTCCAAGCACACACAGCGATGAAGCTGCAGGGCAGAAAAGGAGTTGGTACAGACCTGTGTTCAAAGGCCTACCTTCTTATTACCATCAAGGGAAACCATGAGGAAGAGGTGAACATCTCTAAAGATGTTTTATTTTGTGCATTTTAAGCTATATTCAAATGTTATTATATTGTACTTATTATTTTGCAACTTGCCTTTTTCATATAATATTTTATCTATGAGATTTATCCTTATGAATACTTTTAACCTGTTCATTGTTTTTTATTTTTTTCTGCTTCATAGTATTTCATTAATAAGAGCATTCTAAATGCTCTTTCAGTTCAGTTCAGTTCAATCGCTCAGTCATGTCCGACTCTCCGCGACCCCATGAATCACAGCACGCCAGGCCTCCCTGTCCATCACCAACTCCCGGAGTTCACTCAGACTCATGTCCACAGACTCGGTGATGCCATCCAGCCATCTCATTCTCCGTCATCCCCTTCTCCTCCCGCCCCCAACCTTTCCCAGCATCAGAGTCTTTTCCAGTGAGTCAACTCGTCGCACGAGGTGGCCAAAGTATTGGAGTTTCAGCTTTAGCATCAGTCCTTCCAATGAACACCCAGGATTGATCTCCTCTAGAATGGACTGATTGGATCTCCTTGCAGTACAAGGGACTCTCAAGAGTCTTCTCCAGCACCACAGTTCAAAAGCATCAATTCTTCGGCGATCCGCTTTCTTCACAGTCCAACTCTCACATCCATACATGACCACGGGAAAAACCATAGCCTTGACTAGAGGGACCTTGGTTGGCAAAGTAATGTCTCTGCTTTTTAATATGCTATCTAGGTTGGTCATAACTTTCCTTCCAAGGAGTAAGCGTCTTTTAATTTCCTGGCTGCAATCAGCATCCGCAGTGATTTTGGAGCCCAAAAATATAAAGTCTGACACTGTCTCCACTGTTTTTCCATCTATTTCCCATGAAGTGATGGGACCAGATGCCATGATCTTTGTTTTCTGAATGTTGAGCTTCAAGCCAACCTTTTCACTCTCCTCTTTCACTTTCACTTTCATCAAGAGGCTTTTTAGTTCCTCTTCACTTTCTGCCATAAGGGTGATGTCATCTGCATATCTGAGGTTATTGATGCTCTTTAGAACATTCTAAATGTTCATTCTCTTATTGATGAACATTAGAAGGTCTCCCTTTTTTCTTTATTACAAATAATTTGATTAAAATATTCATGTTTAAAAATAAATATAATAAAACTTCACAGAGGGTCTTTTGTGTCGTGTTTCATAACTCAGCCGTGGGCTGCAGGTACTCAAGGAGGAGACACAGCCTTTCTCCCCAGAGAGATGGTTTCAGGTTAGTGTGATAAGTGTCTGGAGGATGGAGTTGTATGTAGACTTCGGGAAGTCAGCTCTTCTAAGCTCCACAAGCTTACATCAAGGGCCTTGCATGACCAGCAGACAGCGGTGCCCAGGAAGTGTGCAGCTAGCAGTGTGCACAGAAGAGTTGTGAATGAAGTGCCCAAGACCAGCTTCCTCCCAGCTCCGTGTTTCTACACTGTGCCTGTCTTCCCCTTGAACTTCTGGACATCTGGTGCTTAACGGAGCTCAACCTTCACATTTGGCTTGAACTCAACGCCCAGCCCAGAACTTATATTTCAGTCCTCTCCTTCGACATCTAGACCTGCCCAGAGAGCTGAGAGCCTCACAGATTGAACAGTGTGAAACCATCCCTGTGAGGCCAGGGCCCAGGACCCAACCTCCCACTGGAATGCAGTATGATCACCACACCACACCAGCTCAGCCCTTGTCCTCTAACCTCAACTTGAAAACACTTCAAGGCTGAACTGAAATGATTTGGATTCAGTCTTTCATGGTTTCTGGAGTATTCAATGGTCAGAGCTAAAATGTCTACTCTGGAACTGCTATCCAGGAGCTTACTCTCACACCCAGAATGGTGGAATTTGACCACTGACTGAGTTTCTCACGAAGAATGCAGACTGATGGAAAGAGTGTCAGCTTAGAGTCAGAAGGACTTTCAGTCCCAGCTCTGCCACATCTTCATGGGCCTTGGGCAGACCACTTCGTTCTCTGAGCCTCAGTTTTCCCATCTGTATAATAAGAATTGTGGTGCTGGAAAAGATTCTAAAGAGTCCCTTGGACTGCAAGGAGATCAACCCAATCAATCCTAAAGGAATCCAACCCTGATTATTCACTGGAAGGACTGATGCTGAAGCTCCAATACTTTGGCCACCTGATTGAAGGCAAGAGAAGAAGAGGGTGACAGAGGATGAGATGGTTAGATAGCATCACCAACTCAATGTACATGAATCTGAGCAAACTCCAGGAGACAGTGAAGGACAGGGAAACCTGGTGTGATGCAGTCCATGGGGTCGCAAAGAGTGGGACATGACTCGGCAACTGAATAGCAAGAAGAAGATGATGATTTTAGGGCTAATATAAAGATTATTTTAAACATTTAAGAGCTAATATACAGAAGCTCTTTGCCACCTTTAGTCACAGGATTATTCTAAGGTTTAGTGAAAAATACAGTGTGTCTAATAAAATACCTAGAACATGAAAGGTACAAAATAAGTTACACTTGTAAAAATTAAGATCATTACTGTTTGCCAACAACAACTTTATTCATAAATAACCTCTCAGAACAATGTCTATTTTACAAAACATTTACAAATCCATTACCTTGTTTGATCCTTTCAACCCTGTCAAGAAAACACTCTATACCTCCATTCCACAGAAACATAAACTGAGATTTAAGTAACTGGCCCTCAGTGCCTTGTTCAGGGTCACCCTGCCCCATAGCAAAGGAGCTCACTCACCAGATCTTCTGTCCCATGAACCTGGAAATTCTCACTAGATTCTTCTGGCTCTGGTCACAACCACGGCTCTCTGAATTCCATAAGAGCAGAAATGCCATTTCCCACTGCATTTGGAAACTCTGAAAACCAGGTGGTTAAAGAACAGGCCTCTGGTCACATACAAGCCAGAGGAAGAGAAGGAACCGAGTTTTTGTCCAGTTTCTGAGCGAGTCTCCTGGGCCATGTCTTGAGGGGAGCTTGGCAGCATCTCCGAAAGCCAGGCTGGATCTCACGTGCATCTGAGAGACTACCTTAGAAGTAAACCCATTTTACTGGTGAGGACAATACGATGCCTGGAAGGAAAGGAGATACACTGTGGGGATGTGTAAACAGCCCTGGCAGGGGATCAGGAGCCCTGGATTGAAGTCTCAGCTCAGGTGTTGACTGATTCACAGTGGAGCCTCAAGTAAGTCACCGCTGTCTTCAAGCCTCAGTATCCTGCTTCAAGATTTTCCTACAGTTCACTCAGAAGCCAACCCAGCCAATACAGGAGACTTGGGTTTGATCCCTGGGTCTGGAAGATCTCCTGGAGAAGGTAATGGCTACCCACTCCACTATTCTTGCCTGGAGAATTTCATGGACAGAGGACTCTGGCAGGCTACAGTCCATGGGGTCGCAAGACAGTCAGTCACGACTCAGTGACTACACAATAACAACAATTCAACCCAGCGCCTTTGAGAGTTTTCCCAAAACAGCATTCACCTCTCTCTTCCCTTTTGCCCATCCTGCAGACTCTTCCTGTCACCAGCTAAAGAAATAGCATGTGCAAAAGCCCAGAGGTAAGAAAGAACATAGCCTAGACTATTTAAGGTGGTGAGGAACAGAGAATGCTATTGATGAGGCTAGAGTAGAAATGTTTAAGGTAAAAAGCACGTTGCAAAATCTAGACCCAACAGGCAAATGCTTTTAACCTCAGTTTAGCCCTTTGACCTGCCTAGAAAAGTGTTTGTCTTATGTCCTGAGTCCTCCTATCTTTGCCTCCACTGCAGCCAAGGCATAAGTACACCTAAGAAACCGAAGTAAGGAAATTGGCAAAGTCAACACTTCAAACTCCCCTCTGATCCTCGGGAACACTCAACTCAGAACCAGTGATTCAACCCCTCTTCCTTACCACCCCTCTGCCTGGGTCTTTGCAGTGAGACAGCAGCCAGTGGTCCAAGCCCAGCTCGTACTTGTACATCTCCCTCTTGTCATCAAGATCAACTTGTCTTTTGTCCTTTTGTTCACTGAGTTACTAACATGATTAATGAATAATATAATTCATTAGCCTTTTTTAAAGATTTTTTTAATGTGGACCATTTTTAAAGTTTTTATTGAATTTGTTACAATATTATTTCTATTTTATGTTTGGGGGATTTTTTTTGGCATGTGTGATCTTAGTTCCCTGACCAGGGATCGAACCCACAACCCCTGCAATGGAAGGTGAAGTCTTAACCACTGGACCACCAGAGAAGTCCCCTTTCACTTCTTAACAGTGACAAATACCAGGATGAATAAGAACAAGCTTGTGTTTTGGTTAGGAAAAATGGATTCAAGTTTTGGCTTAGCTATTGGCTAGATCTCTGAGCCTTAGTTGCTTCATCTGAAAAAGTAGGGTAATACCAACCCCTCAGAGTTGCTAAGGAGTGAAAGATAATGTTAGTGAAAATCCATTTGAAAACCCTTTACAAAAATTATTTCAGTAAACTTGAATTTGGCCACCTAATGCCTGTCTGGTCCATTAAACCTCCTACTAAGGCTAAATGAGGATAGGGGCCATGTCTGAGACATTTTCTTAGGTTCATCCTAGTCAGTGGCCCCGTGTGGGGCTTTGGGATCAGAACCTCCTGCACCAGATTCAGGGTCTGCCATCTACTACCTGTGAGACAATTTGCTTCACTTTACTGTATCTCAGTCTTCCCATTTGTACAATGAACATAATGATAGTACGTCGCTCAAAGGACTGTTGTGAGAATTAAATGCAATAATACAAAGAAGTCCTTTTCGTAGTGTCTTATATATAGTAACTGCTCAGAAACATTATTTACTTTTAAACAAATCTTTACAACACATTTATAAGGGCTGTATTATCACCTTGTTCTTACAGATGAGTAAACTGAGGCCTACAGAGATTGAAGTCTCAGCCAAGAACATCCAACGAATGAACGGCATTGTTGAGCTTTGAACCCAAGTCTGTGAAATGCCAAATTCTGCTCCTTTCCATCTGCCCCATCGTCTCTCATTGGGGAGCTTGGCCGACAGCTTCTCAGATGGGATCATGAGCTCATTGGTAACAGGATCTCAGGCTCCAATTTAAACGCTCTCCTCTGGAGAAAGGGTAAGATGGGGACAGGGTTCTTCTGAGCAGCAGAGGCAGGAATGAGAGCATCAAGAGGAGGAGGGCTTTGAAAACCTTAGAAAGTGTGTCAAGGTGGTCTGAGCCAGGACAGTGGCAGGGAAAGGGGAGGCCAGACTTGGAAGAGCATGGAAGGCAAATGAGCAGGAAGACCCTGCCAAAGGCCCGAGACTTGACCCCGCCTCCTTTTTCATCTCCCTCCATGTCTAGAGGGGACCTTCTTTTTACAAGGCTTTACCCCAGAAGAAAGAAAAACTGCATCAGGAGACATTTCCTCTCATCTGGTGGAACGCTCAGTCCCCATTGCAAAGGAGAAAACACACCACCCACAATCAACCCGGAATTCTCCGAAAACCCAAGAGCTGGCATACAGCAGCTGCCTTGCATCAGCGCCTCCGATTCTGCACCTCAGGACGGAAAATTCATTCTCCTAGGGGTACCAAGGGTCAGATTCAGAAGGGTCCTTAGAAATAATCAGCTGGAACCTTGGTGGGAAAACGAAGGCCAAGGGTGGAAAACTACGTGAAGAGGAACATTTAGCAACCTCTGCAGGCACTGGAGATTCAAATCCTCTCCACCTCATTCTTTCACTCACTCATTCATTCAATACACTGATGAAGACACAGACTCTATGCTCAGAAATAGAAGCAGGAAGCTACCAACTAGCAGCCCAAAAGCATCATTTTTTTTTGAACCATTAGAATATTTTAATTTTGAAATTGACAGCATTTAAAAATCAGCATAGTTTTCATCAATATCCAGATATTTGTCTTCTTTTAAATAATCAGATTTGACCTCACTTCCCCGAGCCTGAAAACAGTTCTGACTTGGGCCCATGGCTCAGCCTCATGCCCAGCACCCCCACTGCACCTCTGTCCCGCCCTCACTGCCCCTGCTCAGGTGTCTGGGGAAGTTTCCTTGCCTTACCTTACTCACCTTATCTTAGGTAGTTTTTACACATGCTAACTCCCTATTCATTAGCACCTCCTAAACTTCAAAGTGTATATGAATGGCCCAGTTTATTGTTAAAATTCAGATTCTGATTCTATGGGTCTGGGTTAGAATCTGAGATTCTGTATTTCTAACAAACTGCTGGATGACGCTGGGGCTGCCAGGCTGGTCCAGGGCCACACTTTGAAGATCCAGGCTCCCAGGAATATCTGGCTGGTTTTCACATAAGCCTAAGACACATTCCACTCTTTCCATTTGTCTAACTTCAGCCTCTCTGTCAGGACTCAGTTTAGGCACCCCCATCTCCAGGAAGCCTTTCTTGAGTGCCCAGGGTAGGCTAAGCCTAGTTCTCAGCTCTCAAACCTTTTGTGCTTCCCTCTGTCCCAAGGAAGGAAGTAAATATAATCCAGTGTGAGGTTTAAATAAGTCTCTTTGCAATCTACTTCCTTATCCATTAATATAGGTTGGTGGAGAGACAATGCCTGAGAGCTTGGTGAAGTGGAACAAATGGAATGAAGTGGAATTGGATTCAAGTCTTTACTCACCAGCTGGGAAAGAAACATTACCCCGGTGTCTCAGCTCTCTGAACTCGATTTCCTTTGTCTGTAAAATGAGTACAGAAGTACGCTCTGCTCAGGTTTCTTTCCAGTATAAAATTAAATCACACATCTAACTCAATGCCTGGCACCCAGGAGGCAATGAATAAATGTTTATTATGACTCACCTCCTAGCCAGGCCTTGGGTGCTGCAAAGGTCTGAATGAAAAAGGACAGGCCTTTGATCTGATAGAGTGATTGTAGATTAACCCAGCCTTTCTGGGGATGCCTGCAGCCCACGGGCTGGGCATGGTCCTATAGGTATCTCTATTCCTCTGATCACACATCGGACCCAGGGGAGCAGCTACAGCCCTGGAGCCACAGACTGGTGTGGGCTTAAAGAGAGTGAAAGTGAAGTCGCTCAGTCATGTCCAACTCTTAGCAACCCCATGTACTACAGCCCACCAGGCTCCTCCGTCCATGGGATTTTCCAGGCAAGAGTAATGGAGTGGGGTGCCATTGCCTTCTCCTCCTTATTTTTACCTGTCTGATTTGTGGTTTTAGCTGTATCTGTCAGCCTCTCCCCAACTGGTTATTAACAATCTTCTCTCTCTCCTTCTCCTCTCTTTTTTTTGCTTCTTCCTGCATTCTTCACAGCAAACATCGCTATGCAAAGCTAACCTTGGCTCTGGGAACAGGTTGTGCTGAAAGGGGCACTGATCTGATTGATGGGAGAGCCAGACAGTCAAGAAGCCAGTTCTGGGCTGCACTCACAGTCTGTGTGCCCTTAATTTTTTCAAGCCTTATGGATTAGTTATCAATGGCTGAGTAACAGATTACTCTGAAATTTAGCAGCTATAAACAATAAGCATGTATTAGGTCACCCAGATTCTGAGTGTGTGGAATCCAGGAACAGTGAGATTGGATAGTTCTAGCTCAAGACCTCTCACGAGGTTGTTGTTCTGGTGTTCAGTTGCTAAGTTGTATCCGACTCTTTGAAACCCCATGGACTGCAGCACACCAGGGTTCCCTGTCCTTCACTATCTCTTAGAACTTGCTCAAACTCATGTCCATTGAGTCAGTGATGCCATCCAATCATGGTACGCTCTGTCGGCCCCTTTTCCTCCTGCCCTGGATCTCTCCCAGCATCAGGGTCTTTTCCGATGAGTTGGCTCTTCGTATCAGGTGACCAAAGTATTGGAGCTTCAGCTTCAGCATCAGTCCTTCCAATGAATATCCAGGGTTGATTTCCTTTAGGATTTACTGGTTTGATCTCCTTACAGTCCAAAGGACTCTCAAGAGTTTTCTCCAGCACCACAATTCGAAAACATCAATTCTTCAGCACTCAGCCTTCTTTATGGTCCAGCTCTCACATACATACATGACTACTGGAAAAACCATAGCTTTGACTATACAGACCTTTGTCAGCAAAGTGATGTTTCTGTTTTTTAATACTCTTAAGTTTGTCATAGCTTTCCTTCCAAGGAGTAAGCGTCTTTTAATTTTGTGGCTGCAGTCACCATCCATAGTGATTTTGGAGCCCAAGAAAATAACATCTGTCACTGTTTCCATTGTTTCCCCATCTATTTGCTGTGAAGTGATGGGACCAGATGCCATGATCTTAGTTTTTTGAATGTTGAGTTTTAAGACAGCCTTTTCACTCTCCTGACGAGGTTGTTTTCCAAATGTTTGACTGCAGCTGGAGGATCTGCTTTGACAATGGCTCACTCCTGTGGCTGTCAGCGGGAGGCCTCAGTTCTCCACAACACCAGCCTCACCTCAGGACAGCTGGCTTCTCCCAGGGCAGGCGATCTGAGACAGAGAGAGCAGGAGCAACCAACATGGAAACCATTCTTTTAGAACCGCCTGTCACAAGCGATACTGCTGCAGTCCATGCGGCCGCAAGGGATCAGACACAACTGGGCAACTGAACAGCAACATCACAAGCCATCCCATTGCTCTGGCACACACTGCTGGCCAACCACAGAGCCAAGCCAACTCTGGAAGAGCATGGGAAGGGACTACACAGGCTGTGGAACAAGGAGGCAGGATCCCTGGGGACAGTCTTGGGGCCTGGCTACCTGTGATGGGCCGAATTCATGTGTCCAAGTCCTAACCCCACCCACCCCCAGTACTTCAGAATGTTGCTGTAGGGAGATCAGGTCTCTAAGGTAATTAAGGTAAAATGAAGCTGGGAAGGACCCTCAACCCATACGACTGGAGCCCTGATATGAAGAGGGAATTTGGACTCAGATGGTTACAGAGGGAAGACATTTGAAGACACAGGGAGAATCCAGACCTCTACAAGCCAAAGAAAGAAGAAAGCAACCCTGCTGATCTCAGATTCCCAGCCTCCAAAAGAGTGAGAAAATAAGTATGTGTGGTTGAAGCCACCCGGCCTGTGGCTCTTCGTAGGGCAACCGTAGAGAACCCATACACAACCACACCACAGTGCTTTCTCATACTTCTCTCAGGGGCTGATGTAGTGCTGACATCTGTGCCAAGTGCATGGCAGAGCACCCACCGCAGAGCAGAGAAAGCCCTCATGATGGTTTCCATGGATAGGCTTCCACATCCTTAGGAGTGAGTCCCAGGGGGCCTCAGTTCTCATCCCAGTGAGAGCTATGACCCTTCTTGAAAGCTCATGAAATAGTTCTAGACCTGATGAGAAGCAGGGGGTGGCTAGCAAAGCAAAGTTTTACCTTCAGGGGCTGCTAGCGCCTTCAGCAAATTAATTACAGGCTGAGAGGTCTAGAGCCCCCTCTTTCCCTTCAGTCAGGGAGAGAACAGGCTCACATATCAAGAGTCCCTCTCCTCCGCCCCTACTTTGTCAGCTGTCTCATTCCCTCCTCCCAACAGGCCTCAGATCTGGGGCCTTTCAGCCCCATTTCACACACACAGCTCAGGCATGGGCCATAACATGTGCAAGCTCACACAGCCAGGGCAAGGACCAGTGGAGCTTTGATTCCAGGTACGCCCACCGCAAAGCCCCGACACCTGGTTCTCCTGCCTGCTGCCTCACAGCACAGGCCTGCCTTCCAGGGCTTACAGCCTCCTCTTCTGTGTCTCCAGCACAGTGTGTGACGTGGAGGAGCTATTTGATTCATTCCTGTATACATGAAAGAATGGGTTGAAAATAAAACCCCATGAAAAAATAAAATAAGGTACAGAAAACAGCAATCTAGTGGCCATACTGAAAGGGACACACAAGTTTTATCTCCTCCAGGAAACCCTCCCTAACCACCCTGTTGAAAGAGACCTGGCCTGGGGTGTGCCCTTCCAGTGGTACTTAAGAGACTGTCAGCCACTGCTGACAGTGCTCAGGGGGCAGGAAGGCAGGTCAGGTGGGCAGGGGGAGGCCCTGAGGACTTACCATGGGGCAGCCACAGAGCTGAGGGCCCTCCATACAGTTCATTTGGCCTTCCCAGCTCCAGGACAAGGAGAGAATTCTTAACACTGCTGTCCCCCTGTATCCTGACAACTAGCCCAGTTGTCTAGCTGATCACTGAAGCCAGGGTGGGCAAGGCAGCAGATAGGAAGAAGTTGGAGGAAGACGTGAGGAGTTGCGGGAACTACAAGCATGTCTGTTCTCTCCTGACTGGCACAGCAGCAAGCCAGCAGCAGCAACAGACATGCTGTGTTCTCTCGCGGGTGCTCCAGTGGATAGAGCCACAAGGGCTTTTCGGGTGGTGCTTAATAGGTCTTGATGCCATGCGCAGTGCTGCAGACCATCTCAGCTGATGCGTAACCATTCAGTCATTATTTACAAAACGTGGGGTGAGAGCAAGAGGACGTGGAGTAAGACAGCCAGGCCACTGCCATCCTGGCTGATTTGCTCTTTCCCTACAACCACCATGTTCAGTGTCCATACCCATGAGAGAAGTAAGTTACTTGCCCAAAGTCACCAACAGAGAGCACCCCGTCTGGCACCTGGGATCTTCCCTAGGGCAGCAAGCCCCTCAGAGGGAAGACCACCCAGGCCAGCACGCCAAGCACCACAACAGGAGGTCAGGGCCGCAGGGAAGAGGGCAGAGCTTTGAGTGGCTCACTACGATGGGCTTTTTCTTGAGGTCACTAGGCAACCACTGAAAGGTCTGAAGCAGTGGGATCAATACCGTCTATTAGTGTTTTGGGAAGGTCACTATGGCAGGAGCAGGAGAATGAAGGGAAAAAGAGAAATTAGATTAGTGGTTCTCACAGCATGGTCCCCAGAGCAACAGCATCCACTTCACCTGGGAGTTTGTTAGAAAGGCCAGATCTGAAGCAACCCCGCCCACCACCTTGCCAGAATCTCTGAATTCAGGAAGGGGTTCAGCCATCTGTTTTAGTAAGCCCTAGAGAGGAGCTGGGGGCGAGGGTGGGCTAGTCGCAAAGAGTCAGATACGACTGAAGGGACTGAGCGCGTGCACGTGTGCACGCGCGCGCGCGCACACACACACACACACACACACACACACACACACAGGGGACCCATTGACAGATGAATGGATAAAGAAAATGTGCTGTATGTATACATAATGGAATATTATTCGTCCATAAAAAAGAATGACATATGTATACCTATGGATGATTCATGTCGATGTTTGGCAGAAACCAACAATATTCTGTAAAGCAATTATCTTTCAATTAAAAAAATTCAAAATTTAAAACAAAATGAAATAAGCCCTTTGCAGCAGCACGGATGGACCTGAAGATTATCATACCAAGAGAATAACTCAGAAAGAGAAAGACAAATATTATATGAAATCCTTTGCATGTGGAATCTAGAAAAGTGATACAAATGAACTTATTTGCAAAACAGAAATAGACCCACAGACATAGAAAACAAAATTTATGATTTCCAAAAAGACAAGGAACAAGATAAATTTGGGATTTGGAATTGATAGATACACACTGCTGCTGCTGCTGCTGCTAAGTCACTTCAGTCGTGTCCGACTCTGTGTGACCCCATAGACGGAAGCCCACCAGGCTCCCCCTTCCCTGGGATTCTCCAGGCAAGAACACTGGAGTGGGTTGCCATTTCCTTCTCCAATGTGTGAAAGTGGAAAGTGAAAAGTGAAAGTGAAGTCGCTCAGTCGTGTCCGACCCTTAGCGACCCCACGGACTGCAGCCTACCAGGCTCCTCCATCCATGGGATTTTCTAGGCAAGAGTACTGGAGTGGCTTGCCATTGCCTTCTCCGAGATACACACTACTGTATTATTATATAAAAGAGATAAACAACAAGGACCTAATGTATAGTAGAGGGAGCTATATTCATTATCTTGTAATAACCTATAATGGAAAAGAATCTGAAAAAGAAAGTTCAGTTCAGTCTCTCAGTCTTGTCCAACTCTTTGTGGCCCCATGAAATGCAGCACACCAGGCCTTCCTGTTCATCACTAACTCCCGGAGTTTACTCAAACTCATGTCCATTGAGTCAGTGATGAAAAAGAATGTATATATATACATTTATATACTGGACACTGCCTGCCATGGTTTCCTCTGGAGAACTGGGAGAGATGGAAAGGAGTGCTGTGTTCTTGCCCATCTGCTCCTTTTTAAGGTCTGGGCAACCTGACCCTTTTGTACTTTATTTCTAGTCAAGAGCGTAAGCAGCATTTCCCGATTTCACCAAGAAATATTGCAAAAGTCAGAACTAAAAGAAGCATGTGAGGCTGCCCCGGGGCCCTTCTGGAACACTCTTGAAGCAGTAGCTCTGGGCTGTGATGAGCTGCTGCCACTCTTGAGCCCTGGGACAGCTCAGCTACACAGGAGCCCCTCATCCTCAGGAATACAACAGCCACTACCTGAGCACCTCCCCATCCTCCACAGGTTGCAAAATGTTTTTATATCTGCTGCTCAGCCCCATTTCCTTCAGGCTCTGAAGCTGCAGAGCAATTATAGGAGGAGCTGCCCTACAGGAGGAGCTGTGATTCCCCAGGTAGCAAATGAAGGACCTGAGATGCAGAGGAGCAGGGCAATTTACATAAAAGTTGCCAGCCAAGGCCTGGCTGGCCCTGCATGTCTATCTTTTGTAATTGTCCACTCTACAGTTGATATATTTGGAAAAAGAAAAAACTCAGCAATTTGTTTGGAAGATGGTAAATCTGAATTCATGCAATCTTTTCTTCCACTTTTAAGAGGAAAAAAATTGGGAGTTGGTCTTTATGGTTAGTTTAAGTCTATGATTATATTAACTCTGCTTTATTGAGGTGCAAAAATGGAAAATTCTTCAGACTCCAAGGTCATCGTGCTGTCCACTGGGCTAATGTAGCAACACTTGGAAACGGCAGTGGCCTTGTTGCAGGATCCAATATGTGCCAGGCACCAGCTGGGCACACAACACTGGTAACCTCATGTAACCCCTTCCTTCCAGATGAGAGACCTAAATCAAAAAGGTGACAATTACATCCTGGAGGCCACATATCTAGGGAGCCAAGATTCAGACCTCATCAGATGCCAAAACTAGTGCACAGGGAGGGCAATATTCCAGAAATCCAGTTCATTTCTACGCCTTGAGTCTTTTTCACATTTCCCCTGTGTTGATTCCTATACAAAGGACAAGGGAAAAGACTAGAGGTTACAGTCACCCCTTGATATCTGCTGGGGGGACTGGTCTCACCCACCGCCCCTGCCGAGATACCAGAATTCACCGGTGCTCAAGTTCCTTATATAAAATGGTGTGATATTTGCATATAACCTACACACATCCTCCAGGATACTTTAAATCATCTCTAGATTACTTATAATAGCTAACTCAATGAAAATGCTATGTAAATCATTGCTGGAGCTCAGCAATGAGCTAAATTCAAGCTTTGCTTTTTGGAACTTTGTGGATTTTTTCCCCGACTATTTTTGATCCATGGTCAGTTGAATCTGCAGATGCAGGACCCATGGATACAGAGGGCCTACTGTACTCCACAATTTTCCCTTTTTCCTCAAACCTCCGGCACCTCTTCCCTATTCCCCCATCTCAGCTGATGACTTTGCTGTCTCTTGACACTGAGAAACAAATGAATTCTGAAGATAACTTGTACACATTTACACCCTCATGTCCAACGTCCACCCTGTACCCATGCCTGTGGGTTCTTCCATTCCTCCTGTCTCTAGAGACAGTCTGTCCTGTGGAGAAATTGCCTCCATTCTCTTCTATGCTTTCAAATTTTCCCTCTGCCTTTTCCATCCTCCAGCAAACACCTATGTCCTTCCCATCTCTCTTACAAAACCCAAAATTGACTCTTCATGCTCCTCCAGCCGCTCCATTTTTCTGTTTCCCTTTACAAAAAACTCCTCCAAAGAGCTTTGGTATTCTCCCTGGCTCAATGCCCATCCTGAAGTTTCATCTGGACCCTCTCCAGTCATGCTTCCACCCCCGCATCCTACAAACACAAGTCTGTCAAGGTTACAAATGACTTGCATGTGCTGAATCCAATGATCAGTTCCCTCGAGGGAACAGCAGCTTGGGACACAGTTGATTCTACTGTCCACTATGGTTCTCTTTCTTTATTTGGCTTTCAACATTCTCTTGATTCCCCTCCTATCTCATTGATAACTCCTGTTCAGACTCTTTCTCTGGTTTCATCTCTTTTCCCTGCCTCCTAAAGTTAGAGGGCTACAGAGCACCATTCTTAGTTTCTTCATATCTCTTCTCTTTATTGAGAGAGAAGTGACAGACAGATGATAGATACATACATACGTTCATACCCACAGAGATAAATACACAGATACATAGATACATAGACAGATGCTTGATGCTCTCAACCAGTTATATGGTTTTACAGATCATATGCTGATGACTCCTAAGTATGCATCCTAATCCCAGACTTCTCCCCTAAATCCCTGACTCATATATCTGCCTACTCAACATCTCCTCTTAGACATCTAATCCTTAGATATCATAGTTATCTAATAGGTATTTCAGACTCAGCATCTCCAAATTTGAACACCCTGTCTTCATCTGAAACTCTGCTTCATCTCCAGTCTTCACCTAATTTGAGGGACACCCAGATCTTCTGGTCAGATAAATCAGTAGCTTGGAGACATCCTCTCTCTCCAATCCCATATCCAATCTGTCAGAAAACCAGGCTGGGCTTACCTTCCAGGTAGAGACCACGTCCTACCACCTCTGTTAGCATCCTGGTCTGAAGTATCAACCCCTCCCACTTGGATCTATGCAGAGGCCTCCTACCCAGCGTGCCTGCTGCCAACCCTGTCCCCTACCATCCACTCTCAACCAAGCTGCGAGAATGATCCGTTTAATTAAAAAGATGGATAAAGTTATTTCTGTACTCAGAATCCTCAGGTGACTCCTCATTTTACTCAGAGGGTAAGCCGAAGCTTAAGCCTGGACTCCAGTCCCGATGCTCCAGGCGTCTGTCAGCACTCTGACCTTCACTCTGCTCTGTCCACCCAGCTCCCTCCTCTCCAGCCACGCTGGCCTCTTTCCTCTCTGCTGAGAACAATTTTTTCCAGATATACACATGGCTTCCTCCTTCAAGTCTCTGGTCCAAAGTTAACTTGTCTTTAAAACTGTAACTGCCCTACCCTACCCCCTACCCCACCGGCGTTCCCAATCACCCTAACCTGATCTAGTTTCCCTGTATCTCTTACCATGTCAGCCATGTACTCAATATCTTACTTTTTCTTGTGTTTATTGCTTATTACCTATCTTCCTCCACTACAATGTAACTTGCGAGAGGGCAGAGTTTGTTTTTCTTTTGGGCTCACTAAAAAAGCTCAAACACCTAGAACAGTGTCTGGCTTTAGAAATACTTGTTGAATGAATGAATGAGAAAGCAACATCCTTACCCTGAAGGATGTTTCAGGCTTGCTGTGAGTCTCTAGTGTCAAGGGCCACTCACACTGACAGATGCCACTGAATCCCTTTCCTCACCGTCCCAGTTATTTCTTACAACTCTTATGCAGCCAACACCTCTACCATTCATCAGCAGGGCTGCATCTGCGAATTTGTTATTTTTTGGACATGAAAGATCTTCATCAACAACCCCAACAACTTCTGTCTCTTGAGCACTGATTATGTATAGGGATCACACTAGACATGTTGAATATCTTATCTCTGGTCCTCATAGCACCACTGAAAGGGCATTTTAAGTCTCTAACTCCTCATTTGTAAATGAGGACAGTAAAAGGGAGCAGAGCTTAGTCACATTAATAAATGAGAGCAATGACCTGAACTGTGTTCATCAGCCCCAAATCCTATGTTCTTTCTACTCCCACCTTGTTGGGATGGAGGGAGGAAGCCATAGCTAAACAGCTTTCAGCTTCCTGCTTCCTGCTTTTCTCTGAAATCCACACTCCTGAGAAACAAAGGATTTGGAGCTACCCTGTCCAAATTCAAATCCTGGCTTCACCACTTACTAGCTATGTAAACTGAGGCAAATTACTGATCTCTCCTACTTCTCATTTCTCTTATCTGTAAATGTCAATAATAACAGCACCTACCTGTGAAGTTGGGTCTGGATTAAATTAGCGAACACTTGCTAGAGAACATTTAAAATATGGCCTGGAATGTGATAAGTAATATTGCTGTTATTTGTTATTGCTACTATTATTCAACATTGATCATGAGACTGGTCACATGGAAAGAGAAAAGAGACTATAAAGCTCTGGGGGGAAAATGCTCCAAAATATTAAAACTAGTGGCCTCTAGGGGAGGTAGAGATATAGGTACTGCTATCTCTGCCTCAATAACATAAGAATTGATAGATGACTCACTCAAGTTCAGGAAACTGAAACCATTACATAGAATCAGAATTCAAACCCCAGTTCTTCTGAGTCCACAGATTGTAATCTCTGGGCTTCCCTGGTAGCTCAGCTGGTAAAGAATCTGCCGACCCTGATTTGATTCCTGGGTTGGGAAGATCCCGCGGAGGAGGGCATGGCAACCCACTCCAGTATTCTTGCCTGGAGAATACCCATGGACAGAGGTGCCTGATGGGCTACAGGCCATGGGGTCGCAAATAGTCAGACACAACTGAGTGGCTAAGCACAGCACAGCCTTGTGATCTCTTTCCCCAAACTTAGTTAATTTAAAGATCTAGAAAGTGAAAATATAGGTACTATATTTTCTGGAGAAAAAAAAAAAAAAAGAAACTCATGTGTAAGCAGACCTGTGCAGTTTCAACCCATGTTGTTGAAGAGTCAACTGGAGACAGAGATGAAGATTTTAAGAAATTGGCTCAAGGAATTTTGGAGGCTGACAAGTACAAAATCTTCAGGGCAGACCAGCAGACCAAACTCAGGAAGAGGTAATCAGTTCAGTTCAGTTCAGTCGCTCAGTCGTGTCCGACTCTCTGTGACCCCATGAATCACAGCACGCCACGCCTCCCTGTCCATCGCCAACTCCCAGAGTTCACCCAAACTCATGTCCATAGAGTCAGGGATTCCATCCAGCCATCTCATTCTCTGTCGTCCCCTTCTCCTCCCACCCCGAACCTTTCCCAGCATCAGACTCTTTTCCAGTGAATCAACTCATCGCATGAGGTGGCCAAAGTATTGGCGTTTCAGCTTTAGCATCAGTCCTTCCAATGAACACCCAGGATTGATCTCCTCTAGAATGGACTGGTTGGATCTCCTTGCAGTCCAAGGGACTCTCAAGAGTCTTCTCCAGCACCACAGTTCAAAAGCATCAATTCTTCGGCTATCAGCCTTCTTCACAGTCCAACTCTCGCATCCATACATGACCACAGGAAAAACCATAGCCTTGACTAGACGGACCTTGGTTGGCAAAGTAATGTTTCTGCTTTTTAATATACTATCTAGGTTGGTCATAACTTTCCTTCCAAGGAGTAAGCGTCTTTTAATTTCATGGCTGCAATCAGCATCTGCAGTGATTCTGGAGCCCAAAAAAATAAAGTCTGACACTGTCTCCACTGTTTTTCCATCTATTTCCCATGAAGTGATGGGACCAGATGCCATGATATTTGTTTTCTGAATGTTGAGCTTCAAGCCAAACTTTTCACTCTCCTCTTTCACTTTCATCAAGAGGCTTTTGAGTTCCTCTTCACTTTCTGCCATAAGGGTGGTGTCATCTGCATATCTGAGGCTATTGATATTTCTCCCAGCAATCATGATTCCAGCTTGTGCTTCTTCCAGCCCAGCATTCCTCATGATGTACTCTGCATATAAGTTAAATAAGCAAGGTGACGATATACAACCTTGACGTACTCCTTTTCCTATTTGGAACCAGTCTGTTGTTCCATGTACAGTTCTCACTGTTGCTTCCTGACCTGCATGCAGGTTTCTCAAGAGGCAGGTCAGGTGGTCTGGTATGCCTATCTCTTTCAGAATTTTCCAGAGTTTATTGTGATCCACACAGTCAAAGGCTTTGGAATAGTCAATGAAGCAGAAATAGATGTTTTTCTGGAACTCTCTTGCTTTCTCCATGATCCAGCAGATGTTGACAATTTGATCTCTGGTGCCTCTGCCTTTTCTAAAACCTGCTTGAACATCTGGGAGTTCACGGTTCACATATCGCTGAAGCCTGGCTTGGAGAATTTTGAGCATGACTTTACTAGCGTGTGAGATGAGTGCAATTGTGCGGTAGTTTGAGCATTCTTTAGCATTCCCTTTCTTTGGGATTGGAATAAAGACTGACCTTTTCCAGTCCTGTGGCCACTGCTGAGTTTTCCAAATTTGCTGGCATATTGAGTGCAGCACTTTCACAGCATCATCTTTCAAGATTTGAAATAGCTCCACTGGATTTCCATCACCACCACTAGCTTTGTTCGTAGTGATGCTTTCCTAGGCCCACTTGACTTCACATTCCAAGATGTCTGGCTCTAGGTCAGTGATCATGTTATCGTGACTATCTTGGTCATGAAGATCTTTTTTGTATAGTTCTTCTGTGTATTCTTGCCACCTCTTCTTAATATCCTCTGCTTCTGTTAGGTCCATACTATTTCTGTCCTTTATCGAGCCCATCTTTGCATGAAATGTTCCCTTGGAATCTCTAATTTTATTGAAGAGATGTCTTGTTTTTCCTATTCTGTTGTTTTCCTCTATTTCTTTGCATTGATCGCTGAGGAAGGCTTTCTTATCTCTCCTTGCTATTCTTTGGAACTCTGCATTCAGATGCTTATATCTTTCTTTTCCTCCTTTGCTTTTCACTTCTCTTCTTTTCACAGCTATTTGTAAGGCCTCTTCAGACAGCCATTTTTCTTTTTTGCATTTCTTTTCCATGGGGATGGTCTTGGTCCCTGTCTCCTGTACAATGTCACGAACCTCCGTCCAGAGTTCATCAGGCACTCTATCTATCAGATTTAGTCCCTTAAATCTATTCCTCACTTCCACTGTATAATCATAAGGGATTTGATTTAGGTCATATCTGAATGGTCTAGTGGTTTTCCCTACTTTCTTTAATTTCAGTCTGAATTTGGCAATAAGGAGTTCATGATCTGAGCCACAGTCAGCTCCTGGTCTTGTTTTTGCTAACTGTATAAAGCTTCTCCATCTTTGGCTGCAAAGAATATAATCAATCTGATTTCGGTGTTGACCATCTGGTGATGTCCATGTGTGGAGTCTTCTCTTGTGTTGTTGGAAGTGGGTGTTTGCTATGACCAGTGCATTCTCTTGACAAAACTCTATTAGCCTTTGCCCTGCTTCATTCCGTGCTCCAAGGCCAAATTTGCCTGTTACTCCAGGGGTTTCTTGACTTCCTACTTTTGCATTCCAGTCCCCTATAATGAAAAGAACATCTTTTTTGGGTGTTAGTTCTAAAAGTCTTGTAGGTCTTCATAGAACCGTTCAACTTCGGCTTCTTCAGCGTTACTGGTTGGGGTGTAGGCTTGGATTACTGTAATATTGAATGGTTTGCCTTGGAAACGAACAGAAATCATTCTGTCATTTTTAAGATTGCATCCAAGTACTGCATTTCGGACTCTTTTGTTGGCCGTGATGGCTACTCCATTTCTTCTAAGGGATTCCTGCCCACAGTAGTAAATATAATGGTCATCTGAGTTAAATTCACCCATTCCAGATAATACTTCAGCTCAAATACAAAGACAGTCTGGAGACAGAATTCCCTCTTCCCTAGGGGAGATTAGCCTGTTTTATCTAAGGTCTTTCTGAGACCCATCCACATTGTAGAGGGTAATCTCCTTTACTGAAAGTCTATTGAGTAGACTGGTTCCAAAAAAACTACCTAACAGTTACGTCTAGACTTGCCTTTGACCAAATGTCTGGATACAACCCAACTGATGCATAAAATGAACCCCATCATAGGCGATATTACCAATACTTCCCCCTCGAGCTAATGGTAAATAACAAAGGAGATGGGACATAGGTAAGTCATTTTGAAAGCTGCAAAAGTCATCTAAACATGGCGAATCACTATTCCTGAAAAATGCCAGAAGTCACTTTTTTTTTTACGATGACACCAAAGTAGGAGAAAGCAAAGAGCCTTAACCCTGGGGAGACCTCCTATCATTCACACACTCTGCAGGAATCAAGCATGTTTGCTTTCTCTTTCTCCCATTTTGGATGGGCAGAGTTTTCTAAATCCTAACAAATGTACTTAGCGCCTACAAGCAGTGTGGCAATAAGGAAGAAGTTTTTAGTTTTGAGCTGAACCTAAATCCTTAAAATATTCCACAAGCCCAAATCTCAATAGAATAATTTAAACAGATATCCAGTCATGAAAGAGAGTGATAGAGATAGTCCTTGAATAGCTGCCTTTTCCAAGCTTCAACTTCCTTTCCCACATAGCAGAGCTCATGCTTACTGTTGCCCAGCAGTCACTGAAACTTACTGAAACATGCAACTGGCTATACTCTAAACTGTGACATTTCCAAATGCCAAGGAATTTTTTTAATCATTTGAGAACATATACAACATGGCTGCTGGCTTTCCCCAGGGTGAGCCATCCTACAGCAAGAAGAGAGATGAATCTGTGATGCTTTTCTTTTTTTTTTTTTATTTATTTGTTTTTTTGCTCTGCTGGGTCTTCATTGTTGCTCAAGGGCTTTCTCTTGTTACAGTGAGTTGGGGCTACTTTTCATTGTGGTGCATGGGCTTCTCATTGCAGCGGCTTCTCATATTGCAGAGCACACACTCTAGGCTCAAGGGCTCCAGCAGTTGCGGCACATGGGTTTAGCTGCCCCACAGCATGTGGTGTCTTCCCAGACCAGTGATCAAACCTGTTTTCCCTGAATTGGCAGGCAGACTCCTAACCACTGGACCATCAGGGAAGTCCCTCTGTGAGGCCTTTTATGACCTAACTTTGGAAGTCACACAGAACAGGAGAATCAGACAGCACTTATTGAAAAGACAAGTGTCAAAGAATTGTAGATCTATTTTAAAACTACCACCAAAAATGCCTGTGAAATGTAGTAGAAAGTGGGAATGGGATGGGGGTGGAGGGTGTCATTCAGGTAACATGATCTACCTCAATTCAAGGTTCTGTGTTATAGGTTTAATGCATCAACATTCTAGATTTAACATGCTCAATAATAAATATGCTTCATTTATGATAGATGGATGCTACACTGAACTGAAAGTTGCTCAGTCATGTCCCACTCTTTATGACCCCATGGACTGGAGCCTGCCAGGCTCCTCTGTCCATGGGATTTTCCAGGCAAGAACACTGGAATGGGTTACCATTCCCTTCTCCAGGGGAACCTCCCAACCCAGGGATCACACCCAAGTCTCCCACACTGCAGGCAGATTCTTTATTGTCTGAGCCTCCAGGGAAGACTCTAAAGTGAAAGTGTTAGTCAATCAGTCAAGTCCAAATCTTGGCAACCAAGGACTGTAGCCCACCAGGCTCCTCTGTCCAAGGAATTCTCCAGGCAAGAATACTGGAGTGGGTAGCCATTCACTTCTCCTGGAGATCTTCCCAACCCAAGGATCAAAACTGGGTCTCCTGCATTGCAGGCAGATTCTTTACCATTTGAGCCACCAGGGAAGCCTGGATGCTACACTGTAAGTATTCAAACCAGAAGGAAACTTCCAGATCATAGAACCAACTTCCTCATTTTACAAAAGGGAAAACTAAGGCCCACAGAGGCATGGTGATTTTCCTAGGACAACTCAGTGAGCTAGTGGCCCAGCTCTGCCCACAAGTTTGATTCCCTGTCCCCTGGCAGAACTTTTCCCAACACTTCGTACAGGGCCATATGTAATGGGCTTTCCCCAAATCAGCTTGAGATATCCTAAGAAGAAAATGAGCTCTAGAGAGGGTGATGTCATCAAGGAAGATAGAAACAAAATGAATTTTAGGGATTCTCAGGAACTGCTGAGACCCTGAAACCCTTCTCGCTATGCAATGAGCTGCCCTCCTTCCAGGAACAGATCAAGAGTGAGGTTAGCCAGGAGAGGAAGGAGATGTGCTCCCAGCTGTGTCACTCCCATCCACTGCAGCCAGGGCTGTCATCACTGCTTGTTGATTGGGAACACTGACCAGAAAACCCCTGCCATGTGGACAGTCCTCAGCAGCTCAGGAACACAGGGATCAGCTCAAGTCAAGGACGTAAAATGACAAAGAAACAGACCAAAGTAGCTGAGAGAATATTTTACGTTGCTTTCCAAGTTGCTTATTACACATTTTATGCATTTTTATGCTCTATAATGATTTTAGTTTGGTGACTACACAGCAACAACAACAACATGCTCTGTGACAGTTTGACATTATTAATATTTATACATCTGTGCATTTTATGATCAATAAATGTGACATAACAGTGTGTGCTGTACTCAGTCGCTCAGTCATGTCCGACTCTGTATGACCCCATCGACTGTAGCCTGCCAGGCTCCTCTGTCCATGGGATTCTCCAGGCAAGAATACTGGAATGGGATGCCATTTCCTACTTCAGGGGATCCTCCAGACCCAAGGATCAAACCCACGGCTCCTGAGTTTCCTACATTGGCAGGTGGACTCTACCACTGTACCACATAGTTTTAATTGTATGGATTATGTTGGAGATTTTCATCTCCCAAATCTCCCAGTTCTTCAGAGTGAAGAACTCTCAAACAGTTATAACAGAGGTAGCCATTCTTGCCCTTGTCACAGAGAGGCAAGGTAACATGGCAGAGGAACACCTGTTCTGGGGTCAGAATGCCAAACTGAAATCCTGCTTCTGCCATGGACCAGCTGTGACTTTGAGAAAATCATTTGATTTCTCCATGTTGCAGTGTCTTCATTGGTAAATTGGAAGTGATTGTAGTTGCTGCCTCATGAGATCGTTGGGAGAGATGAACAAGTCAACTTCTGGAAAGCACAACAGAGGCTGGTGCATTGTGGAATCTCAGTGTTTTCAGTATTTGGCACTTAGTACTGCTGGGTGCTTTAGTCATACTTTCCCTCTTAGGCACTAGCGCCCAGATGTTGCAGTTCAGCCCCGCCCAAGGCCAACTTTCCAAACGAGGGAATTTGGACTAAAAGATCTCTGAGGTCCCATTCAAACAACTATTCCATGTGCCTCGGAAAGTTGAGAATAAACTGTCTCCAAAGTCAGTCATGTTAGGATTCCATCAAGTGCAGAAAGACCTAGAGAGGGAGACTGCACTTAATGCAAACACAAAATGGTCAAGTTTAATCCACAACAACCCTAGGAGATTGGTATACTGCCACCCCCATTTAACAGGCAAGGAAACTGAGACACACAGAGTCTATTAGGTGACACAACTAGTAAGCAGCTGAGTCAAATGGTGGTTTAACCACCCCGGTTCCTGAGTCTGCTGGGTTTAACCACCTCACTGCATCCAAACGGATAGCTTTCCTGCAGTGACATTGCTGAGAAGTGGGTGAGATGAAGTGTTGGATGGAATCAGCTGAGTACTGATTCCCCATTATATATTTGGCCATCTGCACTCACTCACCAGTCTCCTTGGGTGAGGTCTATGTTCTGTGTTAAAAGTACAGGGCTGGGGGACACAGCCATTAAAGAGTCAGAACAGACACATTATATTAATATACATTTTTTTCAGGCACTTAATGTATGGCTGCCCACTCTCCCCTGAATCTGCCACAGGAAGCTTTTGTGCCTTTGCCACCCTCTTCCTTCTGCCTGTAATGTGTTCTGCCTGCATCTCCACTTGGAGAATACCTACTCCTCCTTTGAGGTCTTGCTCACATCACTTCCTCTTTGAAGCCTTCTCTGACTTCCCCAGGCAGAGTTGCTCTGTCCTTTATGACCCCCACACCCCTGATTTTGCACTTTTCAAAGTCGTAGCATTTATCAGTTTGTGCACTGCTCACCCCAGTAACACGTGTCTCTCTCTCCATAACCTTTCAATAATGTGCAGCCCAGGGGCAGGAACTGAGTTTTATTCAACCTCAAACCTGCTGTGCCCGGAATAGAACTGGCTCGTAGTAGAGAACTGATGAGCATGAACTGACCAATTAAACAAATGAAAGACCCTTTTCTTCAACGAGTTTCTGTGATTCGATATGATATTTTCCCCTAGAACTTGTGGTTTTCGGGCCAGAAGGTGACTTTCCCACCACATCCGCTGCAAACAGCTCTATGAGTTTGACTTTCTTAGAAGAACAAGTATCGTATGTTGGTGCAATATATGGAATCTAGAAAACGGTACAGATGAACCTACTTGCAGGGCAAGAATAGAGACGTAGAAATAGAGAATGACATGTGAACACAGAGAGGGAAGGAGCGGGTGGGACGAATTGAGAGAGCAGAAATGACATATCTACGCTACCAAGTGTAAGACAGTGCGAAACAGCTATATAGTGCAGGGAAATCAGCTTGCTGCTCTGTGATGACCAGAGGAGTGGGGTGGAGGTGTTGTGGGAGGGAGATTGAAGAGGGCGGAGATATACATATACATATCCACTTTGCTGTACAGCAGAAACTAACACAACATTATAAAGTAACTGTACTCCAATAAAAAAAGGAAAAGCTTGACTTTCTGGAATATTTCCTACATTTTCCTCATGATCATATCCCAGTTGTTTCCTGTTTGTTCACACCTCATAACCCCCTCCTTCTTCCTCATCTAATAGTCCCAGCCTGTCTCCACTTCATCCCAGCATGCTGGAGAGCACTAACCTGGACTGACTTCCTCTCATCAGACAGGCCTGTGGGCATTTGGGGCAATTTCCTGGAACTGAAATAGGGACCAAGTCTTGGGCTTTGGCTTCTACCACTTATTCCCTGGATGAACCTATTACTCCACTTTGCTAAACTTTGTTTTCCTTGTCTGTAAAATGGTATCACTCATCCCTTCCTCCATAGAATGATGTGAAGGGTCAACCAATTGTACATGTGTGAAGTGTTAGCACATAGCAGGCACTCGTAAAGGCTCTGGTACCTTTCCTTTTCCTTGTGCAGACAAGATCTGCTTTTAATCATAATGCAATCCATTATCCATTATCCGGGATAAATAACAACAATCTCAGATATGCACATGATACTACTCTAATTGCAGAAAATGAAGAGGAACTAAAGAGCCTCTTGATGAGGGTGAAGGACGAGAGTGAAAAAGCTGGCTTAAAACTCAACGTTCAAAAAACATTCAAGATCATGGCATCTGGTCCCATCCCTTCACAGCAAATGGATGGGGAAAAAGTGGAAACAGGGACGGATTTTATTTTCTTGGGCTCCAAACTCACTGCAGACAGTGACTACAGACAGGAAATTAAAAGATGCTTGCTCCTTAGAAGAAAGTTATGACAAACCTAGACAGTGTATTAAAAAGCAGAAACATCACTTTGCCAACAAAGGTCTGTATGGTCAAAGATATGGTTTTTCCAGTAGACAAGTATGGATGTGAGAGTTGAACCGTAAAGAAGGCTGAGTGGTGAAGAAATGATGTCTTTAAACTGTGGTGCTGGAGAAGACTCTTGAGAGTACCTTGGGCTGCAAGAAAATCAAACCAGTTAATCCTAAAGAAAATCAACCCTGAATATCCACTGGAAGGACTGATGCTAAAGCTGAAGCACTAACACTGGGGCCACCTGCTGCAAAGAGCTGACTTATCAAAAACACCCTGATGGCGGGAAAGATTGAAGGCAAAAGGAGAAGAGGGCATCAGAGGATGAGATGGCTAGATAGCATCACCAACTCAATGGACATTAATTTGAGCAAACTCTGGGAGATAGGGATGGACAGGGAAGTCTGACCTGTGGGAGCCTGGTGTGAGGCAGCCCAAGGGGTCATAAAGAGTCAGACATGACTTAGCAATTGAACAACAATCCATATATCAGGGATAGAAATGCATACTGTGCACAGTTATGAGAAGTAAGATACCTAGAATCTACCCAACTATTGTTCAGTTCAGTTCAGTTCAGTCGCTCAGTCATGTCCGACTCTTTGCAACCCCATGAATCACAGCACGCCAGGCCTCTCTGTCCATCACCAACTCCCGGAGTTCACTCAAACTCATGTCCATCGAGTCGGTGATGCCATCCAGCCATCTCATTCTCTGTCGTCCCTGACTCCTCCCACCCCCAATCCTTCCTAGCATCAGACTCTTTTCCAGTGAGTCAACTCTTCACATGAGGTGACCAAAGTATTGCAGTTTCAGCTTTAGCATCAGTCCTTCCAATGAACACCCAGGACTGATCTCCTTTAGAAGGGACTGGTTGGATCTCCTTGCAGTCCAAGGGACTCTCAAGAGTCTTCTCCAGCACCACAGTTTGAAAGCATCAATTCTTCGGCGATCAGCTTTCTTCACAGTCCAACTCTCACATCCATACATGACCACGGGAAAAACCATAGCCTTGACTAGACGGACCTTTGTTGGCAAAGTAATGTCTCTGCTTTTTAATATGCTATCTAGGTTGGTCATAACTTTCCTTCCAAGGAGTAAGCGTCTTTTAATTTCCTGGCTGCAATCAGCATCTGCAGTTATTTTGGAGCCCAGAAAAATAAAGTCTGACACTGTTTCCCCAACTATTGTTAGATCCTCCCTATCCAGCCCTCTCCCTTGATACCATGGAGTTAAGCAGAAACCCACAATGTAGTTCAAACTTCCCTGTGGCTCAGACCACATCCCACATCGCATCGCACCTACTTGTTACTCATTAGCATACCAAATGAGCAGAGCAGAGGGGGAGTGATGAGTTCTGTCTGAAGAAGTGAGCAGGATAGGCTTCAGGGGCTAAGACGGAGAGCAGAGAAGAGCAGGCAGTGCCTAAAGCATCCCTCCCTCCTCAGACCTCCAGACTGAAGGAGAAGGCAGACGTAAGAACAGAGACTCGGGGCTCAGCCTGCCTAGATGAAGTACATGTAGGGCAAAAAGAGGACTTTGAGTCACAAAACCAAAGTGAAGTCTTGGCAGTAGCATTAACTGGTCAACCTTGGGTGAATCTCTGATCTTGTTCCTACTCTGTAAATGAGTTGGGTAATACCAACTCGTACAATATCAGAGTTTTGCACAAAGATCACACAAGGTAATCTAAGTGGACACACAGTTTAACTACAAGATAGTGGACCATTGGGAAAAGAGCTTTTAATAATCTTGTAGCCTGTTTCCAATCTCCAAGCCTTGGGGTTCTCTGCCAGCCCATTTTGCCAAGAATTTCTTCAGATACCATTGTAAGTGCTTTGCCCAGATCCAAAACTCTCAGTGGCTTTGGTAAGAAGACTGGCAACTAGAGAAATCTCTCATGCTTATTTAGGAGAGTTTGATCTTTAGCCATCTTTGCTGTTTCCTACAAAATAGATGACCATATAAAGACAAAGGGATGAAAAATAATAGAAGAATTAGTAAGCTACACAACTATCATTCCCTTTACACCTTTACCATAAAGACTAATCATTTGTATTTCTTGATTTAGATGTGGACTCTTGACAGGTAGGGGTCATGAATAAATGAAATTATATTTGAACATCCACATATGTTGCATACAGAAACTTGGACTCACGCCCAGGCAATTCTTTCATGTGCTGCCATGCAAGAGGAGGTCTCATTTGAAAACTAAGAACTGATATTCCTTCTCTTCCAAGTGTAAACAGAACCCTGACCCAGGAATTTACTCTTGTGCCTCTCTGGTAGACATTAGCCAGTATTGATTAATTTAGCATGACTGATGGGCACAGTGTTAGAAATTTTCTTCTTTCCCCAAAACCTTGTAATGAGAGTAGGCACTCAGGAAATTAAATCCATAATTATGGGCTGTACATTTTATTATCTTGTCTCTGATTCTTATAAATAATACTGCAAAGTGGGTATCTTTGTGCCCATTTTACAGATGAGAAAGGTGATAAAGTTACCATTGAAGTGACTTTGAGTATCAAAGATGGTAGAACCCAGATTGGGACTAAAATCAGTCATCACAACACAGCACATATTTTTTTTCATGTCCATCAAGTAAGAAAGTATCTTGCCAAGCACTGCAATAGAATGATGGACAAAAATCTGTCTTGTCATTGCCCTGTGCAGATCACAGAATCAATATGAAAACAAATTCACTGGATTTACCATCATTCCTAAATTTTCCCAGAGGAAGTTACATATAAACTGAGTCTTAAATGATGAATAGGAATTAGCAAAGGAGAAGAGGAGATTTTAGAGCAGGGAGACTTGCAGGCAGAGGAAGCAGAGTGGGCCATGTTCAAGGAAAGGAGAGAGGAATGGAAAAAGAACCTGGAGAGGCAGGGCTGGGTTGTGGGGAGCTGGCAGGACTGTTCAGGGGTTCAGGATTTCTCCTGAGGGCACTGGGGGCCTCTGAAGGTCTTCCATGGGGAAAAGTACATACCGATTTGTGTCCCCTGTGTTTCTTCTCCACTCTCATCCAACCTCCAGGTTGCATCCTGCAAGGTTATGGGACAATTCATTGCAAAGTGGTCAGTGGTCCAGGGCAGGGATGCTGGTGACCAGGATGCAGGCTGTGGCAGTGCAGATGGAGAGGAGAGGATGAGCTGAGGGATCTCGGGGAAGCAGCCAGACCCGGAAGGCCCTTGAAAGCCCCCAGCCCATTACAGTGTGGGCGCCAGATCCAGGATGTTATGAAGATGAAGAATGAAGATAAAGAAAAGGGACCTGAGGGACTAATAAGCAGGAGTGTTGGTTTGAATTATGTTCTTTGCCAGTGTGTTCTTTTTTACTTGTTCCTTCTTTTTTCCCCAATCATACGCATGAAGATATAAACTATTCTCTTTTAAAAGTTTATTTGGGATCATAACCCTGTTTTATATATGGGAAAAGCTGACTCCCAGTGGGTTTTCTGTATTTTCATATTGCCATAATTCAAACAATGTGATGAATCAACTTGCTGTAATTTCCAAAACTGGGCCCAGAGAAGCCGAATTTTATAGGGAATTTATTGAGCTGTGCCCTGGGGCTGGGTTGTAGTCCTTAGAGGGAAAAGGTATTTCTGGAAAGATGGAGGAGGGAACTACCGTTTACAGAGTGTTTCCTGTGTGCCAGGTCATTTATCCCTAGGAAAGTCACATGAATGTTGTTTCAAGAAGAAGGAAAGCTGAGGGGTTAAGTGACTTGCCTGTGGACACCCAACTGCTAATGGGAGACCCCAGCTAACTCCAAAGTCAGGTTCTTTCCCAAACAGCACATGCCTCCTGGGCGTAAGAAACATACCTCGGTGGACTTGACTGCAAGGAGGGAGGAGGCTTTAGAGATTTTCTCCCTGTTTCTCCAACTTTAATAGACCTGGGTGAATCTAAGTAGGTCCCCTCACTGTGCCCTGAGCACCCACCTCCCAGGGACAAAAGGGAAAAATGAGGGCTGTGCTCTTTGCAATTAATTTTCTCTTCTGACCCCAAACTTTCCCAAGCTGGCACACAGAGCCTCTGGCTTCTAGTCCTAACTCAAGGTCCAGTGTTCATGGCCCATTCCAGAGAGACCATCCAACTGATGAGCCAAGGAATTATCTGCTTCATCTAAGAGTCTCTTACCAACCTGAACAGATCAATGAGAATATACAAATCGGAGACCCTCAAAGCTACTAAGGAATCTGATCTGCTCTCTCTGGAGTCATCAGTGCTATGATCCCATTTTATGTTTAAGAAAGGCGAGACTTGGAAAATTTGAGAATATTATCCATAGTATTTAGTAACGCCATCAGGCTGTGAATCTCAATTTCAGATATAAAAGTAGCCAGCACAATCTTCCATAATAGCATGTGTTCAAAATGTGCTTGCCTGCCTGCTACCAGTTCTCAGCTTGACCCCTTCCCCTCACTCTGGAAGATGGACATCTATTGGCATTGCCCCAGAATGAACGCAGCTGCTGCCCTGTAGATCTGAGCCTCCATCCCTAAGATGTGCCATACGTGGAACCTTGAAAGAATTAACAAGCCCACATGTGGCGTAGGGTAGACTGGGAGCCTGGACTAAGGAGTCATAAAAAAATTTTAAGAGAACTTTATGGGAGTGAGCCCTCTGGCAGGCCAAGCAGTGAGGTAGAGGGTGGCGGCAGAGAACTGAGCAGATCCAGAGGTAGGAAGTCAAATCTGTTGAAGGAGAAGGAGCCCAGAAAAGACCACATTCCCCAGGGGAGAGCAGTGAGCCCAGAGCTGGGACTGGGGCCCAAAGACCAGGGCTCTGAATAATTCCCCATGTGATGGAGGGCCAGTTCCTTCCCTTATGCAGCTGTGCACCAAAGAATATGCATGTACAAAAATGTTCTAAAATGAAAATGAGAAAAAGAAGAGAGATGGGAAGAAAGAATTGTTTCAGATGGGATTGTCCTTGACACCATCACACCCCTCCCTCTGTCCCATGCCCTGTGATCAGGACACAATGATGTGTCCTCATGCTCCAAACCAACTATGCACACAGTACTGTGCATATGCTATTCAGACTAAGCTGAATGTTCTCTCCTCTCTTCTTTGCCTGGAAAATTTATAATCTGGTTTTCAGTTTTCAGGTCATGTCACCTCCTCCGTGAAGCTTTCCCTGACTCCCCTCCCATTTTCAGCTACTCTCAAACACAAGCATTCACACTTTTGAGTTTTTACATCTTTGCCTTCATTTGGCTAGGCTTCCCAGGCGGTTAAGTGGTAAAGAATCCACCTGCCAATGCAGGAGGTTCAAAAGAGGTGGGTTCGATCCCTGCATCAGGAGGATCCTCTAAAATAGGAAATGGCCACCCACTCCAGTATTCTTGCCTGGAAAATTCCATGGACAGATAAGCCTGGTGGGCTACAGTCCTTGGGGTCACAAAGAGTCAGATACAACTAAGTGACTGAGCACACACACACATATTGGGTTGACCAAAAAGTTTATTTATGCTTCTTCATGACATCTATGGAAAACTCAAAGGAACCTTTTGGCCCACCCAATATATACCCAATGAGAGCATTTGTCACTTTGTGTTTTTATTGTAGTAGTATTAGTATTAGTAATATAAAGCTTCTTTTTAAGGAAGCCATATTTTTGATGCTGTGAAAGTGCTGCACTCAATATGCCAGCAAATTTGGAAAACTCAACAGTGGCCACAGGATTGGAAAAGGTCAGTTTTCATTCCAGTCCCAAAGAAAGGCAATGCCAAAGAATGCTCAAATAACTGCACAATTGCAGTCATCTCACACACTAGTAAAGTAATGCTCAAAATTCTCCAAGCCAGGCTTCAGCAATATGTGAACTGTGAACTTCCTTCCAGATATTCAAGCTGGTTTTAGAAAAGACAGAGGAACCAGAGATCAAATTGCCAACATCCTCTGGATCATCAAAAAAGCAAGAGAATTCCATAAAAACATATATTTCTGCTCTATTGACTAAGCCAAAGCCTTTGACTGTGTGGATCACAATAAATTGTTTCAAATTCTGAAAGAGACAGGAATACCAGACCACCTGACCTGCCTCTTGAGAAATCTGTATGCAGGTCAGGAAGCAACAGTTAGAACTGGACATGGAAAAACAGACTGGTTCCAAATAGGAAATGGATTATATCAAGGCTGTATATTGTCACCCTGCTTATTTAACTTATATGCAGAGTACATCACAAGAAACACTGGGCTAGATGAAGCACAAGCTGGAATCAATATTGCCAGGAGAAATATCAATAACCTCAGATATGCAGATGACACCACCCTTATGGCAGAAAGTGAAGAATAACTAAAGAGCCTCTTGATGAAAGTGAAAGAGGAAAGTGAAAAAGTTGGCTTAAAGCTCAACATTCAGACAACTAAGATCATGGCATTCGGCCCCATCACTTCATGGCAAATAGATGGGGAAACAGTGGCAAACTTTATATTGGGGAGCTCCAAAATCACTGCAGATGGTGATTGCAGCCATGAAATCAAAAGACGCTTACTCCTTGGAAGTTATGACCAACCTAGATAGCATATTAAAAAGCAGAGACCTTACTTTGCTAACAAAGGTTCATCTAGTCAAGGCTATGATTTTTCCAGTAGTTGTATATGGATGTAAGAGCTGGACTATAAAGTAAGCTGAGTGCTAAAGAATTGATGCTTTTGAACTGTGGTGCTGGAGAAGACTCTTGAGAGTCCCCTGGACTGCAAGGAGATCCAACCAGTCCATCCTAAAGGAGATCAGTCCTGGGTGTTCATTTGAAGGACTGATGTTGAAGCTGAAACTCCAACACTTTGGCCAGCTGATGCGAAGAGCTGATTCATTTGAAAAGACTCTGATGTTGGGAAAGATTGAAGGTGGGAGAAGAAAGGGACAACAGAGGGTGAGATGGTTGGATGGCATCACTGACTCAATGGACATGAGTTTGAGTAAACTCCGGGAGTGGGTGATGGACAGGAAATCCTGGCGTGCTGCAGTCCATGGGGTCGCAAAGAGTCAGACACAACTGAGCGACTGAACTGAACTGACTGATTTTTTTTTGCCAGTGTTAGTCTTTTTATAAGTTGTATAACTTACATTTAATTCCAATGCCATAAATTAGGCATTATTTTCCCAATTTTAAGAAATGAAGAAACAAAGACCCCGATGAGGTCAGAAATCTTCCTATGTGTATCCTTGGGCAAGAGACAGTGCCTGTATTTGGAGCAAGGTCTGATTCTGTTATGCTTCCAGACTACTCACTTCAGACAAAGAAGTAATAATAGGCAATGACCAAAATAATGCATGAATGTCACCACTGAGTAAAGAGAGCTTCCACGTGAAGCATGGCTTTAAACCAGCATTTTATTTTGCTGCAACTATCCATCCCAGAACACCCCCACTCAGGGACAGAAGCTAGCCATAAGGACCACATAATTTAACCACGGGAACATGAAGGACTAGGCAGGCTAGAGGCTGGCCCAGGTCACAATACTGCCTTTGGCACCTGCCCAGCAGTATTTCTCAACTTCTGGTGAGCAGCCCCCTCCAAACCACTCCTTCCCAGAGCTCTGCATTGGCAGTGGGCCTGTTTTCCTTCCCTGAAACAGAAGCTTTTCTGTGCCTGTCCTTAGAGACAGAAGGAGCACCAAACCTGTGTTTCTTGGTTGCGCTCTCCCAATTAAGCAAAGAAGCCAACCAAAGACTCCGCGAGTCAAACTAATTGCATCTTAGCATGATCTGTTCCTGCCAGCTTTAGCCTAGAGTCGGATTTTACAGGCCACTTAGCCCCATACCCAGGGTTTATGATGGAAACCCTGACAAAGCTGCACTGATAAGACTGCAGAGGACCCAGGAGACCAGAAAACCTAGTAATTTTCCAGGATCTAAACCCAGCTTCCATTCTGAGGGCCTCTTGCCAGCCGAGACTCTGAAGTGTCAGCCAAGAGGGCCCTGGCAGGGAGCTGTTTGTTTCCACGTCAATGCTCTCTGGAAATTCGGTGTGATACCTTGCTGGGATTTTTAATGACAAGTTTGCCCTTTAGCATCACCTGGTATGCAATTAGTTTTCCCTTCTTTGGACTGCCCAATCATTTATTCATTTGGGCATTCATTCACCAAATTTAAACTCTATTCGAGTTGCCATATGATCCAGCAATCCCACTCCTGGGCATATATCCAGACAAAACTATAATTCAAAAATACCTGCAACCCTATGTTCATAGCAGCACTATTCACAATAGCCAAGATATGGAAACAACCTAAAAGTTCAACAGATGAATGGATAAAGAAGATGTGGTACACATATATATATATATATATTTATATAATGGAATACTGATGCTGCTGCTGCTGCTAAGTCACTTCAGTCGTGTCCAACTCTGTGTGACCCCATTGACGGAAGCCCACCAGGCTCCCCCTTCCCTGGGATTCTCCAGGCAAGAACACTGGAGTGGGTTGCCATTTCCTTCTCCAATGTGTGAAAGTGAAAAATGAAAGTGAAGTCGCTCAGTCGTGTCCGACCCTTAGCGACCCCACGGACTGCAGCCTACCAGGCTCCTCCATCCATGGGATTTTCTAGGCAAGAGTACTGGAGTGGCTTGCCATTGCCTTCTCTGAATGGAATACTACTCAACCATAAAAAATGAAATAATGCCATTTGCAGTAACATGAATGGGCCTGGAGATTATCATACTAAGTGAAATAAATCAGAAAGAAATATCATATGATACCACTTATATGTAGACTCTAAAATAGGATACAAATGAACTTACCTATGAAACAGATGCACAGACATACAGAACAGACTTGTAGTTGCCAGAATGGAGGGAGGAGAAGGGTAGACTGGAAGGTTGGGGTTAGCAGATGCAACTACTATACAAAGAATGGATAAACAAAAAGTTCCTACTGTATAGCACAGGGAACTACATTCACTATCCTGAGATAAACCATAGTGGAAAAAATATGAAAAAGAATGTCTATATGTATAATTGAATCACCTGGCTGTACAGCAGAAGTTAACACAACATAGTAAACCTTTTTCAGCTATATTTGAATTTAAAAAAAAAAAACACAAAAAAAATTAAATTCTATTCCTTTATCATGCAGTTTGTGCATTGCATAACTCTAAGGGGCTGTAAGTTCATAGAGTACTGTCTGATAACAGTGGAATAGGGAGAGTAAAAATAAAACAGAATGTGAAAATGCCACATATTCAGTCTATTTTAGATGGCCAACAAACACATGAAAAGATGCTGGACATCACTACTTATTCAGTTCAGTTCAGTTCAGGCGCTCAGTCGTGTCCGACTCTCCGTGACCCCATGAATCACAGCACGCCAGGCCTCCCTGTCCATCACCAACTCCTGGAGTTCACTCAAACTCATGTCCACAGAGTCGGTGATGCCATCCAGCCATCTCATTCTCGGTCGTCCCCTTCTCCTCCTGCCCCCAATCCCTCCCAGCATCAGAGTCTTTTCCAGTGAGTCAACTCTTCGCATGAGGTGGCCAAAGTATTGCAGTTTCAGCTTCAGCATCAATCCCTCCAATGAACACCCAGGATCGATCTCCCTTAGAATGGACTGGTTGGATCTCCTTGCAGTCCAAGGGACTCTCAAGAGTCTTCTCCAGCACCACAGTTCAAAAGCATCAATTCTTCGGCGATCAGCTTTCTTCACAGTCCAACTCTCACATCCATACATGACCATGGGAAAAACCATAGCCTTGACTAGATGGACCTTTGTTGGCAAAGTAATGTCTCTGCTTTTTAATATATTATCAAGGTTGATCATAACTTTCCTTCCAAGGAGTAAGCATCTTTTAATTTCCTGGCTGCAATCAGCATCTGCAGTGATTTTGGAGCCCCAAAAAATAAAGTCTGACACTGTTTCCACTGTTTTTCCATCTATTTCCCATGAAGTGATGGGACCAAATGCCATGATCTTTGTTTTCTACTTATTAGATAAATGCAAATCAATGAGATATCACCTCACATCGGTCAGAATGGCCATCATTGAAAAGTCTACAAATAAATTCTGAAGAGGGTGTGGAGAAAAGGAAATCTTTCTACACTATTGGTGGAAATATGTTAACTAAATTGGTGCAGTCACTGTAAAAAACAGTATGGAGGTTCCTTAGGGAACTAAAAATAGAACTATCACATGACCCAGTAATCCCATTTCTGGGCATATACCCAGAGAAAACCATAATTAAAAAACATACATGCCCTCTGATGTTTATTGCAGCATTATTTACAATAGCCAGGATGTGGAAGTGACCTAAATGTTCATCAACAAAGAAATGGGTAAAGAAGATGTGATACATATACACAATGGAATATTACTCAGTCAATTATAGAAGAAAGAACATTCAGAATAAGTTAACTGGGTCATACAGCAATTCCTAGGCTCTTACAGCACTTTCCATTGTCTTTCTCACATGGAAAAAGAAAATCAGAATTATCACCCCCTTGTTTAAAACAGGGTTTCTCAACCTTGGCACTATTGCTATTTTTAGCTGGTTTACTCTTTGTTTGAGATTGTCCTGTTCATGGTAGAATATTTGGTAACATAACTGGCCTATACCCACAGATGCCAGTAGCAACTTCCCCCTTACCATCATGATAATCTGAGCCACAAAGGAAGCCCAAAAATGCCCCCAGTTTAGTTCAGTTCAGTCGCTCTTTATGACCCCATGGACTGCAACACACCAGACTTCCCTGTCCATCACCAACTCCCAGAGCTTGCTCAAACTCATGTCCATTTTGTTGGTGATGCCATCCCACCATCTCATCCTCTGTCATACCCTTCTCCTGCCTTCAATCTTTCCCAGCATCAGGGTCTTTTCCAATGAGTCTAATGAGTTATTCGCATCAGGTGGCCAAAGTATTGGAGCTTCAGCTTCAGCATCGGTCCTTCCAATGAACATTCAGGACTGATTTCCTTTAGGACTGACTGGTTGGATCTCCTTGCTGCCCAAGGGACTCTCAAGAGTCTTCTCCAACACCACAGTTCAAAAGCATCAATTTTTAAGTGCTCAGCTTTCTTTATGGTCCAACTATCATATCCACACATGACTACTGGGAAAAACATAACTTTGACTATATGGGCCTTTGTCGGCAAAGTAAAGACTCTGTGTTTTAATATGTTGTTTATGTTGGTCTCCAGATACTGCCAAATGCCCATGAGCAGTATGGGGAGCAGTATGGGGAGCAGGGGGCCTCCCAGGTAGCTCAGCTGCTAAAGAATCTCCCTGCAATGCAGGAGACCCCATTTCAATTCCTGGATCGGGAAGTTCCCCTGGAGAAGGGATAAGCTACCCACTCCAGTATTCTTGGGCTTCCCTGGTGGCTCAGACAGTAAAGAACCCTCCTGCAATGCAGGAGACCTGGGTTCGATCCCTGGGTTGGGAAGATCCCCTGGAAGAGAGTATGGCAACCCACTCCAGTATTCTTGCCTGGAGAATCCCCATGGACAGAGGAGCCTGGCAGGCTATAGTCCATGGAGTCACAAAGAGTCAGACACGACTGAGCAACTAAGCACAGCACAGCACAAGGGGAGCAGGAGGGAAGGGGGCAAATTGTCTCCAATTGAAAATCACCTGTTTAAAATAACCTCTTCTTCCCCCCCCCCCCCATTTCCTCCCCATTCCCTTCTAATGCCCACTGAATGAAGTCAAAGACACTTGGATTTTCATTCAAGAACCTCAGGCTGGGACTCTGCTTACCTGTGCAGACCCATCACTCACCATTCCTCCTTGCACTCCACCCCACACTTCTCCTGCAGGCAGGCATTCATCATTTCTACCTCCTACCCTATTCTCCTTGTCCCTCAAGGCTCAGTGTGGGTCCCCTAACTTGTGAAGCCTTTTCAGACCCTTCCATCCCCCCGAACAGGTGGATTTGTCCCTACATGAGATCGTTGGCACCACAGGGCACCATCTACCACAGCACTTAGACTGGTGGGAATATCAGTTCTAACGAACCACATAGAATATCAGTTTCTATATCTTTGAATTCCGTTCCGTTCCGTTCCGTCGCTCAGTCGTGTCCGACTCTCTGCGACCCCGTGGACTGTAGCCTACCAGGCTTCTCCGTCCATGGGATTCTCCAGGCAAGAATATTGGAGTGGGTTACCATTTCCTTCTCCAGGGTATCTTCCCAACCCAGGGATCGAACCCGGGTCTCCCACATTGGAGACAGGCGCTTTAACCTCTGAGCCACCAGGGAAGCCCATCTTTGAATTACTTAGAAGTAATAATTATGCACTGATGCTAAAGCTGAAACTCCAATACTTTGGCCACCTCATACGAAGAGTTGACTCATTGGAAAAGACTCTGATGCTGGCAGCGATTGGGGGCAGGAGGAGAAGGGGACAAAAGAGGATGAGATAGCTGGATGGCATCACCGACTCGATGGACATGAGTTTGAGTGAACTCCGGGAGTTGGTGATGGACAGGGAGGCCTGGCGTGCTGTGATTCATGGGGTCGCAAAGAGTCGGACATGACTGAGCAACTGAACTGAACTGAATAATTATGCATCCCCAGCACTTAGTAAAATTCTGGCTCAAAGAGATTGATTTAGTGATTGCTCTATCATATTCAAGTTCAATGAAGGATTAAAAAGTAAAAATATAGTAAAACCCATAGGCTCCACTAGCATGCCCTATAGAATTATCTGGAACTTCTGGCCAGAGAGACAGAGCTCTCAACTCTGTGGTCAGTTGACCAGTCATCTGACCTTGGACGAGTCAATTCATCCCTCTGGTTTGTCTCAATTTCCTTATGTTTTAAAACAAAGTCTCTCACAATAGTTTGAGGCACAACTGAGTTACTACACAAAAGCACTTAGTGAGCTGCCATTAACTGTATGAACATGAAAGATTATTATTTCTTTTTAATAGTAAGATCCTTTAAGACATGGGCTTCCCAAGTGACACAAATGGTAAAGTACCCACCTGCCAATGCAGGAGACATAAGGGACATGGGTTCGATTCCTGGGTCAGGAAGATCCTCTGGAGAAGAGCATGGCAACTCACTCCAGTTTTCTTGCCTGGAAAATCCCATGGACAGAGAAGCCTGGCAGACTACAGTGCATGGTAGCCAAGAGTCAGACACGACTGAAGTGACTTAGCACACATGCATGCCTTAAGATACACCACTCTCCCGCACTGCAGACAGCTTCTTACCACTAAGTCACAGGGGAAGCCCAAAAATGTTGAACTAAAATATTTTTTTTATATATTTTTATAGGATTCCTCTTTCCTTACATTGAGGTTTGGTCATATCCTAGTTGTGAAAGGCATTTTATTTGTTAGGGTTTTTTACCCCTCTCTTGAAAAATAAGCCTTTTCATTTGATAAATCCTATCCTACCTAGACTCATTGTATTTCAATTCAGGAATGTTGTGTTTCTTCCTGGGGAGAATTCAAAGAGTTTCTTTGATTTCCCTGAAGCAGGCCACACCCATAACAGGAGGACATTTTTTCTAATAGACTGTAGCCTGTAAGTCTTGAATTTTAAAAACTGTGCAGAATGATAACAATTAGGATAGAAAACTTTACAAGAGGAGCTTCTGCTAAAACATATTCCTCATTTGAAACAAGAAATAAATTGCAGTAGTCTTAAGGAAGTGTCATTGAAAGAAATCTCTAAAGAATTTGTGGGTTGAATTGTGTCCCACACAAAGGTCCTAAGCCCCTGTATCTATCAGTTCAGTTCAGTTCAGTTCAGTCGCTCAGTTGTGTCTGACTCTTTGCGACCCCATGAATCACAGCACGCCAGGCCTCCCTGTCCATCACCAACTCCCAGAGTTCACTCAGTAAGTATGCCTTATTTGGACATAGGAGCTTTGCAAATATATCCATGTTCAGATGAGGTCATACTGGATTTGAGTGGGCCCTAATCTAATAAGGGGCTTCCTAGGTGGCACTAGTGGTAAAGAACCTGCCTGCCAAGAGAAGGTTTCAGTCCCTGAGTCGGGAAGATCCCCTGGGGCAAGGCATGGCAACCCAGTCCAGTATTCTTGCCTGGAGAATCCTATGGACAGAGGAGCCTGGTGGGCTACAGTCCATAGGGTCACAGAGAGCTGGACACGACTGAAACAACGTAACATCACACACTGATCCAACATCACTGGTGTCCTGAGAAGAAGAGACACAGACGGGGAGAGAGCATGTGAAGACGGAGGCAGAGACTGGCATGATGGAGCTACAAGCTGCACTGATGGCCTTTTCCTCAATCCTCACTTGATTATTCTCCAGAGGGGAGAAAAAGTCACCTCCTCCTACAATACATAACTGGTGAGTCTAGGAAAAGGAATTCAACATGCTCAACGAGGCTCCATCCTCCTTCTGTTTTTCTAAACTGCTTAAAGGAATGCATAGTTTTTGCTTCTCTATGCTTTACATTTAGTGTGGCAAGCTGCAGCCCTAGGATAAGGCCCATGGTGGGTCCACCGTGCCAGTGATGGGGAGAGAGTCAAAATTTAGAAGCAAAATGTAAGCACACCCACTTGGCTTCTGATTGAAAGCCATGTTCCCCAGTCAGCTTTATCAATCATAAATGTAGTGTTTTAATATGCATTTAATGTATCTGTCTCTGAACAGGCTTTAAACTGAAAAAGAGAAGTAGAAGATCATTTATTTCACCCAGGGAATTCAGAGGAGGGGGCTCCAGAGCCTGATGGCATCATCAGTGATTGACAACTGAAGGGCAATGTTGATTTTGAATAAAAAGAATTAGATGGGATCTCCAAAAATAGCTGTTGTTCTAGATTTGCTCTTTACTGGAGTAAATCATTGACATTGGACACTTGGTATGCAGTGGCTGATTTTTTTCTCTAATGAACAGAAAACACAAGAAGAGGTTTATTTTCTCAAGGCAGAAGAAGCAGTATACTTGGTCAAGACAATAGCAAAATTCCCACTCTATGCCACAAAATTTAAGCCACAAAGACCTTCACCATCTTTCCCAGGTGACAAAATGTTACTTTACTACACTAATAGCATCATTTTATTAGGGCCAGAACATAAGAAATAGCAAGTACTGTATATTTTTATGGTAAAATACAGGCAAGCTAGGGGATGAGAGAGAAATCCCATTAAATGGCAAACTTCTGTGAGTTCCTTATGTGTTCTATCTGCTCAGTTGTGTCCAACTCTTTGCGACCCCATGGACTGTAGCCCACCAGTCTCCTCTGTCCATGGGATGTTTGGGCCAAGAATACTGGAGTGCATTGCCATTCCCATCTCCAGAGGATCTTCCCTGACCCAGGGATTGAACCCAAGTCTTCTGAGCTCTCACATTTTAGGCAGATTCTTTACCTCTAAGCCATTGGGGAAGCCCTGAGTTCCATGAGTACCAGTGGTTGAAATCTTTTCATGCTAATCTCCCAAAAGTGAATGTTAAACTTCCTACCACTTAAAAAGGAGCACAACAATTGGTGAGCATCTGAATTTTGGAGGCAACATACATTCCATTTGGCTTGCCACTTTCACCCGTCTGGGAGGTAAACTACCAGCTTTAAGTGGAGTACATAAGAGGAGAAGGCTCTCTGCCTGGTCAGGGCTATATTGCAATAAGTTCTTAGACTTACCTGTGATGACCCAGCATGTCCAACAGTACTTAGAGTATCTGTGCCAGTTCAGAATGCTACATGGCATTCATAGAAAGCCTCAGCACGAGACTGATGATAAAAAACTTTGAAGCATAACAACAAATCCAGGTACTATTCAGCAAATATTTACATTCCTCTTAAAAAACATTGTATGGATTGTGCTTGGGCCCTGATGGGCAATAAATGACTGACAACACGACAGAAAATAAGCACTCACACCTACCTGAGCACTGTGAACAGGGTGTTAAATAATCCACCAGCAATAAAGTGCATGGCCAGCAGCTTTCCAACATCAGATGAAAAATGTATACATGGGACCAGGACAATAGGTTCTTCAAGCACCAATAGAGGCTTCCACCCGCAGAATGTGCACTCCTGCCATAATCCATCTCCTCCATCAGCCCATCCCTTTAGCTCCATGGGAAGGTACCTCTGATTAGTGCACTGACACACAAAGCCTGTGGTTTTCTATAGCTCCACCCAGGAACCATCAGTTGTGTAGATGTTGAGAAACCCTGTGCTAGGCTCTGTGATAGGGATGTAGGAGTAAAGAGGCCATTCCTGCCTGCAAGGAAGGTAGGGAGGGAACTTTGTGCTTCCCTGTCTTTGTGCCATGATGAGGAAACCTGAAGAGGGACCACCTGACCAGCTCGTAGGATCAGGGAAGACAGTCTCACCTCAGCTAATTTCTAAGGGATGGGTAGGAAATAACCATCTGAACAGGAGAGGCAGAAAAGGGTCCAAATAAGGAATCATGTTCGCAGATGCCAGACTCTGGGAAGGGGGGGCTGTGTCAGGGACTCTAGGCAATCTTGTGTGGCCAGAACACATGCTATGATGAGGTGGAGAGGTTAAGAGACAGCTAGAAGGCTAGGAGGAGCCAGGTCGCAGTCATATTAAGGAGCTCTTTAATCTAGTCCCATTACTTCATGAGAAATAGATGGGGAAACAGTGGAAACAGTGTCTGACGTTATTTTTGGAGGCTCCAAAATCACTGCGGATGCTGATTGCAGCCAGGAAATTAAAAGATGCTTACTGCTTGGAAGGAAAGTTATGACCAACCTAGATAGCATATTAAAAAGCAGAGACATTACTTTGCCAACCAAGGTCCATCTAGTCAAGGCTATGGTTTTTCCCGTGGTCATGTATGGATGTGAGAGTTGGACTGTGAAGAAAGCTGATTGGCGAAGAATTGATGCTTTTGAACTGTGGTGCTGGAGAAGACTCCTGAGAGTCCCTTGGACTGCAAAGAGATCCAACCAGTCCATTCTAAAGGAGATCAATCCTGGGTGGTCATTGGAAGGACTGATGCTAAAGCTGAAACTGCAATACTTTGGCCACCTCATGCGACGAGTTGACTCACTGGAAAAGACTCTGATGCTGGAAAGGATTGGGGGCGGGAGGAGAAGCGGATGACAGAGAATGAGGTGGCTGGATGGCATCACCGACTCGATAGACATGAGTTTGAGTGAACTCCAGGAGTTGGTGATGGACAGGGAAGCCTGGAGTGCTGTGATTCATGGGGTCGCAAAGAGTCGGACACAACTGAGCAACTGAACTGAACTGAAAGAATTTTAGGGCTTCCCAGGTGAGGCTAGTGGTAAAGAATCTGCCTGCCAATGCAGGAGACATAAGAGACACAGGTTCAATCACTGGGTAGGGAATATCCGTGGAAGAGGGCACGGCAACCCACCCAAGTATTCTTGTCTGGAGAATCCCATGGACAGAGGAGCCTGGTGAGGTACAGTCCATGGGATCGCAAAGAGTTGGACATTACTGAAGCGACTTGGCAGTAGCAGCAAAGGATTTTTCAGTTCAGTTCAGTTCAGTCGCTCAGTCATGTCCGACTCTCCGCGACCCCATGAATCACAGCACGCCAGGCCTCCCTGTCCATCACCAACTCCCGGAGTTCACTCAAACTCGTGTCCATAGAGTTGGCGATGCCATCCAGCCATCTCATTCTCTGTCGAGCCCTTCTCCTCCTGCCCCCAACCTTTCCCAGCATCAGAGTCTTTTCCAGTGAATCAACTCGTCACATGAGGTGGCCAAAGTATTGGAGTTTCAGCTTTAGCATCAGTCCTTCCAATGAACACCCAGGATTGATCTCCTCTAGAATGGACTGGTTGGATCTCCTTGCAGTTCAAGGGACTCTCAAGAGTCTTCTCCATCACCACAGTTCAAAAGCATCAATTCTTCGGCAATCAGCTTTCCTCACAGTCCAACTCTCACATCCATACATGACCACGGGAAAAACCATAGTCTTGACTAGACGGACCTTGGTTGGCAAAGTAATGTCTCTGCTTTTCAACATACTATCAAGGCTGGTCATAACTTTCCTTCCAAGGAGTAAGCATCTTTTAATTTCATGGCTGCAGTCAGCATCCGCAGTGATTTTGGAGCCCCCAAAAATAAAGTCTGACACTGTCTCCACTGTTTCACCATCTATTTCCCATGAAGTGATGGAACCAGATGCCATGATCTTTGTTTTCTGAATGTTGAGCTTCAAACCAACTTTTTCACTCTCCTCTTTCATTTTCATCAAGAGGCTTTTGAGTTCCTCTTCACTTTCTACCATAAGGGTGGTTGTCATCTGCATATCTGAGGTTATTGATATTTCTCCCAGCAATCTTGATTCCAGCTTGTGCTTCTTCCAGCCCAGAGTTCCTCATGATGTACTCTGCATATAAGTTAAATAAGCAGGGTGACAATATACAGCCTTGACGTACACCTTTTCCTATTTGGAACCAGTCTATCGTTCCGTGTACAGTTCTGACTGTTGCTTCCTGACCTGCATACAGATTTCTCAAGAGGCAGGTCAGGTGGTCTGGGATTCCCATCTCTTTCAGAATTTTCCACAGTTTATTGTGATCCACACAGTCAAAGGCCTTGGCATAGTCAATGAAGCAGAAATAGATGTTTTACTGGAACTCTCTTGCTTTCTCCATGATCCAGCAGATGTTGGCAATTTGATCTCTGGTGCCTCTGCATTTTCTAAAACCTGCTTGAACATCTGGGAGTTCATGGTTCCCATATTGCTGAAGCCTGGCTTGGAGAATTTTGAGCATGACTTTACTAGCGTGTGAGATGAGTGCAATTGTGCGGTAGTTTGAACATTCTTTGCAAAGGATTTTAAGTAAGGTAAAACACTATTAGATTTAATTCTAGATAGTCAGAGGTATATGGCAAATAGATTGGAGGAATAAGACACTGAAAAGGGTGACTAGGTTGAGGGGTGAGAGCTGAGAAATGATGTGAGGGGAATGAAGTAGAGCAGGAGCAAAACCATAGGGAGGGAGAGAGAGACTGAGAGATGATGAGGTGGAATAGGCATTGATGATTATGGAATGGACACCATGTGTAAGATACCTACTTTTATTATCTTTTTATTAATACTGTCTCTTTTCACCCCCACAACAGACACAGGGGTCATTAAACTTTTATCATTTTACACTCAAGGAATTTAAGACTAAAGGGATTAAAATAACTTGTCTGAGGTCACATAACTGGTAAGCGGCAGAACCAACATTTGAAGATAGACACAGCAGATGCCAAAGTGATTGTCTTTCCACAGAGGCATTGTCAGGAGAGAGCAATTGTCCAAGTGGCAGTGGTCAGGATGCCTCTCACATCCTACAGTTGGGATCATCTGTGGCACTGCACACGCACATCGTGGTGTGGTCCTGTATAAGCACCACCTGAAAAGCTCTTGATAGCGAGTCGAGCTGTGTTGAGTAGTCATTGCTGCTGCTGTGTCAGCCATTGGAGAGTAAAGCGAGTTGCCTTACTGCTGTGAGTAAACAATGCCTGCAGTTCCTACAGCTCCTCGCGTCTTCTTCCAGCTTTCCTGCTTGTTCCTCGCCCACCCTCAGTTCAGCAGTGAGATACAGTGAGACAGCCATGTAGCACCCAGTCAAGTGTACTAAGAACATGACTAAGTCCAAAATGAACTCAGGTCAAGTCCTTTCCTTACTTCACAGTCCTAATACTCTTTCTCAAGCCACGTGGTGCCAGCTTAGGGTTCTATACCTAATTTTTCACTTGCTGTGCTCAAGCTGATTTCTTAGCACATAGGAGATAATTAATAGTGGCTAAAGAAGAAGAAAAATCATAGCAGAAATATGAAAGAGTAAAAAAAATATTTTATTTGATACTACCAAGAATCAGAGAAATGCAAATTAAACTAAGAAAAATGTTATTCTCATTCTCATTTCTGCCTATCAAATTGACTAGTGATGGGTAGCTTGGTATGCTCTTTCTGAAAAGTGATTTGATGTTATCCATTGTCTTTAAAAAGTCATACTGTTTGCTGACTACTCAGTTATTTCCTTAAGATGAGAACCTAAAGTAAAGATTTATGGACAAAGATATTCATCTCAGCTTTTTTTATAGTCTAAGCAGAAAAAGAGATGGGGCAATTTTCCAAAAACAGGTAAATGATGGTATAAATTCAAATGATGGACTATTAATTCTGCAGAATTTCTAATGACATGAGAAAATTACTCCAATACAACACTAAGTGAAAAAAGAATTTAATAAATACAATTGTATGTACAGGAAGCTCCTCATGTTGGAGCTCCACAGTGTTCCCAGCTAGAGCTTAAGCAATATGTACCCTTGGGATTGAGGCATGTCTGGAAATGGCAGATGGAAGGATGGGATGACTCCAGCAGAACTGTCATGCGAGAGCAGTTAGCAACAGGAGGGAGGGGCCAAGACACAGAGACCCATGCATAGGCAGGGAAGGGGCTGCTCTGGGAAAGACAGGGTATCCGTCACTTAGTTCCTTGGGGACTCAGAATATATCTGAGCCAAGAGAAAGGAGGTTCTGCTGTTTAGATTATGTGACAGTATAGCAAACGACCCCAAAATTTAGTGGCTTAAAAGAGCAATTGATCTTATTCCTTCATGGTTCCTTGCACTAATTGAGCAGTTCTCTCTCAGGGTCTCTTATGTGGTTGCAGTCAAGTGTCTATTGGGGCTGGAGTCACTTGAAGGATGGACTCTGGAAATCCAAGATGGCACACCCACATGCCTGGCAGTCAGTACTGACTATGTCCTCAGATGGGACTGTCAACTGGAACACCTACATATGGACTCTCTATAATGCCTCACATCATATGTTGGTTGGTTCCAAGAGAAAGGAGCCCAAGAACAAGCATTTCAAGAGACCCAAGTAGCAGTGGAAAGCCTTATTATGACCTAGTCCCAGAATGCACTTTTGGGCACATCCAATTGGTAGTAAGTCACTAGGACCAGCCCAGATTCAAAGGATTGGGACTAGATTTCAATTCTTGCTATGAGGGGCAGCAGGTGCTTGAAGGCAGAGGTAGAGCTGATGTTGGCCATCTTTCAAGACTATTTACCACTACCATTTTCAATAAAAAGTTCTGGCAGAAATTGCTACATAGGACCTAAAGCAGGTTTTTTTGTACCCCAAAGTATAAGCCAAAATGGGTAGACCCTCCCACTTCCATAGGGATGTCAGCTTGGCTTTCGTTTCCTGCATACTCTGGAGAGCTCTCCTGTGCTCTGTACTTGGAAGATGGCTGCACAGCACCAGGAGGACCCAAAGTCAATGGCAGCTGCAAGATTCATGACAACGACCATTAGGAAAAGCTTTGAAGGTGGGCCCTGGCAGCAAAAGCAAGGCACAGTCAGAGGCCTGGAGGCCTCCTGAGCAAATATTGCTGTAAAGACCACAATTCTGAAAATACAAAAAACAAAGGAGTTGTTCCTGAGTTCATCTGAGAAATTCCTTAGAACTTTCCAGAACTAATTCAGAAAGACTTTCAAAAGAGGGGGAGGCAATAAAATATACATTATAACTACTAATATCAACCCATTGTTTTCATGCCAGCTTGATGTAAAGCAGGTTCAGTTCAATTCAGTTCAGTCACTCAGTCATGTCCGACTCTCCGCGACCCCATGAATCACAGCACACCAGGCCTCCCTGTCCATCACCAACTCCCGGAGTTCACTCAAGCTCATGTCCACAGAGTCAGTGATGCGATCCAGCCATCTCATTCTCTGTCGTCCCCTTCTCCTCCAGGTTATATGAGTAAAATGAACACTTATGTTTCTATGCACACACATGTAAATGTACACGGACAAAGAAAAAAATGTATTGGAAGAAGTTATACCAAAATGTTAACAGTGTTTCTGCAAACTCTGATGTCAGATCTCTTTGATATCATGACAGTGTTTTTAATCCCCTTCTTTGTATATTTTTCCGTATGTTCCCAATTTTCTAGGATGAACCCTAATGCTTTATAACTAGAAATACAAAGGTGACATGTATCTTTCATGATGGGGATTGCTCCGAGGTCATGAGGGAAGGAGGTCTCCCCAGCCCAGGCCCTGGCTCTAGATACAACAAACAAGGCAGCCAACAACCTCTGCAACCGATTTGGCCTCCAGAACTGCCCAGGGGAGCAATGAGCACAGCAGGTCAAGAGCCACTGGGTAAGTATGTCCAGACTGATCCCATGCGGACTCCCACCAGCTTGTCATCCCCAGGTTTTCCTACCCAGGCCCCCAGAAGTTGTGCTTTGCTTACATGCACACTTGTAGACTTTTTACTCCCACACACATCAATAGCTTTTCATCAAACCATTTCATTACACTCAACTCCTTCAACCCTGTCCTCTCTTTATTTAGCCTCAAGACATCTTTCCTAACCTCCTGGAAGTCTAAAAGCACCACTTCTGCTTCCAACTCAAGGGCAAGAGTCTCACTTTCCCATAGTTCTATCCTCCACTTATTCTGTTCAATTTCCCACACCTTTGGGAGTAGGGAGGTGGGGGGGACGGGAAACAGGGAGGCTGAAGAGAAATAAAAAGGTGAAGCCATCCAAAGTCTGGTGACCAGTGACAGAGCCAAGCACCCACCATCTGAACACCCTGGGCAGCATCATGTCTGTGCTCCTGGAGCACCCCAAGCTTTCCAGTAGCACATCATCATGGAGCAGGAGAGCAAGCAGCAGGAGGAAGAAGATGCAGGAACAGAAAATGAAGGAAGAACAGGAAAGAAGGAAGAAAAAGAAGCTGGAAAAGAGAATGTCACTGGGAAAGACCAAGGGACAAATCTTGATGTTGCAGGAGAAGCTTTGGCACTATAGGAAGAAAAGCACCTGCTTTTCCTGTAGCTCAAGAAAGTTCTCTATGAAGAAAAAAAAAAACAGAAGGCAAAAGGAAAACTGAGAAAGTGTCGCTTGCACCGTCTGGCTTGAAGCCCACACCTTATCCTCTAGACCTAAGAGGATGGAAAGTTGGCCCTGGGGCAGATCTGTGGGCTGTAATATAGTTAGAGTCATCTGTTCACAGAGAAAGAAGGCATTTCTCTTCCTAAAGTGTCTGAGCTGATGTGTCTGCTTTTTCATGCTTTCCATCATTGTCTATTATGGACTGAATTGTGTCCTCCCAAAATATTGAAGCCCTAATCCTCAATGTGATTCTTTTGGAGATAGAGCATTGAAGGGGATGCATCAGGTATGTGCTTAGTCACTTCAGTCATGTCCAACTCTTTGTGACCCCATGGCCTGTTGCCTGCCAAACTCGTCTGTCCATAGGGTTCTCTAGGCAAGAATACAGAAGTGGATTGCCATACTCTCCTCCAGGAGATCTTCCCAAGCCAGGGATCAAACCCTGTTTCCTGCATCTCCTGCATTGCAAGCAGATTCTTTACCCATTGAGCCACCTAGGAAGCCCATTGAAGGGGATAGTTAAGGTTAAATAAGGCGGAGGGAGGAACAAGATGGCAGAGGAATAGGACGGCGAGACCACTCTCTCCCCCACAAATTCATCAAAAGAACATTTGAACACGGAGTAAAGTCCACATCAGGCGCCCAGAAAACAGTCCATTGTCTTCGAAAGGAGGTAGGAAAAAAAATAAAAGATAAAAAGAGAGACAAAAGAGGTAAGGACGGAGCTCCATCCTGGGAAGGGAGGCTTTAAAAAGAGAAGTTTCCAAACACCAGGAAACACTCACTGGTGAGTCTGTGGCGAGCCTTGGAACCTCAGAGGGCCACATAACTGGGAGGAAAAAGAAAGAAACAATTAAAACCCACAGATTACCCACCAAACGGTAACTCCCAGAGGAGAAGCAGTGCAGACGCCTGCATAAGCCATTAGCAAATGGGGGCTGGGAAGGGAGGAGCCGGCTCAACTGCTTAGAGAGAGGACTGGGCTTGAATGCCGCAAGAACAATCTGAGAGAACTAACTGGGGATAGCAAAGCAGACTGGATAGCTTCCCCACGAAAAGGCAGAAAGCTCTAACCGAAGACTCCACCAGCCCCGCTCACAGAAAAAAGGGCTGAGCAGAGTGAGCTGGCTGCAGTTGGCCCATCCCCTATCACCCTCCGAGACAGGCAGGGAGGTAAGCCAGAGCCAGAGGGGGCAACCGTGGCCTCAGAAAGGCATCCTATACCAACTTCAGGCAGGCTTGTTTCTAATCAAGACTTCTTGGGCTCGGGCCGGTCAACATCCGCCTGAGAAGGTGCACCAGTTGTACACCCAGAAAACCGAGTGGCAGGGACTAGGGAGGCGATAAGTCACAGTGACTGTGCTCACCAAACACCTGGTCACCTGAGCTGCTCAGACCGGGGAAGGCTCAAAACGCAGGTCCAACCAAGTCTGCGCCTTTGTGGAGTACCCAAGAACCTGAACTTGAGCCGCTCAGACCTGGGAAGTGCATGCAACCCAGCGAGAGCCTCAGACATTTTCCGGCAGAGCAACCTAGAGCCTGTGCAGTGTAGACTGGGACAACACACGTGCTGTGAGAGGGGGCAAACCCAGTGTGGCCGAGACACTGCGAGCACTCCCCACAGACGCCAGAGATATTCGTCTGCAGTGTTCCTCCCTTCCCAGAAGAGGACTGAACAACTGAGTCTTAAAAAGTGTCCACCCACCTCCTAGTATCAGGGCGGAAATTAGACACTGAAGAGACCAGCAAACAGAAGCTAAAACAGAGGGAACCACCTTGGAAATGACAGATAGAGAAGTCTAGAGACTACTCCAAGAATAAGACCAAAAACCAGAGGCAAGAGGCTTAAGCCCGAATCTGAGAACACCAGAGAACTCCTGACTCCAGGGAACATTAATCGATAGGAGCTCATCAAACGCCTCCATACCTACACTAAAACCAAGCACCACCCAAGGGTCAACAAGTTCCACAGCAAGACATACCACGCAAATTCTCCAGCAACACAGCAAAATAGCCCTGAGTTTCAATATGCAGGCTGCCCAAAGACACTCCAAACCCACTGACATCTCATAACTCATTACTGGACACTACATTGCACTCCAGAGAGAAGAAATCCAGCTCCACCCACCAGAACACCGACACATGCTTCCCTAACCAGGGAACCTTGACAAGTCACCCGTCCAACCTCACACACAGTGAGGAAACTACATAATAAAGAGAACTCCACAAACTGCCAGAAGACGGAAAGGCCACCCCAAGCAAAGCAATATAAGCAAGATGAAGAGGCAGAGAAATACCCAGCAAGTAAAGGAACAAGATAAATGCCCACCAACACAAACAAAAGAAGAAGATATAGGGAATCTACCTGATAAAGAATTTCGAATTTTGATGGTGAAAATGATTCAAAATCTTGAAAGAAAAATGGAGTTACAGATAAATAACCTGGAGAAAAGGATTGAGAAGATGGAAGAAAGATTTAATAAGGACTTAGAGGAAATAAAAAAGAGTCAATATACAATGAATAATGCAATATATGAGATCAGAAGCACTCTGGAGGGAACAAACAGTAGAATAACAGAGGCAGAAGACAGGATAAGCAAGCTAGAAGATAGAATTGTAGAAATAAATGAAACAGAGAGGAAAAAAGGAAAACGAATTAAAAGAAATGAGGACAATATTAGAGACCTCTGGGACAATGTTAAACACTCCAACATTTGAATCATAGGAGTCCCAGAAGAAGAAGACAAAAAGAAAGACCATGAGAGAATACTTGAGGAGATAATAGTTGAAAACTTCCCTAAAATGGGAAAGAAATAATCACCCAAGTCCAAGAAACCCAGAGATTCCCCAACAGGATAAACCCAAGGCAAAATACTCCAAGACACATATTAATCAAGTTAACAAAGATCAAACACAAAAAACAAATATTAAAAGCAGCAAGGGAGAGGCAGCAAATAACACACAAGGGGATTCCCATAACGATAACAGCTGATCTTTCAACAGAAACTCTTCAGGCCAGGAGGGAATGGCAAGACATACTTAAAGTGATGAAAGAAAATAACCTACAGCCCAGATTACTATACCCAGCAAGGATCTCATTCCAATATGAAGGAGAAATCAAAAGCTTTACAGACAAGCAAAAGCTGAGAGAATTCAGCATCACCAAACCAGCTCTCCAACAAATGCTAAAGGATCTTCTCTAGACAGGAAACACAGAAAGGGTGTATAAACTCGAACCCAAAGCAATAAAGAAAATGGCAACGGGATCATACTTATCAATAATTACCTTAAACGTAAATGGGTTGAATGCCCCAGACAAAAGACAAAGGCTGGTTGAATGGATACAAAAACAAGAACCCCATATATGCTGTCTACAAGAGACCCACTTCAAAACGAGGGACACATACAGACTGAAAGTGAAGGGCTGGAAAAAGATATTCCATGCAAAGAGAGACCAAAAGAAAGCAGGAGTAGCAATACTCATATCAGATAAAATAGACTTTAAAACAAAGGCTGTGAAAAGAGACAAAGTAGGAAACTACGTAATGATCAAAGGATCAATCCAAGAAGAAGATACAACAATTATAAATATTTATGCACCCAACATAGGAGCACCGCAATATGTAAGACAATTACTAACAAGTATGAAAGGGGAAATTAACAACAATGCAATAATAGTGGGAGATTTTAATACCCCACTTACATCTATGGATAGATCAACTAAACAGAAAATTAACAAGGAAACACAAACTTTAAATGATACAATAGACCAGTTAGACCTAATAGATATCTATAGGACATTTCACCCCAAAACAATGAATTTCACCTTCTTCTCAAGCGCACATGGAACCTTTTCCAGGATAGATCACATCCTGGGCCATAAATCTAGCCTTGGTAAATTCAAAGAAATTGAAATCACTCCAAGCATCTTTTCTGACCACAATGCAGTAAGATTAGATCTCAATTACGGGAGAAAAACCATTAAAAATTCCAACATATGGAGGCTGAACAACACGCTGCTGAATAATGAACAAATAATTGAAGAAATCAAAAGAGAAATCAAAATATGCATAGAAATGAATGAAAATGAAAACACAACAACCCAAAACCTCTGGAACACTGTAAAAGCAGTGCTAAGGGGGAAGTTCATAGCAATACAGGCACACCTCAAGAAACAAGAAAAAAGTCAACTAAATAACCTAACTCTACATCTAAAGCAACTAGAAAAGGAAGAAATGAAGAACCCCAGGGTTAGTAGAAGGAAAGAAATCATAAAAATTAGGGCAGAGAAAAATGCAAAAGAATCAAAAGAGACCATAGCAAAAATCAACAAAGCCAAAAGCTGGTTCTTTGAGAAGGTAAATAAAATTGACAAACCACTAGCCAGACTCATCAAGAAACAAAGGGAGAAGAACCAAATCAATAAAATTAGAAATGAAAATGGAGAGATCACACCGACCACACAGAAATACAAAGGATTATTAGAGAATACTATCAGCAATTATATGGCAATAAAATGAATAATATGGAAGAAATGGACAAATTCCTAGAAAAGTACAACTTTCCAAAACTGAACCAGGAAGAAATAGAAAATCTGAATAGACCCATCACAAGCACGGAACTAGAGGCTGTAATCAGAAATCTTCCAGCAAACGAAAGCCCAGGTCCAGACGGCTTCACAGCTGAATTCTACCAAAAATTTAGAGAAGAGCTAACACCTATTCTACGCAAACTCTTCCAGAAAATTGCTGAGGAAGGGAAACTTCCAAACTCATTCTATGAGGCCACCATCACACTAATCCCAAAACCTGGGAAAGATCCAAAAAAAAAAGGAAAACTACAGGCCAATATCACTGATGAACATAGACGCAAAAATCCTTAACAAAATTCTACCAATCAGAATCCAACAACACATTAAGAAGATCATACATCATGACCAAGTGGGCTTCGTCCCAGGAATGCAAGGATTCTTCAATATCCGCAAATCAATCAACGTAATACACCACATTAACAACCTGAAAAATAAAAATCATATGATTATCTCAATAGATGCAGAGAAAGCCTTCGACAAAATTCAACATCCATTTATGATAAAAACCCTCCAGAAAGTGGGAATAGAAGGGACATATCTCAACATAATAAAGGCTATATATGACAAACCCACAGCAAACATTATCCTCAATGGTGAAAAACTGAAAGCATTTCCCCTAAAGTCAGGAACAAGACAAGGGTGCCCACTCTCACCACTACTATTCAACATAGTTCTGGAAGTTTTGGCTACAGCAATCAGAGCAGAAAAAGACATAAAAGGAATACAAATTGGAAAAGAAGAAGTAAAACTTTCACTGTTCGCTGATGACATGATCCTCTACACAGAAAATCCTAAAGACTCTACCAGAAAACTACTAGAACTAATCAATGAATACAGTAAAGTTGCAGGATATAAAATCAACACACAGATATCCCTTGCATTCCTATACACTAATAATGAGAAAATAGAGAAATTAAGGAAACTATTCCATTCACTGTTGCAACGAAAAGAATTAAATACTTAGGAATATATCTACCTAAGGAAACAAAAGACTTGTACGTAGAAAACTATAAAACACTAGTGAAAGTAATCAAAGAGGACACTAATAGATGGAGAAATATACTGTGTTCGTGGATTGGAAGAATAAATATTGTAAAAATGAGTATACTACCCAAAGTAATTTATACATTCAATGCAATCCCTATCAAGCTACCAACGATATTTTTCACAGAACTAGAACAAATAATCTCACAATTTGTATGGAAATACAAAAAACCTCAAATAGCCAAAACAATCTTGAGGAAGAAAAGTGGAACTGAGGGAATCAACCTACTGGACTTCAGGCTCTCCTACAAAGCCACAGTCATCAAGACAGTATGGTACTGGCATAAAGACAGAAATATAGATCAATGGAACAAAATAGAACGCCCAGAGATCAATCCACGCACCTTATGGACACCTTATCTTTGCCAAAGAAGGCAAGAATATAAAATGGAGAAAAGACAGTCTCTTTAACAAGTGGTACTGGCAAAACTGGTCAGCCACTTGTAAAAGAATGAAACTAGAACACTTCCTAACACCATACACCAAAATAAACTCAAAATGGATTAGAGAACTAAATGTAAGACCAGAAACTATAAAACTCCTAGAGGAGAACGTAGGCAAAACACTCTCTGACAGAAATCACAGCAGGATCCTCCAAGACCCACCTCCCAGAATATTGGAAATAAAAGCAAAAATAAACAAATGGGACCTAATTAAAATCAAAAGCTTCTGCACAGCAAAGGAAACTATAAGCAACGTGAAAAGACAGCCTTCAGAATGGGAGAAAATAATAACAAATGAATCAACTAATAAACGATTAATCTCCAAAATTTACAAGCATCTCCTGCAGCTCAATTCCAGAAAAATAAAGGACCCAATCAAAAAATGGACCAAAGAACTAAACAGACATTTCTCCAAAGAAGACATAAAGATAGCTAACAACACATGAAAAAATGCTCAACATCCCTCATAAACAGAGAAATGCAAATCAAAACCACAATGAGATACCATTTCACACCAGTCAGAATGGCTGCTATCCAAAAGTCTACATAAAATAAATGCTGGAGAGGGTGTGGAGAGAAGGGAACCCACTTACACTGTTGGTGGGAATGCAAACTAGTACAGCCACTATGGAGAACAGTGTGGAGATTCCTTAAAAAACTGGAAATAGAACTGCCATATGATCCAGCAATCGCACTCCTGGGCATACACACCGAGGAAACCAGAATTGAAAGAGACACATGTACTCCAATGTTCATTGCAGCACTGTTTATAATAGCCAGGACATGGAAGCAACCTAGATGTCCATCTGCAGACGAATGGATAAGAAAGCTGTGGTACATATACACAATGGAGTATTACTCAGCCATTAAAAAAGAATGCATTTGAACCAGTTCTAATGAGGTGGATGAAACTAGAGCCTATTATACAGAGTGAAGTAAGCCAGAAAGAAAAACACCAATACAATATGCTGCTGCTAAGTCACTTCAGTCGTGTCCGACTCTGTGTGACCCCATAGACGGAAGCCCACCAGGCTGCCCCGTCCCTGGGATTCTCCAGGCAAGAACACTGGAGTGGGTTGCCATTTCCTTCTCCAATGTGTGAAAGTGAAGTCGCTCAGTCGTGTCTGACTCCTAGTGACCCCATGGACTGCAGCCCATCAGACTCCTCCATCCATGGGATTCTCCAGGCAAGAGTACTGGAGTGGCTTGCCATTGCCTTCTCCGAATACAATATACTAATGCATATATATGGAATTTAGAAAGATGCAAATGATAACCCTGTATATGAGACAGCAAAAGAGACACAGATGTATAGAACAGTCTTTGGGACTCTGTGGGAGAGGGTGAGGATGGGATGGTTTGGGAGAATGGCATTGAAACATGTATATTATCATATGTGAAACGAATTGCCAGTTCAGGGTCGATGCATGTTACAGGATGCTCGGGGCTGGTATGTGGGGATGACCCAGAGGGAGGATAAGGGGAAGAGGGAGGTGGGAGGGGGGTTCAGGAGGGGGATCTCATGTACACCCGGGTGGATTCATGTCAATGTATGGCAAAACCAACCAATATAATATTGTAAAATAATTAGCCTCCAATAAAAATAAAGATTAAAAAAAAAGGTTAAATAAGGCAATCAACCCTGAATATTCATTGGAAGGACTGATGCTGAAGCTGAAACTCCAATACTTTGACTGCCTGATGCAAAGAACCGACTCATTGGAAAAGACCCTGATGTTGGGGAAGATTGAAAGTAAAAGGTGAAGAGGGTGGCAGAGGAGGAGATTGTTAGATGGCATCACCAACTCAGTGAACACAAATCTTAGCAAACTGCGGGAGATAGTGAAGGCCAGGGAAGCCTGGTGTGCTGCAGTCCATGGGGTCAAAAAGAGTCAAACATGACTTTGCAACTGAACAACAACAACAAGGCTATAAGGGTGGGGCCTTAATCCAAGTAGATTCCATTCCGTTCCGTCGCTCAGTCGTGTCCGACTCTATGCGACCCCGTGGACTGTAGCCTACCAGGCTTCTCCATCCATGGGATTCTCCAGGCAAGAATACTGGAGTGGGTTACCGTTTCCTTCTCCAGGGGATCTTCCCGACCCAGGGATTGAACCCAGGTCTCCCGCATTGGAGGCAGACGCTTTAACCTCTGAGCCACCAGGGAAGCCCTAGATTAGGGGCCCTTATAAGAGGAAGAGACACCAGTAGGGCATGCAACAGAGAAAAGACCATATCAAGACATAGCAAGAAGTCAGGCATCTGAGAGCCAAGGACAGAAGCCATAGGAGAAACCGAACCTATTGTTACCTGATCTTAGGCTTCCAGCATCCAGAACCATGAGAAATAAATTTCTGTTGTTTAAGCCACCCAGTCTGTGGCATCCAATTATGGCTGCTCTAGCAGACTAAGGTATGGTCCAAAGAGGAAAAAGAATACATGTTCACATCACTCTTTGGCCTTGATAAACCCCTAAGGAGCCAGGTAGTAACAAGATCAGAACCGAAGCTGGGGATGTGGTGGAAAACCTCTAGCAAAAGGGGGGCAAACCTCTACTAGCTAGGGTAGCCTGGAGAACATTCCTCTACCACAGAGGCCAGGACTATCAGCATGTCTGAGACCCCTGCACTAACCAGCCATCAGGCAGGAGCAACCACTCACAGTGGAGGGGTAAGAGGGCTTCTGTCTAAGCTGAACACAGGCTCTTGGCCAGTCTGGCTGCAGCAGGAAAAAAGGAATAAAACTCAAGTGACCTCTTCCAGCCACACACAACAGCCCTGTTAGAGAATGGTATCCATCGGGGAAACCAAGTTCACCACAGATGGTCCAAAACAAAAACAAAAAGGTTTTGTGAAAGGACTGTTGGAAAGAAAAGGGACAGAGATAAGGCAACAGATGAGCATCCTGGAGCACCAAACACTGGCAACAGCAGTGAGCTTTTAGCACCCCAAGGGCTGGAGGGACAGGATGGGGCCAAGACTGTGTCAGCAAAGCTATGAAAACCAGCAGGACATCAACCACAAAATGCTGCCAGGAACATGGCACTGGGGTTCCGATCCGTCCGGTTCCGTCGCTCAGTCGTGTCCAACTCTTTGCGACCCCGTGGACTGTAGCCTACCAGGCTTCTCCGTCCATGGGACTCTCCAGGCAAGAATACTGGAGTGGGTTACCGTTTCCTTCTCCAGGGGATCTTCCCGACCCAGGGATCGAACCCGGGTCTCCCGCATTGGAGGCAGACGCTTTAACCTCTGAGCCACCAGGGAAGCCCGGCACTGGGGTAGCGAAGTAATACCCAGCACCTCTCTCTTCCCACGGCTCCACCTCCTGCCAGGGCCTCCCATGAGCCAAGATGGTCCTCAAGGGAGTTATTCCATGTGATGCAGTTCACAAGGGTCAATCTTGGGATTCCAGAGCAAAGCAAAGAGAGTCAAAAATGGATCAGGGAGCAAATAGAAAAGATCATAATAATATTAATAATTTTATGGCTGGATAGGTAAGTAGATAGAGAAAGAGATATGTTATTATCCCCAGGGAAGTAAGCCTGAAAAGTTAGTTATTTGCTCAATGTCTTCCAAACACCACATTGTATCAATACTTCTTGGAACTCACCGACATGGGCAAGTAGATGACCTGGTAAGCACCGGGAGGCAAGTCAAGTATTATGTCAAGTATGTCACACACTATGACAGCACATGGCAAGATTTCATTTTTTTTAACAGCCTTTCATGGGCTTCCCTGGTGGCTCAGATGATAAAGCGTCTGCCTGCAATGTGGGAGACCTGGGTTCGATCCCTGGGTCGGGAAGATCCCCTGGAGAAGGAAATGGCAACCCACTCCAGTACTCTTGCCTAGAAAACCCCATGGACAGAGGAGCCTGGTACGCTATAGTCCATGAGGTTGCAAAGAGTCGGACACGACTGAGCAACTTCACTTCACATGAGCATCTGACCCCACAGCAACCCTCACCTTCTCTGAATTTTGGTAGTCCCTGATTTTGAACCATTCAATTCAGTATTTAACTTTCTAAAGATAGTATTATTCTTCAGATTCTTCTGTGTAATAGATTTTTTCCCTAGCTTTATAATTATTTTGTATTACCCCTGACAAACAGCACCCAGTAAGTCTTTAGAAGACCTTTGTTGATTGGTTTATAACTCTTGTTTGTTTAGAGTATTTTTCTCTGTGTTAAGTAAAAAAAGAATTCCCCCTTTCAGCCTGTGATGAATGATAGGGTCTTACTAGAGCATTTCAAAATGTCCCCTGCAGCTCCTGGGCCCTGGTGGCCAAGCTGGGGACATGACCCTGGCTGAGTCCTTCTCTATGCCCTATTCAGCACTGCCCCCTGTCTTGTCTTCACTTCCTTAGATGGGGACATAGATAGCCTGACTCCTAACAGGAGTCACTGTTATTAGCAAAGTTTCGCTTATAGATCCTCAAGACATCTATCAACCTTGTCCCTAACCCAAAGCATGTCCTGATTTTATCATTTCTAATTACTATGATGGAGGTGTGTTAAAACTGTAGATTCTTTTTCCTCTGGAGATTTGCAAAAGGAGAAGACTAGTCTCTGCTGGAGATTGGTTTCTGGGTGGTGTGGCCAAAAGACTGGGGTGGAGTAGCTGAAACTGTCCATCTCTCCGAGTCATTTCCACAATTTCTGAGCAAAACCACCCTCCACTGACAGTCATGTTCACAGGGCTCACATGAGTCAATTAAATGACCTGCAGCCCAGAGGAGAAGCTGACTTCAACTGAAAATAGGTCCCGCCATGTCCTAAGTTCAAGTGCCTTGCCTTAAATACTTACTACAGTCATATAAAACACATACAGTTCTTCTCCAGAAAAGTACTCATGTTAGGAAAGAACAGGATGGAATTAGAACATTTCATTATTTACAAAATCCCCTGACACCAGGCCACTGGTTACTGGAGGCTAATGCTTTCTGGGAAGCTAATGTTCAAAGATCAGTCAGTTCAGTTCAGTTCAGTTCAGTCGCTCAATCGTGTCCAACTCTCCGCGACCCCATGAATCATAGCACGCCAGGCCTCCCTGTCTATCACCAACTCCCAGAGTTCACTCAAACTCATGTCCACAGAGTCGGTGATGCCATCCAGCCATCTCATTCTCCGTCGTCCCCTTCTCCTCCCGCCCCCAACCTTTCCCAGCATCAGAGTCTTTTCCAGTGAGTCAACTCGTCGCATGAGGTGGCCAAAGTATTGGAGTTTCAGCTTTAGCATAAGTCCTTCCAATGAACATCCAGGATTGATCTCCTTTAGAATGGACTGGTTGGATCTCCTTGCAGTCCAAGGGACTCTCAAGAGTCTTCTCCAACACCACAGTTCAAAAGCATCAATTCTTCGGCGATCAGCCTTCTTCACAGTCCAACTCTCACATCCATACATGACCACGGGAAAAACCATAGCCTTGACTAGACGGACCTTGGTTGGCAAAGTAATGTCTCTGCTTTTTAATATGCTATCAAGGTTGGTCATAACTTTCCTTCCAAGGAGTAAGCGTCTTTTAATTGATGACTATAAATATTGTTAATAGGACGGAAGACACACTTATTCATTCATTCACTTGTTCATTCATATTTCATGTATGGCAGATTTTGATAGAAATACCCTGGGTTTCTATTCATAAAACAACAGACTAGAGTCGTCAACATGGGTTAACCTGGAGAGCTCAGTTTCTATTAGTCACCCACTCCAGGAAGCCATCTCCAGCCTCCTGTGTATAGATTATGCCTCTTCCCCAAAAATGCATCATGCAGTGCAGGCACCTGTTATCTGATCTGTATCTCTAACCAGGCAGTAAGCTCTGTAAGCACCATTTAGCTCATTATTATGGCCCTATCAGCTGCACAGTGCCTTGCACATAACTGTTGCTTAATAAATACATGTCAAACGGTTGGACAAAAGAGATCTGGAGTGAGTATTCATGTGTATATTCATTTATTGATTCATTTATTCAATCCCTAACAATACCTGGAAATGATCTTTATCTGGGGGCTTTATAAAGAGAACAAAAATAATAAACTCAGAATGACTGATTAAACTCAGAATGACTGATCTCACACATAGGGATGGAAATTGGCTCAGCCAAGTTGGATGTGTCTCAGACAGATCAGTAAATGGGTAGATTCCAGCGTGGAGGTGATTGGAAACCTGATGAATGGACAGATGGATAGACAAAATGACTATAAAGACTTGCAACAGACTCGCAAGATTAATTTTCAGCTTCAGACAGGTGTGGCTGAGGGAATCCTCTCCTCTTATTCCAGTTTACAGTCTCTTATTGTATTCTCCATGGATAGCAATGCCTCCCCTAGGCAAATGTCACTTGCACCCCCTGCAGTCTACCTGCCGCCCACAAATCGATCTGTACCCACTCTCCATCTTCTGTCTTCAGCCTCTTTCCCTTGTCTCACTGTGATTTCATTAGTGTGGTCAAGACTCTCTATCACACTTAACCACCCCCACTTGATTCTGTATCCTAGAGAGTTTCTTCTAACTCCTTTCCTTTCCTTCATACCCAAGATTCCCTTAAGAGCATCTTCATTCACAGCCTTCACTTCTTCACCTCTGAATCACTTCTCAAGCCACTGAATCTTGGTTTCGACACTCACTATTTCCTAGAAACTGCTCTTTCCATATTACTTGCTAAACCAGTAGTTACCTCTTAGTCCTTTTTCCTGACCTCTGCAGCTCTTACCACTGTTAACCAAATCTTCCTAAAGGTTTGCCCCCACAGGATTCAACGATGTAATTCTTGAAGAAATTTTCCCACACCCTTTCAGATCTAGATCCTTAACTGTTGAGGCTCCTCAAGGTTCCCGCTCCAACTATCAGTTCTTCTTTTTTCAAACACTAATCCTGCTTGAAGTCATTCAAATCCATGTCTTCAAATACCATCCATATTCTTGTGCCTCCAAAAGTCTGTCTCTTCATCCCTGAGCCTTCTCTAAGCACCAAAGCTCTGCATGGAGATGCCTGCTGGACTTCTTCACCCAGATGTGCCAGAGGCAGTTCACACTCAACATGTTTTAAATTTCTTTTGCCAACTTCCTCCAAACTCTGCTTCTCGCTTCCATGTTCTCTGCCCCAGTGAATGTCACCTCCATCCACCATCAGTCACTCAAACCAGAAAACTGGGAATCCCCTTTGCCTCCCTCATCTCTAACTAGTCAACAAGATGTATCAATTCCACTTCCTTAACATTTGTTTAAATCCTAAATTTCATCTAATTTCATTCTCATATCTGCTGCCTTAATTCAGACCACCATCATCTCTTGCCTGGATGAATACAGTCTTCAAGCTCCTCTTATCCCCAGTTTTTTATTTTCTACTTTGCAACCAAAGTGATCTTTCTAAAAGACAAAACAGACCATGAAAAGAATCTCTTCTCTCTCTCACCGTCAACTCATCTGAAATATTTCATGGCCTCTGCTGAAGACCTCAGGGCTAGTCTACAGTCCTCATCCTGACATTCAAGGATATGCCCACATTTCAGGCTTCCGTTACATCTCTCCATCTCAATCCGTTTATAGTCTCTGGACCATGTTACTTCTCTTTTTCTGGGCCTTTGCTTCTGCTGGCTCTTCCCTAAACTATCTTTCTCTCTCCCTTCTACACTTGGCAAATTTCAACTCATTTTGAAATCCAGCTCAGATATCACCTTTTCAGAGACATCCTCTTTTACTCCAGGATTGCGTGAAGAGCTCTCTATGTGTTCTTATGATTTAAACCTGTGGTGTCTTTCCTCTGTAGTTACCAAAAACAATGAGAAATCTGAATGCTTTAACCACAGAGTCCCAAACCTAGCACATAGTACATGTCAGACATTTCACAAATTTTTTGTGAACAAGTTAATAATCCACATATAGAATGAAGGATGGTTGGAAGAGAGGAGAGTTGAGTAATTAAATCATCTGTAACTCTTAATTTCCGGAGAAGGCAATGGCAAGCCACTCCAGTACTCTTGCCTGGAAAATCCCATGGATGGAGGAGCCTGGTAGGCTGGAGTCCGTGGGGTCGCTAAGGGTCGGACACGACTGAGCGACTTCACTTTCACTTTTCACTTTCACACATTGGAGAAGGAAATGGCAACCCACTCCAGTGTTCTTGCCTGGAGAATCCCAGGGACGGGGGAGCCTGGTGGGCTTCCGTCTATGGGGTCACACAGAGTCGGACACGACTGAAGTGACTTAGCAGCAGCAGCAGCAACTCTTAATTTCACTCCACATTGCGTATCCATCACGCCCTCTAGTGACTGATGGAGTCATTGTAGGTTTAGAGGACACTGGGCCAATCAGTAAACGCAGACTGAGAACCTAATGTGTGAAATGCCGAATGGTAGATGCTGAACAGGCTCAGAATCTAGCAGAGCAATAGCACATGTACCAAAGGATCACTCTCCGGTGGGTGCTGTGTGAAGCAGACAGCCAGGTAAAGTAGAAATGACAACAGTTTGGGTGTAAACAGTCTAACACTCTCAGGTACTAGCTGAACAAATTTTCAAAGCTTCTCTAGGCCTAAGATTTCTCATCCATAATCACTGGGTTCACAATACCTACATCTCATGGTTTTGGGGAACATTGAAAGAAATCATTCATTCCAGGCATGTGAAAGCTTCCTTACAGAACCTGATGAACTTGATAAACCTCCACAAAAGCTACCTCTTTCCTCTCCAGCTGCTTGCTCACTCACAAATCTGCGACGCCCCCTGGGACCTATTAGAGCTGAATTGAAATGAAGAGAAGGAAGCTTCATCCATGCCTGGGGAGCTGGTACATCTTTAAAACCTTGGTTTTAAAAGGTTGGTGACTCCCAGGAGTCCATGTGGTTCCCAGGTAAATGCTCCTGGAACCTGGAGCCATCTCTGTAGGCACTGAGCAGGACTGAATGCAGCTGAAGCACTCACGGCTCCCCTTCCTATCTAACGGGACCATGACCCCTGCTGTGGCCCCAGGTTTCCCTTTTATGGCCTCTGGAGATGACCATGGCATCCTCTTCTGCCAAAGATGTCAATTGCTGTCCCTAAACTACAGGACACTATCAAAACTCCTTAGCATGACATGTGAAGTCACCTAAGGCCCAGGCTCCTCTGCACCTACACCCGTGTGCATTCTCTACCCCATCCACACTAGGCCCTGATGTGAGCCGTGGTCCCAAAACATCTTGTCCTCCAGCTCCTCTGGGCCTTCTTCGTGCTGTTCCTTCTGCGTGGAACATTCTGTCCTGATTCAGCACCTGGCAAAGTCTTCTCCATTTCTAACATCCAGTTCAGGCAACCACTCCTTTGAGTAGCCTTCCCAAGTCTGGGTCAGCTGCTCTTTTGGTTGACCTGTGCCGTCTCTGAGGCCAGGAATGCTGAGAATGGCAGAATCAAAGCCAAAGGGTGTGGCTGGAAGAAGCCAAGCCAGAGCAAAGGCCTAAATTAAAGTCACATTAGAGGAATGCATATTCACCAAGAAAACACTTTTTTTAAGTGTGTGCTTTAACCATTTTACACATCTTCCATGAGTCAGGAACACTTCAGAGTGTCTCCATACGCTGACTCATTTAATCTGCACAACTACCAGATTAAGGCAGGTCTATTGTTACCCCCAGTCAAGAAACTTGCCCAAGTTCATAAACCTCGTAAGAGAGCTTTCATGAAGGGCAAGGTGGTTTCAGAAATAGGTGAGGACATTAATTTGGAAGGAGAAATAATCAAAGAGGATGAGGAGCAGGTAAGGGATGGGGCAGGCAGGCAGCTTGACTATTCCCCTAGACATTCGCTCAATTAAAAAATGTTGTGCATTGGTGCCTCACTCTGTATTAAGCTCTGGAATTACAGTGGTAAACAGGTTCAGTTCCTGGCCTTATGGAGCTCATCATACAGTAGAGGAAATAGGTAAATAATCACACAAACAGATAAATGAGTACGCATTATGGAAAGTTGTGTTGTTGTTCAGTCTCTAAGTTGTGTCCGACTCTTTGCGACCCCATGGACTGCAGCACGCCAGGCCTCCTGTCCCCCACTCTCTTCCAGAGTTTGCCCAAGTTCATGTCCATTGAATCAGTGATTACTTCCAACTATCTCATCCTCTCTCGCCCTCTTCCACTTCTGTCTTCAATCTTTCCAAGCATCAGGGTCTTTCTAATGAATTGGTTCTCATCATTAGATGGCCAAAGTATTGGAGCTTCAGCTTCAGCATCAGTCCTTCCAATGAATATTCAGGGTTGGTTTCCTTTAGAAGTAACTGGTTTGATCTTCTTGCTGTCCAAGGGACTTTCAAGAGTCTTCTCTAGGACCACAGATCAACAGTACCAATTGTTCCGCACCCTGCCTTCTTTATGGCTCAACTTTCACATCTGAACATGACTAATGGAAAGACCATAGCTTTGACTACATAGACTTTTGTTGGCGAAGTGATGTCTTTGCTTTATAATCCACTGTATATGTTTGTCATAGCTTTCCTTCCAAGAAGCAATCATCTTCTAATTTCATGGCCACAGTCATCATCCATAGTGATTTAAGAGCCCAAGAAGAGAAAATCTGTCACTGCTCCCATCTTTTCCCCATCTACTTGCCATAAAGTGATGGGACCAGATGCCATGATCTTGTTTTATTTTTTTTAATATTAAGTTTTAAGCCAACTTTTTCTCTCTCCTCTCTTAATCTCATCAAGAGACTCTTTGGTTCCTCTTTGCTTTCTGCCATTAGAGTGGTATCATCTGCATATCTGAGGTTGAAGGGAAGTGTACATGTTACCATGAGACTGAATTGAAAGGGCTATCTAATAAATATTGGGGTCATACAGTGACATTTGTGCTGAGACAAGACAGACAGACTGCCCAAATGAAGGATGGAGGGGAGAAGAACTTGCAACATTCCTGTTGAGCAGTGAGGCAAGAAATGAGGCTGATGAGGCCAATGGGCACCAGATTATTCAGGACTTTGGGGCAAAGCACATGGGCAGAGGAATATGGGAGACTTGGAAGGGAAGCTGGAGGTAGATCTTAAAAGCCACACTTAAATGGTGGTACTTTATATTGGACAGTATCTCAGTATCTCAGGAACCAAGAATCTTGAGCATATCATTTTGAAGATGAAAAATAAAAACAACCAAAATGGTACTTGTTCAGTGCAGTGGGTACGGGGAGAATTAAACCGTTCAGAAGGAGAATGCAAATGGCCAGCCAAGTGGTCCCAGCCTGGAATCAGTTAACCCCTTCCTGCTCTTGGTATCTTCATCAGGCTTGGCACTCTGCAAAATAATCAGCTATCATTTATCAGCGTTCTGCAAGGTAGCATTTGAAACTGAGGCAGGGCAGTAAATCAGACACATATAATTTGAGCCCTGAAGTATAGTAATTCTTCTTGTAATGCAACATCTGGTACAGATAATACAATTTGCAGGAGAAGGGAGCCAGGAATGCAAGTCAGGGCCCTCAGTATTGGGCAAGCAGAGCTAGAAAGCCTGCTTTCCCTCCCATCCTTCCAGCAATACCATGGACTTGAAAAGGAGCTTTATTATGATTCCCTTGGCTGGCCAAAAGGGAAATCAAGTTAATTATAGACTTGTTTGCCGGTTATTAATTAAACCCCAGCTAAACATAAAAACACAGGGGAAGTGCCATTTCCCGCTCCGTGCCTCCAGCCTCTGAGAGCCTAGGAATGTCGTTCCTGCCTTTGCAGTCCGCTCTGTGTCCTGTTTCCTCTGCGGATTTTCTCAGGAGGGTCCCAGGCCCTTTGCCCTATGTGCAAACAAAACCTTATTTTTAGCTGAGAAGGAACACAACACTGAAAGCTCCAAAACAGCAGGGGGGACAATAGAAGGAAGCTTGCAGACACTGACTGGTCATGATACCCAGGGTTCCGGGGCTGCCACACCCTCCTGCCTCCCGCAGCCTCCCAAGTTCACCAGCATCCCTGGTCCCCAGTCAGATAGCCAAACTTCTGCACACTTGCTGTGCAGTAGCTGTACACAGTGACTAGAAGGACAAGCTTCCTAGCACATGTCCAGAGCCCCAAACTTACCCCATTCACTATCTCCTTCTTGGGCAAGTTCCTTCACTGCTCGGCTTCAGGTTTCCCTCTCTAAAATGGAGACATGAGCAGTGCCCTCTCCTAGGTAAGCTGTGAACTTTCAACACGATGAAGTTTGTCAAACACTGAGCAGGTGCACAGCACATGGTTGCTAAGAGACACGTTTCCTTTTCCTCGCTCTTCCAGGACACCAGCGTTCAGCTTTGGGTCCTCCACATAAATGTCAAATGCTGGAAGGTGCACATCTGACCTTGACATCGCTCAAAAACTTTCTAAGCCTCTATTTTCTCATCTTCAAAATGGAAGCAAACAATTGCCCACCAGAGAGTGTCACTGGGAGCATTAGACAATGGGAACAACCTAGTGCCTGGTTCTAATTGGATGCTTAATACATATTACCTGAAAACAATTCCCCGAATACTTAAAGTTGAGATTCTAACATCAGTATCTGTGGCACAAAAAGAAAGACGATCAATCAACAGGGAATCACCCCAAATGCCTCATTTCCTACTGGAGTTGAGATGATAAATTACCAGTCAAGAGCATTCCACAGATGTTGTACAAAGACATCGTAAGAGAATTTGGCAGATTCCTTGGCAAAATCTAACTAGTCCATCAACCTAGACTCCCCTGAATCACACAATGGACATTTTCTTTGCTTTTCCATAGAGAGTTGTGGCATCACCATCTCTATTAACCTTAACCAGGCCATTTTTTTGGATGGGAAAAGTCAAGGGCTGAGCCATCTGACCACTAGTGATTTCCTTCAAAACAGGATTTCTCAGTGTTACCAGTCACATGGAGAAGAAGAACAAGAAAAAAAAAATAGCATTCCAGTGAAATCTGCCAATGAAACAAAACTTGTTCATGTGATTTCCAGACTCCAACCACCACTCTTTTTACCCTCCCCTGCACTCCAACCAAATTAAGGACTGTTGAGTCAGCACCAAATCCTCCCAACCCCACCCACTAGTGCAGGTATGGGCAGCCTGCCCTTGCATCAGCTGTGCAACCTGGGTTCACAGACCTTCACTAGCATCAGACAGTTGAATTCAAACAATGGATGCTTTTAATTTTGACTAATAGTTTTAAATATATCATTTCCAGTTTCTGCTACCTCCTGGCAGAAATTCTTATACTCAGATTCAAGTCCTAGTTCTGTGGTTAAAGTCCCTATAACACAAAAGCTAGAGATAGAATGGTAAGCAAGATCTAAGAGATCTCCACAGAAGAAACAGATAATAAACACACAGTTACACAAACATTAATAGTTACTTGGTTATAACTTTACTAAGCTGCAGGTACCAAAAGAGCATATAGCAGAGGGACCAGAGCTAATGCACAAGTTATTATGCCCATTTTAATGATAAAACTGAAGCCACAGAACTCATGTGACAGAAACAACATGGAGCTGCTGTCCAAGAAAGGACTAGAGAGGGAAAGAGAAGAGGGATTGCAAAACATTTGTAAATTATAAAATACTCTATATTTGAAAAAAATGACAACCATCATTCCTGTATTCTGGTATACCATGCTTAAGATTCTATAAAAAAAAATTATTTTAATAGCCTACACCAGAGTTTTCATATTTATTTCCTTTTTCTAGCCTTCTGGGGCCTTGGGTTGGGTGGGGTATTGGGACAGTATTTCAAGGCAGATGCCTAGCCTAGCATTCTAGCATCCACCAAATAGAACTCTTCCTATATCAGCTGTCATAACTTGGAAAAATTACTCAGCTTCTCAAACTGTTCACCTGGTCTGAAAGAAGTGGATGATAATATTTACCACACAAAATGACTGTCCGCATTAAATGAAACAACATATATACAGCCTGACACATACTAAGTGTTTATAAGTGAGAGTTCTCCTTTGCTTCCCTTTCCTCCCCTTCCTTTCTCTCTGGAGAGGCCTTCATTGCACAAGAAGATGAATCAGCATTCTAGAAGCCTAGCAGGAGGTTGCTGTCAGAGGCATGCCCTACCCTTGTCAATATGTGGCTTTGGTCTTGGCTCCAGGAACTTAAAATTTAAAAAGAAATTTATATGGCATATCCCTCACTCCTAATTTCCCACTTGCTGTTCATGACTTACCAATTGCGTGAAGGGCAAGATGGTTCTAAGGGGAAGGATGCATATGTGTGTGTGTGTGTGTGATAGGGGAGAATGTAGAACAGGAAATTTCCATGGTTTTTATTTACAGTTCTGGGAGCTTGTGAATAGCTTAATAAGAAAATTATTCCTCTTTTTTCTTTCAGTATTGAGCAGTGATACATTTGCACCCCTTAAACAGAAAAACCTGGGGACAGCATTGGAGGTAGAACTTGACTGTTGCATTCCAGAGACTTAAAGAACCAAAGTCTACAGAACTGCTACATGTCCCAAGACCTTCACATGCGAAACTGGTTGTAGAACTTACATAAGGAGAAGCTTCACTTCCCCTGAGGAGCTGGCATGCTTCTGTGTGATGAAAAGAAACACATTCCAACCCCTACACTGTGTCCAACTTTGTGCTAGGCCCTAGGCAGCTGGAGATAGAGTGAAAAAGACATTAGCAACATAACCCTTGAAGCTCATAGGTGACCTTCTAGACATAGCAAGTTGAGATGGTAAGAAAATTGCAGGACAAGAAACAAACCCACTCCCTAGAAAGTAATGCTTATTATTAAGTAGCTAAAATGTGTTAGGTGTTTTGACAGCATCAAACCTTCCCTTTTGTTGTGTACTTGACCCTCACAATGATACTAAGGGATACAGATTTCTAAATACATGGTCAGAGCCAAGGTACTAAAACTTGTAGTACATCTGAGGACCCTGGAGCCCAGAGACATAAATGGCAACGCTAGAATGCAAGCTGAGATCTGACTCCAGAGCTCTTTCTTGTCTACCTTGTCATTCAGCCCCTAAAGAGCATGAGCAAGTGAGAATGAAAACCAATAAAATGAGCACAGTAGGCAGAATAACCCAGAACTCACAACAAGGGTAGGGTAAATCATCACTAGGGCAAATAGCCTCTTCTTCTTCCTAAACTATAAACTGATAAATTAATGGCCCCGGTGTCCTCAAGCAAAGGTTAGAAAATGGGCAGGGTCCTCCACTGAAATAGGCAGAGAAGCATGCAACTAGTTTAGAAAGACTTCTACCCAAAATGATTACATAAAAATTTGGCATATGAAAGGGTTATTGGAAAATTGACTTAAGTGACACAGTTTATTTCCTGATGAAGCCAGATTAATGGGACATGACTGAACCAAATTCCTCAAGAAGTAAATGACACCTCTCCTCCTGCTGGGCTGCCTGGAGCTTTCCTTGTGCTTGGCCTTCTGCTCTTTCTGAAAACTCAGCTGCTAGGATGGGAAACTCAACCGGTAAGGAGAAAAATGAGAATCTGTTCTTCACCTCTGGGTTCTCCATTCATTAGATCCTAAACTAAGTGGCATCTGAACAGCCAAAGTAGACACCCCTCCCACCAAGTTGCAGAGTTTACACCAAGTAATAACCTGGAGCTTACTGAGGAGGCCCAAGGTGATCAAGATGCCCAGGTAGGTGGGCTATTGAAAAGAATAAGATTAAACAATGGTGTCAAGGAGTCCTGGGGTTGGACCTCTCAGAATGGGCACACAACTGGAGGCTATCTGTGTCTGTGCAGATGTTCACAATGTCCCTGGTAGCTCAGCTGGTAAAGAATCTGCCTTTACAAAAATGTTCACAGAAAATATTCATGAAAAAAATGTTCATAGAAAAGATACAAAAAGATGTTCACAAAAGCAATGTTATCTACTACAAAGGAACACTCAATAATCAGATAGTAAGGTATCTCACTCGATGAACATGTAGCTTCTTTTCCCAGCCACTCTGACTCTTTTTCAATGGACTCAGAAATAAGGTTGTCACAGTCGCAGAAATGGAGGTGAGCAGTCCTGTGGCCAGATCAACACTGGTCACAGAAGTCTGTGTTATCGAACCTGTGCATGTGCTCAACACAGTGGCAGCAGAGACCACCGCTGAGCCTCAGACATGCCATTATTTCAAGGGAGACCATTCAGTCACATGGTCTGAGCACATGGAATTGCTTCATCCTCACTTGAGCAGATAACAACATGTATGTGAATATGACTTCCCTGCCTGACAACATCTCCATCTATAAGCACAAGAATGTCCTGTTCTCCATCATGGGCTCCATCACAACATTGCTTCTCATCAAAGAACTCATTTTACAGAGAGAAGGAGGACAACGAGCTCAGAACCATGAGTTTTATTATGAACTTAATCACTCAGAAGCAGAGAGTCTAACAGACAGAATGGTGGAAAGTGTGGAATGGCCTATTAAAGCCTGAGTTATGGTGCTGGCATCCAGCCAGTCCCATCACTGCATGGCAAATAGAAGGGGAAAAAGTGGAAAGGGACATTTTATTTTCTTGGGCTCCAAAATCACTGTGGATGGTGACTGTACCCATGAAATTAGAAGGCACTTTTAACAAACATAGACAGTGTATTTAAAAGCAGAGACATCACCTTGCTGACAAAGGCCCAAATAGTCAAAGCTATGGTTTTTCCAGCAGTCATATATGGGTGTGAGAGTTGGACTATGAAGAAGGCTGAGCCCCAAAGAATTGATTCTTTGAATTGTGGTGCTGGAGAAGATCCTTGAGAGTGCGCTAAACTGCAAGATAAAACCATTCAATATTAAAGGAAATCAATCTTGAATATTCATTGGAAGGACTGAGGCTGAAGCTAAAGTTCCAATACTTTGGCCACCTGATGCGAAGAACTCATTGGACTCATTGGAAAAGACCCTGATGCTGATAAAGAGTGAGGGCCAGAGGAGAAAGTGATGACAGAGGATGACATGGTTGGATAGCATCATCAACTCAATGGACATGAGTTTTCGCAAACTCCAGGAAATAATGAAGGACAGGGAAGCCTGGTGTGCTGCAGTCCATGGGTCACAATGAGTCAGACATGACTTAGTTACTGAACAACAACAACAAATGGTGCTTGCTAGATGACACAGGCACTTGAAGGGTTGGAGTACTGTTCCAAACTTCCAGTTCATGTCTGATGCCATTTTCCCATAGCCAGAGTACTGGGGTGTGAGGACCAAGAAGTAGGAGGAGCTTCTTTCAGCATGAACTCTAATGACCCATTCACAAACATTTCGTTTCCTTTCCTATATATGTGGGGCTCTGCTGGTTCTGAGGTCTTGGTTCCCAAGGAAGGAAAATTAGAATCCCAGGGATTGGGGAGCCTGGTGGGCTGCCGTCTATGGGGTCACACAGAGTCGGACATGACTGAAGTGACTTAGCAGCAGCAGCAGCAGCAGGGAACACAACAGTGGTTCACTGAATTAGAAATCAACACTAGCACCTGGCTGACTGGTGCTCCTGCAACATGAACTAATAGGAGTAGTGGTGAGGTTAATGGAAGACCCTAGCAACTCAACACATCCAAATCTACTACAGGATTTGACCTTCTAGCAATGAGGGTAACAGTTACACAGTCAAGATCCATGATTAAGTAAGGTTGTGAATGAGGCAAAGGGAACATGAATTTCAGTTCAGTTCGGTTCAGTTCAGTTCAGTCGCTCATTCATGTCCGACTCTCCGCGACCCCATGAATCACAGCATGCCAGGCCTCCCTGTCCATCACCAACTCCCGGAGTTCACTCAAACTCATGTCCATCAAGTCGGTGATGCCATCCAGCCATCTCATTCTCTGTTGTCCCCTTCTCCTCCCGCCCCCAACCTTTCCCAGCATCAGAGTCTTGAATTTAGCAGTGGAATAAGCAAGCTCTTACTATAACTATGCCCTTGCAATATGTTACAGAAATGAAGAAGGTTGTAGCTGTGCAACCAGTCATCCTCAGTATCCCCAGTTCCTCCCTGGCTTCTAAAGAAAGTCTAGGTGACTTTGTCTGGCTGGCAAAAACTAGATGCAAAGAACACTGGGAAAGTGATTTGTCTCATCTTTTCAGCTCCGCTGGTGGGAGCCAACTCTGACATCTAAAGATTGGTAAGACAGAGAAGGAAGAAGATTAAAACCAAGAAAAATAATAAATATTTCCTATAAGGAAACACATCAAACACCACCATGAATCAGATAACGCTGGAACTGAGATTGGAAAATTAGGTTAGAATGGCCAGAAGGGAAATAGCATTTCATAGAGAACCACATATCTTGATAACATAGATAACCACAAGGCTATCTTGAGCATGCCAATCATTCCATGGATTTGGGGTGTAGAATAAACACGGAAGATTGCTGTCTACAGTGAAGAAGTTAAGCAACTTGGCCAACATCACGTATTCTGGTGTACAGTGGGACAGTAACTCAGATTCAGTCACTCAGAGGCCATCCCCAGTTCTACCACCACCAGTACCCACCCCCCAACTCTCCCCTTGGCTCCTGGCTCATGAGATGTCAAACACACAACCAGAGGGCAAGGGATTGAATATTCTGGGCCAGGATCATCATCAACCTAAATAAGCCGTGCTGATTAATCTAGAGTTGAATGCTAAGGTTTTTCTCCAAGATGCAGGAATGGGAAGATCCCAGCATGCTCACCGGAAGGAAACTCTCAGTTCTACAAAAGCAGGGTTTCCAAAATATTCAGTCCCCATCTGGATGCAAGCAAGTCCATGCCACATTCCTATGCTAAGTCCAGAACCAAAATTGTAATTTCTTTTGTGGGAATAAGGAGAATAAAAGTGGGAATAAGGAGAATAAAATACACTACTGACCAAAGGGGAGGGGACGAAAAGGGAGTCAATTTGGTCATTGCTAAAATAAAACCGGGGAGCAAGGCCCACAGCTGCCTCCCCAGGAAGGCCTATTACTACGGACAACGGCCCAATTGTTCTCCCCTGCCCAAAGAAACCATGCAGTCTCGAACCTGGGGGCCACTGACTGTCTTTTTCTATTTCTTTCCTTGAAACACAATTTATTGGAAATACTTCCAGATCTCCAGGGGGAAAACAAAAGGCTGGCAGTAAAATGAAACACCTAATTAACAGAGAGAGCTGCTCCACTGTTGCCAGAGAGCTTTCTGCAAGACTCCTGGCTCCCTGAAGAGAGAAGTTAGGGGAGGGGAACCCAAGCAGCACTGAGGCCCTCTTACTGTGCACACCATAGTGCCAGAAGGTAGCAAAGAGTAACAGTGATGAGCGCTGGCTTTGTAGCCAGACTGCCTGGGTTCAAATCCCACCTTTGCCACTTACTAGGACAAAGCCCATAACCTCCCTGGGCTTATGAAATGAGGATAATTATTGTCCTTCTTAAGGTTATTGCAAAAGTCAAGTGAGCTAACTCCTCGAAGTGATTAACATACCTAGTACTGTGAGCTAAATATTAGCTAGTATAGTTATATATGTCAGGTAAGTTCATTATCTAAGTCTGGATGAGGGATCATTATATCCAACTCACAAGTTTGTGGTGAAATTAGGCTGGAAAGTTAAGCTGTCTGCCTACATGGTCAAACTAGGACTAAATTCATAGCTCCGCAATTTTAAAGCTTGAGATATTTCCAGAATATCATGCTACCTACTCCCCCTTCACTGGCAGCCTGAGTAGTTTCACCATTGGCCCCAGAGTCCCCTGCCTCTGCTCGTGAACAAATACCCACCATGGGGACTGTGGTCAGAGGACTCAGGGACAAACAACCCTCTGCAGACCATATCTGGACTATTAGCTTCAAAAGGGGATTAAAGTCATGAGGAAAGCAAGAGGGGGTAAAAAAGGGTGATAACAGGAAACAATCTGCTCTGATTGCAGGTTTGTTTCTATGCTTGTGTCCAGCCTTTATGTTCAGATACTAGATAGCAGGATAAAGCTGAGTCTCACTTGGGACAACAAATTTCTAATGAGTGTCCTTGAAGTCTCACCCCAGTGACTTTTTCAACTTTCATTTATCATTTTTCAAATCAATGTAAGGCCTTGGCAACCAGCCTACTTCTTTCTCCAGCATTCCCCCCACCTGCCTTCTGCAGAAAACCATCAAGTAAAACATCTGACAAAATACTTAGTGCTCAGTTGGTGTCCTGCATTGTAAGATGGCTCCAGGACCAGCAGGGCACCTCCAATCAGTCCCAGTGGTTTTATCCAGCGTCCAAAAGCAGCTGTTCCCCTGGGGCTTGAGAAGAATGCATTTGGACAACCCTTTCCCATCCTTCCTTGCCTCCCCCTAGGAAGTCCTCTCCTCGGCCAAACTGGCTAGGACCGCAGGCCTGCTGCATTTGCGTGTGTGTGAGTGTCTTCCCACTGGGAAGCTGGCTCATGAAGTCTCACCCCTTCCCCCTGGCCCAAATTAAAACAAGCTGGTTGCAATTGTGAGCAAACTCAGCTCACACCAGCTGGGCCCTGCTTGCAGCTTCAGAAAATGCTGTTTCATGTTCAGATGCAAATAACTATTTCCTCTCTAGAGCGTGCCCAGACTATATTCCAGCCTGAATGGGGAGCAGAGGGGAACAGAGGCTCTGGAAGAACATGAGGCTGGGACTGTCAGCAGGGATTCTGCTGTCCTTAACTTTCTCTGAATTCAGGGAGTGGTCAGTGCCCCACAGGAAGTATGGAGGACAGAAGGGAGATGTTTCCAGCATTTCCTGCAGCTGTGCCTGTACCCATCCCATTGCCAGCACCTGAGGACCATCACTTGTGGCCTCTGAACAGGTTCCCCTGCCTCCTGGAATGTCCTCTAAAAATGCCTGCTCCCATAGTGATTCCATCACTCATTCACTCAAATGTCAGTTACTGGACACTAAACTGTACTGGATACTGCTGCAAGCATTATCAGAATCACAAAGCAGGTGGAAGGATCCATCCTTAGGAGGCTTGTATTCTAATGATCATTCTCATGTGTAGTTCTTAACTTACCTCTATGCTCCAAAGTCCTCAATGGCTCCCTATGTCCAACTGAATGAAAATTAAACTTCTTAATGCAGGTGGGGCCCTCCAGGCTCACACCCAAACCCCTTTACCCAGTCCTGAATTTCATTGTTCACCAGTCATGAGTGTTGACAGGCCTACATTCAGGATAGAAGAGAGAGCATGGAAACAGAAGAGAGTCTGGAGTCGGTGATAGAGACACCTATGGTTTAATGGATGGGGAAGCTGAGCTGTCTGAAGCAAGGTCCTAGAGCGACACCCCACCATGTGTGGCAGATGGTGGCACTCTCCACTTCGGGGGGAGAGGGGAAGGTTACCAGTTTTAGGGGAAATAACATCAGGTGGGCTCATTTGTTACCAGGAAAACTGGCAGAGGGAAATGGCCCTCGTGGTCCCTTTGATAAGCTCTCATGATGGAGATATTCTAATGAGATGTTCTGATATTCTAATCAGAACAACTAAAACAATGCCCAGCTGGGGCAAGTGTGTAGGCTGGTCAATCAATGAAGATGCACCAGGGAATGTACAGGGAGCAAGAGAAGAGTCATCCTGGGGGGCTGACCATACAATGAGCCTGTTGAATATTTACCCACCCTGCAAGACCCAGCTCCAGTGTCATCTCCTTGAAAGCATCCAGGACCCCCCAGTAGGAATGAAGCCCTCCCTCCTCTATGTCCTCACAGCAAGATCCCAGCAACTTACAGAAAGGGTAAATCACAGAGAGCATCCAAAACTCCAAGGCAACCCTTCAACAGTCCCTTCCTTCCCGGGCCAAAGTGTGTGTTCAGTTCAGTTCAGTCGCTCAGTCGTGTTCAACTCTCCACAACCCCATGAATCACAGCACGCCAGTCCTCCCTGTCCATCACCAACTCCCGGAGTTCACTCAAACTCACGTCCATTGAGTCGGTGATGCCATCCAGCCATCTCATTCTCTGTCGTCCCCTTCTCCTCCTGCCCCCAACCTTTCCCAGCATCAGAGTCTTTTCCAGTGAGTCAACTCGTCACATGAGGTGGCCAAAGTATTGCAGTTTCAGCTTTAGCATCAGTCCTTCCAATGAACACCCAGGATTGATCTCCTTTAGAATGGACTGGTTGGATCTCCTTGCAGTCCAAAGGACTCTCAAGAGTCTTCTCCAACACCACAGTTCAAAAGCATCAATTCTTCGGCAGTCAGCTTTCTTCACAGTCCAACTCTCACATCCATACATGACCACGGGAAAAACCATTGCCTTGACTAGACGGATCTTGGTTGGCAAAGTAATGTCTCTGCTTTTTAATATACTATCAAGGTTGGTCATAACTTTCCTTCCAAGGAGTAAGCGTCTTTTAATTTCATGGCTGCAATCAGCATCTGCAGTGATTTTGGAGCCCAAAAAAATAAAGTCTGACACTGTTTCCCCATCTATTTCCCATGAAGTGATGGGACCAGATGCCATGATCTTTGTTTTCTGAATGTTGAGCTTCAAGCCAACCTTTTCACTCTCCTCTTTCACTTTCATCAAGAGGCTTTTGAGTTCCTCTTCACATTCTGCCATAAGGGTAGTGTCATCTGCATATCTGAGGTTATTGATATTTCTCCCAGCAATCTTGATTCCAGCTTGTGCTTCTTCCAGCCCGGCGTTCCTCATGATGTACTCTGCATATAAGTTAAATAAGCAAGGTGACAATATACAGCCTTGATGTACTCCTTTTCCTATTTGGAACCAGTCTGTTGTTCCATGTACAGTTCTGACTGTTTCTTCCTGACCTGCATACAGGTTTCTCAAGAGGCAGGTCAGGTGGTCTGGTATAAGACCAATTAATTTGTATTGTGGTGAACATGACTCAGGTTCCTTGATGTGTGACTTAACTAAAATCTGTTGAGGGCCTGATGTGAAGAGCTGACTCATTGGAAAAGATCCTGATTCTGGGAAAGATTGAAGGTAGGTGGAGACGAGGATGGCAGAGAATGAGATAGTTGGATGGCACCACCGACTCAATGGACATGAGTGAGCAAACTCCAGGAGATGGTGAAGGACAGGGAAGCCTGGTGTGCTGCAGTCCATGAGGTCGCAAAGTGGCAGATATGACTGAGTGACTGAACAGCAGTTGAGGGCCTGATGTGTGCCAGGGTCTGTGCCACATGCTTAATTTCTTCTTGTCTTCTCTGCTTCTATATACGGATGAGGAAACCAGACTCAGAGTGGTGAGGTTATTTACCTAATGTCACACAGCTGGTATTTCCATTGCTGTCACACAGCAAGGGAACCCATTCCCACAGCCATGTCTCCCACCTGTAGCACACACATTCTCCAGGGCACAGAGGTGTATGGTACGGGGCAGAGGGCTGTGCAAAGTTACAGAATAAATACTGGACCTATGCCTGGGGCATCCTTTTCATTACTGGCAAGTAATTTAAATATTATTTGATTTAAGAATATCTCCATTAATACAAGGGTTTCCCTGATAGTTCAGTTGGTAAAGAATCTGCCTACAATGCAGGAGACCCTGGTTCGATTCCTGGGTCAGGCAGATCTGTTGGTGAAGGGACAGGCTACCCACGCCATTATTCTTGGGCTTCCCTTGTGGCTCAGTTGGTAAAGAATCTGCCTGCAATGCAGGAGACCTGGGTTCCATCCCTGGGTAGGGAAGATCCCCTGGAGACAGGAAAAGCTACCCACTCCAGTATTCTGCCCTAGAGAATCCCATGGACTATATAGTCCATGGGGTCACAAAGAGTAGGACATGACTGAGCAACTCTCACTCGCTAATTAATACAAACCCAGATGTTGCATATTATAGAGTAGAATTTTAAGACTGCATAAATTTTAAGCATGAAATGCAAGTCTTCAGATCCATTTTGTACCAGAGAAGGGCACTTGGGGCTGCGCTCCAGACCTCTCAGCTGGCCCCCATTCAGGCTCCTGTGACATGAGGGCTACTTGGATGGAAAAGCTTTCTTTAATGTTACACTTTCCTGAAGGCAGAAACACTGATGGCAACAGATGAAGGCAGGTAGAAAGTGAAGAAGAAGGTGGGAGAAAGAAGCCTTTAAAAATACAGACATTCGAAGAAGTACTGAGGCCTAGGAGCACTGGGGCTGCGACCATGAGCCCTCCATGCATCTGAAGGAAGGACATGGTAAGAAATAATATTTCTGATAGTGGGCCATCCAAAAACAGAAAGGAGGGGCAGCTAATGATTTATTATATTCTGTATAGTATTTTCAAAAGACAATGACATCAGGCACTTGAGAAAACATTCCACTTAAACCAGTTCAAACTGTTAAAACATGGGTGCTTATAAAATATATATATATATATATATTGCATTTTCTTACTGAACAATGTACGTCCTTCCCCTCCTAAGATGTGGGCCCTGCATGTGGCAGGTAACTAACTGATGTGGCTGGCTGAATGATGTGTTCTTGACGAACTGATTCCTTTTCTGTAGCATCTTCTGTTCTGTAGAGACCTGAGCTGCCTGGCCAGAAAGAAAAGCATGATGGTGGAAATTCAGTCATTGTGTCAAGAAACAGGAAGAGTTTACATTGTGGAGGGTTGTGAAAAGGAGAGAGTCCTGTGTGCCTCAGGGACTCTGCTTCTCATAATTTAGAATTGATTCTAGCAGCTATTGACTTGGAGCAATGCTGGGTTTCCTGAATACAGGTGAGTTCTGAAAAACATGTGTTTTCATTTTCATTGTGCTAATTATCTGGAAAAATCAACTCAAATTTAATATAGGCCACATGAGCCAACACATCCTCCCCCCGTACAGGTTCATGGCCATGCCTCCCTTGGTTACCTAGTCACAGACTTCATTTCTCTACATTCTAGACTTGACTTCAGGATGTTCCTCAACACAGTACTCAGGCAGATGCTACTGATGGACCAGAGCTGGCAAGAGAAAAGAGCCTTTGTTTGACCTCCCTGATCTGGAGCCCAGGCATTAGATGAAGGATGCTGATGGACTGCCTGCTTTACATATGCCTAGCTCACACTGACTCTAAAGAGAAATCTGACTATGCCTCTCAAAAGGTCTTCTGTGGCTTCCCATCCCTACAATCCACACGCCTCCATTGTCTGTACCAGCCAGACTTTGATGTTCCTCTGTGGCACAGTCACACAGTGGCCCTACCCTCCAGCCCCTGAGTGATGTTCCCGTCCGTCGTCCACCATCTCCCTGCCTTTGTGCACCTGCTTCTTTGGCCTGGGGCAACTTCCTCCTTTCTTACCTAGAGCAGTAGTTCTCAAACTTCAGCAGACCTCAAGGACTGGTTAAAACACAGATGGTCAGGCTCCCATAGCCAGTTTCTGGTTCTTTCTGACTGGGATGGGCCCTCAAGATTTGCATTTCTCATGATTTCCTAGGGAATGCTGGTGCTTCTAGACTAGGGACTACACTTGGAAAACTATGCGGGCCAATCAAGCTCAGCTAAAGCTTCACTTCTTCTAGGAAGCCCACCCTGACTGGCCTCCTCCCCTACAGTTAGGTTCCCGCCTTGGACCCCCACACCCCCCTGTTAGGTACTCTGTCCTTTCATAATGAAGGGTTATGAAGAAACCTGTTGATGTGTCCATATTGTCTCAACCGTAACCTCCCTGAGACTTGAGCTTAACCGTGTCTTTGTTATCTCCATACCGCTAACGCCTCACACCTGAGTACACAGGACAGGCTCATTAAAAATTTTTAAATGAAAACAAGCCCTCAGGCAAGCAGATGGAGATATATTTAAGAAAAAGCATGATATAATCAGGAGGAATATTATCACTGTGGCTCATCCTCTCTTACCTGGAAGACTGCCTCAATTTCCCCCCTATTCTCTAGGCCTCTAGTCTCAATACCTCCCTGTCATTGATCATACTAACTCTGCCACACTCCTGCCTAAAACTCTCTTATGAACCCACATGGCCATCAGGAAAAAGACCAAGTTCCTCATCCTATCATTCAAAGTCTCCAGGTTTGGGCCCCAACATAATTTTCCAGCCTCATTCTGTTATACACTACATTCTCAGTCTCCCAGACTTTATCCTGTGCCATTTCCTCTATAAATAATACCCTCCTCCCTTTTCTTCCTGGAAAACTCCTATTCATGCTTCAAGACCCAAGTCAAATATTACCTTGTCTATGAAACCCTCATGGATTAGTCTGGGCCTAGTAACTTATTTTCATAATATGTAGTATTTAAACCTAGGGCAGGTCTCCTTCAGTTCAGTTCAGTTCAGTCGCTCAGTCGTGTCCAACTCTCCACGACCCCATGAATCACAGCACGCCAGGCCTCCCTGTCCATCACCAACTCCCGGAGTACACTCAAACTCATGTCCACAGAGTCGGTGATGCCATCCAGCCATCTCATTCTTGGTCGTCCCCTTCTCCTCCCGCCCCCAACCTTTCCCAGCATCAGAGTCTTTTCCAGTGAATCAACTTGTCACATGAGGTGGCCAAAGCATTGCAGTTTCAGCTTTAGCATCAGTCCTTCCAATGAACACCCAGGATCGATCTCCCTTAGAATGGACTGGTTGGATCTCCTTACGGTACAAGGGACTCTCAAGAGTCTTCTCCAGCACCACAGTTCAAAAGCATCAATTCTTTGGCGATCAGCTTTCTTCACAGTCCAACTCTCACATCCATACATGACCATGGGAAAAACCATAGCCTTGACTAGACGGACCTTGGTTGGCAAAGTAATGTCTCTGCTTTTTAATATACTATCAAGGTTGGTCATAACTACAACCTGAAAAAAAAATCTCATCCCTGCTTGTCCAATGCACAAGCCCAATGAGATCCAGAGCTCCTTTTCAGTGGGATCAAAATGTGTTTACATAATCAAATAATCAGAAAAGGAAAATCTTGTGAAATTGGCTGAACAAATGGGGTGACTTCAGTGCCCTCTCATGGACTTGCGTGAAAAGCAGAAATTCAAGAGACCTTTGCGGGCTCCCACTTTGTGCACAAGCACACACACACAGTCTGTAGAGAGAATCTGAGAGTAGACAGAGAAGTAGACAGACACGCCAGCTCAGAGATGCAGGGAGAAACAAAGGTGAAACAGAGCGGGAAGCAAAAGACAGTAGGAAAGTGAGAGAGACTAAATAGAAAAAGAAAGAGATGGGACTTCCCCGGTGGTCCTGTGGTTAAGACTTCACCTTCCAATGCAGGGGCGTGAAGGTTCAGTCCCTGGTCAGGGACCTAAGATCCCACATGCTTCATGGCCAAAAAGGCAAAAACAAAACATAAAACAGAAGCAATATCATAACAAATTCAATAAAGACTTTAAAAATGGTCCACATCCAAAAAACCGTAGAAAAGGAGACAGCAAAACCAGCAAAAAATAACGGAATAAAAACAGAGAAAGGTGTAGCAATACAAGAGAAGGAGGAAGAAGAGGAAAAGAAGGAAAAAGGGGGAAGAAAAAGAGAGACACTTTGGCCAAAAAGCCCAGAGAGACACAAGCATATATGCAGATGAGAGATGCAATGGGAAACAAAGACAAGGAAGTAGATTAAAGAAAGATGAAAGCCAACCATGTCTCCAAGACGCTACACTGTGATGAACGGTCCATGCTGCTGCTGCTGCTGAGTCACTTCAGTCGTGTCCGACTCTGTGTGACCCCATAGACGGAAGCCCACCAGGCTCCCCCGTCCCTGGGATTCTCCAGGCAAGAACACTGGAGTGGGTTGCCATTTCCTTCTCCAATGTGTGAAAGTGAAAAGTGAAAGTGAAGTCGTTTAGTCATGTCCGACCCATAGCGACCCCATGGACTACAGCCCACCAGGCTCCTCCATCCATGGGGTTTTCTAGGCAAGAGTACTGGAGTGGCTTGCCATTGCCTTCTCCGAATGGTCCACAGGTACTAATAAATATTTCGAATGACTATAGGATGGAATGGAGAGGAAAAGACCCAGATATGGACAGAAAGGGAATAGGATGAAGCTCAAACTTGGTGCCTGCTGTGTTCCCACCACATACTCTATAAGCAATGGAAAAATGACAAGTCGGCCAAGAGCACATGTGAGCGTGAGATCTCCGATTTCGGCAATGGCCTCCAAAAGCTTAAGGAGTGTCTTCTAGCACATGAAGGGCCAGGCCAGCTCTGGGAAGAGACTGAATAGATCATAAAAATTCTTCGCTGAGATCAACACAGTAATACACTGTTTCTCCCATCCTTGATTGATTCCATGGGGCATGAGGAAGAGGAACATGCAGGCAGTCTGGGCACCTGGCTTCTGGTCTGGGTCTTGCAGCTTGTTGGACAATCAGCTAGGACAGTCACTGGCCTTCTCTGGCCTCAGTCTTCCCAACTAGAAAGGGAATGTGGAGTGGTAATTGGACCAGATCACTTTTTTCCATCCTTTGCTTTTTTTTTTTTTTTTAATAAAAGAAACTTTTGTTCCCTAATAAACCACGGGCTAAAGTCCAATATAGAAAACTGATTAAAAAATTTTAATGAAATTTCTCTGGTTCAAGTTTGATGAGAGCTCAATAGCACACAGACAGCTCTGCTGAGCACAGAGGGAGCAAGCAATTTAGGAATCATCTTGAGAGTTTTTTTAAGGTGCTGTACCGTTCTCTATGTTTCTATATACTTCTGCTCTACAGAGCCCATGTGTGTACTGCTAGAGAGGCCTCAATGGACTGGCTTTCCCAGAACCACCCTTAGTCCTGGGTAAGAGGGACTCTAGTCACAGGCCTGTGGGTTAGAGGGTCTCTCTCACACACACACCGAGGGTTGGGGCTTAGCACTGGCACAGTGCCACCTGTAACACAGCCAGTCCCTGGACTAACACTGTACGAGGTCCAGGAAAAGGCATCCTCTCTTTCCTTCTGTCCCTGAATCAAAGAGCAGCTGGGTCCAAGTACTGTGAGAATTTGTGCTGCCAATATCGGAAATGACCCTCCTTCTGAGAATGGAGGAAACTGAAGGGTCAAAGTGCCTGCTGCTGCTGCTGCTAAGTCGCTTCAGTTGTGTCCAACTCTGTGCAACCCCATAGACGGAAGCCCACCAGGCTCCCCCGTCCCTGGGATTCTCAAGGCAAGAACACTGGAGTGGGTTGCCTACAGAGGACAAAAGACAGATTAACTGTCATTCAGAGAGCCTGACTGCCGTCAATTCCTATATTGCAAAGTATTGGTTTCTAATAATGCTGAGAGTTCATGTTCTTCTTTTTTAACATTTGAATTCATAATTTCAAAGGTATTTACAAATGAACACAATTGTCACAGTAGCTAAGGAAAACTTTGTAATATTAATTCAGTTGCTCATAAAAGTGTATCTTATACATAAGTCTAGAAGAAACATGAGTGAAATGACAATAGCCCTATAAAAGGGTAACTAAATGGCCCTCAGTTCAGTTCAGTTCAGTTCAGTTCAGTCGCTCAGTCGTGTCCGACTCTCTGCGACCCCATGAATCACAGCACGCCAGGCCTCCCTGTCCATCACCAACTCCCGGAGTTCACTCAAACTCATGTCCACAGAGTCGGTGATGCCATCCAGCCATCTCATTCTCTGTCGTCTCCGTCTCCTCCCACCCCCAACTCTTCCTAGCATCAGACTGTTTTCCAGTGAGTCAACTCGACGAATGAGACTGTTCTATTTTTTTATAGTTTTGCTTTCATTAAAATATGTAAATATCCCTATTTAAAACTTCAAAAAGTTTTACTTTTAAATATTTTATAGTTTAATATTCACTGAGTATAGTTTGTAGTTTGCCTTTCAGTTTGACTATCTCACAAAAATAAATTTTCTGAAAAACATAGAATATTTTTTTATTTTTACATTTTAATGAGAATATTCAAATTATGTATACATTAAATACAATTACATTTTATTTTCAATCCTTTAGAATATATCATTGAGAATGAATAAAAGTAGTGATCATGATAGAAATTTCAAAAAGTGAAATTCAGAAAATAAAAAAGCTAAAAAGAACAAAGGAAAAGAAAAAAGAAAAACTCAAAGAGAAAATCTTTTAGTTTTTTAATTGAAAATAGTGGGAAAAAACTGAAATTCCTAGATCTAAAAATAAGACTTAAATTCAATATCAGAAAAGCAAACAACCTAATCAAAAAATGGGCAAAAGATCTAAAAAGACATTTCTTCAAAGAAGACATACAGATGGCCCAAAAAGCACATGAAAAGATACTCAACATTGCTAATTATTAGAAAAATACAAATCAAAACTACAATGGGGTTATCACTTAACACCAGTTAGAATGGCCATCATTTAAAAAGTCTACAAAAATAAATGCTCCTACACTGCTGGTACAAATATAAATTAGTGCAGCCACATTGGAGAACAGTATGGAGGTTCCTTAAAAAATTAAAAACAGAGCTACCATATGATCTAGAATCCTACTCCTGGGCATATACCCAGAGAAAACCATAATTAGAAAAGATACACACTCCCCAGTGTTCACTGCAGCACTGTTTCCAAGATATGGAAGCAACCTAAGTGTCCATCAACAGAGGAATGGATAAAGACGATGCAGTATATATATACAATGGAATATTATCCAGTCGTGAAAAGAATGAAATAATGCCATTTGCAGCAATATGGATGGACCTAGAGATTATCACACTAACTAAAGTAGGTCAGACAAAGATAAATATCATGATATCACTTATATGCAAAATCTCAAAAAACGATACAAATGAACTTATTCATAAAACAGAATCAGACTCATAGACCTAGAAAGCAAACTTATGGCTGCCAAAGGGGAAATGTTTGGTCAGAGGAATAAATTAAGAGTTTGGGATTAACATATACACACTACTGTATATAAAATAATAAGAACCTACTGTATAGCACAAAGAATTCTACTCAATATTCTATAATAACTTATATGGGAAAAAATCTGAAAAAGAATAGACATATGTATATGTATAATTGAATCACTTTGCTGTACACATGAAAATAATAGAAATTTTTAAAAACTCTGGCTTAAAAAATGTCCACATTTCTATAGCATCCATTAAAAAAAAAAAAGTGACATTGGCTATTTGAGTGATATTTTGGAGAATAGTATTCAATAACTGGCTGCCTCCCTGGTGGCTCAGACCGTAAAGTGTCTGCCTGCAGTTCAACAACTATCACTGCTTGGGTCACTATTCTCTGGCAATATCTCTATTTGTGGGTCTCCTTCTAGACTCTACAAGTTTCATTAACCCACATGTCTATCTTTGCAACAATACCACTGTGTCATGAATACCATGGTTTCATAATAAATCTTGGTATCAGGTTATGGCAACTTCTCCAACTTTGTTCTTTTTCAAGGGTCTCAACTACTTTAGGTTTCTGCATTTCCATGTAGATTTTAGAATAATCTTGTCAATTTCTACAAAAATTCTTCTGGAATTTTTGTTAGGGTTTCATTATATCTATAGATTAATTCGAAAGGGAATTCATGACTTGAAACTAATAAGTTTCTGATTCTTGAGCATAGTATATTACACACTGGTTTAGGTCTTAATTTCTCTGTGTTTTACAGTTTTCACATATTTAAATAAACCTATTCGCTCCAAAATCACTGCAGATGCTGATTGCAGCCATGAAATTAAAAGACGCTTACTCCTTGGAAGGAAAGTTATGACCAGCCTAGATAGCATATTAAAAAACAGAGACATTACTTTGCCAACCAAGGTCCCTCTAGTCAAGGCTATGGTTTTTCCCGTGGTCATGTATGGATGTGAGAGTTGGACTGTGAAGAAAGCTGATCGCCGAAGAATTGATGCTTTTGAACTGTGGTGCTGGAGAAGACTCCTGAGAGTCCCTTGGACTGCAAGGAGATCCAACCAGTCTATTTAAAGGTAATCAATCCTGGGTGTTCATTGGAAGGACTGATGCTAAAGCTGACACTGCAATACTTTGGCCACCTCATGCTATGAGTTGACTCACTGGAAAAGACTCTGATGCTGGGAAAGGTTGGGGGCAGGAGGAGAAGGGGACGACAGAGAATGAGATGGCTGGATGGCATCACCGACTCTGTGGACATGAGTTTGAGTGAACTCCGGGAGTTGGTGATGGACAGGGAGGCCTGGCGTGCTGTGATTCATGGGGTCGCGGAGAGTCGGACATGACTGAGCAACTGAACTGAACTTAACTGAACTGAACTTCCTGGTTTTTGATGCTACTTTAAATTACAGTGGCTTTTTATTTCATTTTCAATTGTCTCTTGCTCTGTATAGAAATACAATTGATTGTGGGCATATTGTACTTGTATCCAATGACCATGCTAAATTCATTTAGTTCTAGGAGATTTTGTAGTTTTCGTGGGATTTTCTACATGAATAATCATATCATCCACAAATAAAATCAGTTTTACTTCTTTCTTTCCAATCTGAGCCACTTTCCTGGTGGCTCAGACAGTAAAAATCCACCTGCAATGTGGGACACCCAGGTTCGATCCCTGGGTTGGGAAGATCCCCTGGAGAAAGGAACAGCTTCCTACTCCAGTATTCTTACCTGGAGAATTTCATGGACAGAGGAGCCTGGCAGGCTACAGTCCATGGGGCCGTATAAAGTCAGACGCCCCTGAGTGACTTTCACTTTCCAATCTAAGTGCCTTTTTTCACCTTACGTATTGACTCTCTGGGGTCTCTGGTAAAATAATGAATATAACTGGTGAAAATGGACATCCTTGAGTATAGGGGAAGGTATTCATTCCTAACCTCAAGTATGAGGTCTCAGTTGGAGGTTTTATTGTAAATAACCTTTATCAGGTTAGGAAAGTTTCCTTCTGTTCCTAGTTTTCTGAAAAATTTTATCATAAATAGGTGTTGGATATTGTCAAATGCTTTTTCTTTGTCTAGTGAAGTGTTCATATTCTTTTCTCCTTTATTTTATTAACATCATGTATTACATTAACTAAATTCAAATGTTATACAAAATTTGTATTCCTGGAATAAATATAGGATATTGCTGGACATGATTTGCTAATTTTTTGCTAATATTTTGCATCTGTATTCATAAGGGAAGTTAATATTGGATTTTCCTTTCTTGTCATATCTATGGTTGGTTTCAGTGTCAAGATAGATAATGTTAGGTTCATAAAGTGGGTTGGAGAGTATTCCCTCTTCCTCTAGAAACAATTTATGTAAGATTGCTACTATTTCTTTCTTAAATATTTGGTATAACTTATCAGTGAAGCCATCTGGGCATTAAGATGTTTTTGTTGTTATTGTTCTGTGGGGAAATTTATTTTTAACTTTTTATTTTGAGATAATTTTAGACTTATTGAATAATTGCAAAAAATAGTACAGTGAGTTCCTGTATATCCTTTACCCAGCATCTCCTAAGGTTAATAGGGGTTGTCTTTTCCATTCAAGCATTTTTTTCCTCTCTGTGCCTTAGTTTGGATAATGTTGTAGAATGAATTGTGCCCCCTTAAAATGGATGTCTAGAATCCCTAATCCCCAACATGACTTATTTGGAGATAAGGCCTTTAGTGGAGGGAATTAAGGTTAAATAAGGTCATAAGGATTGGTACTAATCCAAAGGACTTGTGTTCTTGTAAGAAAGGAAGAGACATCACAGGTCTTTTTCTCTCCCTCTCTTTCTTCTTCCTCTTCTGTACGTACACAGAGAGAAGAGGGCATGCAAGGATACAGTAATAAAGCAGCTATCTGCAAGCGAGCAAGAGCAGTTCCACCTAAAACCAACCCTGAAGGCACCTTGATCTTGGACTTCTAGCCTCCAGGACTGTGAGAAAATGAATTTCTGTTGTTTAAGCCACTTGGTCAGTGATATTTTGTTATGGCAGCCCAAGTAAACTAAGGCAGATAATTTATTGTTTCAGAGATGTATCTTCCATAACATCCAATCTGTGTTATCCCACTAGATGAGGATTTTTTGTTTAAAATTCATTGTTTAAAAAAATTGTATTTTTCACCTATTTGTTCTATTTCACTGTTCTTTTAAAGTCTTCCATTTCAGTATTTATTGTGTCCATGTTTTCCTTTAAATATTTAAACATAATTATAGCTATTACAAAGATCTTGTCTGCTAATTCTATTATCTGTCATTTTTGGACCTGTCTCTATTGAATAATTTTTCTTTTTAATATCTCATTTTCTTACTTCTTAACATGTCTAATAATTTCTAATTGAATCCTGTACATTGCTGTGTTCTGGATTCCGTTGTCCTCCTATGAACAGTGTCAGCTTTGTTCTGGCAGGCAGCTAAATAACTTGGGGATCACCCTGATCCTTTCAAGATTATACTTAAGCTTGTTAATTTGGGGCTTGTCTAGGACTTCTCATAGGAGATGATCCTTCTGGTATTTACTGAATATCTTAAGTGTTCAATGGGATCTCTCTGCTCTGGTTGCAAATCTCTCTCAATACTACGAGAGCTTTAGGAATTGTTCTGCTTACAACTCACCAGTCATTCTTTTCATGGCTGCATAGTTTCCCTCCATGTGCGTGCAACTTAATATTTAACAACAGACTCAAAAGAAACCGGTGCAGATTTCTGGAGGTTTTTCTCTTTGTAGTTCCTTCCCCTTTGGTCTTCTGCTCTGCAAATTCCAGCAAAGTCCACCTCCCTGAACTCTGGTCTCTGATTCCTGAATTCAGTGAGACTACCACAGTCTGACTAGAATTCTCACCCCTTTATCATAGCACCAAAAGTTCCTCCAGGCAGAAAGCAAAATTATCATTGGCCTCATTTTATTTGTTTTCTTTCTCTTTTTTTCATTTATTTTGTGCATTTTTAAGCCACGCTATCAAAAGAAAGCAAGAGTAGCTATATTAATTTCAAACAGATCAGACTTGCAAGCAAGAAATATTATCAAAGATAAAAAAGGACATTACATAATGAAGATTAAAAAGCATAATTGCTAATTTTGCAGAAGTGGAGGCAAGAAAATTAATTTTATGGAATAATAACATCAAAATTTATGAATTATGTATGTCTGTCGCTCATCCAAACATTTTTGGCTCATCAACAGAACACTCAGATATATTCAATAACAATTAAATTCAGTCATATTTTATACTTTGCCAACTTTTACTCATTTAAAAACTACATTTTAAATGTAGTTTCAGGACTACATTCAAAAGTATAACATGTTGCTTTAATTTCAAAATATATTTTCAAAATACATTGCTTAATAGTTTATTGAGTTGATTTATAACTTTTAAATATTTAGACATATGGTGTCCATGTTCCATGTGAACTCCTGCCCCAGGCCCTGCAAGTGTGAGGGATGGGCTTGTCCTTGCCATTACACATTCTTCTGCCACCAAGCTGCATCACCCGCCAAAGTCCCTGCTCTCTATTGGCGGTGAACAGTGATGCCCCCTATCCATCCCTGCAAAGGCCTAACTCTCCTCACAGTCCAAGAGGAGTCCTATGTTCCTTTCATCCCTGCTAATGGCCCTGGAATTCATATCCACCCCTTGAGGCTGCCATGGATATTGGCTGCTCCAGAATCCCCTTACATCTCTGGACCTCTTGGACCAGTGCTGTAATTGCCATCATTGCCATCAGTGAAGTTGGAGGTTTCAGTTCAGTCATTTAGTCGTGTCCGACTCTTTGCGACCCCATGAACCACAGCACGCCAGGCCTCCCTGGCCATCACCAACTCCCGGAGTTCACTCAAACTCATGTCCATCAAGACGGTGATGCCATCCAGCCATCTCATTCTCTGTCGTCCCCTTCTCCTCCTACCCCCAATCCCTCCCAGCATCAGACTCTTTTCTAGTGAGTCAACTCGTCGCATGAGGTGGCCAAAGTATTGGAGTTTCAGCTTTAGCATAAGTCCTTCCAATGAACACCCAGGACTGATCTCCTTTAGAATGGACTGGTTGGATCTACTTGCACTCCAAGGGACTCTCAAGAGTCCCTTCTCCAGCACCACAGTTCAAAAGCATCAATTCTTCAGTGATCAGCTTTCTTCACAATCCAAATCTCACATCCATACATGACCACGGGAAAAACCATAGCCTTGACTAGACGGACCTTGGTTGGCAAAGTAATGTCTCTGTTTTTTAATATGCTATCTAGGCTGGTCATAACTTTCCTTCCAAGGAGTAAGCGTCTTTTAATTTCATGGCTGCAATCAGCATCCGCAGTGATTTTGGAGCCCCCAAAAATAAAGTCTGACTCTGTTTCCACTGTTTCCCCATCTATTTCCCATGAAGTGATGGGACCAGATGCCATGATCTTCGTTTTCTGAATGTTGAGCTTCAAGCCAACCTTTTCACTCTCCTCTTTCACTTTCATCAAGAGGCTTTTGAGTTCCTCTTCACTTTCTGCCATAACGGTGGTGTCATCTGCATATCTGAGGTTATTGATATTTCTCCCAGCAATCTTGATTCCAGCTTGTGCTTCTTTCAGCCCAGCATTCCTCATGATGTATTCTGCATATAAGTTAAATAAGCAGGGTGATAATGTACAGCCTTGACATACTCCTTTTCCTATTTGGAACCAGTCTGTTGTTCCATGTCCAGTTCTAACTGTTGCTTCCTGACCTGCGTACAGGTTTATCAAGAGGCAGGTCAGGTAGTCTGGTATGCCCATCTCTTTCAGAATTTTCCACAGTTTATTGTGATCCACACAGTCAAAGGCTTTGGCACAGTCAATGAAGCAGTAATAGATGTTTTTCTGGAACTCTCTTGCTTTCTCCATGATCCAGTGGATGTTGGCAATTTGATCTCTGGTGCCCCTGCCTTTTCTAAAACCTGCTTGAACATCTGGAAATTCACGATTCACATATTGCTGAAGCCTAGCTTGGAGAATTTTGAGCATAACTTTACTAGCATGTGAGATGAGTGCAATTGTGCAGTAGTTTGAGCATTCTTTGGCATTCCCTTTCTTTGGGATTGGAATGAAGACTGACCTCTTCCAGTCCTGTGGCCATTGTTGAGTGTTCCAAATTTGCTGGCATATTGAGTGCAGCACTTTCACAGCATCATCTTTCAGGATTTGAAATAGCTCAATTGGAATTCTATCACCTCCACTAGCTTTGTTCGTCGTGATGCTCTCTAAGGCCCACTTGACTTCACATTCCAAGATGTCTGGTTCCAGGTGAGTGATCACGCCATTGTGATTATCTTCGTCGTGAAGATCTTTTTTGTACAGTTCTGCTGTGTATTCTTGCACCTCTTCTTAATATCTTCTGCTTCTGTTAGGTCCCTACCATTTCTGTCCTTTATCGAGCCCATCTTTGCATGAAACGTTCCCTTGATATCTCTAATTTTCTTGAAAAGATCTCTTGTTTTTCCTATTCTGCTGTTTTCCTCTATTTCTTTGCATTGATCGCTGAGGAAGGCTTTGTTATCTCTCCTTGCTGTTCTTTGGAACTCTGCATTCAGATGCTTATATCTTTCCTTTTCTCCTCTGCTTTTCGCTTCTCTTCTTTCCACAGCTATTTGTAAGGCCTCCTCAGACAGCCATTTTGCTTGTTTGCATTTCTTTTCCATGGGGATGGTCTTGGTCCCTGTCTCCTGTACAATGTCACGAACCTCCGTCCAGAGTTCATCAGGCACTCTATCTATCAGATCTAGACCCTTAAATCTATTTCTTACTTCTACTGCATAATCATAAGGGATTTGATTTAGGTCATATCTGAATGATCTAGTGGTTTTCCCTACTTTCTTCAATTTCAGTCTGAATTTGGCAATAAGGAGTTCATGATCTGAGCCACAGTCAGATCCTGGTCTTGTTTTTGTTATCTGTATAGAGCTTCTCCATCTTTGGCTGCAAAGAATATAATCAATCTGATTTCGGTGTTGACCATCTGGTGATGTCCATGTGTAGAGTCTTCTCTGGTGTTGTTGGAAGAGGGTGTTTGCTATGACCAGTGCGTTCTCTTGGCAAAACTCTATTAGCCTTTGCCCTGCTTCATTTCGTGCTCCAAGGCCAAATTTGCCTGTTACTCCAGGGGTTTCTTGACTTCCTACTTTTGCATTCCAGTCCCCTATAATGAAAAGGACATCTTTTTTGGGTGTTAGTTCTAAAAGGTCTTGTAAGTCTTCATAGAACTGGAGGTTTGGGACCCTGCAAATGTGTGTCCTCTGCCTGGCCAAGGGAAGCTGACTATCCTCTAAGCCCCTGTATTAGTTTCCTATGGCTGCTATAACAAACTTTGTGGCTTTAGACCCACAGAATTGTATTTTCTCACAGTTCTGGAAGCCAGAAGTCCAAAATCAGTGTCATGGGACCAAAATGAAGGTGTAGGCAGAGCCATGTTCCCACCAGAGGTTTTAGGGGAGAAGGTGTTCTCCTTGATGTGTGGCTGCATCACTCCAGTCTCTGCCTTCCAGATCCCATTGCCTCCTCCCTTTCTGTTTGTCCTCAAATCTCCCTCTGCTGCTGCTGCTGCTGCTAAGTCGCTTCAGTCGTGTCCGACTCTGTGCGACCCCATAGACGGAAGCCCACCAGGCTCCCCCGTCCCTGGGATTCTCCAGGCAAGAACACTGGAGTGGGTTGCCATTTCCTTCTCCACTGCGTGAAAGTGAAAAGTGAAAGTGAGTTCTCTCAGTCGTGTCCGACTGAGTGACCCCATGGACTCAGCCTACCAGGCTCCTCCATCCATGGGATTTTCTAGGCAATAGTACTGGAGTGGCTTGCCATTGCCTTCTCTGAAATCTCCCTCTACCTGCTCTTAAAAGAATACATGTTATTGAATTTCAGAATCACACTGATAATCCCAGGTAATCTCCCCCATCTCAAGAGATTTAGCTTAGTTACAGCTGCAGAGACCCTTTTTCCAAGTAAGATAAGATCTACAGGTTAGACGGATTAGGAATTGATATCTTTGGGGGCCATTATTCATCTTAATATAACCCCCCCAATTCTTGTTCATACTACTATCACAGTTGTCTCAATCCTCCATCCCCAGTTCAAAGTCTGAGCCAAAATCTTGACCCAGTTCAAAATTTTACCCATCTTCTCTCCCAGAAATAACAATTTCCAGAATGACTGACAATGGAATCAATTATTCTCTTCAAAAGAAAACCCTACCCTGCTCACCAGAATATGGCCTTGCTTCTCCAAAACAAAATAACAAAATAACTTAATTTTGTATAATCAGATTTGAGGAAATATATGAGTCTTATCCATGCTCACTTTGTTATAATTTTACATTATAAAAGCCATTTGAATTGTTTTTAATTTTCTTTATTCTGCTAATGTCCTCATGTACCACTCGACCTGGGGTCCTTTGCAGACCGGCATGCGTCTAGCATGTCTCTCTCTCTTCCACACTCATCACCCCAACTTCTCATGGGATCTGATGTATTAGGCACTGCAGAGGTACTTGTTAATTCAAATGCATCAAACAAATTGAAGAGTCTTGGGAAATGGAGGATGGAAATCCCCTTGGCTAAGCCATGTTCTACTGTACTTGATGGCTGTAATAATTACATTTAAGAACAACAAAGTAGACGGAAGGAAGGAGAGCTGGGGCTCTAGTCCCAACAGGGCTATTAACTAGTGATGTAGCCAGAGAGGCATTACTCACTCCCAGGCCTGGTTTTGCTCACTGGTCAAGTGGGGATTCACACCTTGACTGCTCAGGGCTCTTAGGGGATTTACAGTAACCATGTAGATGAAGGTCATGTGCAATACAAAGATCTGGGCAAATGTGTGTTCTCCTTGTTAATAACTCTATGGAATGGATATTATTATCACCATAAAATTGATGGTATTATTTTTTCATAACAATTACTTCATTTTAAGGGCTTCCCTGGTGGCTCAGATGGTAAAGAATCTGCCTGCAAATGTGAAAGACCCAAGTTCGATCCCTGGGTTGGGAAGATTCCCTGGAGAAGGGAATGGCAAACCAATTCAGTATTCTTGCCTAGAGAATTCCATGGACAGAGGAGCCTGGTGGGCTATAGTCCATGGGGTCGCAAAGAGTCAGACATGACTGAGCGACTACACTTTATCTCATTTTATTCTTTAAAATAAAAGAGGTTGGTGACATGCAACACCAAATAATACTCTGCCAGTGAGGGAAAGACCCAGGGTCAAAGTCAGCTCTGATTCTACCATCAGCAGGAAGAAAACACTGATAACCTTTCAGTATCTGGCAGTTAGAAACACACAAACTTCTTCCTTTCCTTATAGGAAGATTCTGTTACTTCTAATCCTCTGAGTGTGACCTAAATGCTAAACATGTTGGAACCCTGTGTAACATAGGAAAAAACAGGCTAGGAATGAGGGTCTAAAAGGATACACAATTTTTTTAAGTTGCTTTCTATTCAGATTTTATTTGGTTTCTTTTGGGGGGGGCTACATTCCAATTTCTACCTATCCATTCTGAAAATACATATGCAATGAAAAAATACAGATGCAATAATAATAACAATAGTAATTATTATTATTTTAACAATAACTATAATTTATTGAACAGTTACTCTGTCCCAGGCATTATTATCTGTAGACCTCAGGGCAACAGAGAAAAATGTTATTGTTTCGCTAAAATTTTTGAAGGTAGAGATTACATTGTAGGCTATCAGATAATGACCGTCAAACAGGTCAGGAAGTAAATTAAATAAAAAGCAACACCTCTAAAAAACGAAGGCTGCCTATGTCCTAAATATTTACACTTGTCACAAATTGCATAGGATAGTGTCTTGGGAACCAGGCTGTGGTCAGGGATCAAAGTTTATAAGCACCAACAGTCTCACCTAAAAGAAAAGGAGAGAGAAGTTTGGTTTGGAGAGTTTAAAATACAGAGCTCCCTGCTTTCAGTCTAGTGGATAAAATACCTAATGTTTGCTTTTTTCTTTTTCTTTTAGTTGGTAAATAAAATACTTCGGCGATAAACATGTTGTAAGGAAATGCTCACTGTAACTAATAGAGGGTTGAAACACTAGAAAACTAACTTAAATTTTATATAGATTGTAAATCTTTATAGTTAATTTTTCCAATCTTATTTGGCTATTAATTTGCTTAAAGCCTCTGTTGCATACATTATGCAAAGGAAAATCTCACCCTGGCTATCACCCTCATACTATTTTGAATAATGCTCAGCTATCCATTGAAAAGGTTTAGACAGGTGATTGTTGGGGCTTTCCAGGTGGCACAGTGGTAAAGAATCCACCTGCCAACACAGGAGATGCAAGAGACACCAGTTCAATCCCTACATCAGGAATATCCCCTGGAATAGGAAATGGCAACCCACTCCAGTATTCTTGCTTGAAGAATCCCATGGATAGAGAACCCATGGGGTTGCAAAAAGTCATACGTGACTATGCACACAGAACATGTTTGTTTGTTAGTGAAAAACCAGCCTTTGGAGAGCTTCTTAATATTTATGAAGCCCTTCCTCATCCATGCTCTCAGCTGAGCCTCACATCAACTTCCTATTATTCCAGTTAAGAAAAATGAAACTTAGGGGGATGTTTTAGTAGCAGTCCTTAGGAAGGCACCAGAATAAGGAGCATTATGAAACAAGGACACCACCAAAGCAGGAAAAGAAACCCAAAACAAGCCTAGGATTTGAAGATTTCCACACTCTTGTTTGAATCCCAGCCCTGCCCTTAGCAGCACAGAGTCACACTGCTTGGACATGTTTTACTTTCATCTATTTCATCCCTTTCTGCCTCAGCAGGGTATTAACTTCGTAAGGACCAACATCTATCATGCTTTTCTACCTCTGAATCCTCAGCACTCAGCCCAGTGCCTGGCACATAGTAGCTGCTCGCAAATATCTCTTGAATATGTTTCTCAAACATAGTAAGCTACTGCTCCCGTCTGAGACCCAACTTCACCATTTGCAAAATGGTGTCAGAACTAACTTAAAGGGTTGTAAGGCTTAAGGTAAAACACAAATGTTAACTTCTTGGAACTTCCCTGGTGGTCCACTGATTAAGAATCCGCCTTGCGATGCAAGGGATGCAGGTTCGAACCCTGGTCAAGGAACTAAGATACCACACACCACAGAAGAACTGGGCCCATGCACTGCAACCACCAAGCCAATGTGCTCCAGAGCCCAGAACTGTAACTAGAGAGTTAGAGTGCCACACAAAAGATGCCACACGACACAGCTAAGACCCAAGGCAGCCAAATAAATATTTTTTTAAAAAAGAAACAAATACTAACTTCTCAACAAAGGGTAATTTCCCCAGGCTGCCCTTTGCCTTGTCCTCACACAGGTCCACTCCTAGAATGCCCATTCTCTGGAAGGCAGGCTGTCATACAGACAGGAAAGGATATTTGGGTGCTGCCATCATTTCCGAGCTGTGTAAACACTATATGACTCAGAAATGAAAAATGGCATCGCTGTTCAGAGCTAAAACCAACATCTCTCATTTCTAATGTTCTGCCAATGAACATCTCAGCCACTTTAGAGAACTGGGTCCCAATTTATATTGCCTCACTTAGCAGTTGTGTTTTTTAAAGGAATAAACATTTCTGCCTGCTAAGCAAAAGTGAAATGTGATTTAGTAAATACACAACTCATTTGATCAACATACTCCATGCAAGGCCCCGAGCTGATTGCTCAAGATAGATTTTTCAGGGGCAACAGCATATCATACAGCTCGTCCCTCATCTCTAACTGTCCTGTGAAGAGGCAGCAGATTGAAATGGAAGAGCCTAGGCTATAGTGTCAGACCTAATTTCAATCCCAGTTCAACTACGTGTACACATGTAACCTCATAAAATATCCTCTCTCTGTTAGTCAGGGTTCTCCAGAGAAACAGAGCCAATAGGATACACGTGAAGAAAGAGAGAGATTTAGTCTAAGGAACTGGTCCACATGACTGTGGAGGTTGGCAAGTCCAAAATCTGTAGAGCAGGTAGTAGGCTGTCAATTCAGTTAAAGGGGTTTCCCCAATGGCTCAAAGGTAAAGAATCCACCTGCAATGCAGGAAATACAGGAGGCACAGGTTCAATCTCTGGGTCAGGAAGAACCCTTGGAGAAGGAAATGGCAACCCACTCTAATATTCTTGCATGGAATATCCCACAAACAGAGAAGCCTGGTGGGGTTACAGTCTATGGGGTCGCAAAGAGTTAGGGTTAGAAGTTGTTGCTGCATTTGAGTCCAAAAGCCATCTAGAGGCAGAATTCCTTCTTTTTCAGGGGACTTCCATCTTTTCTTTTTTTTTTTTTTTTGAGGCCCTCAACTGATTGGATGAGGCCCACCCACATTATGGAGTTAAGCAGCTTTACTCAAAGTCAACTGATTTGTGTTAATCACCTTTAAAAGCACATTTATTACACATAGACTGATTTTTGACCAAGCAAACAAGCACAAAGTCTAGCCAAATGGACACATAAAATTAACCATCACACTAAGACTCACCTTCTTCATCCACAAATAAAAACCATACAAAGCTTGAAAAGTACCTAGCTTATAGTAAGTACCAGATCACGTCATGCTGAGGAACTGTACAGTTCTAGAAACGTCGATAGGACATCTACCATGTACCAGGCATTGTTCTAGATCCTGGAGATGCAGAGGTAGACAGAACCTTGCTCCTAAGGATGTTATTATCTAGAAAGGGAAACAAATGCTTCAGCTATCTGTTATGATAATGTAGGAGTCCAAAGCAGGTGGGCCCAACACAGCTGGAAGAGACGGGGAGGTCTCCTGGAGAAAGTGATGCCCGAGGTGAATGTCTCAGAGTGACAAAAATTTAGTTAAGTCCAGTAAAGCAGAAAAGTTAGTCAAAACAAGAACATAGCCAAAGGCTTGGAAATATGAAAGCCCATGGCATATGTGAGAACCAGAGCTTAAAGTGTGAGCTGGTGAGTGATGGGAGGTGAATTCAGAAAGGTACTTGCGACCAGATCATGAAGAGCCTTGGCGCTATATCAAGAGGCAGGAGTTTCCTTAGGGCTGCCATAATGGTGGCTAAAACCAGTAGCTTATTCTCTCAGGGTTCTAGACCAGAAAGCTGAAATCAAGGCATCAGCCCTGTCAACAGGGTTGTTTTTCTGGAGCCTCTGAGGGAGAATCTGTCCCAGTTTTCTACCTATCCCAGTTTCTGGGGGTCGCACATCATCCCCACCTCTGCCTCCATCTTCACATGATGTATCCTGTGTGAGTTTCTGTGTCAGAAGTTCCCTCTTCCTATAAGGTCATCAGTCACGTGGTAAGGGTGAGCCCACCTTTCAATGCAGTTACCTCTGCAAAGACCCTCTTCCAAGTGAGGTCCCATTCATAGGTATGAGGGGCTAGGACTTGAACTTGCCTTTTGTGGGGACAAAATTCAATCCACAACATAAGGTAAAGGGAGTGATAGTGACTGTTTTATGAAGGAAGAGCCTTCAGGCTCTGGCATGAAAAAGAAATAAGACTAGAGATCTCCTCCTCCAGTTCTTGCTTTGGTCAGAGTCAAATGAGCCACACGTGTACACATGCACCTTTTGAGGGAAGCGCATGTACAGGGCACTATGATTTGAACTTAATTTATGACCATTATTCCTGACCGCCTCTCATTTTCTACCTATCCTTATATATCAGCCAGAGTCCTAACAGGAAACAGATGGTCCACTGAAATTAGTGTAATTCAAGCAGGCTTTATTTACAGTGGGACTACTTACAGAGGTGTGGGCTGGAGGGAAGGGAAATACAGTGACCAGGGGCCAGTAACAGTGGGGTTTCTCAGCCCTCCTCCTGAGGGACAGAGAAGTTACCTGTCTAGAAGCAAAAAGTCTTGTTGGGAAGGTTACCTTGAGAAGACTTGTGTCCCCCATGGAAGGACGCAGCCTGCCCAAAGAGACCTCACAACCTCACCCTGTTCTCCTTCTGAACTCCTGCTGGTCATTCCCATGGCCAAACCCACAGAGAATCTAGATACAGGTCACACCAGTCAGTTCCCAGAGCAGACAGCAGGATGGAGAAGGGTGGAGAGTGGACCTGGAGGGTCAATACCTACCCCTTTTAAGAAAACTTTATTTTCCTTCATCCTGATTTCCTCATTTATTTTTCATTCTTTTATTACTCAGACTCTATGCTTAGATCATTTACTTCAAACCCTTTCTTTTTAGAGTCAAAAGAGGAATAACCATCATATATATATATATTAAAAGTTGGGACAAGCTTCCCTGATGGCTCTGACAGTAAAAAGTCTGTGCAATGAGGGAGACCCGGGTTCTTTGATCTCTGGGTCAGGGAGATCCCCTGGAGAAGGAAATGGCAAACCAGCAGAATTTCCTGCCCTAGTCCCCAAGGTGCTCTGTCCTCTGGAGTTTTCACGCTGCATGAAGCCTGTTGTTGAGTCACCATGAGGGCTCACAGATTCTTTGCTCATGCTCTCCTGGCCACTCATCCAGTTACATAAACTCCCGGCAGGCTCCCTATCGCCAGGGCTTTCCAAGGACATATTTGAGGCAAGAGTCATCTTGGCACCAAGTGTTTCTGACAGATGTTGCAGATTGCCATGCGAGAGAGGCCCAGATGGGGGTACGTAGGGGGCGGAGCAAGCCCCAGGAGGGTCCACAGGCTCCTCATCTCACATGGAGAACACATCAAATAATTCTGGGCACAGGCTGGGAAGATCGTCTTTCCTCCCTGAGCCCCAGCTCACTGCAGGAGTATTTAGACACAGGAACAGATGTCAGTGCTTGGGGGGCTCTTGAGACCGACAGTGTAAGCCCTTTGTCATACAGATGTGCAGACTAAGGGCCAGAGCGGGGCAGGCTAACAGTGTAACATGGCTGGGGCGTGATGGGGCCCCAGCTCTTAGGCACATTGTGCTATGTGTCATGTTCATTCATTCATATTGTTATGCATCAAAGATCTGCTCTACCTGCTACGTGCAGGGCACCAGACCAAAAAATGCAGGTCCATATGGGGACAAGGCTAGCATTACCCCGTCTTCGTGGAGTCTACAGAATAATCAGCTTTCTACCACCATCACCAATCCTCACACAAGCCTGCAAGGTGTGGGAAAGTCTGGGGAACCAAAAGGACCCAGCCCAACATTGTTCATAAGTGCAAAACTAAAGACAAGAAAGTCACCACGTGTAAGTTAAATATTAACCCTTTACCAACTCTGTGGACATGAGTTTGAGTGTACTCCGGGAGTTGGTGATAGACAGGGAGGCCTGGCGTGCTGTGATTCATGGGGTCGCGGAGAGTCGGACACGACTGAGCGACTGAACTGACTGACTGACTGACTGACAGAACATCACAGAGATGTGGACAGTCATGGAAGGAGGCAGAAAATGCTTCCAGACCTGGAGGCCTTGGCTTTAAACTAATTGAAGATACCGGTATTTCTAAAGGAAAAGACTGTCCATCTGCAGGGTATGGGTCAGGCGTAGAGGCCTAGAAAATTAATTAACAGAAGCTTCTGTTTAGAAAAAGGTCAGGAAGTACTGCCTCAGCTATATTGTGGTTTTTCTCCCTATTTTCATTGAATAAAATAGGGAAAAACCTTCCTCAACTTCAGGGAAAATTGGATTTTCTCTTCAAATCAGTCTTCTGACTGCTAATTGTTTCTAACAATCAAATGAGTTTGGACTCAGCATTGAGCCAACCCAAGACCGTGACTTATGTGGTCCTGTGATGCAGGCTCACTTTGGAAGGGCTGTCTTGTGAGCATTTCATGCTGTCCAGGAGGAAAGTGCCTTCACCAGTGGACTCCTAGTGAAGAAGAACAGAGTTCCTGGTGTCAAACTAACTGATTTTAAGAGCTGGCTCCACCACTGAAAACTCTGTGACTCTGAGCAAGCCAATTACCCATTAGGAGTCTCAGTTTTCTCATCTATGTAATGGGAAGGATTAAAATCCTTCCTATAAGTCTGTTTTACAGGTAGCAATTGATACCATAAATAGAAATATTTAAATGCTTTTCACATAGTGAGTACTGAACAATTGCCATTATCGGTATTACTGCATAGCTGCTGCTGCTGCTAAGTCACTTCAGTTGTGTCCACTCTGTGCGACCCCAGAGACGGCAGCCCACCAGGCTCCCCCGTCCCTGGGATTCTCCAGGCAAGAATGGAGTGGGTTGCCATTTCCTTCTCCAATGCATGAAAGTGAAAAGTGAAAGTGAAGCCACTCAGTCATGTCCAACTCTTATCGATCCCATGGACTGCAATTATTAGTTTTATTAATTATTAGGTATTAAAAACAACCATTTAAAAGTTCACATGGTTCACAGTAGTAAATTTGTGAAAGTTTTTGCTGGATAACACTTTTAAGTCAATTTTTTACTTTCTTTTTTTATTCTAAAGGGGAATACACATTCCTCATGGAAAAATAGAACAGAAAGATTAAAAAGAAAGTTTTATTTTTATCTACAATCCCACAATCTAGTGATAACCACTCTTAATATGTTGGTATATTTCTCTCCAACTTTCTTTTCTTCACATGTGTGTGTTAGAAAGAGAGGAGTTTTACATGAATAAAACCGTACTTTACGTATATGACTACTTTCCACAGAAAACGGTTCTGTAAAGCAAGGAGATCCAACCAGTCCATTCTAAAGGAGATCAATCCTGGGTGTTCATTGGAAGGACTGATGCTAAAGCTGAAAGTGCAATACTTTGGCCACCTCATGCAACGAGTTGACTCACTGGAAAAGACTCTGATGCTGGGAAAGGTTGGGGGCGGGAGGAGAAGGGGACGACAGAGAATGAGATGGCTGGATGGCATCACCGACTCTATGGACATGAGTTTGAGTGAACTCCGGGAGTTGGTGATAGACAGGGAGGCCTGGCGTGCTGTGATTCATGGGGTCGCAGAGAGTCGGACACGACTGAGCGACTGAACTGAACTGAACTGAATATTATTTCTGTGCACTATAATTTACACAACCAGGCTCAGATGGTGACAGATCTGTCCAGAATGTGGGAGACCCAGGTTCTATTCCCAAGTCGGGAAGATCCCCTGGGAATGGCAATGCACTCCTGGAGAACCCCATGGACAGAGGAGCCTTGTGGGCTACAGTCCATGAGGTCACAAAGAGTCAGACACTATTGAGCAACTTACACTTTCACTTTTCTCTCATTCTCTCACTGTTAGGCTTTTGAGGTTCCACCCCCCACCACAATATTTCGATTCTTATAGTTCATGGTGCAATGAAATTGTTTACATAGAAATCTTTTTATACCTCTCATAATTCCTTAGAAGAAGAATCTCTTGGAATTTTTGGATCAAAGGATATAAACTTTTTTAAGTCCATAGCACATTTTGTCAAGTTAATTTCCAACAGGATTATGCTAAATCACCCTTTCAACAGAATGTGAATATTCATTTTAAAATGTTTCATTTCATGGAAAAAAGTAAAAACACCTTTTCTTTATTTTCATTGCTTTGATTAGTAGTAAACTTGATAGCTGTTGTTTGTTCTTTTTCTAAGAAGTGTATGTTTACACCTTTGACCCACTTTTCTAATATATTTCATAATTTTTCTTATCACTAGTCATGATCTCTTTATCTAATAAAGCTATTTTAAAAATATGTGGAAAATAAATTGCACAGTCTATTTTTTTGCCTTTTACTTCTTAATGATATTCTGACATATATTTTTCATTTTATATAGTTTAAAAATTTACTATAAAATTTAATTTTGTTCCTATAAGTACAGTCAACTACAAACCCTTAAACCTCACAATGAGCAAAAAACTCAATATAGTTAGATCTTTTAGACTATAATAATATAAAGCATATTATATAATATATAATAATTATAAAGCATATGTGATATATGGTTTGTTTTATAAACATATATAATATATAGCATACTATATTCTTTTTGATTTGCTGGGGTGATGGGTGCACAGAGATTTATTACACTGTTCTTTTTCTGTGCATATTTTAAATTTTCTCATGCATGCATGTTTAGTCATTCAGTCGTGTCCAACTCTTTGCAACCCCATGGACTATAGCTGCCAGGCTCCTCTGTCTGTGGGATTATTCAAGCAAGAATATTGGAATGGGTTGCCAAATGGCAACCTCCTCCTCCTCCAAGAGATCTTCCCAACCCAGGCACCGAACTTGTGTCTCCTGAGTCTTCTTCATTGGCAGGTGGATTCTTTACCATTGAGCCACCTGGAAATTTTCTCATTGTTGTTCAGTCACCCAGTTGTGTCCAACTCTTTGTGACCCCATGGACTGCAGCATGCCAGGCTTCCCTGTCCTTCACCATCTCCCAGAGCTTGTTCAAACTCATGTCCATTGAGTTGTTGATGACATCCAACCATCTCATCCTCTGTTGTCCCCTTCTCCTCCTGCCTTCAGTCTTTCCCAGCGTCAGGGTCTTTTCTAATGAGTCGGCTTTCTGCATCATGTGACCAAACTATTGGAGTTTCAGCTTCAGCATTAGTCCTTCCAATGAATATTCAGGAATGATTTCCTTTACAATTGACTGGTTTGCTCTCCTTGCAGTCCAAGGGACTCTCAAGAGTCTTCTCTAACACCACAGTTCAAAAGCATCAGTTCTTCAGCACTCAGCCTTCTTTATGGTCCAACTCTCACATCCATACATGACGACTGGAAAAACCATAGCTTTGAATATATAGACCTTTTTGGAAAAGTGATGTCTCTGTTTTTTAATATACTGTCTAGGTTTGTCATAACTTTTGTTCCAAGGAGCAGGCATCTTTTAATTTCATGGCTGCAGTCACCATCTGCAGTGATTTTGGAGCCAAAGAAAATAAGATCTGTCACTGTTTCCATTGTTTCCCTATTTGCCATGAAGTGATGGGACCAGATGCCATGATCTTTGTTTTTTGAATGTTGATCTTTAAGCCAGCTTTTTCACTCTTCTCTTTCACCTTCAATCAAGAGGCTCTTTAGTTCCTCTTTGCTTTCTGCCAGAATGATGATGTCATCTGCATATCTGAGGTTATTGACGTTTCTCCTGACCATCTTGATTCCAGCTTGTGCTTCATCCAGCCCGGCATTTCACTTGATGTACTCTGCATAGAAGTTAAATAAGCAGGGTGACAATATACAGACTTGACGTGCTCCTTTCCCAACTTGGAACCAGTCCCGTTGTTCCATGTCCAGTTCTAACTGTTGCTTCTTGACCTGCATACAGGCTTCTCAGGTTTCTCATAACAAATCTTCTCATAACAAACCCTAAAATGTTATTTTCACAGTCTTGACTTATTTTCTGCTGCCATTCAAGTTTCATGGGCATAAATTTCTAATTTGTCACTTCAGACAAATTTTGAAATCTCTCTAAGTTTTGGTTACCTCTGCTACTAAAAAGCAAAATCAAACAAATAAGTAAAAATACACCAAAATGTTGAAAGGAGGAAATGAAATAATTCATCCCTAGTATATAATATTGGGCTATACCAATGGTAAAGAATCCACCTAGCAATGCTGGAGACATGGGTTCAATCCCTGGGTCAAGATGATCCCCTGGAGAAGGAAATGGCTTCACACTCCAGGCTTCCTATCTGGGAAAATCCCATGGACAGAGAAGCCTGGTGGGCTACAATTCATGGGGGTCACAAAGAGTCAGATACAACTGAGCGTCTGAACAGCAACAAAGTATAGGATATAGTGCCTGGATCCAGGAGATGTTCAGTAAAGGTTTATTATTATTATTATTATTATTATTATTATTATAGACTTTTTACCATCTGAGCCACCAGGGAAGCCCATTATTATGATTATTATGATTTTATTATTATATTACTACTATTGTTATTTCAATGTTTATGTCTCAGACTTCCTTGCTGCAAGAATCAGAAACTAATGTTTATTTCAAAGATATTGGGAATGGCAGAGGACAAGTTCAAGGAAAGTTTAAGAAAGATGCTTAGAGATTTGACCTCAGAAGAAACTTGCTATGACTGCTGCAGGCCTGCCAAGCACAAGTGCAAACTACCCTGGCTACAGTTACCCTCATAGAACTGGTCCTGCCCCAGTCCTGGACACCTACCCCAACATTGGCCCATGAACGTTTCTGAGCAAGCCTTGCTTCCTCTAGCTGTTCCTTTGGGTAAGTCTGACCAGTAAATGCTTGAGGAGTCAGACCCATAGAGCTTAAACCTCTGCAACCAGGAATTCAATAAATGCTGACAACCAGGCAGAAAACTTAACGATGCCCTATACAGTCTCCTTGCTAGCTGCCCAGATTTCACATAGATCTTCCTTCCATTCTGGAGCTTGACAATGGCAACAGTTATTATTACCCAACAATAAAAATCTAACACAACAGGCTCTCCATCCTTGGGAATGTTCTCACCCTCTGCATACAGGAGGTCAACCAAACACTCATCAATTATCATTCTGGGCAATGCATCTGGGGTCTCTAGGTAATGTTTCTACTCCTCCAATTCCATCACAATTCTATCTGAATGTGCTAGAGCCTATAGACAAATCTGTAAAATTCACTACCCCCACTATGCACCAGTCAAACCATAAGAGAATAAAGGGGAAAAAGGGAAATTTGTTATAATATAGCCTGACATTAAAAAAAAAATCCTAGAGATATCTTCAATAACTTTTCATGAAATTATAGTTAGGAAGAGTGAGGGAGAAAGATAAAATTAAATACTGTGTTTGTTCCACTGTCAGCCAGCATCTCAGCTAGTCAGAACACTTGACTTTGTGGGGTGACCCAAACCAAATCTTCATTCCTGAAGGATCTGAGCCATTGGTGGTCTTAGCAGTATGGAGACATAGAAGTTGTTTGTTTTTTTCGCCCAAATTTCTGAGCTTTAAAAAAAAAAATTGTAGAAGATTGGAACTTAATTCCAGATAGACCCCTCCATGCCCAATTTCATTAGCAGCAACCCTATTTTCTCTTGGTCATCAAGACTAACCACCATAAAAGCACAGTAACCTCCTTTTCCACCTGTTCATTGAGGGTAAGAAGGAGCCTGAAAATATCCAGGTGATGATTCAGCTTCCAGCCCCAGGACCCACTGCTAAGCACCCTGATGAAAGAACACCTCCCTCAGCACAGAGACCTCTGAACACACAGAACCCAGAGTCTCCGGGGTAGAAAGTACAATTCCATAATCAGAGTCATTAGGGATGGCTGCTCTGTCCGGTCCTGTCTGGGGAAACAGAAGCTCTAACAACTCAAACATCAGGGAACCCAATTCCAGACTGCTGTGCATATAATTTAGAGTTTCCAGGTGGCTGGAGCTTGTCCCTTGAATCTAGTTAATGTATGTTATTGAGTTCTCAAGGCTGCACATGCCTCCAGAAAATGCACTGGGTGATCCTGCTTGATTTGGGGGAACCTGGGATTAAACAAATGTGTTTGGCCAGCAAATCCTTACCTGTTCACCTCGGGTGGAAATACATTCCAGGTAGAAAGGAATGTTCCAACAAATAGTTGAGGACATGCCGCTATACAGAAATCCAGAGTTGGTTTTGTGCCTCTCAATGGCATGGAATTGTTCTGAGGATTATATTAAACAACAGAGGTAAAGTGTGTCACATAGTAGGTATTCCATACAAATGAAAATGTGTCACCCCATGCTTCTAAACCATGCTAGGGGTGAGGAGGCTGTGTGTTCATGTAGCCATTTTATAGATTAAAAACCTGGGGCTCAGAAAGGATAGATTAATGAGGACACAGTTAGGAAGTAGGAGCAGCAATGGCAGGAACTGACCTTGGCCTCCTGGCTCCAGTTCCAATTAATTAGACTCACCACTTCCTAAGACACACAGCCTCAATCCGGTCTTCCTCACCCCACAAGTTAACATTTCACAAATACTGAGTCACAGCTTCCCCTCCTCTTGGCTGCATGAGAATCTCAGCACGCTCCATCCCAGGCCTGGCAGCTCCCACCCTTTTCTGGGGCCTCTGATGGGGATGCTCAAGGCCCAGGCTGCCAGGAACTGAGGGAGTAGGTAAGGCATCCGTGCCTGGGGAGGGACTGACCCGTGTGAGCTGGCAGAATCTGAGATGCTGCCAAGGACCACATCAAAAAGATAATATTTGAGGAGTGAAATGTTCTCCAAAGAATGTAAAATCCTTCAAGCGCGTAAGAGCGTGGACTTCTCTGGCATGACTCACGCTAGATGGGCCAGAATGTGAGCTATAGAGAGCAGGTGAGACAGGGTCCGAGAGAGCAGGGTGTCCAAGCTGCAAGGGATCTGGGAGATTATCTGTCCCTTCAGCAAAGAAGAAACTGGTTCAAAGCAGACTGACATTTCCAGGGCCACACCACTGAGGGATAGCCCTAGAACCTAAACCCAGACTTTCTCGTTCGTTTGTCCAATATTAACTGTGTGCTTCCAGTGTGCCTGGAGGGCTATTAAGAAGTACCAAGACAGAAGTAAGCCAAACAAGCAGGATTTCTGTCTCCCCAGAACTGACTTTCTAGACATGAGAAAGAACGTAAGATGCTGCCATGGAGAATGAGAGGAGCTGGGATGGCGGCGGGGAGAGGGGCACAGAGTGCTGTGGGGGCACGGGGGGCAGTCTCACCCAGTCTGTGGAGTCAAGAAAGGTCTCCTGGTCCAAGCGATGGTACAGCTGAGAGCTAAACACTGAGGAGGCATGGATCAGGTGAGTGGGGTTGGGGTGGAGGGAAGAACTCCCCAGGCAGGAGGGAGTTCTGCAAACTAGGCACAGAACTAGACCCTTGTTTTAAAGAAATGCATAAGCTATGGATGCCCCACACTGAACAAGTACCCAGGTACAAAGAGCATGACAAAAGACCACCTGTCTATCAAAAGGAGGCGACATTTGGATCTTGACGGATGGGTAGGACTTCAGCAGGTACAGAGAAAGCAGATGGCTAGTCCAAGGCCAAGGGATTATGTGGGAAAAGGCACTGAAAGAGAAATTACGACAGGATGTACCTGGCACAGGAATTGACCTTTATGTAGGAGGTTTGTCAAATACTAAACCTCGGGACTAATGGTCATTGGTGGGGCTCAGAGAAGCACAGAGGGAGTCCTGGTCTCCCATGGCTGTTAGCAATGCCTCCCAGCTGTAGATGTAGAACAGCTGCTGCTTAAGCACAACACAGAGAAGAGGGTGACCCAGCATCACTGCCCACACCCAGTTCCCCATGCCGCTCCACGGTCTGTACTGCCACTGCAGCCCAACAAGCAGCTGGTGTCCATGGATCCATGGTGTCCAGGTTTCTCAGCCCCAAGGACCCCAAGTTGGCAAGGAGTAGTCAGAAGGAAGTCTTTCAGCTAATCAATTTTACTCTGATTATGGGATAAATCTTTTGTCTTTTCACACTTTCATGGGGTTCTCAAGGCAGGAGTGCTGAAGTGGTTTGCCATACCCTTTTGCAGTGGACCACATTTTGCCACAGGATTGGAAAAGGTCAGTTTTCATTCCAATCCCAAAGAAAGGCAATGCCAAAGAATGTTCAAACTACCAAACAATTGCACTCATCTCACACGCTAGCAAAGAAATGATCAAAATTCTCCAAGCTAGGCTTTGACAGTTCATAAACCTAGAACTTCCACATGTTAAAACTGGATTTAAAAAAGGTAGAGGAACTAGAGATCAAATTGCCAACATCCATTGGATCATAGAAAAAGCAAGAGAATTACAGAAAAACATCTACTTCTGTTTAATTGACTACACTGAAGCCTTCAACTCTGTGGATCACAACAAACAGGAAAATTTTTAAAGAGATGGGAATACCATCTTCTCTGGTAGCTCAGCTGATAAAGAATCCACCTGCAATGCAGGAGGCCCCAGTTCAATTCCTGGGTTGGAAAGATTCCCTGGAGAAGGGCTAGGCTACCCACTCCAGCATTATTGGGTTTACCTGGTAGCTCAGATGGCAAAGAATCCACCTGTAATGTGGGAGACCTGGGTTTGATCCCTCGGTTGGGAAGATTCCCCAGAGAAGGGAACAGCTACCCAGTCCAGTATTCTGGCCTGGAGAATTTCATGGACTGTATAGTCCATGGGGCCACAAAAAGTCAGACATGACTGAGAAAACTTTCACTTTCACTTTTTCACTTACCTGCCTCCTGAGAAACCTGTATGCAGGTCAAGAAGCAACAGTTAGAACCGGACATGGAAGAACAGACTTGTTCCAAATTGGGAAAGGAGTACATCAAGGCTGTATATTATCACCCTGCTTATTTAACTTATATGCAGAGTACATCATGAGAAATTCCAGGCTGGATGAAGCACAAGCTGGCATCAAGATTGTCAGAAGAAATATCAATAACCTCAGATATGCAGATGACACCACCCTTATGGCAGAAAGTGAAGAGAAACTAACGAGCCTCTTGATGAAGGTGAGAGTGAAGAAGTTGGCTTAAAACTCAACATTCTTAAAACTAAGATCATGGCATCCGGTCCCATCACTTCATGCAAATAGATGAGGAAACAATGGAAACTGTGACAGATTTTATTTTCTTTGGCTCCAAAATCACTGCAGATGGTGACTGCAGCCATGAAATTAAAAGACGCTTGCTCCTTGGAAGAAAAGCTATGACAAACCTAGACATCATATTAAAAAGCAAAGACGTAACTTTGCCAACAAAGGTTCATCTAGTCAAAGCTATGGTTTTTCCAGTAGTCAGGTATGAATATTAAGAGTTGGACTGTAAAGACGTTTGAGCACCGAAGAACTGATGCTTTTGAACTGTAGTGTTGTAGTAGACTCTTGAGAGTCCCTTGGACTGCAAAGAGATCAAACCAGTCAATCCTAAAGGAAATCAATCCTGAATATTCATTGGAAGGACTAATGCTGAAACTGAAACTGCAGTATTTTGGCCACCTGATGCGAAGAGCCAACTCATTAGAAAAGACCCTAATGCTGGGAAAGATTGAAGGCAGGAAAAGGGGCCACGACAGAGGATGAGGTGGTTGGATGGCATCACCAACTCAATGGACATGAGTTTGAGCAAGCTCTGGGAGACAGTGAAGGACAGAGAAGCCAGGTGTTCTGCAGCCCTTGGGGTCGCAAAGAGTCGAACATGACTGAGTGACAAAACAACAACAATGGGATGAATGGAGCAGACAAAATGAAATAGAAAGGCAAGAACTCCTAATATCCCATCCAAGAACACAGGTAGACACGCTAAAGAAAACAGTGCTAAAACTAGCCTCCCCAGGGAAAATCTTTGTGGTGTAGGGTGGCAACAGAGTAAAGACGGTGTTGCTTCCAGCTCATCACTTCACCGCTTGCTTCCCTGGGAACTGAGATAAAACACCTGAGCTGGGTCACAGCTTCATCTCTGAGGCCTGGGGAATGGGAGCCTGGGACACAGCCCCTACCCAACAGCCAAGGCCTTTGATGGAGGACAGACTGCAGCACCAGTACCCTGTGGCCCGTCCTTGTGTGCCTGCCCCAGAAACAGAGTCTTTAGGGCTGTGCTCGATACACGATATTGTGCCCAGATGCACTACTTGTGGGATGCTAAACATTCAGACTTGTAAAAAACCTTTTCTAGATTGGTTTTCATGTATGATCGCCATGTTTTTTGAATTTGAATGCCATGCTTATTTTACTGAAGGATTTACTTTAATTTTAAATAGAAATTGATGTTTTACTTTAACCAATAATAATTACTAAGACATTTGGAAGACTATGTTCGACTGATCTAGACGCAGCGTGACTACTGTTTACACTAACCCTGCAAGAGAGCCTGCCATGTGTACAGGTGAGGCCTCGACAGGCGTGGGAACAAGACTTTCTGACTCCAAAGCCCACGTTCTTTCCACAAGGCATCACCAGACGAGGACACATTCTGGTGGACTGCTGCCCAGGATCACAGAGGTCTGGTTAGTTGACATTTGAGGCACAGGATGGGGAGCAGTGAGGGATGCACTTAGGGAAACAGAGACTTGTCTCAGGCCTGCACAACCCCATGGGAGATACTGCAGGGACCAGAGAGAGAAAACACAGGGTCTCTTCCCAGAGAGCTCACAGACTCAAAGAAGACAGACAAGAAGACCAGCCTCAAGGTTGAGGCTGAAGGCTCCCTTCAGGAAGGACAAGCAGCCCTATTTCCTCAGCCAGGCAGGGCCTACCACAGTGCCAATGACTATGACCCACAGGCATTCCCTGCTCCATGCTGCTCATATCATCTGGAACCCTGGTCAAACCACACCGTAATCCTCTCTTTTCCTGTCCTGTGGGTCATTGCTCTTTCCCCCGTCCCCTCTTACCCTATATCAGTCAATACCCAGGAAGCATGCGTGTGGTCCCACAACCCTGACCACAGCCTCCACGTCAAATGTCAGCTGAGGACTTGTACACACCCCACCCGCCCACCCCACCCCGAGTTCTGCAATAACCACTTCAGCATGCTAAGCCTCTTGGTTTACATTTCTGCATCTGGTTCTGAGCGAACAGACCCTCTCTGTCTGGGATGTAGAGGACAAGGCAGAGCAGCTGGTCCCAGTGGCCAGTCAACAGTCCCTAACCTGTGGAAAGTGACGATTTGAATTTTTTTTTTTTTTTTGGCCATACCAAGTGGCATGTGGAATCTTAGTTCCCCAACCAGGGATGGAACCCATGCTCCCTACAGCGGAAGAGTGGAGTCTGAACCACTGGACCACCAGGGAAACTCCTTAAAGGCATGGCCCACATCTTGTCTCTGCATGCTCAGTGACAAGTTCTAGGTCTGACATTTAGTAGATGTCTAGAAAACATTTGTGGAATAGAATTAAAAATTCATCCTGGGACTTCCCTGGTGGTCCAGTGGTTAAGAATCCACCTGCAAATGCACAGGACATGGGTTTGATCCCTAGTCTGGGAAGATTCCACGTGGGGCAGAGCAACTAAGCCTGTGTGCCACAACCTCTGAGTCCACGAATCACAACTACCGAAGCCCATGCTCTCAGAGTCTGTGCTCTGTAATGAGAGAGCGCACTGCAATGAGAAGCCCGTGTACCACAGTTAGAGAGCAGCCCTCACTCACTGCAACTAGAGAAAGCCCACGCAACAATGAAGACCCAGTGCAGACAAAAATGAATTAAAATTTGTTTTTAATTTTTTTAATAAAAATAATTTTTAAAGAGAAAATTCACCCTGACTCTCTTAAATCTCTAATTTTTAGACAGTAGGGACCGCTTAACAAAATTCTTCCACATATCAGCTCTTTTTGGCAAAAGGAAATGGGTGAGGTGGGAATTAAGCATTTATTGAGCATTTACTAAGTAACAGGACTACATGGTTTCCAAATGTGGCTTCATTTAATCCTCCAACAACTCTCTGAAGTAGTTGTTCTTTTTCTTTTTATAGAAGCAGAAATAAATCTTACAACAGCCCCCGGTTACTATCCTGGCTCTACCATTTATTAGTTGTGTGCTTCTGGGGATATTTTCAGTCTCTCTGGCCCTGTAATCTTTCTAGTTCATCACTTTGCCTCCTAGGGCTTTGAAGACAATAACTTCATTCCCTCCAAGATTTTTCTTGTCTCCAAGCAGCACATCACCAGCTATTTTCAATGTCTTTCATGGTACAGTGGTCAAGGGCACTGTCTCTAGAATTAGAATAACCAGGGTTTGTCCCTAACCATGTCATCTTGTGCACAAGAGACTTAACCTCTCTCAGTGTTGGTTTTCCTATCTGTGTGACATGAGATACTCACAATACCATCCCATAGAGTTGTTGTGAAGATTAAATAAGATCACAAGTGTAAGCACCTCAGACCATGGCACACAGTAGGTCCTCATGAGATGCTGCTGCTTCTGGCTTTGAGTTCCTCCTCCCTCCACCGTTTCAACTGAATTCAAGCCAGATTGCTGGTGTCTGATTCCCATTACATGACATCAGAACTGGACATTCTCTGGGCCTCTTTGTTTTCCAGAGAACATCACAATCTGCCATGTCAGCCCAGATCCTGCCTCTTGAAGAGAAGTAAGGATCCGGAGCATGTGAATAGGACTAGGGTCATACCACTTCCAGGAACCCATACAAGATCTGCTGATAAATCATGACTCAAGAACTGGTGATAAATAAACTGGTGTTTACTCTAAACACAAGAGCAAAGACAGTGATTTGATCTAAATAGTTGGATTTTTGTTACATTGACTGTTTAAGAGCAACCATTGGGGAAGCCTTCTCCATCCCAGGAGAATTAGTGAATATAATACCAGGAAGCAGATCACCATCCTGGGGTACTTTCTTAAGTCTCAGAGGACATTTTTTCCCACGCAAATGTTCTAAAATCACAATGCATCTGATAATCAATGGACAATAATAATCATTTAAAATAGTGCCAAGTTCCTCCTTCCAAGAATTTATGATTAAATTGATGATGGTGCTCTCTTGGGCAGCAAACACACTAAAACTGGAATGATACAGACAAGTTGACACAAGATTGCACAAGGATGGTGTACAAAGCTGCGAAATATTCCATACTGTTTAGAGAACAAACTTATGGTTGCCAAGAGGGTGGGGGTGAGGGAGGAATAGACTGGGAGTTCGGGATTAGCAGGTGCAAACTATTTTGTGTAGAAAGGATAAACCACAGAGTCCTACTCTATAGCACAGGGAATTATATTCAATATCCAACGATAGGCCATAATGGAAAAGAAGATGAAAAAGAATGTATAACTGAATCGCTTTGCTGTACACCAGAAACTAACACAGCATTCTAAATCAACTGCACTTCAATAAAATAAATTTTTTAAATAATAAAATAATTCTTTGGCCACCTCATGTGAAGAGTTGACTCACTGGAAAAGACTCTGATCCTGGGAGGGATTGGGGGTGGGAGGAGAAGGGGACGACAGAGAATGAGATGGCTGGATGGCATCACCGACTCGATGGACATGAGTTTGAGTGAACTCCGGGAGTTGGTGATGGATAGGGAGGCCTGGCGTGCTGTGATTCATGAGGTTGCAAAGAGTCAGACACGACTGAGCGACTAAACTGAACTGAACTGAACTGAAACTGACGATTAACATTAGAATAGAAGAGGCAACCATTAATTGAGTACCTGCTATCTACTAGATCCAATGCTGTGTTCCAGATCCTTTCATTTTCGTTGCTTTCTTTTATACTCTTTCAGAATGTATTTTCCCTTTATAAAAATTAATAAATGTTGAAGAAAACTTTAAAAATACAGGCAACTTAAGTATCCTGGATTAAAGAGACATCTAAAGAGCACCTTCAGAATCTAAGGGGCTGTAACACGTGAAAATATCAACTTGCATAATTATAGGAGCAAAAGCACACTCCACCCACATTACCACCCACTATTCTGAAGATCCCAGGATAACTTACATTCTTTTGGTAGTCCCCTCTCTCTACAACCCCTGCTCCAAGCCTCTCTACCATTCAGTTCTGCCATTCAAGCTTCCCCAAGCTGCCACTGCATCTTCCCTGGCCTTCCCACACCTAAACTTTGATCTTCCCTTAATTTCCCAAAGTACAAATGACGCTATACCTGAGTGTTTGACCAACTCCACTCAAGTCCTGGAGGGACTATAAGGGCATTGCAACACTGAAAAGTAAAATGGAAAAATGAATCCCAGAAGGTGCTGAATCCAAAGACCAATGTCCTTAGTCTATATAAGGGACCACCATCCTCAACCAAAGCAGGGTGCCAGTTTGCTCCATCTGGGCTAACCTCATGATAGAGAATTCCCTCTTACCTCCTCTCCCCTGGGTTCCACGGCCCCAGTTCTATCCCTCTGAATACTGCTGAAGGAGCCCAAAATGTGTTACTATATTAGTTGAGATAACACCAGCTACCTTTAACAGCGAAACTCTGACATCCCAGGGGTTGAAAAGAAGAATTCTGTCTACCCTTACAAAGTCCAGCCAATGAGAGGCAGGGCTCACAGAGCTGTGCTCCATAGAATCATACATGGACCCAGACTCAGAGGATCTGCTGTCATCTACACAGCTCGCTCTGGACATCAACACCCAGTCTGAAGACAGGGCAAGAGAAGGAATCATGTGTAAACGATTTATGTGGCCAGTGTTGCTAGTGGCATGTGAAATTTCCACCCATATTCCATTAACTAGAACACATGGCCATGCCTTATTGCAAAAAAGGCTGGGAAACATAAAACAACTTGTACCCAACAGGAGAAGGAAGCAGATTTCTCAAACAATAGTCACTTTCTGCCACAGGCACTATTATCATGTTCCCATAAACAGGAAGCCAACAGCACCTTCCAGATGATGATGCAGAGCAATTTACCACCTATTCCTTTTGCTTTGGGGCTTCCTTGGTGGCTCAGACAGTAAAGAATCCATCTGCAATATGAGAGACCTAGGTTCGATCCCTGGGTTGGGAAGATCCTCTAGAGGGGGGCATGGCAACCCATTCCAGTACTCTTGCCTGGAAAATTCCCATAGACAGAGGAGCCTGGTGGGTTACAGTCCATGGGATCGCAGAGTCAGATACAACTGAGCAACTAAGCAGACACTTTACTTCAAGCTCTCCTTACAGACTGGCTTCTGGCCATGCTGCTCCAGAACCAAAAGCTTATTTCAGTGTTTTTCCTAAACAATAAAGAAATCTCCCTCCCAAAAAAAAAAATAAATTCTGCTGCCAACTCTAGAACTCAGATATACTTGTTATTGTTTTCATGTGTGTTTGTCCCCCTACATAGAAAAAATGTTTAAAGAAATTACTTATAATCTTATAACTCTAATAATTTTAATACATTGCTTTCCTTAATATTTCTAGATGCTCAAATCTTGTATAAACTTCAAAGTCTTGTTTCAGTGATATATCTTTCTTGAGCCTGAGGCTCAGAGAGATTAAGTAACTTGCCAGAGGTCACACAGCTAGGAAATAGTAGAACCAGATTTTGAACCATGCTTTCACCCCAGAGTTGAGACTCTTGCCAATGCAGCATGCTGCCTCTGGATATTCCTTGTAACTGTCCCTAGCCTTTTACTCACTCTTGTCTGCTGAATGGTAATTATCTGTGTCTAAAATGACCCCCAAATTTGTGAAGCATTCCATATATTAGGGTTAGGATTAGGGTTAGGGTTAGTGACTTCTGTAAAAAACCTTATCTTCCCAAATGGCACTTCCCAAAAGTACATAGCTGTATTTGACTCCTCTTTGCAACCACAGGCTTCCTTGATAATTCAGTTGGTAAAGAATACTCCTGCAATGCAGGAGACCCCAGTTCAATTCCTGGGTCGGGAAGATTCCCTGGAGAAGGGATAGGCTACCCACTCTGGTATTCTTGGACTTCCCTTGGGACTCAGCTGGTAAAGAATCCTCCTGCAATGTGGGAAACCTGGGCTTGATCCCTGGGTTGGGACAATCCCCTGGAGAAGGGAAAGGCTACCCACTCCAGTATTCTGGCCTGGAGAATTCCATGGACTGTATAGTCCACAGAGTTGCAAAGAGTTAGACACGACTGAGTGACTTTCACAAGGCTTGGCTCATAATAGCTGTTTAATTCTCTACCGCCCAAAGAAGCAAACATCAAATTGGAAGCTACCTAAAAGGTTCTGCTTCAATCTACTGCCCAATTCACAGCCCTCCTTCCCATTTCACCCATAACCACAGCACAGACTTTGTTCATTTCCATCAGCACAGATCCAGTCCAAGTTCATTTTCCCCTCCACCACCGTGTGACTTTGGACAAGTTACTGAAGTTCTCACTTTGTGAAATTCAAATGAGTTAACACACAACACATTGATACACGGTAATGATTGTACAATTATTGTATTGGCCAAAAAGTTCATTCAGGTTTTCCATACATCTAATGGCAATAATATTACTTATTAATATTATTACTTGTTTTTAATATTAATTTATTACTATTCTTATTATTACCACCATTATCCACCCTCTGATTTTTCCAAATTGCTTACCACAGAAAGAAGTGAATAAAAATTTTAAGGGTTGGCAACAAAAAGGAGGTGAGATTTTGAGTGGCTTCTCATGACCCTTGGAGAGCAGACTGGTGCAAGTACACTTTGGGGGAATTCTTGACCCTTCTAAAATCCCATTAAACCTAAACACACATCTGTTAGCACACACCAAGCATGCAGTGTCTGCTTTCACCCAGCACTGAGTAGTACAAGAAGGAATATTATATCCAGTAACTCATATGGAACTATTTATCTCCAATCACTTTGTGCTTTTCCTTCAACTTTTCCATAGTCTTTAGTTTCAAAGGCCATTTTAGAATGACTAAATTTCCTTGCGAAGTAAGTCTCCCCCTGCCCCCACCAGAAAAAGAGAGAGAGAGATTTAGGAAAATCTCCTTGGGGTGTAGGGTCTATGAGTTTCCAAACTTGCTTTCTCCTGCTTTCCTTTTTCCTTTTAAATAAAAATTGCCCAGGAAACCAAGATTTGTTCAGAGTGATGGGGAAAAATAAGACCGAATTGAAAGGAGTCTGAGGCTTCGGGTTTAGCAGGGAACTCACAAATCTCTTTTAGGAGAATCTTTTAAGACCAGAGGATATGGGGACAGGAAAAGACTTCAAACATCATATAGCTCCAACTCCTATTTTGGAAGTAGGAAAATTGAGATCTAGAAGAGAAAAATTATCCAAAGTGATACAGCAAGTCAGCCAAACAACTGAGATTTGAACTCAGGTCTCCCATAATTCAGCCAAATTAAACCAAGTTCTCTAGAAAGCAGAGCCTGATGCAAGGATTACATACAGGGTTGATGCTTTACTTGGGAGACACAAGTCCAGGCAGTGAAAGTGAAGAAAAAGGAAAATGAGACCAGAAATGGTGGTCAGTCATGCAACATGATGCCGTGAGAAGCACTCTTGCGCCTGCACCAGTCAGAAGACTAGTTTACTCAGCACTCAGGACTTCTCAGGAGCTGTAAGGAGAAACTCCCTCCCTAGGTTGGGTATCTAGAAACTGCATCATCCCTGACCAGTCAGACAGGAAATTGGTGGATTACGAATAGTTCGGTTTCCTCAACCTCAGCTGGGATAGTTTAGGCATACGTGCTACAGTGACTCCCAGACTGAGTGACTGACGTGTCTGAATTTGCCTGGGATTTCCCTGGATTCTGGTGGCTTAGACAGTAAAGAATCTGCCTGCAATGCAAGAGACCTGGGTTCGATCCCAGGGTCGAGAATAGCCCCTGCAGAAGGGAATAGCAACCCACTACAGTATTCTTACCTGAAGAATTCCATGGACAGAGGAACTTGGTGGGCTACAGTCCATGGGGTCACAAAGAGTCAACGAGCTGGACATAACACAGCTGAGTGACTAACACTTTTTTCATACTTTCCCTGGATTTTGCACTGAGATTTCCTCATCTCAGCAAACCCCTTAACCCCAGGTAAAGTGGGTCAATTGTTCCCCTTCTCCCAGAGGATCCCTGTGTAACTTGGCTCCAGCCGTCCATAGTAACTCCCTACTATGGAAAGCTTTCCTTTCCTTTCCTATTCATTGCCCTGTGTGTGTTTCTTAGGATCATAACCCAGTTAAACTGTTTGCATTTCAGTCTTCCTCTCAGGGGTGTCTGCTTCTAGGGGAACCCACGTGTCTGGCACATAGCATGTGCTCAATAAATGTAATGAGAAATCATATTAAAACAGCATACACTGTCTTCTCTTTCTCCCTTCCAGCTGCTTTGGGAACTCGAGCAATGCAGTCTTCTCACCCCTGGTCTGCTCCTCGGGCACCCCACAAGTCGATAGTCTGAAGGAGAGCTTGGCTCTGGTTTTGCCTGCTCCAGGCAGCAGAATGGTAATGGAGATTGTTAGGCAAGATCTAACCTGCCTGGGCACATATTTATATGGGCACATATTTATATACCACTGTAGTTGCACAACTGCTTTAACTAGGGGCTTTTTATATAGTTGAGAATGACTAAACTAGGCTAGAACACTATATACAATTTATCATACAGTTAATTTAAGTCCCTTGTGTATATAGTAATGCAGAATTCCCTACAGTGTGATCAGCAGTCCACTACCTACTTCCTAAACATGGGGATGGCCAGCTTGTTCAAAATGATGGTCCAAGGTCCTTTGCAGATGCCCCCTACTGAACGCTGCCAGGTGCAGCCCCATCATCTCCAAGAGATACTGAGGCCCGTTAAACTTGGAGCTTCACCAGCCTGAACAACTAACTGATCGAGGCTTTTTTCCTCCTCCTTGTGGGACCAGTGAACAACTCCTCCAGGCTCAGTTTGGCCTCCACGGACTCCTCCCCTTGTACCGCATGATTTCTGAAGTTCCCCCTAGAGAAAGCCCCTTACTGCTCTTGACCAATGATCCAGGCTGACACTGCCACTTCCCAGAGGCTCTGTGTTTTCAATCTCTGCTTCAGAGCTTGTTCAAAGTTGACTGTAAGCACAAGCCTTTATCCATCATGGTGTTCAGAGTAAATGCCTACATCTTATGATGAATTAACCCAGCTGGTACTTGGCTAGTCCTTCCTGACCTGGGCCTCTGTGTCTTCCTGGCCTCAGGTGCAGAAAAGGATCAGCATACTTTGAGCCTCGGTTGCCATCATCAAAGTATGTTTTATTCTACTCCCTTTGCTGGCAAAAGAATTTCATCTCTGGGACCCAAGATGGAAATGGATTTTCCCAGTTGGGTAGAGCCCAAAGACCCTGATATCCCCACATGATGCCAGGGAGTATCCCACCACTGCCCACCCCCTCTCGCCCAGCTGAAACAGCGCCAGTGTTCTTAGCTCCCACGGTGGGGTCTCCTCATTGTTTCCTTGTACGTACATAGGTTCCCTCTACTACATTATGAATTTCTTAAGGCCTGATCTTAAGGGACCTTACAACAAATCTAAATGATCCCCAGCAAAATATCTAAATCTTGGTTCAGATAAGGTGTTCCAACAATGTTTTCTGGAAAAAAAATGTGTATGTATTTCCTATAATATAGAGATAATACATAATAATGAATGGCCAATTTCTATGCCATTATCTTGTTTTTATTTTCTCTACAATACTTATCATTATCTAAATTACCAAGTTTTGGGACTTTCCTGGCAGTCCAGTGGTTAAGAAGCTGCCTTTCAATGCAGGGGACATGGGTTTGATCCCTGGTTAGGGAACTAAGACCCCATATGCCTCTAGGAAGCCCATGGGCTGCAACTACTGAGCCTCTGCACCACAACAAAAGATTCTGCATACTACAACTAAGATCAAATGCAGCCAATAATAAATAAATAAAGATTAAAATATTTTAAATTATGTTACCAAGTTTATTTATTTGTTTATTGGTATAGCCATTTGTTGCTCCTCAAACCTGACAGTCTGTAAAGAAACGGTATTGCTTATAATGCAGGAGACTTGGGTTCAATCCCCAGACTCAATCCCTGGGTCAGGAAGATCCCTGGGAGAAGGAAATAGCAACCCACTCCAGTATTCTTGCCTGGGAAATCCCATGGACAGAGGAGCCTGTTGGGCTACAGTCTATGGGGTCTCAAGAGTTGGACGACTAAACCACCCACCACCAAACCTGACACACACTAGAATGTAAATCCCCAGCAAGTGTTATGAGCCAAATTGTGTAGCTCCCAAAATTCATATGTTGAAGTTCTACCCTCAGTAATTCTGAATGTGATTGTATTTGGAGACAGGATCCTGAAAGAGGTAATTAAGTTAAAATGAGGTCATTACAGTGGGCCCTAATGCAACATGATGGTGTCTTTATAAGAGGAGTAATTAGGGTAGAGATAAATACAGAGGGAAGACTATAGGAGGACACAGAAAGAAAATGGCCATCTACTAGCCAAGGAGAGAGGCTGGAGAAGAAGCCAATCCTGGGACTTCCCTGATGGCTCAGTGATAAAGAATCCATCTGCCAGTTCAGGAGACACGGGTTCAATCCCTGATCCAAGACGATCCCACACGCGAAGGAGCAACTAAGCCCCTGCATCGCAAACACTGAGCCTGTGCTCTGGAGTCCGGGAACCACGACTACCGATCCCATGTGCCACAACTGCTGAAGTCCGCACACCCTAGAGCCTGTGCTCAGCAGCAAGAGACGCCACAATGAGAAGCCTGCACACGGCAACCAGAGAGCAGCCCCACCACAGCTAGAAAAAGCCCACACAGCAACAAAGACGCAGCACAGCCAAAAAAAGAAACCAGTCCTGCCGACACTGCCATCTCAGACTTTTAGCCTTCTGATGTCAAGAAAATAATTTTTGTTTTTCAAGCCGCCAGTCTATTGTACCTTATTGTGGCAGCCCTCACAAACTAGTACAGCAAGAAAGAAAGAAGCCTGCCTTCGTTACCCCTGAATCCTGAGCACCTGAAACAGTTTCTGCCACATAGTAGGCGCTTAAGAAATAATCAGTGGAGACTTCCCTGTAGTCTAGTGGCTAGGACTTTGCCTTCCAATGCAGGAGGGTTAGGGTTCGATTCCTGGTCAGGGAACTAAGATCCCACATGCCTCAAGGCCAAAAAACCAAAACATAAAACAGAAGCAGTATTGTAATAGATTCAGTAAAGACTTTAAAAATGGCCCACATCAAAAAAAAAGAAAATATTTTTTTAAAAAACAATAATCGTTGAATGAACACTCTGAAAAATACAAACTATTCACTGTTCCCCCTCAAATGTACATACTCTTTCATGCATCTGTGTCTTTGCTGCACCTCCACCTAAAACCCCCTTCTCCATCCAGTCAAAGAAGTCCTATTCTTCCTTCCAAATTCAGTTCAGACTCGTATTCTCCTTGACCCCACCAGACAGAATTGACTACTCTCTTCTCTTTGTTTTTCTGAACTTTGTAGACATACATCTATATCACTGTAGTTGCCAGGCTATGAGTCTGACTTCAGAAACCATATTCATTTCTGATCCCTGCCATCCAGTTTGGGGCGTGGTCCAGAGGACATGATCCATCATTAAACCCCCAAACCCTTTGACTCCTTCTTATCTGACTGCAAAACAAACAGTCCTTGTCCACCAGTAACTTCTGCCTGATGCGGGACAGACCCATAAACTCACATCTCTGGCACATACTGGTGTAGAAATAACTTTCTAGGCCCAAGATGGAGCCCCTCATGCCCAGGGTGCCACACCAGGAAACCAAAGTGTGGATAGCTTTCATGTTCCTACAAATGCTCCACTTGCCAAGAAACACAGTATACCCAGTCAGCCTGTCTCCAGATGCCAAGCCAGCTCTGGGCTCTCTACTTACTTCCTTATTCCTTCTCACCACAAACAAGGTTGACAGGTAACCCCAGCCAATGAGATATTTTCTATTTTTCTCTTCCTTGTTCTTTATTCTTTACCCTATAAGCTTCCTGCCTACTGCCCCCACTTTGTAGCACTATGATTAGAGACTGTCCTGCTTCATGAAGTTTGTTTATCACCTACATTGTCTTCTTGAATCACGTTTAACACTAGTGAGTGAAGTGAAAGTTGCTCAGTTGGGTCCAACTCTTGGTGACCCCATGGACTGTAGTCCCTCGGTCTCCTCTGTCCATGGAATTCTCCAGGCAAGAATACTGGAATGGGTAGCTGTTGGCAGATTATTTACAGTCTGAGCTACGGAAGCCCAAGAGTACTAGAGTGGGTAGCCATTCCCTTCTCCAGGGTATCTTCCTGACCCAGGGATTGAACCTGTGTCTCCCATATTGGAGGTAGATTGTTCACCGGCTGAGATACCAGGGAAGCCCCATTTAACACTAGGTACTCAACAATGCTTTTGAACTGTGGTGCTGGAGAAGACTCTTGAGAGTCCCTTGGACTGCAAGGAGATCCAACCAGTCCATCCTAAAGGAGATCAGTCCTGGGTGTTCATTGGAAGGACTGATGCTGAAGCTGAAACTGCAATACTTTGGCCACCTCATGCGAAGAGTTGACTCATTGGAAAAGACCCTGGTGCTGGGAGGGATTGGGGAAGGGAGGAGAAGGGGACGACAGAGAATGAGATGGCTGGATGGCATCACCGACTCGATGGACATGAGTTTGAGTGAACTCCGGGAGTTGGTGATGGACAAGGAGGCCTGGCATGCTGCGATTCATGGGGTCTCAAAGAGTCAGACATGACTGAGCAACTGAACTCAACTCAACTGAACTCAACTCAACTCAACAAATATTTGTTGGATTGAAATGTACCAAGTTGTTGGTAAATTTTACATTCCCACTATGGTGTTTGCTTAGAATGTCCACCTTTATCCTCTCCTTCTGAAAAAATCACCCCAATTTTTCAAGTCCTAACTCTTCGAGAATCCCCTACCTGGCTCTTCTCGAATTCGCTGAGTTCCAAGAATTACTTCTGAACATGATTCACAGTAAGAAACACGAACACAGCCCAGCTGTGAGGGGAGCACAATGCTTCCATCCTGGATCCCAGAGCACTTCTTAACTCTGAAACCAGCAACAGGCAGGTCTCTTCCTGCCCTGCACTGACCCAGCCTGGGGTGGGGCTCCTCCGCACAACCCCCCCCCCCACCAGGGACTGAGGCAAAACCAGCCTGGGTTGCACAGCCTGAGTTTTGCCTTAAGGAACAAAATCTGAGTGGAAAGAAAACACTGACAGGAACCATCTGCCCTCCCCCAAAGCTTGAAAGAAGCTGCATGTGGACCCCTTAATCCTTCCTCTCTCTCCTCAGCCAGGAATGAATTTCATTTGGAAGGAAAATGAGGAGGGCTGTGAGGGAGAGGGAGCAGAGAGGTAGGCCAGACACATCTGGACAGCTTTGCTCTGTAAATTCAGAAGACTGCAGGGAATCACTTTCTCCCCTTGACAAAGGAAATGGGCCATGGTCAGAAATTGATGACTTGCAAAATTCATGCAGGCGAAGAGGTTATTGTGCCTCGAGGTCTTTGGGGCTTAGGAAAAAAAAAAGGAAAGAGCAAATAATTTAAATGGGGCGGCTGTTTGTGTGACCAGAAAACCCACCACCAGCACCAGTCAGCAGAGAGAGCAGTCTAGGGTCCCCAAGGTCATTCCTCTATTGATTTGTTCAGTTATTCAGCAAAAATATCTTAAAATATACTTGAGGGTTTTTGGGTTTTGTTTTTTCTTTTGCCAGGCAGGATGCTTGGTATTAGGGAAATAGTCATGGGTTTAGATTCATCTTCATCTCTAATACCCTCACAGGGGAAACAGTCACGTAAACAATAATACGCAGACCAACAGCCACAGGCAATCATCCAGAAGCCAGGACAGATCGGGTGTGAAGCACCATAAACAAAGCATCTGAAAAAATGATTCCCTTAACTAGTACCTATGCTTGGGGAAGGGGTGACAAAGCTTTGGAAACAGGGCACAAAGCTGGATTCTGAAGGCAATTCAGAAAGAAAAAAATTTACAAACGACAGGGCAAAAAGCATAGTAGTGCGAAAGTCAGTGCACACTTGGGGAACAGGAGCAGCTGGGTGTTGGGTGTGATCACAGCTGGGAACTGTTGTGGAAAGTGGTGGGAGACATGCCTGTAGAAGGACGCAAGGACAACTTCCTGGAAGCCAGGGCATATACCAGTACATCAATGCCATGCAACCTTACCCAGGAAAGCACCGATACATACTGTGAAAGAGAGACTGAAGGAAACGAGGAAGAGCTGAAGTCCAAAGCAGCTTTTTATAAACATAGAATTTGTTTGGAACCATCATTTCTCCTTTCAAATAAAAGCATGTGCATTTTGCAATCTGCTTCATAATTTTGGCTTTAATTGTTTTGAAATGTTTTCCTAATTCTTCAAGTAGAATGAATACCCAGCAGATGGTTTCATGTCTTCCAACACATGGCCACGTAGCCCTAGGCATATGTAAACCCTAATCTGGGAAGCAGAGCTTGTTGAAGGTGGAGCCCCAGTCAAAGTTTTAATCAAAAGAAGATGAAGAAAATGAAGCCTTCATCCCTAGCTCTACCTTGCTCGATCCCAGAGCCCCCTCCTCCAACAAGCAAGAAAATAGCAGTAAAAGATACAGCTCTCTCTTCTGTGCCTGCATGCTAAGTCGCTTCAGTCAGCCCTGTGGACTGAGGCCCCTCAGGCCTCTCTGTCCATGGCGATTCTCCAGGAAAGACTACTGGAGTGGATTGCCATGCTGCCTCCAGGTCTCTTTTCTGTTCAGTTCAGTTCAGTTCAGTCACTCAGTCGTGTCTGACTCTGCGCGACCCCATAAATCACAGCACACCAGGCCTCCCTGTCCATCACCAACTCCCGGAGTTCACTCAAACTCATGTCCACAGAGTCGGTGATGCCATCCAGCCATCTCATTCTCTGTCGTCCCCTTCTCCTCCCGCCCCCAACCTTTCCCAGCATCAGAGTCTTTTCCAGTGAGTCAACTCATCGCATGAGGTGGCCAAAGTATTGCAGTTTCAGCTTTAGCATCAGTCCTTCCAATGAACACCCAGGATTGATCTCCTTTAGAATGGACTGGTTGGATCTCCTTGCAGTACAAGGGACTCTCAAGAGTCTTCTCCAGCACCGCAGTTCAAAAGCATCAATTCTTCGGCGATCAGCGTTCTTCACAGTCCAACTCTCACATCCATACATTTCTGTAAGTGAACACAAATCCAGAGCAACAGAAAGGAGGACCCCATCCACTATGCCATGCACATTTGCCCTCTTCCGCCAGTACCACAACTTATGAGGGATCTTCTCCAACAAAGTGACCCAACTCTTCAGTCTCAAAACATCTCAGTCCTTGGTGGTCCTGTTTCTGTAAAGGTCTAACAGTCTAACAAGGGGGCATGAATACAGCAAGAACAGAGGAATCATTAGAGTTCCCTCCATATTCCTCTCTGCCCTCTACTTTGTATTCAAATACAGTTTCTTTTCATTGGTCAAGGTCAACCACATAAACCAAACTCTATTCCTTTGTTTTCTGCATGGCTCCTAGAGCCCAAGTGGCCCGGGAACCCCCCAATAACTTCTAATTCAGTAGAAGAATGACTGTTTTCCCAATGAGATTATTTCTTCCTTGGGTACTTTCTAAGGTATAGCAAACCACAGAAACCCAAATTAAGAAGCAAAATTCTGAGCATGAATCATCCCTTTCAGTTATAAAAGGTACCACCCCACCTCGACCCCTCAGTTCCTAAATCTATAGTCACCATTTCAGAACACTTGTTACATTCTGAAAAAAAAAATCCTAAACTTGTCGTTGGTTACCTCCCACCTGTTGTCATATCCAAATCTTCAATATGATATTCACTGTCCTTTAAGTTCATCCAGAAAAGGAGATTATGATAAAACCAGTGATTGTCATAATAATCAGTTCACTGCCTTATTTCTTTCCCCGTACATGTCAGGGACTTAGAGTTGGTCTGTGGGGCTGCAAAATTAGGTACTAGCAGTGGCAAGAGACATGGAGTGGAGAAGCCATGGACCCTTGCTCAGTATACCCATCACCTCTTTTGCTTGCTTCACATCCTCTCAATTTATCTTCATTTCCACCTATTACTTTATTTTTCTCGGCTCCAAAATCACTGAAGATGGTGATTGCAGCTATTAAATTAAAAGACACTTATTCCTTGGAAGGAAAGTTATGACCAAACTAGACAGCATATTAAAAAGCAGAGACATTACTTTGCCAACAAAGGTCCATCTAGTCAAGGCTATGGTTTTTCCAGTGGTCATGTATGGATGTGAGAGTTGGACTATAAAGAAAGCTGAGTGCAGAAGAATTGATGCTTTTGAACTGTGGTGCTGGAGAAGACTCTTGAGAGTCCCTTGGACTGCAAGGAGCTCCAACCAGTCCATCCTAAAAGAGATCAGTCCTGGGTGTTCATTGGAAGGACTGATGTTGAAGCTGAAACTCCAATACTTTGGCCACCTGATGTGAAGAGTTGACTCATTTGAAAAGACCCTGATGCTGGGAAAGATTAAGGGCAGGAGAAGGGGACAACAGAGGATGAGATGGTTGGATAGCATCACCAACTCAATGGACATGGGTTTGGGTGGACTCCAAGAGTTGGTGATGGATAGAGAGACCTGGCATGCTGCAATTCATGGGGCTGCAAAGAGTCAGACACGACTGAGCCACTGAACTGAACTGAACTGAACTGAACCACCTATTACTGCAGCAACAAGCCTGCAGACTTAGCCTGATAGATAATGGCCTCAACCCTGCCACTTACCTCAGGCCTTTGCCCTGGCATTCTCTGACACTGTGGTATAAGATGCCTACAGGGGCCTTTCAGTTGTCAGGCATAGGCAAACCTAGAAATAAGAGGGTAGCAGCATGATCCATGGAAGCAATAGACAAACGCGTCCTTTTTTTCATCACTTGGGTGGAAAATTCTGAAGTTCTCAGCGTGTCCCAATGGAAAAGCCCCAATCATCCACCATGGTGATCAGCTCAATAACACAACCTGACACTGACCTTCCTTTCATCCCTGTTTTCCTCTTCCCAAATGAGGAGAAGGGGACGACAGAGAATGAGATGGCTGGATGGCATCACCGACTCTGTGGACATGAGTTTGGGTGAACTCCGGGAGTTGGTGGTGGACAGGGAGGCCTGGCGTGCTGTGATTCATGGGGTCGCGCAGAGTCAGACACGACTGAGAGACTGAACTGAACTGAACTGAACTGAAACCCCTACCTATTTTCTCTGGAGTCACATCCCAATATCAGCAACCTACCCATAAACAATGTCTCTAGATCTACTTTCAGGGATAACTTAATCTATGAAAGTTGCAATTAAGAAGTGGCCTTGGGGGCCTTCCCTGGTGGTCCAGCGGTTAAGACTTCGCCTTCCGGTGCAGAGGGTGCAGGTTTGATCCCTGGTCAGGGAGCTAAGATTCCACATGTCTCATGGTCCAAAAAAGAAAACATAAAAACAGAAGCAATATTGTAACAAATTCAATAAAGACTTTAAAAATGGTTTACAACAACAACCAAAAAAGTCTTCAAAAAAAAAAAAAAAAGATGTGGCTCTGGAAAACAGGACTTCCAGGGAGGATTCTGGAACTGTAATACTCACTGGCCAGAAAAAAAAGATGTGGCCCTGGAAAACAGGACTTCCAGGCAGGATTCTGGAACTGTAATACTCACTGGCCAGATGGTAAGAACCCACTGCTGGTGGGGGGTGGGGTGATGATAATCCCTAGAAGTACAAAGTACCAAGACAGAGGTAGGTTGGAAGGAGTTAAAGAAAGCATGGGGACATTGAATGACATGACAGCGGTGGTAACTGTAAGACTGTAGATATGGCTACTTGTGGTCAACAATTTTAGAAGCTCTGACAAAAAGAAAATGACAGCTCAGTTAGCCAACCATCTATCCAAGACTTGCTATAAACAGTCAGAACGCCTCGAAGGCAGTTGGGATGGCTCTTGGAAGCTTGGACACAAACTTGGCCTATAGTATCAATACATGAGGAGGAGGTACCAAAACTGCCCCTGCAGAATACTGAAAGGGCTGGAGGCTCAGAAAAATAAGAACATCAGAATGGTGTTCTCGTATGAGACCATTCAGCATCTTTATTCACAGTAGATGCATGAAGCCTGTTGTATCCCCAGGTCAGAAGAGTTGATCAGAGAGCCACCCAGACTGCATTTTGGAACAGCTCAGAGATCCTTCTTTCAATCTGGGCCTCTCTTAAGGCTTCTAGTTTTTTCAGGTCACTTGGCAAATACATAAGAACAATATACCCAAATGTGACATTAACTGAATTCCAGAGACCCAGAGACCCAGTTCCCATCGTGCCTCCTTCATAGTGGAAGGGAGACCAGGAAAGACCATTTTCTCCTTGGAGGAGCTATCTGACATGTGCTAGATCAGGGAGGGGTCTGCAAACTAAGATCTACAAGCCAAATCAAGCCCACAGTCTGTTTTTGTAAATAAAGTTTGTGGGAACACAGTCATGCTTATTGTTTGCATATTGTCTATGGCTGCTTTATCCTACGATAGCAGAAATAAGTGGTTGCAAGAGACACTGTGTGCCCAAAGCTAAAATTATTTCCTATCTGACCTTGTACAGATCACTGGAACTGTACAGGCACTCAATTTCACAGAATGTACAACTCACCCTGTGCACAAATGTATCTTGCCAAACATCTAAGGAACCTGTTAGTTCTAGGTCTTACCCGCTCTAGGAGAGGAAAAACTTCTTGACCCTTTTAGGGTCCCTGACCGGGTCTGAAAATTAAACAGACAAAGACAGATAAGAGGAGAAAAGCATACAAGTTTTATTGAACTTTTTACATGTGCAAGGGAGCCGTCACAAGAAAATCAAGGCCCAAAGAAGTAAGCAAGGAAGGAAGCTTTTATGTCTTTTAAACAGAGGGACAATAAATTTGTGAAGAATTGAAAAGACAAAGGAAGTCCAAAAGTGAGGGGATATATGTATATGTATGATTCATTTTGCTGTACAGCAGAAACTAACACAATATTGTAAAGCAACTACACTCCAATAAAAATTAATTTTAAAAAGTTTTAACATTTAAATCTAAAAAAGGGGAGGTGGTGTGAGGCTGGGGTAATAAATAGTAAAGAGGTAACTGGGAAGATAAGAGTGAGTTTAACAAGGTTTGACTGCACAGTTTTGTACAAATGTCTTAGCCTCAAATCCCTCATCTCTTATGAAAGTCTTCCTACCTTCTGGTATAGGGAGGGTACCTTTCACAAGGGAGTTTTATGACCTGTTTCAGGAAGAAGGGGAGAGGTGGGGAAAGAGATCAGAATGGCCTTCCTGATTCTGCCATTTTCTCAAACTCCTTCAGCTTAAGATATTCAGTGTGCCAAGGTGCCGTAATGTCACCAAGCTACTGGACAAACATGATGTCCTGTAAGATAATGAAGCCATCAAGATCCAGTAGAATAAATTGTAGCATGGATCAGAAGAATTTACACATCCCTGAATTAGGATAGTAAACACATGAGTGCTCTCCCCACTAGATGCAAGCAAATTGCCGCTGATGTTCACTGTGACTCAGAATGGGGGAAAACATATCTGCATGTCCATTGGCTGCACATCCAATGTCAGGGGTTGTATTCCTTAGTTCCAGGAGGAGGCCATATCTGAAACAGCTGTTCAATTGGGTTCTCCACCTAATCACATGTATGATAAACTGTAATCAACTCAAGGATCCTTTAATCCTGGCAAATGGAAAAATTAAGTGGGGGTGAGCTAGGAGGCAACCTGCCTGTATCTTTCAATCCTCTGATAGTTCTGACAGTGTCTTCAGCTCTGCTCAAAAATGCAGTATGACTAAATTTGATGTCTTTCTTTTTTGTGTAACTGGTGAATATTAATGTCTTCTCTGTGATCCTTGCTCTATAGTAGGCCTTCCCATGGTTCAGGAAGCAATGTGCAATTGCTGTCAGTTGCTGAAGATATCCATTCCAGCTATGTATCCAGACGTGGGTAATCATAACAAGGAGATTTAGTGCTCAGCTTTCCTCCTATGAAGAGAACTCAAGTGAGATCTCGATTTATCTCTTGGCCTGCAAAAGTCCTCCTCCACCCCCCAGTTTAAATGGTAAAAAATGGTACAGTTCTGAATTCCTAGCTTTAGCTTGGAGTCAGTATCAAATAAAATTCCAGAAGGTTGGCTACATCTTTTCCCTTGGGATATAATTACTGGGCTTAAATGGCAGAAGCTTCCTTTGGGAAAGACTGAGAAGATGTTCACAGGGATATTAGGTGTCTATGGAGCAAGGGTCCATTGTCAATGGTTCAAGGGTTCTCAGCCCTGGAACTCAGGGGCTGTCTACTGGGTCAGGTGCAGGGTTGGAGAGAAAGGTAGGCTGTGTTGGGAAGTGTTCACCTGCCTAAGTGATTGTCCAGCAGGAGAGCCAAAAATTATACATGGAAATGTTTAATGTCTAATTGCATTGTGATACAGCATGATATGAGCACGGGGTACTATCAGAGCATGCACCCTACTCAAGTCAAGAAAGCTGCCAAGGAAATAACATGTAAGCCAAAATCTGAAGGATAAATAGCTAAAGAATCAGAATACAAAAAGCATGACATTATACTCCCAATTTTTGTCCCAATTTTCTTTTATTTTAAAAGATGTTTAAATGTATGATTGGAGTATCCCGCTACTCAATTTGGGGAACATTATTTCTATTCTGAGAACTGACCAGGTACAATGTGAATGTTTATATGCAACAATATACACACACATGGGCTTCCATGGGGCTCAGATAGTAAAGAATCTGCCTGCAACACGAGAGACCCAGATTAGATCCCTGGGTTGGGAAAATCCCCTGGAGAAGGGAATCACTACCCACTCCAGTATTCTTGGGGCTTCCCTGGTGGCTCAGATGGTAAAGAATCTACCTGCAATGCAGGAGTCCCAATTTCTGGGTCAGGAAGATCCCTGGGAGAAGGGAATGACTACCCAATCCAGTATTCTTACATGGAGAATTTCATGGACAGAGGAGACAGGCGAGCTACAGTCCATGGGGTTCCAAAGTCAGACACAATTGAGCAACTAACACTTTGACTTCACTTCATACATACACATGCATCAAAAATGTCTAGAAAGCTATGCAATAAAGTGTTAATGGTGGGTATCTCTGCAAGGTGGAATTATAAGTGGGTTTCTTTCCCAAATAAATTGTTCTATGATTATTTTTAACATACACAAAAAGCAGTTACTGTTTTTGTTATAAGAAAAAAAGAAATTCATTTGTTTTCTTAGAGAGAAGGCTGTGCATCAATGTTTAAGTCATTTGACCTCTTGACTCACTCCTCCAACTGGGCCTGGCTGTATACCTGTCTTCATGAACTTCCAGAACTGAAATCTAAACTCAGGGAGCAGTGAGTGGTGTCAGATTTGTCCCAAACTGCAGCATTTGGGATTCTAGTCCTGAGC